>NC_084798.1:104728969-105353969 GCF_963169125.1 Humulus lupulus | reverse complement strand
GGAGGTGAGAGGCCGATTGACGATGACTTGCTCGCACTACTGCTCAAAGATCAAGAACAGTTGATGGACCCAAAACAGGTATTTTTTAAAATTTATACTCGCAAGCGCACGAATCGTATATGAAATATAGTGTTCGTGTAAGCACGAGATCGAACCCAAAGGAGTTGTCTAAAATCAAAAAGAAAACTCTTTTAAACCAAAATTAATAAATTCTAACCTAGCTCCAAAGATTGATGAGATTTTTATATCAAGAAAATAAAATAAAAGATAATAATAAAGATATTAAAGCAATAAAAATAAATAATATAGGAATTGTAAACAAGTTGTAAGAGAAAGATTATTAAGATAATAGAATCCACAAAATATAAGTTTAATAATATCTATAAGTATATTGATTCCCAAGTTTTAATAGTAGAATTAATCAAACTATCACCTATTCAATTTAGATATTCTTTTTAAGCACAAATTATCATGGAATTGTAGGATTTATCTTCACTTTTAAAATTATAATTTCAAAGTATTCAATGTAAATCAATCTAATGAAATAACAAATAAATCAATGAATATTATTTATAAGTCAAAACATAATATTTTTGTTCTAAGCATTTGATGTGCGCAATTTAATGGCACACCTTAATCAAATAATATTATGATTTTGCACTAATGAAGAACAAAGTGTAAATATGTTCTAGCAATAAAAAATACAAGATATTTAAGATGAAAGAAAATATTTGAAGAAGAAAATCCATAAACTTTATTGCACAAAATGGGAAATCAACACACAACATAAATACTATCTTGTTACGTATTGTTTCATCATCACCTTAATAATCTTAAAAGATTAGAAACTCATAACTAAAATAGAAATTACAAACCCAAAAATTACAAACATAAATAGGAAAATTTGGAGGAGGAACCCCCAAATTTTTCCTCTAAAAACTCATAGAAAAAATGACCAAAAAGAAGAATAGAGTGGAGTGGTCATCCAAGTGTAGAAATTTTAGTGTAACCCCTCCTAAAACAAGCACTCCAAATGGTCTTGAAAATTCCCTATTTATAGCCAAAATGAGAGTGTTAAAATAATCAATTTAAATTAATTAAATTGATTAAATTAATAATAATATGGAAAATAAGGGTAAATTATAGGTTGTAATGATGATTTTAGGGTAAAATGTGTAGAAACGTTTGAGTAAAAAATGACATTTTTGGGCAAAGGGGACAAGGGAGCATATATGCTTTTGTTAGGCTCAAAAAGGGGCTGGGGCATGCTTCAGGCGGCTGGGGCTGCTAGGAAGCAGTTGGGCTCGGCGTGGGCTTCTGCAGGCTTTGGGCTGAAGGCAGTGGAGCAGCTGGGTGTTCGCGTTGGGCCTGGAATGGAGAGAAGCTGCAGGACTTTCAGATTGGGCCTGGGCCTGTGTTGGCTGGAGAGGAGGGGAGGCACGGCGTGGAGAGAAGCTTCGGTAGGAGCAGGAGACAGCTGGTGGCAGATTGGGCCGAAGGGGCTTTGGGTGGGCCTTGCATGGAGCTGCTGGGTTGGATCGTGGGCCTAGCAGGTGCAGTGTTGGGCTTTTGAAAAATGCCACATTCTCCATATTTTTTCAGCTTTAATTCTTGTCTTTCCTCTTCTTTCCAAAGTACCAAAATTCAACATTATTTTCTGCAAAATGAATATAAAATAAATCATAATAAAATATTTTCAACTATAAAATAAATCAATTTAATTCTTTGAAAATATTAATTATAACTTAATTTATATTTAACATTTAAGTTCAAAAATACAACATTATTTTACCTCAAACTAAACAACAATAATTCAAATAGTTAACTACAATATTTTACAACAAAATAACTATAAAAATACACAAAAATCAATAAAATTAAAATAAACCTAATAACTTCAAAAGTACTTAAAAACTTATTAAATTACTTAAAAACTCAAAGACTAAGCAACAATTAGCATAAAAATGTGGTAAAATAACTATATTTTGAAGAGTTATCAACAGTCGTCGCTGCAATTCTCAGAAATTCCTTTTTCTCAACACAACCCCGCAAACAGACCACCGACCAGCCTTACAAATATGGGTCGCGTGAATTCCATCGCTCAAAGAAAAAAGAATATAACCAAGCCTTCTGCTAATCAGCCTACCCCTCATGTTGAAGCTCCTCCGACCAACCCTCAACCTACAAACACTTCCCCGCCATACATTCAATCCAAAGCCCAACCGCACAATGTCCTCCGACCCGAGGTCGAATGGTACATGGCACCTCCTAGTATTATTACAGCTAGGATGGTAGGGAATTATCTCAAGAAGTACAACCTTCCTGGGATAACCCTCTTCAAGCCTTCGATCGACCAGCGGGCAAACCTACATGGGGGCGCCTTCAGCGCCTGGTCGAGGTATCACATCGAGGTAGGGGCAACCTTGCCTTTACATCCATTTTTCCAGGGGTTGGCCAATTATTTCGAGGTTGCTCCTTTTCAAACCATCCCAAATGGATATAGAGTACTTTCCTCTCTCTATATCCTTTATAATCACAAGAAATGGCCCGTTCCTACGCCACATGAGATCAATTACTTGTTTGATCTCAAATCTAACCCCAACCACAAAAACACGGGGTTCTTACGTTTCTACCACCAGGAATTTGCTCGCACCTTCCTGAGTGACACTACCCACAACTCCAATGTGGGGAAGACTTCCAGGAGTACTTTTTAACACCAGACCTGGTCGCCCATAACCTGGCCTTCACAGAAGGAGGTAAATCATTTACTTACTTATCGTTTGGTTTCTTTTAGCTTTCCTATACGTATTTTAGAATGTCGGTGTCGTTCAGGTCCATGGCATCGACAAATCCCCACTCCAGACATGGAGATATGGGCAGCAGCCATGGCCAGCATGACAGACATCAAAAAGAGTGTCAATCAGCTGGTCACGGAGAATAACCTAAGGATGGTCGGCCTTCTTGCACCTCACCAGGATGTGAGGGAATCGACAGCGGGAAGTGCTACTGGAGGAGAAGTTCCTGAGTAGCACTAGGATGTGTCACAACCCCCAAGGAGGAGGGCTATGAGAGTGACCATCAGGCAACCCTCCAGCACTCCGCGAGCAGCTGCTGCCTCTGATCAATAGGGAAAGGGCAAGCAGAAGCTTTCTGAACACCCCAAGCCCATACTTGAGTCCTCGCATGAGAACGGTACTGACTTCTCACTCTTAGAAAATTTGCCCATTCCCTGTCATTTATTTGCAAGGTACGGCAACTTTAAATACGCGACTAGTTTAGATTTAGACTTCTTCAAGGCAGAGAATGAGTGTAGTAGTAGTACAATAGATAATGTAACGACCAATAGTTGTAGCTCAGGTATTTTACTTATAAATTCTTTTCTCTTCATTTCCTTGTCTTTTTTGCATAACAACTTGCCTTGACTGACCGTATGCTTCTTTTTTGCAGACATGCCTATCGAGAAGGCATTCGATTTGTACACCAATCCCACTACCACAACTCCTGCAAACACAAAAAATTCGAACCGGCATCATCCCGGAGGAGGTTGCAGTGACCCTTCTGCAAAAAGGGCTTGGACGGAGGACCCTCCTGTACCAACTCCCTTAAAAGAGACGACTCCTCCTCTAGGTCCTGTCGACCAGAATCCTCCAGCTCTCGCTGACCCAAGTACTCCTGCTCAGCAAGATAAAACTCTGGTTGAGGCTATGCTGAACTCTGCCTGCACTTCGACCAGCGACATGCTGAAGAAATTGTCCAGACACCGGTGCAGTTTGGAACCCTTCAGTAGCGCTCCCACCATGCCAGTCGACCAGCTTTTCAGTCGCGTGCGGAACGAACTACTCACTGTAAGTCACCACTTTCTCTGTGGTTTGATTGCTTATCTCTTTGATTAATGCTAACAACTTTTTTTCTCTAATCGCAGGGGATTCTGACCGTGAGTACCGGTTGGCACCGCTCGGAGGAGATGGTCGCCAAGCATACTGAAGAGGTCAAAGCGGTCGAGGAAAGGCTTGCCGAGCAGCACAAGGTGGTCGAGGCCAAGCATGATGAGGAGTTGCGAACAGTTGAGGCTAAGATTGCCAAGCTCGAGGAGGAAGTGAAGACGAAGGAGGAGTTCGTTGCCAAAATTACTACCTCCAAGGAGAGGTATAAGGAAGCCTCGCTGATAAACTACCGAGAAGCCAACAAACTTCAAATGGAGTTGGAGATCAGCCGCAAAGAGACTACTGACCTCAAGGAGACCAACGCCCACAACCTGAAGAAGTATGAGGGAGCGGCGTTTTAGTGCTTCTATATGTTCTGGAAAAGCAACCCCAAGGTATACTTTACCTATCTACCATACCATATAAGGCAGGCTGAGTTGGCAATGTGCATTGCTCGCCTGGAAGAGGAGGAGAAGGCTTAAGGATCTCCTGAGATATCTTTGGCAACAGTCATTGAGGGCGCCAATGAAGATGTTGGGACCACAGTCGACCAGCAGCCACAAGAGCCTCAGCAGGTGCCTTCTGCTGCTTCATAAATTTTTACCTGTGAGCCCTGGATAGCCAAGACCATTACATTGTAAGTTTGTAAAGGTGCGGGATTTGCTAATCAAGTCATTTCTATTAAAAACGTGCTTGTTAAAGTCATTAATGCACTAGGGTTAAAAAAATTTGGTCTCAAAAGAAATTTTTCATATAATTAAACATTTAAGACATAATATCCCAAAAGAGACAGCATTTAAAAGTTTATTTAAAAAATTTCCAGTGTACAGACAACCACTAGCCATTCTAAAGGCAAAACAAATGTTTATGGTTCTCCTGTCCCTGTCTTCCCTCAACCGTGGCGGCTGAGCAGCTGTTCAAGTACATTCTGCTCCCAGAGTTCTCTAAATCGGGGTTGATCAAGCTTGCCCTTGCCTTTACCTGCACCACGAAGCACCCGTGAGCCAAGGCCCAGCAAGAAAACATAATATCACAACACAAGTACTGATAATAATCATAAACCCTTTAAGTATGTTTAAACATTTAGCAATCCCTAATAAACATATAACTCATTGACATAGACATGAATTCACAAGCTAGCAACTAGCCATTTAGCGTATCATATTCAACAATCAACCACAACAACCAGATTACATAATAAATAGGGTCGACACCCTTAGGTCGCACCCTCTGTTAACCCCACTGACTCCAGCCCGCTTAAACCGAGCTCAGTGCATAATAAGTTGTCCTCAATTACCAGTGGTCGAGTCGTGCCCTATGCGCTACTATAAACTCCGGCACTCTTAGGTCGTTTGTCTACTATTTACATGGCATAATACCATCCTCTATAAAGCATACAAAGTAGGGAACCCTTAGTCCCATTATGAATCCACAACCGGGTGCAGTTTTCTTACCTTTAATTTCCAACCACTTCGATTAAGTGAAATGCCCCTTGAGCACGATCCGTCTCCCGAGCCCTAACTTTTTCCTAGTCACAACCAAGATAAGGGATTCCATTAAAATTTGAATAAAGGTTTCTGGGTGAAGTTCTAGTTTCTGAGACATCGAATTCCACCAAGCACGTTGGTGGAATCGATCCCGAGCACCCTAGGTTAGGTTCCCGCGCTTAAAACTTTCAAACAATCAAAAATTCCCTTCAGAATCATGGCCCACCCCCTAAAACAAAGGCTAGGCCTCTCTAACCACAGACACACGCCACGGCCCTGCCCTGTGGCACCGCGGCTCTCCCCTACCGCAGGGCCTCCTTGGCTCTTCTTTGCTTCACAGGGTCGCGGCACTCTAGAACAAAGTTGCGGACCAGCCCCTCGTGCCCAGAAAATCCACCATTCCAAACATCCCAACCTTGCTCAAAACCACCCCAAAGCACCCTAATTCCAAAACCCATTGATCACAAAACTTCTAACATGATTCTAGCAACAAAATCCAGCAAAAACCTAGCTTAAAAACTCATTGAAATCCCATTTTAATTTCTGAAACCCAGAAACTCAAGAACATAAAAACCAGCAATGAAACACCAGAATTCAGCCTTTAGATCATGGATTCAAGCTTACCTCCACTGCAGAACCAACTCCCTTACGATTTCTGAGCTAAAACCCAAGCTTTCTAGCTTCAATTCAGTCCTTAAATTTCAAAACCATAAACACTTTAAAAACCCAGCCAAAACACAGAATTCTAATGATCAAGAGTGTAATTCAGTTCTTACCTTAGTCCTGGCTGAATCCCTTAGTTAAGACTGAGCTAATCCCTCAAAACTTCAGCTCAAATCACAGAGTTCCAGCTAAATCTCCTTAGGTTTCAATAGCTTTCTTGAGAGAGAGAAGAGAAGGAAGAAAGGAACAAAAAGGGTCGGCTTGGGTTTTTGTTCTACTGTTTTCTATTTTACTCAGTCTAACCTTAGTTAATTAAGTCAATCCCAAGGCTCGGGGTACCAGAAACGTCCTCGAGGGAAAAATGGTAAAATTCCCCAATATTCCCGCCTAAGCTTCCTAACCTCAAATATATCTCCAATTATTTATTTCCATAACTCGATAACCCAAATAATCATCTAATACCCGAAATACCCCTTGACTTGCCCCAAGTCAAGTATTAAGCCCCTTTGTGACTTTCTCGCTAACTAGCTTCCTAGGATCGCCTCAAGTCGCATGCTGCAGATTTACCCACATAATAACGTGGTTCTCACAAATATAACATATAATCACATTTACATTCATATAACCATACAAGTATGCTTATCATATAATCACACGTTAAATTAATAAATTCACACATAAACCAATTATGCCCTCCCGGTACACTAATCAAGGCCCTTAAGCCATATTAGTGATTTTGGGTCGTTACACTTTCCCTTATTTTGCTCATGTGTTTACATATACTTGTTGATATGCTTTGCTTGCTTAGTACCTTATATGCCCCCCAAGTGATTGAGGATCTTAAGTTCCTCGGTCACTTGCCAAGACCAAGACCTGTTCGAACATTACTGCTCATAAAAATACTTATAAAAAGTGATAATATAGCAAAACAACACATGTAATGAGCAAATACTTGTAATAAATACAATAATTGGCAAGAATAACTGGCTGCGCACAGTTCTTTTTATTTCTCATAATAAATGGACAATCGTGTTTGTACGAGTGATCAAAAATTTGATCTTACACTTATAAGCGATTAGTCATGTGACTAACTAACCCTTGTTCATAAACTTGTAAAAAGTGAAATTAATACAAGCCAATTCTTAAAAAAAGAATTGTTTATTGATAATACTTGCGTAGATGTTCTCCATTCCAATAGTAAGGAACGAGATCTCCATTTAAGCGAGCAAGTTTATATGTGCATGGCTAGAGGACTTCTTCGATTTGGTACAGACCTTCCCAGTTAGGTCCAAGCACTCCGGCAACTTGATCACGGGTGTTGAGGAAAACTCTTCTAAGTACCAAATCTCCCACATTAAATTTTCTTTCGCGTACTTTAGAGTTGAAATATCGAGCGACTTTTTGATGGTAAGCTGCTACTCGGAGTTGAGCTTGCTCGCACCTTTCATCGACCAAATCCTGAGATTCCATCAATAATTGACTATTAACGTTTTGATCGTATGTCATCCTTTGATGCGATGGCAGATCTAATTCAACAGGCAACATGGCTTCATATCCATACACCAAAGAAAATGGATTATTTCTCGTTGTTGTTCGATGGGATGTTCTATACGACCAAAGGACTTCAGGTAACTATTCTAGCCATGCCCCATTTGCTTCTTCAAGCGTTTTCTTCAGTGTCTTGTTGATAGCCCCAACCTGTTTGTTTGCCTGTGGATGAGCTACTAATGAAAAACTCTTGATAATCCCATGCCTTTCACAAAAATTGGTGAACATATCACTATCGAACTGTGTGCCATTATCTAAGACAATCTTCCTTAGAAACCCATAGCGACAGACGATGTTCTTGACCACAAAATCCAGAACCTTCTTGGTCGTTACTGTCGCAAGTGGTTCAGCTTTGGCCAACTTCGTGAAGTAGTCAACAGCAACCAAGACATACTTGACATTACCTTTTCCCGTGGGCGAAGACCCAATCAAGTCTATCCCCCGTACTTCGAATGGCCACGAGCTTTGCTTCTGTTTTAGCTCATTAGGGGCTGCTCGCGGTATCTTGGAGAATCTTTGGCACTTGTCGTACTTTTGAGCAAAATCCACAGAGTCTTCATTCATCATTGGCCAGAAGTATCCTTGCCTTAGGATCTTTTTTTATAGACTCTGCCCCCCAACATGATCCCCGCAAAAACCTTAATGGGCCTCTTGCATTAATTCTTTGGCTTTTTCCTTTGTAACACACCTTGAGAGTGGCATTGAGTACCCCCTTCTGTATAAAATTCCGTCGACCAGGATGAACTGAGCCGATTTCCTCTGTAGGGCTCTTGCTTTGTTTCTGTCTGACTGCAATACCCCACGTTCTAAGTATTCAATGAAAGGTGCCATCCACGTGTCTGTTGCTTGGATTACCAGGGAGGACTCTTATGCTTGGATGCTCGGTGCGGACAATCGTTCAACAGGCACTATATTTAAGGTGTCAACGCCCTTTGCACTTGCTAACTTGGCCAAAGCATCAGCATTTGAGTTTTATTCGCGAGGTACTTGCTGAAGAGTATAATTTTTGAATTGTGCCAATAAGTCATTTGCCTTGTTCAAATAAGCAACCATCTTCAGACCTCGGGCTTGATATTCTCCAGTGATTTGATTAACCACTAATTGGGAGTCACTATAGATTTCAAGCGACTTTATGTTCATGTCTTTGACTAATCTTAATCCTGCGAGCAAAGCGTCATACTCGGCTTCGTTATTGGACGCTATGAACTCGAATCTGATTGCACAGTGGAATCGATGTCCTTCAGGCGTGACTAAAATCACACTTGCTCCAGCATTGTGCTTGTTAGAAGAGCCATCTACGAACAACTTCCACGAGGGAGTTTGGATTTGAGGGTCAGGCTCTTCTATTGGCTCGATGTCTGGAGCCTAGTGAGCTCCGCGACAAAGTCTACTAGAGCTTGTCCCTTCATTGCTGCTCGTGGCAAGTAAGAAATATCAAACTGTCCAAGTTCAACTGCCCATTTCAATAATTGACCAGCGGCTTCTGGTTTCTGCAGGACTTGCCGTAGTGGCTGGTCGGTGAGTACTGGGATGGGGTGAGCTTGGAAGTATGGTCGCAGCTTTCTGGAGGCTAAGATCAAGCAGTAGGCTAATTTCTCAATGGGCAAAAATCACAGTTCTGCTCCTATTAGCCTTTTGCTTATTTAATACACAGCTTTTTGCACATGTTCCTTCTCTCTTACCAGGACAGCACTAGCAGCATATTCTGTGACTGCCAAATAGATGAACAAAGTTTCATTTTCAACTGGCTTAGATAAAATCAATGGCTGCAACATATGAGATTTTAGAGACTGGAAGGCTTGCTCGCACTCTTCTGTCACTTGAATTTTTTATTGCCCCTAAGTAGATTAAAAAATGGAACGCACTTGTCCGTAGATTTGGAGATAAATCTACTTAAAACGGCAATCCTCCTGGTTAAAATTTGAACATATTTTATCTTTATTGGTGACTTAATCTAGATCAGGGCCTTGATCTTTTCGGGATTAGCTTCAATGCGTCTTGAGTTCACTATAAATTCCAAGAATATCCCTTATCCAACTCTGAAGGAACACTTAAGGGGATTCAGCTTCATCTGATATTTGTTTAAGATGTTTAAGCACTCTTGCAGGTCCCCGATGTGTTCTTCTGCCTTCTTCGACTTACCAACATGTCATCAACATATACTTCCATGTTTACACTGATCAGTTCTTTGAACATGTGATTGACTAGTCGCTGGTAAGTTGCACCAGCGTTTTTCAAACCGAAAGGCATTACTTTGTAACAGTAAAGCCCTGTATCAGTCTGAAAGCTAGTGTGGTCCTCATCAGGTGGGTGCATACTGACCTGATTGTACCCAAAGTATGCATCCATGAATGATAGGATCTCCTACCCTGAAGTGGCATCGACCAGCTGGTCGATCCTTCGGAGTGGGAAACAATCCTTTGGGCATGCTTTATTAAGGTTTGTGAAATCCACGCATGTTCTCCACTTTCCACTTGGCTTGGGAACCAGTACGGGATTAGAGACCCATGATGGATAAAACGCTACCCTGATGAATCCGTTCTCCTTCAGCTTCTCGACTTCTTCTTTTAAAGCTTTCGATCTATCTTTATCGAGCAACCTTCTTTTCTGTTGTACTGGTGGAAAATTTTATCTATGTTCAAGAAATGGCTAATAACAACTGGGTCAATCCCAACCATATCTTAGTGAGACTAGGCAAAGACCTCCTGGTTCTTCTTCAAAAATTCCACCAGTTTTTGTTTTGTTGTTGTCTCTAAGTTTTTACCGACTTTCACAACCCTGGTTGGATCTGTCTCATCGAGTTGGACCTCCTCGAGGTCCTCGATTGGTCCCACATCTTCCTCAAAATCCCCAAAGCGAGGATTTAAATCCCTATCCTCACTTTGGGCAACACCCTATTTGGCAACGTGCTCACCTGATTGGGCTTGTATTTCATTGGCCAATTGCAACCCTTTTTCAGCTCCTTCCCTTGTTCCATCCCTTTTCGCCTTAGTAATTGAGGAATTGTATCATTCCCTCATTTCTCACTGGTTTCCCAACATGCATCCTATCCCTGCGTCTATTGGAAACTTCATGGAGAGGTGTCAGACCGAGGTTACGGCTCATAGGTCGACTAGAATAGGCCTTCCAATCACAATGTTATATGCAGAAGGACAATCAACTACTATAAAAGTAGTGAGTAATGTCATGTTTGTAGGTGCAGCTTCTGCTGTGACCAGAAGCCTGATTGACCTTGTTGGCGCGAGCCCTTCGCCAGAAAAACCATAAATGGTTTGGTTGCATGGCTCCAAATCCTTCACTGACAACTTCATCATTTCCAGTGAAGACTTGTACAGAATATTTACTAAGCTCCCTGTGTCCACTAACACCTTCTTAACCATCATATTGGCGATCTGAACATCCACGACCAGAGGGTCTGAATGAGGGAACTGGACATGTTGAGCGTCAAGCTCAAAGAAAGTTATCAGTTCTTCCTCTATTCGAGCTTTCTTGGGAGTTCGCTCCTCCACATTCAGCATTTCTTGGCGTAAGGTTCGGGCGTATCGCTCCCTTGCCTTCCAACTATCTCCTGCTAGGTGTGGGCCACCACAGATGGTTAGCAATGTACCTGCCACAGGAGCTGGCTGTAAAGGGGGCGAGCGTTGGCGTACAAGTGCCTGCCCATTGCCTCCTTGAGCCTCTCGTTGAGAACCTCCAGTGGCTCGTACATATCTCCTCAGGCGTCCTTGTCTGATAAGGAACTCAATTTCATCTTTCAGTTTGGTGCACTCATTGGTGTCATGACCATAGTCATTATGAAAACGACAACTTGGTTGTATCTCTCTTGGAGATATCTTTCCTTATCGGAGCTGGACGCTTATAAGGGACATTGGTGCTGGTCGCCTGGTACACTTCTGCTCTGCTGTCAACTAGGGTTGTGTAATTGGTGAACCTTGGCTCATACCTATTACTTTTTGGGCGCTTATTTTCAGACGTTGTCTGCTCGTTGTTTGCCATTTTTCCACCATTTTTCCCGTTGTTTTTGTCGTTGCCATTGGGTTTATCTGACCCATTGGTGGCTTTGACAGGATCTTCCATTGGCCCCTTGTCTCCTGCAGGCGACTTCCCTTCGTTAGCAATCGCCTCTTCGAGCTTGATGTACCAGTCTGCTCGATCCAGGAATTCTTGGGTACTCTTCACCCCATTCTTCCTTAAACTGTTGCAGAGGGTTAAGTGGCGCTACACTCCAGCAGTAAGCGCCATCATTTTCCCCTCATCGCCAACCGTCTTAGCTCCAGCTGCCGCTCGCATAAAATGCTGGCCATATTCCTTTAAAGACTCTCCTTCCTTCTGGCGAATCTCGACCAGTTGGTTGGCTTCAGTCGAATGTACTCAACCAACGTAGAATTTCCCGTAGAACTCCTTTATGAACATCTCCCGTGACACTATGCTAGCAGGAGGGAATTTGAAAAACCATTCCTGAGCAGTATCGGATAAGGTGGCCAGAAAGATTCTGCAGCGAGCATCATCCGACACCTTCTAGATGTCCATAGTATCTCAAATTTATTCACTGAGATACCAGGTCCCCATATCCATCGAAGTTGGACAATACTAGCATCTTAAATTTGCTAGGGGTTTCTGCCATTGCTATTCTTTGTATGAATGGAGTGCCTCTTCTCCGATCATACTCGTTGTGGGATATTTGACTCCCCACTAGCTACTGGACGACCTGATTCAACGCATCGATCTGGGCCTATACTGTGTCTGGTATCGTTGGGGCGACCAATGCTGGAGGAGCGTACTCATCGTGCCTTTCCCGCCTATCGTTGAGCACATCCCTCAAGTCGTCATCTCTACTCCTTTGCTCGCTAGCGGCCAACCGATCAAAGGCGTTAGGTTGCCTAGCCTGCCCCCCAACGTTCTAGCTCGTAGGCCTATTTTCTCTTGGTGGGGTTTTCCTTTCTCCATTTTTCTCTCCTTGTCCTCGACCAGCATTTCCTCTGTCAAAATCAGCTTCGTTGTAATCATGACCATCCCTAAAACGTGATTGGCTATGGCGCGACATATTGATTGCACTATTTCCTCCTCTTGCTGGTACCACTCAAGCGTTAGGGGGAGGCCTACGTTGGTCAGTGGGTCCTCGGGCATTATTATGTCGTGGGGGGCCCTGACCACAGAACCTGACTCGGCATGTCTTCTGTTAGCAGAAGGACACTACCCCCTGCTCGGAGGATTCGGTTCCTCAGCAGTTTGGCATCTAGGGCTTCGGGGAGGCTGCCCGACCTTATTATGCCTTTGACGCTGGGGATTATCTCGACCAGCACGAGAAGGTGGCTGCTGCTTAGGATCTTGAAATGGAATATCCTATTGAGCAGCAGGAGGTTGCTCCGGCCTTAGAGGACTTGCCAGTTGAGGTGGAAGACTTGATTTTGGGCCTTGTTGTGGTGGTACACTTGGTGGCTGATCCAGTTGAGAAGTTGGCATAGGTTGTCCCCGGGCAAACTGAATGGCTGCTTCCATGGCAGTAGTGGCATCTCTCCATCGGCGGTCCGTGTTAGCCCGCCGCTCATTCAACTCTTGATGTTGACGGTCAATTTCCCTTTGTTGCAATGCCATCATCTCCGCCACATTCTCCTGATTAGCCCTCAAATTGGCTAACTCCTCCTGCAACACAATCAGTGTTGTCCTTAAGGTCTCAGAATCCATTTCCTCCTCTTCGAAATCCAACTGTGGTTCATCTTCAGCCACATTTTGTGGAGGAGGCTAGGTAGATGCCGCACCAGAAGTTTGTCCCGTCTTTCTAGATGTTTTCGCCATTTGATTTTATTGGAAGTCTTGAGTTCGTCTCTCAATGAAGGCACCAAAATGTTGACCCTCGATTTGGTCAATGACACGAAGTGAGATAAATGATATAAAGTAAGATGAAAATGAGAAGAACTCCAGACGAAAAGATAAATAAGACAAAAGATTTATAGTGGTTCAGCCCCAATAGAATGGTAACAACCTACGTCCACTTAGTATTCTTATTGATGTAGTATTCCAAGAACAGTGATCAATGAACTAGGGTTCACAAGTTTCACTAAATCTCAGATAAATACACTTGCGATGGATAACAACACTCTTTTTCTCTCTTAGAATATCGCAGCTCAAACGTTCTCAAGTCAAATGTTCCAAAGTAAAAAAAAATAAAAAATCCCCCTCTCGTGAGCCCTTTGATTCTTATTCATAGGCTCAAGGAGGTTTTCATGGGCCAGTGGGCCTTAATTACACTTAACACATGCATATCTAAATAATAATGAAAATTACAATTAATATGCAATTACAAGATTGCACATCTAAAGGGAATAACTGAGTATATGCGACCAGGCTGGTCGCCCATTGTTGACACGGTTCTTCGCCAACAGGTAATTAAGAAAAGAAGAGAAAGGGATTAGTGCTTAGGTTGAACCGAAATAAATAAATGATCTTCAAAAATGAAATGGTGACTCATAACACATTTTTTAAGTGGTTCAAAGGTTAAAATCCTTCTACTCCACTAGTCAGTATTATTGCTATATATTGGGTATTTGGTTACAGGGTCTTTCTTACAATCGAGAATCCAACCTCTCTTAACTCCCAAGGTCTCCATATTTATAGGAGAAGGCACCTGGGAGTTGGTAAGAAGGTCATCCCGTGACCTTCTTACCCATCATGTCAACTCTGTGACATTCATGATTAATTCCTAAACCTGACACATAAGTGTGGTCAAATCAATAGGTAAGGGGATAATGGGCCGCACGGCCAACCCAATCGTGGGTGTCTGAATACGCACGTTCCTGCTGCGTGTCCGAGAAGTCAGGGGTATATCAGACACGTGATGTATGATATATGCACGTTTATCATGCGCGATTGTCTTTATAAAAGGTCACAGCCTCCAACTCCAGCTCGTACAACGAGCTGGATGCTTCCCTCGACCTGAGGTCTTCAGAGTCCAGATTCAGTCCTTAAAAAACTTTGGCGAACCCTTAGGTTACCCCGAGCTAAGGAGGTAGGACCTTACGATGGCAGCTCCGGTCTTGGGGATGTCCACGTGGTAGTCATGATTAGGCCGTATCTCAGCTCGCTAATCAGCCCGTGGGAAAATCAGGGCATACATCTGCCCCCCAAGCCTCTGCTCGTGGTACACGACGTCGTGTAGGGCCACAGTAGGGGCTTTTAGGCTTCCCCAAGAACTCTTCATATTCCACATTCCACGCAGGCGCCGAATACGTGGAACATCGTGGTTGGTGACGGTACGTCTTCCGAGAACCGCAATAAATGGCCTAGCCTATACCCAGCCGTCGTTTCATCTTTCGAGTGGAGGGCCTTGGATCCCACGTCAGGGCAATCCAACGGCCCTCTTCACGTGACCCTTCACGCATATAAAAAGGGGTGGCCACCTTACGCATGGGCCACCCATTCATTTGAAATTTTCCAAAATCTTCTCTTCTTCTTACTCTCAAAAATCCCCCCTTTTCCTCTTTCTAGTTACTACCTTCGGCGTTCCAGAAACTCAGGTGCAAGGACTCCTTCGAAGCCTTGAAACCAACTACCCCGGCGACGTCCCAACCCAGGCGATTCCTTCATCCACTTCCCAGCCAAACATTCTGTAAGTCTCCTGACTATGCATGTTTTGAAATTATTTTCACTGTAGCTTAGGTAAATATTTACTGTAGCCGCATGCAAGGGTTTGCTGGGTTTTGTGGGAATGAAGGGTGAAAGCCTTTTAGGTTGGGGCATTGTTTGTAGTAGAAAACTGTTTTAGGAGCATGGTTAACAGGATGAATTTTCTGGGGAAAATTTCTGGGTAGGATTTTTGGGACATTAGCCCAAAATATCTAGTATTTTGGGTGCAAAACCGGGTAGCTTAGGGGACACGCTTCACAGGCGGTTTTGCCTTTCATGCCTATTGAAACTTTCCCTCCAAGGAAAAATTTTGACCTGACCCTCCTGACACACGAATTCTGAGTAATCGGGGATCTGTTGGGAGCACAGGCGCGTGTTCATAGAACCGCGTGGTCTCACTCTCCACGAGCTGGGCTTACCTCAGCTCGTGCAAAGAACATTTGATTTTTCCTCATGCTCAGGTCGCCTTTTTTGAAATCTTTTCTTTTGTTCGCTAGGCGACCAGATGGCACCGAAGAAGAATGCCCCAAAAAGGACCACCGGCAGCTCGGCCTCCCAGCAAGACAAAGGAAAGGCGGTGATGACCGAATCCCCAATCCCTCACTTCGGGCCAGCGGTGGAACAGGAGCTCGAGGTGGCTCCTGATGCGTTCTTTGAGGCGGAGAGGATCGTCTCAAAGATTACCGACCAAACGAAGGTCAACAAAATATTCCTCTCCCACAACATCGGGCTGGGGAGAGCATCACTGATTGCCCGATCTCCAGCAGAGGGCGAGCGGAGCTGCGCGCCGCTTGACGAGGCATTCGCGGCCTGGAGCGACGACCACTTTAAGGCGGGGGCCTTCCTCCCGTTCGACCAGTATTTTGCTGACTTCCTCAATTACGTGAAGTTGGCCCCCTTCCAGCTCCCCCCCAACTCTTATCGGCTATTGGCGGGGTTAAGATATTTATTCTTGAAACAGGAGTGGGAGGTCCCCACTCCTGCAGACATTTTGTACTTTTTCTGCCTCAAGGCCAGCCCGGAGCAGCGGGGGCGAGGCGACGGGTTTTACTACTTAACCCGATTCCCCAACACGGCTGCGGTCATCGAGCTGCCCAGCCACCCCAACGACTTCAAAGATCAATTCTTTATGTCGACGGGGTTCAGAAACTGCGAGCTCCACTACTTCAATCGTCCTCGTAAGTGCTTTTTCATCCTTAGCTCGGAAGTTAAATATCGTTTAGCTCCTCCTGTATCCCTTTCTGACTTAGATTTATCCTGCAACTATCTTCGCGAGGACAGAGAAATTTGTGACCCTCGGGGCCCAGTACGAGAGACTGGCGGGCTTGCCCCCCAGCAAGAAGGATTACCGCGTGCTCGTGACAGACGAGACGATGGTGGCCTGCAAGCTGATTTTCCCAAATCAGACTTTGAGCCTAAGGAGGCCCCGGGGGCTTCCCCCAGCTCGCGACACCAGACCTATCATCACGGAGGAGGTCGCGGGGGATGAAGATGAGGAGGACGAGGTGGACGAGGTTCCCCTTGTGAGGAATAGGAAACGAGCGCTAGAGGTTGCCCAGAGAACGGACGAGGAGAGGATCCGGTCCGGAGCAGCCGCGGGTCCTTCTGGCCAAGGTAACCCTTATATGTTTAGGAATTTAGATAGGGCCATTGCCGACCCCCGGCTAGCTAGGTTCAATCCCAGACAGATCTTCCAACATCATCGAAGAGATCCGGACCTGGATACAACCCTGCTCCACTGTGTCGACCAGCTCGTGCTGGATTACGAAGATAGCCGACCTAGGGGTACCGTAGTCGTAGATAACACCCTAGCCTTTAGGTCGATCTTATTTGAGGAGTATGGGACCAATCTTCGGTCATGGCCATCACTCCGGAGAGGTGCCGTAGCTCCGAGACTTAGGCAATATGTAGAAGAAACTAGCCCGGAACCAGAGTCAGATCCAGAACTTGCGCCAGCTCGGGAAATAATCGACTTAGATTCTCCCGCAGGAGCTCCGGGGCCGATGGTCGTAACCATAGGTTCTTCTTCTAGCTCGGGGGGTAGGATCCCTTTTAGTATACATATATACTTGAATCTCTCTTTGCTTTTGTTTTTGAATGGCTATTAACTTTTGTACTAACCATGTCTTTGCTTTGACAGAAGAGATGTCTCAACCCGACGGGAGTTTGCGAGCTGCGTTCGCCGGGGGGAACCCCTCAGCCGGGGCCGCTGGACCAAAAATGAAGAAGCTCCGGATATCGAAAAAAGTCGCCGGAACCCCAACTAAGTCTCCTACAAAGGAGAAAGAGCAGCCCCCAAACGCCCAGGTCGTGGGAACAGTTCCTCCTGCAGCAGGGGGAAGCAACATGCCCCCACCCCCTCCGCGAGCTCCGGCCTCCGCCCAGGACGAAGGGGCAGAGCTCGAGGCTTCGACAATTGTACCCTCCGAGGTACGCATCCCAGTCAATCCCCAGGACCTGGAGAAGATTCCAGAGGCCTTCCGAGGAACGGTGTATGAGTCGGCGAACTATGCCGTCAGCCACATATACAAGTTCAACGAGAAGGAGCTCAGGGCCATCGAAACCAGGAGCCCGGTGGGCGTGCTGGAATCTTCACTGGGCATGGCCCTAACGGTAAGCTAACCTCAACCTTCATGGGTTTTGATTATTACACCTTGCCCTGTTTTTTCTTTTTTCCTTCTCTCCTTTTTTTTTTCTAAGGCAATTGCCTCTCCACTTTTGCAGAGCGTCGTTGCCCTCCACCGGAGCATCGCCAGGACCAAGACTCAGCTCGAGGAGAAGAGGAGCGAGCACCAGGCGGTGGTGGCCACCCACCAGACTTCTCTGCAAACGGCTAAGGATGCCTTGGCGGCCTCGCAGGCCGAGCTGGAAGAGACTCGCCCGAAGCTTCAAGAGCTCGAGACCGCCCTTGCCACTACGCGGGCAGACCTAGATACCGCAAAGGCGGAGGCCAAGGCCGCCCTGGCAGCCGAGCGGGCAACTTCAGACGCCGCCATGGAAGAAATGTTCTACCAGTGCTGGGCCTATAACCAGGATGCCGACTTCTCTTTCCTGGCAGAGGTCGTCTCGGAGCCCTTGCTGGAGAAGTTCAGAGCTCGCCTCGATAAAGAAGCGCCTTCCGAGGCTGGGGAAGGCTCCGGCGCCGCTGAGCAGGGCGAGACGGCGACCTCCAAGGGGCCAACTGGCGGAGCTTAGGGCCTTCCTCTCTGTGCCCTTTTCTTGAATATTTTTAAATTTTTCAGTGTAACTTTTGCATGAGGTGCTTACACCTCGAGACAATTTAGCTATCAAAATTTTTTTTATTGATTTACTGCCCTCTGCCTCTACGCATTTAAGTTACCATTTTGAGAAACTTAGTTCGCGTTAATCTTTATCTATATCTCGAGCTCTTTAGGAAGAACAACGATCGATAGATTTAAATCAACTTCTAATTTTTATGACCTGGTTATATCCAGGAACTTAATTTGAAAACTTAGTTCATGTTAATTTTTATCAATATCTCGAGCTCTTTAGGAAGAACAACGATCAATATATTTAAATTAACTTCTAAGTTTTATGACCTGGTTATATCCAGGAACTTAATTTGAAAACTTAGTTCGTGTCAATTTTAATCAATATCTCGAGATCTTTAGGAAGAACAACGATCAATAGATTTAAATTAACTTCTAAGTTTTATGACCTGGTTAAATCCAGGATCTTAATTTGAAAAATTAGTTCGTGTCAATTTTTATCAATATCTCGAGCTCTTTAGGAAGAACAACGATCAATAGATTTAAATTAACTTCTAAGTTTTATGACCTGGTTATATCCAGGAACTTAATTTGAAAACTTAGTTCGTGTCAATTTTTATCAATATCTCGAGCTCTTTAGGAAGAACAACGATCAATAGATTTAAATTAACTTCTAAGTTTTATGACCTGATTAAATCCAGGATCTTAATTTGAAAACTTAGTTCGTGTCAATTTTTATCAATATCTCGAGCTCTTTAGGAAGAACAACAATCAATAGATTTAAATTAACTTCTAAGTTTTATGACCTGGTTATATCCAGGAACTTAATTTGAAAACTTAGTTCGTGTCAATTTTTATCAATATCTCGAGCTCTTTAAGAAGAACAACGATCAATAGATTTAAATTAACTTCTAAGTTTTATGACCTGGTTAAATCCAGGATAGGACTTAGTTCGTGTTAATCCTTACCAATATCTCGCGTTTTTTAAGAAAAACAACGATCAATCGGTATGAATCAACTTCTAAGTCATTAAGGCGACCTGATTATATCCAGGTACCATATGCCCCCCAAGTAACTGGGAAAGGGTCTTTCATGGTTACTTTAGATTACACTTGAAAACATGTACAAATATAAACAAAAAGTTGATTCTCATTGCTAAATACATAAAAAAAAAAAATGGCCTTTTAGGCCTTACAAGTGAATCACTGATAATATCTCTTCAAATGGATGGCGTTCTAGGTTCGTGGGACTGACCCTCCATCAAGCCGAGCTAACTTATAAGTTCCCCCCTTAATGACCTCGATGACTTGATATGGTCCTTCCCAGTTCGGTCCCAAGACTCCATCTTTAGGGTCCTTACTGGCCAAGAAAACTCTCCTGAGGACCAGATCGCCAACGCTAAAGGCGCGATTTTTGACTTTTGAGTTGAAATAGCGAGTGATCTTCTGTTGATAATGTGCGAGCTAGAGCTGCGAGTCTTCTTGTTTTTCATCATCAAGTCTAAGGAAGTGCGAAGTAGCTCGTGGTTGCGATCCTGGTCGTATGACTGGACCCTATGCGAAATTACCTTTATTTCCACGGGGAGGACTGCTTCACTCCCAAAGGTCAAGGAGAAAGGAGTATGACCCGTAGGAGTCCAATGCGAGGTCCGGTATGCCCAAAGAACCTGGGGGAGCTGTTCTGGCCAGACCCCCTTCGCTCTATCTAGTCTTTTCTTGAGGCTCGCCTTGAGAGTCTTGTTGACAGCCTCAACCTGGCCGTTCGCCTGAGGATAGGCCACGGAGGAGAAACTTTTCACAATTCCGTACCTTTTGCAAAATTCGGTAAATAGGTCGCTGTCGAACTGAGTCCCATTGTCGGAGACAATCTTCTTGGGCAGCCCGAATCGGCAGATAATGTTCTTAACCACGAAGTCAAGCACTTTTTTGGAAGTTATCGTTACCAGAGGTGCTACTTCAGCCCACTTTGTAAAGTAGTCGATGGCCACCACGGCGTAATGGACCCCGCCTTTTCCAGTAGGGAGGGCGCCAACCAAGTCGATCCCCCAAACTGCAAACGGCCATGGGGAAGAGATCATCTTCAGCTCGACTGGGGGAGCTCGAGCAACTGTGGCGAATTGCTGGCACTTTTCGTACTTCCTCACGTATGAGATTGAGTCTTTGGACAGAGCTAGCCAGTAATATCCTTGCCTCAGGACCTTTAAGGCCAAGCTTTTCCCCCCAGTGTGATCTCCGCAAAAACCCTCATGCACTTCCTGCAGAATGGCCTTTGCTTCGCCTGGAAGAACACATCGTAGGAGAGGTAGGGAGTGCCCACGTCGGTATAACACCCCATCTACTACAGTGTACCTGGGAGCTTGATACAGAATTTGCCGCGCATCATTACGCCCTTCAGGTAGCTTTCCCTTGATGAGATACTCAAGGATGGGGGTCATCCAGGTCGGCCTGGCGTCGATCATCTCGGCCTCCGCCCCGGCTTCTTCAATACTTGGTTTCTCCAAGAATTCTACCGGCACTAACCCCAAGGTCTCCGTTTCCCCAGAGGTGGCGAGCTTGGCGAGAGCGTCTGCATTAGCGTTCTGCTCCCGAGGTATCTGCTCGATCGAGCCCCGCCCGAACGCGGACAGCTCAACCTTTATCCTTGCTAGATAGGCAGCCATCTTAGGCCCCCGTGCTTGACATTCGCCCAGAACCTGGTTTACCATGAGTTGGGAGTCACTGAAGCACTGGACGGAGCTCGCCCTCAGCTCTTGAGCTATCCTTAGCCCGGCCAGCAAAGCTTTGTACTCGGCCTCGTTGTTGGAGGCCTTGAACCCGAACCTCAGCACCGAGTGGAATCGATGTCCTTCAAGGGATATCAAAATGATTCCAGCTCTGGAGCCGTTCTCGTTGGATGAACCATCCACGAATATCCTCCACGATGCCTGGGTAGAGGCGACCTGGGGTGAGTCCTCTGCAGGATCCTCCCGGAATCCTATGCACTCGGCTACAAAATCGGCCAGGGCCTGACTCTTTATAGCAGTTCGCGGAGTGTACAGAATCTCGAACTGGCTGAGCTCGATTGCTCACTTTAACAAGCGTCCCGATGTTTCAAGTTTTTGCAAAACCTGCCTTAAAGGCTGATCGGTCATGACGTGTACTGAGTGGGACTGGAAGTACGGCCTGAGCTTTCGCGAGGCTGTGATAAGGCAGAATGCCAACTTCTCCATCAACGGGTACCAGGATTCAGCTCCGAGAAGTCTCTTGCTGATGTAGTAGACTGGCTTCTAAATCCGGTCTTCTTCCCGGACCAATACGGCACTGGCTGCATCCTCCGTGACAGCCAGGTAGAGAAAAAGAAGCCCTCCTGCTTTTGGTTTGGATAGTACGGGTGGCTCGGCCAGATGTGCTTTCAGGTTGAGGAAAGCACTTTCGCACTCCTCCATCCATTCGAACTTCTTATTTCCTCAAGTCAGGTTGTAGAATGGCAAACACTTATCGGTGGACTTTGAAATAAACCGATTGAGGGCTGCCACTCTTCCTGTTAGGCCTTGGACATCTTTTCGTGACCTGGGGGAGGGAAGCTCGAGCAGTGATCTGATCTTGTCGGGGTTTGCCTCGATTCCTCGGGTATTGATGATGAAACCCAGGAATTTTCCCGATGCGACTCCAAAAGTGCACTTCTGTGGATTTAGCCTCATGCCATACTCCCGTAGGATCTTGAAGCATTCTTCCAGGTCGGAAACGTGGTTATCGGCAGTCTTTGACTTGACTAGCATGTCATCGACGTACACTTCCATGTTTTTTCCAATCTGGTCTGCGAACATTCTATTCACCAACCTCTGATACGTAGCCCCGGCATTCTTCAGCCCGAAGGGCATGACCTTGTAACAATAAACGTTAGTCAGGGTCATGAAACTGGTGTGCTCCTGGTCCGCCGGATTCATGGCGATCTGATTGTAGCCTGAGTACGCGTCCATGAAGGACATGAGCTCATGCCCCGCCGTGGCATCCACCAACTGGTCAATCCTTGGCAGTGGAAAACAATCCTTGGGGCAGGCTTTATTCAGGTCGGAGAAGTCTATGCAGGTCCGCCATTTCCCGTTGGGCTTCGGGACTAGAACGGGGTTGGTGACCCAAATCGGAAACTTGGCTTCATGGATAAAGCTGCATTTTTTTAGCCGAGCTACTTCTTCCTCTAAGGCTTCAGCCTGGGTCGTTCCTAGGCGTCTCTGCTTCTGGGACTTGGCAGGAACGCTTTTATCCAGATGAAGTGTGTGCATGATGACACTCGGGCTGATTCCCACCATGTCCTCGTGTGACCACGCAAACACATCCAGGTTATCCCGCAGAAATCTGATCAACTCTGCCTTCCTCTCGCTGCAGAGGTTTTTTCCGAGCTTGACCATCCGTGATGGGTTCTGCGGATCAATGTTTACTTCCTCGAGCTTCTCAATAGCTTGGAGCTCGGATCTGTCCTCGCCTATTCGGGGGTCAATATCCTCACTCAAGACGGTATTTTCCCCTTCCGCGCTTTGAGGTTTTTCAATCTCAGGATCGGCTAGGGGTTCCTGAGATTCCTCTTCACCACCTTAGATGGCCATTGCCAACTGCCCGGGTTTAGATTTTCCCTTCATGGAAATGTTGTAGCATTCCCTGGCAGCGAGCTGATCGCCATGGATAGTGCATATTCCCGCGGAAGTAGGGAATTTCATCGCGAGGTGGCAAATGGAAGTGACGGCCTCAAAAGCTATGAGCGTAGGTCGTCCCGAAATTGCGTTGTATGCAGCGGAGCAGTCGATGACCACGAACTCGAGGGAGTTTGGAGACTGTCCGAGTTCCTTCTCCCAGGGTGATCACCAGTTCGATTGTCCCTATGGCCGCCGATCCTTCTCTCGAAAAACCATACAGCATCATGGAGGTCGCCTTCAGCTCAGCGACAGTCAAACCCATCTTTTCTAACGTAGACCGGAATAGGAGGTTCACCGAGCTCCCATTGTCGATCAGCACCCTCCTAACCCTCCGATTAGCGAGCTGAACTGCTACGACCAGAGGGTCATTGTGCGGGAACTGGACATGGCCCACATCATCTTCTGTAAAAATGATTGGTTGCTTCTCCAATCGTTGTTGCTTTGGCAAGCGCTGCTCCGGGATGAATCCTACTCCATTGTGCGCCTTAAGTTCGTTCACGTATCTCTTCTGGGCACCCCTGCTCGTGCCAGCCATATGCGAACCTCCCAATATTGTGGATATCTCTCCTCCTACCACGGGAGGAGGGACGTCCTGATCTATCCGAGACCCGGGCTGACTGGCTGGGACTTCTGGAGCAGGTCGACTTGCCGGAATCCTGTTCCGCGCGTACTGAGCCAAAGGTCCGACTCGAATGAGAGTCTTGATCTCATCTTTTAAATGCCTACAATCGTCGGTGTTGTGGCCAACATCGTTGTGAAAGCGGAAAAATTTGGAGGTTTCTCTCTTCCCCTTTTGGTGCTTCAATGGCTCCGGCCTCTTCCAGGGGAGGCAAGTAGAGTTAGCTAGGAAGATATTCTCCCTAGACTGGGTGAGCTCTGCATAAGTCGCATAGACGGGCTTGAACTTGTCTATGGACTTATTCTTCTTTTGGCCGTGCTGGCTGCCTTCACCATTCCCCTTTCTTTTGCCTCCACCGAGCTGGTTGTTCTGTGTGACATTTTGGGTTGCTGCCACGACCTCCGTCCCCACTCCAGCGAGCTGATCAGGGACCTGGCTGGTTCCTACAGCTGAGGCTTCGGCTTCCTCCAAGTTGATCCATTCCTGGGCCCTGTTGAGGAATTCGTTAACCGAGCTGACTCCCTTTCTCTGTATATCTTTCCAGAGATCTCCTCCAACGAGGATTCCAGTTCTCATGGCCATGAGCTTGGAGCTATCATCCGCGTCTCTGGCCCGAGCAGGGACGTTCACAAACCTGCTCAGGTAGGCCTTCAGAGTTTCACTGGGCTGCTGCCTCACGTTAGCCAGAGAGTCGGCCTGAACGTGGGCAGCCTGGGAGGCTCGGAATGCCTTTTTGAAGTCAGCCGAGAAAGTTTTCCAGGAGCTAATTGACTGTCTTTTGCCTTGCTTGAACCACTGCCTGGCCGGTCCAGTCAGTGTGGAAGGGAATATCAAGCATCTCAGCTCGGGGCAAATGTTGTGAGCCATCATCAGGGTGTTGAACATCCCCAGATGATCCGACGGGTCTCCGTCTCCATTGAACTTAGACAGGTGCGGCATACGAAAACCAGGTGGGTAAGCCGTTGCTGCTATGCTGGGGGTGAAGAGCTCCATCTCGTCCCCTGAATCATATTCATCTTTTTCTTTTTCTGACAGGAGCTTCCTCATCAGCTCCTCCATCTGGGCCAGGCGCTCGAGGGTTTGGTCCTGATGTCCTTGGTTATTCCGGGGCTGTTCAACAGCTCCGAATCCATTGTACATATTTGGTGGGTTATTGCCCCTCCTATCTTGAGATAGGTTATTTGGGGCATTCCAGCCGTTACGTACTTCGGACAGGGCCCCCCCGAGCGAGCATGGCTGTCTCCTCCTGCTAGCTCCCCTCTATGAGAGTTAAGGCGATCTCGTAGGTCGCCCCCCTGGGTGGCATGCGCACTTTGTGCCGATCTTAGACGCTGACACAAGTCTCCGCCAGAGAGGTCACTCCGGCGACTGCCGGTCCAGGAGCTCTTGTTAGATAGGCTCGGAGTTCGCCTTTGGTGGTGAGGATCTGGGCTTTCCCTTGGCGCCCTGCTATGTCGGGGAGGTCCGGTTGATGGAGGGTCTCTCCTACTACTTCCATAGGCTGGAATATTTCGAACGGGCCGAGGAGGAGATGGATATCTGATTGGAGACGGAGGATGCCTGACTGGAGAGGCGATCCTAGTTTCGTCAGGACGGATCAGATTAGGTGGGGGCCTTTCAGCCCTGCCAACCTGCGGGTCCCGCGCCTGGCGATCTAGACGAGGCACAGGATGGCTATTGGGGATGGGCTGACGCTGCGAGCCCTCCCTGGACCTCCTTCTGGAATTTCCTTGAGCTCTCCTGGGTGCGCTCGAGGCTGGTTGGGAGCTAGGGGTCGAAGTTCTGACCGAACGGTTGTACTGCTGTTGTTCAGCTCTAGGCATTCCTCTGAAGTCTGCTTCTTGTCAGTGCGATGAAGGAGTGGAGTTGGCTGTCGAAAGTCTGTCCGAGTGGCTATGCCTGGACCGGTTACCCCGGCGAGACTTAGGAGCCTCGCCTTGCCTCTCTCCAACGTTAGCGTCGGTTGTGGGAGGGGGTAGTTGGGCCAGCACATCCTTGATCTGCTGATTAGCTATTGCTAGCTGGCTTCTCAGCTGAGCATTCTCCATCTCCACCGCAATCTAATAACATGGGTTCGGATTAGGTGGCCGGGGCGCCGAACTTCCAGTGTCGTCTTGGCCCGCCGACTACTTGTCAGGCTGCTATTGGACTTCAGGAGTTGGTTCACCAGGGATGGCCGTATGATGAGCCTCCTGCCCATCATGCTATTCCGTCTCTTTGTCGTGCCTGGATCGAGTAGTCACCATAGTTGGATGTTTGTGACAGCACTAATCGAACTTCCTCTCAATGAAAGCACCAAACTGTTGACGCGGTTCTTCGCCAACAGGTAATTAAGAAAAGAAGAGAAAAGGATTAGTGCTTAGGTTGAACCGAAACAGATAAATGATCTTCGAAAATGAAATGGTGACTCATAACACGTTTTTTAAGTGGTTCAAAGGTTAAAATCCTTCTACTCCACTAGTTAGTATTATTGCTATATATTGGGTATTTGGTTACAAGGTCTTTCTTACAATCGAGAATCCAACCTCTCTTAACTCCCAAGGTCTCCATATTTATAGGAGAAGGCACCTGGGAGTTGGTAAGAAGGTCATCCCGTGACCTTCTTACCCATCATGTCAACTTTGTGACATTCATGATTAATTCCTAAACCTGACACATAAGTGTGGTCAAATCAATAGGTAAGGGGATAATGGGCCGCACGGCCCAACCCAATCGTGGGTGTCTGAATACGCACGTTCCTGCTGCATGTCCGAGAAGTCAGGGGTATATCAGACACGTGATGTCTGATATATGCACGTTTATCTTGCGTGATTGTCTTTACAAAAGGTCATAGCCTCCAACTCCAGCTCGTACAACGAGCTGGATGCTTCCCTCGACCTGCGGTCTTCAGAGTCCAGATTCAGTCCTTAAGCAACTTTGGCGAACCATTAGGTTACCCCGAGCTAATGAGGTAGGACCTTACGATGGCAGCTCCGGTCTTGGGGATGTCCACAAGGTAGTCATGATTAGGCTGTATCTCAGCTCGCTAATCAGCTCGTGGGAAAATCAGGGCGTACACCCATAATTATGATACTTGATAAGCCAATGATCTCCTGGTCGAGGGTCAAGGATGACATGCTCACTTAAAATAGCCACGTGTTTCCCACGTGTAGATCAATCCTGCCACGTCATCAGGTAGTCCATTTTTGGGTAAACATAAAGATATTTAACATGAAAATGTAGTCATTTATTGAAAACATAAAGTGTTATACATTTGGGATCCCAAAATATGGTTTAGAAAATACTTTACATCTCAAAATACATTTAAGGTCGTCTTAAGCAACAAATCAACCAAATACATTATATTTTCCCAAAATAACCCTGGTCGTGGCAGCCAGGTAGGCCGAACATGTACCCTTCGCTTCACGCTCTCCGTACTCATGGTTGGTCGACCTTTCCTTTGCCCTTACATGCACCATAGAGCACCCGTGAGCCGAAGCCCAGCAAGAAAACTCAACATAAAACAGATAACATATGCATATCTATCAATAGCATATAATAAAGCAGCCAACAGGCTAAACACATAGCGGCCATGCCGTCCCAAGCGCTTTACCAGGCCCTGAATTTGCGGTCTTCACCGAGAGGATGACTCCAGTATCCTAGGAGGGTCTCGCCCTAACGGCTTGCACTCCGTGTGCTCATTGTTGTTCCCAGCTTCTTGTCGTACTTGGCTCTACACTCTGCGTGCTCAATGTCATTCCCAGCCCCTTGCCGTACTCAGCTTCCTTCCGTTCTCGGCCTTCAGCCTTCGCCCTTCCCCGTTCCCGGCCTTCGTCGTTCATTCAAAAATATGCATTACATAGCATAAAATCAACATATATTTAAACATATATTAAACATAAACAATAGGGCTACGCCCTGAAATTCAATCAATAAGGTCGTGCCCTGCAATACAAGCAATAGGGCCACACCCTACTCTACGGGTACAACAGTTTTCTTACCTTAAATCCAAGTGCTAGCTGCCAAGCAAGAAAACACGACCTCCGAGAACGACCCTCTCTCAAGTCCTAGCAGTAACCTAGTCACAAACCATAAGTAACGTTCTCGTTACTAACTAACTCATAATTGTACCCTGGAACCAATCCCGTGCTCTCGGGACCTCTTGTTTCCCCACACGAGGTGGTGAAAGCGTCCCCCCGAGCCCCCTGAGCCAACGCCCTAAAAACACAAAATTCAAGGCTCTAAAAATGGCCTAGCGTTGAGGCACAACCCTACAGGCGCCGCGGCACCTAGCAGGGGCTTCCTATCTTGAATCATCCCAGTGTCGCGGCTCAGAAGAATAGGGCTGCGGCACTCCTACACGAACCCAGAAAACTAGGTTTTTCCCACCATTTTCCCCGAGCAAAAACTTGCCCAAACCATTCCCCAAGTATATCCAAGTCCCAATTCGACCCAAAACTCCAGATAAACAACATAACAACACATAAACACCAGAATCAAACTCAAACACACATCCTAGCTCCAAATCACCTAGTGATTTAAAATTCCCTAAAAACTTAAACCACACCATAAACTCATTTCAGAATTCAAAAGAATCCTTACCTTATGGAGGAATTCGACCCTGAGCTGCCTCCAATCGCGCTCCAATCTTACATTCTCATATTCCTAAGCTTAAATTTCACAAGACTTCATCCCAAAACCCACAAAGCAAAACACAATTCAGCTCACTAACAAAACACTTCCCAGCTGAATTCCAACAGAGAAGTTGAGTTAAAAGCTTACCCTTGAGCATAACTAAGCCTCTGAACTAACTCCCAGAATTTCAAGCTGCTAGCCTCCCTAGTTCCAACCTTGAACCCTTGAATTTCTGGCCTAAAATCCTTCAAAAACCAAGCACCGTAGAGAGAGAAGGTGAGCCGAATGAGAGAGAGAGAAAGAGAGAGAGAGAGAGAGAGAGAGAGAGCTGAGAGTTCTTTTGGTTCTTTCCTTCCTTTCCTTTTGTTTCATCTAAGTCTTTCTAGAATCCCAGCTCCCAAACCGTGTATATCCTCTTGCCAAAAGGTCTAAATTTCCCCTTAAGTTAATCTAAGTCCTCAAGTACCACCAAGGGTAATTTAGTCATTTGCCAAATCTTGCTAATTCCTTGAGTATTCCTATAAATCCCCGTTTAATCCCAACATATCCAAATAATTTACCAAATTACTACTTGTTATTCAATAAATCCCGAACACATATTACGTTCCCAAAATACCCCTAGGCTCCTCCTGAGTCGAGTATTTTACCCCGTTGTGACTTTCTAGCTAAACTGCTCCCTAGGACCATCTCAGATCTTGCATCACAAATATATCACCACTCACACGTGGTATCAATCACAATATACACAATATTGCATTTATGCCCTCAACGGGCGAAAATTACAAATATGCCCCTAATAGCCAAATGGGCCCACATGCATATTTAATTCACCTAAACATGCATTTCTAATCATATAATCATCAAATTTACTTATTAACGTAATTATATCAATTATTTCCCTCCAAGCACGCTAATCAAGGCCCTAAGCCTTATTAGCAAATTTGGGACGCTACACGAATACTATACAAATGACCAATTTTGTCGCCTAAGTCAACTGTATAAAGACTTTTGAGTTGTAAATATGTCTTAAACTACATTTTGGGATCCCATGTAAGATTTCTATAATTTTAATAAATGGTTATTCCTTTTTATGAAAGTCTTATTCAATGAATTTTTATTTTTAACTTAATCACACTTTTGAGGCTAAAACCTTGATTGGCGAGTCAATTGCACATTTTAAAATCACATGGTAACGGCTCTAGGGTAGTAGGGTGTTACACCTTTCCCCCCATGGAGTTATTAACCTTTATCAGGAGGTCATCCTTGTGGAACCTTTTGACTCCCTTGATATGCATAAGGGTAGAGAATCCTCATGAATCAAAAAAAGATGTTTTTTTTTCAATGCATTCTTTCCTGCCCTCCTAAGTGGTTGGCGAGATTTATTCTATCGAGCACTTTGGTCATTTTTCTCTCTATATACACTTTGATAATTTCAATTGACAATGAGTGTACATGGGTCATATAAGCACTTGTGTAAGGAAAAGTTTTAATATGCAAGATAGAAAACATATTAATTGACAATGAGTAGAATACAAGGGCACGTATGCCAATATTGCATCTACTACATTGTGAGGGTAACTAGGTGACCTCTTTCATTTGTAAGTACTGAGACTACATAAAACAAACTAACTACAGATACTCTTGCATTAGGTGTGAAGGTCTTACTGATAATATTTCTTGAGATTCTCTACATTCCATGCCTGAGGTACAACGGTGTCTTCCAGGCGTGCTAACTTGTAGGTGTTAGGAGGTTGGGTGACCTGGTAGGGTCCCTCCTAGTATGCCCCCAACAAACCTGCCCATAGATCTCGAGTGTTGGGGAGGACTATCCTCGGCACTAAGTTTCCTACTCTGAATGCCCACTCTCGTACCCTGGAGTTGTAGTTCCTTGCGACTCGCTGTTGGTATGTTGCAAACTTCATGTGTGCCTTCTCCCTTTTGTCTTCCAACAGGTCCAAATATTTCCATGTGGTTAGCCTAATCCTCGTAGGTTTGTACCCTGAAGGAACTAATCTTCATCTCCACTAGGAGCACAACTTCACATCCATATATGCTAGGAAGAAAGGGGTCTCCTCAGTGGTAGAGTGTGGCGTGGTTCTGTAGGCCCAATGTACATTAGGTAGCTCATCGACCCAAGCTCCCATCAACTTTTCTAACTTCATCTTTAGGTTCTTCTCGAGGACCTTTTTGATGGCCTCCACTTGCCCATTGGCTTGGGGATGTACTATGGCCGAGAAACTCCTCTCTATGACTTTCTCCTTACAGTAAGTCTTTAATGAACAACCTTCAAACTGGGTGCCTTTATCAGATATGATTTCATAGGGCACTCCATATCTACAGATGATGAACTTTTTGACAAATGAGACGATCTGCTTGGTTGTGATGTTGCTTAGAGGCTCCGCTTCTATAACGCCTTACTACATTAGAGCCCTTACTAAGTGAGTTTAAAACATGCAATTAACTCTCTAATCGAGGTTTTAGGTTAAACGTGTAGCTAAACGGTAATAAAAGTCATGTAATTTGAAAATATTTCCATTCATTGAAAATTATGAAGCATTTAACATTTGGGATCCCAAAAATACTGTTTTAGAAATACTTACAACTCGAAAATATAATCAAAGTCGACTAAATGAAAAAACTAGGTTTAATACAAGCATCTCCAAAAAATACCCCTGACCATGACAGCTAGGCAGGCCAAACATGTACGCGTCGCTTCACGCTCTCCGTACTCATGGTTGGTCGACTTTCCCCTTGCCCTTACCTGCACCACAGAGCACCCGTGAGTCGAAGCCCAACAAGAAAACCCCTCACAAGCAAATAACATATGCGTAATCATCAATCAACATATAAAAAAACCGCCAACAAGCTAAACACATACGGCCATGCCGTCCTAGACGCTTTACCAGGCCCTGGGTTTGCGGTCTACACCGTGAGGATATCCCAGGTATCCTATAGGGTCTCACCCTGGCAACTTGCACTCTGCATGCTTAACCCTGCTCCCGACCCCTTGCCGTTATCGACCTTTATCATTCCCGGCCCTCGCCGTTCTTGGCCTTCGCCATTCCCGGCTCTTGTCGTTCATTCACATATATGCATACATAACATAATTAAAAAAATACTTGAACATGTATAAACATAATCAATGGGGTTGCACCCTGCAACACTATCATATAGGGTCATGCCCTGCAACACAAACTATAGGGCCTCGCCCTGCTCTATGGGTACAACAGTTTTCTTACCTGTGTCTCGAGCTTTCCAAGCACCGATGTCCCGAGCACACTCCCCTAGTCTGAGCCTCGCTGAAAACCTAGTCACAACATACCAATAACATCCATCCATTAAGTTCTAATCCATTAATTAATTTTGAGACATAACTCTAGCCTCCGGGACCTTGGTTTCTACCAAACCGGGTGGTAGAAACCTTCCCGAGCCCTAACGTTCAGGTTCCCGAGGTAAAAACCCTCAAAAAGCCAAAATTATGGTTTTGGGTCGCGGCTCAGCCTCCCTTAAGCGTCGTGGCGCACCCCAAAACAGAGGCAAAATGCCTCCCATCTGACAGCCTAGGGTCGCGGTGCCCAAACCTTGCGCTGTAGCGCCTGGGAAATTCCTCGAAGCCCCACTAGCCTATAAACTCAAGCGGGCCGAGGTGCTGAAGAACAGGGCCGCGGCGCGAGCCCGAAACCCAGAATTCCCATGCAAACTTTACGAGCTAACTTCCCTAAAATCAATCTAAATACACCCCAACAACAAAATTGAGTCCCATAATCATCCTAATGTACTTTAAGCAGCACTAGTGCCCCAGGAACCATTCTACAACTTCATCAAACTCACAATCAAAACTTAAGTTTGAACCTAGAAGAAAACTCTTAAAACATGGTAGGAATTCATTAAAACCAGAGCAAAGAACCTTACCTCAAGAATGGTTTCAACCCTCAGCTGTCTATAATCCTGCTCCTAGCTTTGATTCCCCAACTCTCAACCTTAAATTCAAAGCTTTCTCCTCAAAAATCCCCAAAACCTTCCAAGCCTCAAGAGAATGAGAGAGAGTCGGTGGAGAGAGAAAGGAAAGCCAAAACTGAGTTATGCCTATCTTTTATGAATTCCAGTAAGTTCCTAAGCTTGTAAGTATATAACCATTAGCTAAAAAGACTCAATTGCCCCTAAGCCTAACCTTAACCCTTTAATGACATCAAGGGCATTTTATTCATTTGTCATACCCCGTTAAGTCCCCGAGTAGTCTTATAAATCCCCATTAATCTCGACATGTCCAAATCATTACCAAACTACTACCCGTTACCCATAAATTCCGAACTCATTTTACGTTCCCAAAATACCCCTAGGCTCCTCCCGAGCTGGTTATTTGACCTTGTTGTGACTTTCTAGCTAAACTGCTCCCTAGGACTGTCTCGGATCATGCATCACAAATATATCACAAATATATCACATTTGTTACATTTATGCCCTCAACGGGCTAAAATCACAAACATGCCCCTAATAACCAAATGGGGCCCACATGCATGTTTAATTCACCTAAACATGCATTTCTAATTACATACTCATCAAATTCACACATTAACATATTAAATAAATTATTGCCTTTCAGGCACTCTAATCAAGGCCCTAAGCCTTATTAGCAAATTTGGAACGCTACAACTTCGACCCATTTGGTGAACTAATCCACTGCCACCATTGCGTACCTTGCTCTGCCTCTCCCTGCAGGTTGTGCACCAATCAGATCTATCCCCCACGCCATAAAACGCCAAGGACTAGTCATACTAACCAGCTCGTTTGGGGGTAGCCTGGGAAAATTTGCATGTATTTGGCACTTGCCACACCTGCATGCGAAGTCAGTGGCATCATATTACATGCTGGGCCAATAATACCCTTGTCTCATAGCTCTCCTAGCCTTTGATTGTCCGCATTCGTGATTTCCACATTCCCCTTCATGTATCTCATAGAGGACTTTTGGGGCTTCCGTTTCACTAATGCATTGAAAGAATGGGACAGAGTATCCCCTTTTATACATGATCCCATCCACTAGGGTGTATCAGGCGACTTTGTATGCTAATCTTCAAGCCTCTTTTTTGTCCGCTGGCAAAGTCCCATCTTTCAGGTATATTATAATGGGTTCAATCCATGACCCGTCTTTGGTGGGGGCAAGCTTTGCGAGGGCATCAACATTGGTGTTTCTCTCCCTTAAGATTAGCTCTATGGTATACCCCTTCAAACAGTCCAAGTATCCTCTCACCTTTTCTAGGTAATTCTGCATCTTGGGACCCCCCACTTGATACTCGCCTTACACTTAAAACACCACAAGTTGTGAGTCCCTAAAATGTGCATATGTGTTACCTTCAGCTCTTTGGCTAGGTGCAAGCCAGCTAGAAGTGCCTGATATTTTGCCTCGTTGTTTGAGGCTTCAAATATAAACCTTATTGCACAACACATCTTGTGCCTCCAGGTCCAGTCATAACTATCCCAGCTCATGCACCTTCTTTCTTTGGAAGATTCATCTACATGTAAGCTTCCTTCCTCGAGTTCTCCTACATCCTTCTTCTCAACTAATCCACTTCCTCTTATATCATTTTCTTCATTGGGGCGGCAAGTGAACTTGACTATGAAGTTCGTAAGCACCTGTCTGTTAATGTGAAATTGACTTAACTCAATTGATCACTTCAGCAATCTCCCTCAGGTCTCAGGCTTGTGCAAGACTTGCCTCAAGGGGTTGTTGGTAATTACCTCAATAGTATTGGCATGGAAGTAGGGTCTCAATTTCTTTGAGGCTACCACCAGGTCGTATGTCGAACATCTCGTCGAGGTCCCGAGTCAGTTCCTTAACTTTCTTGGTTTCCACCAACATATAATCTTCATATACTTCAATATTTCTTCCTATTTGATTAGCAAACATCACATTCACCAACCTTTGATAGGTGGCGCCTTCATTCATCAACTCGAAGGGCATTACCCTATAGCAGTAGTGTCATTTGTTTGTTATGAAGGAAGTGTGCTCCTCATAAGCTAGATTCATGGGTATTTGGTTGTAAATAGGCGTCCATGAAGTTGAGTAGTTCATGATCAACTATTGCATCAGTCAAATAATCTATCCTTGGGAGTGGGTAGCTATCCTTAGGCATGCTTTGTTGAGGTTTGTGAAATCAATGCAAGTTCTATACTTTCCATTCTGCTTTGGGACTAGCGCAAGGTTTGAGACCCACACTGAGTACAATGCCTCGCGGATGAAACCATTCATTTTCAATTTATTGACTTCCTTTTTCAGGGCTGCATATCTTTCAGGATCCAGTGCTCGCCTCTTCTATCATATAGGCTTCACCTTGGGGTCGATGTTTAGGTGGTGACACATGATGGATGGATCTATCCCAACAATATCTTCATGACTACATGCGAATACGTCGAGGTTGTCCTTGAAAAACTTCACTAGCCTCTCATTGATGTCTTTTCAAAGGTTCCTCCCAACCTTCAACTTTATTAATGGTTCTTTAGTCACAACAATCTCTTTTAACTCCTCCACAGGCTCACCCTTGATCTATTCGCTGATCTGGGTGCCGCTGTCTGTATTTAAAAGACTTGGTTTGGGGGAAGCTAAACCCACTACTGTTACTCTTCAATTGGCTAATCGTTCAATAACACATCCCAGAGGTATTATAGAGAACGTTCTAATAAAGGTAGATAAGTTCATTTTCCCAGTAGATTTAATTGTTTTAGATATGGAAGAAGATGAAAATATTCAAATAATACTTGGAATGCCATTCTTGGTTACTGGTAGGGCTTTAATTGATGTACAAAAGGGTGAGTTAAGGCTGTGAGTGCAAAAGAGGGAGTAATATTTAATGTTTTTGCAGCAACAGAAATTCCAATGTGTTGTAGAGTTGAAGTAGTAAACCAAGGAGATAACAAGTTGGAAGTCTCTACGAAAAGATCTACAGCTAAAACTGGAATGTGAAAGGGGAGTCATCGATTAAAAAGGTTCTTTAGTGAAAGGATTCAATTGTTATATGAGCGAGGGAAAGTTCCACTAATTTTTAATCACAAGAAATGAGGGCCAACTCATGACACTATGGCTCTCAAGGATATGAGGGGAGGACTTGATCCAAGTTGAATTTGAAAGAAGAAAAGCGTCCGACTAAATGACGTTAACGACAGCGCTATAGGAGGCATTCATATATTTAATTTTAGTTTTTGTTTTATTTTTTAATTAGTGGACAATTTTATTTAATTTTATTTTGGATTTGTAAATTTTATTTATTTTTAGTATAAAGTCTGTAAAAAATCGTGCAAATCGTGAAAATGATGTTTTTCAATTAGTCCGCAGGCCAAGTCGCGACTTAAACTTGTAAGTCGCGGCATTAACACAATTCAGAGAGTATGAAAATTGAAGGAGGCGAACCGCTAGTATTTTCCTCACCCACCGCCATGGCATCCTTTTCCAGATCCACCACCATTTTAGGCGTGATTCGCACCAGGTAAGTTTTCTTTCTTTACTTATTTTTAAACATTGGGGACAGTGTTTAGTTTAAGTTTGGGGGAGGGAGCTTATTTTTTCTGTTAGTTTTGTTTTGTGTGATTTGTTTTTAGTTTTTGTTAGTGTTTAGAGTTTTGTTTTAGTGTGTTTAGTTTCAACATGAATAATGATTGACAACAAATGTCGATGAGAATAAAATGAATGTTATGAGTATAATTCAAAGAAAATAAAATCTGAAAAAAAAAATCTGTGCGCTTGATTGAACACTCCGTTAGTTCATTTTAGTTTAGATAACATTTGTTGAATATCTTGTCATGATGTTAAATTTATGTTTTTGGATATTGATTATGCTTGCTGACATTGGTTAGTGGAATGATGAATGGAAAGTGGAAATTATTTTCTATAATTCTAGAACTTGCTTACTTGTTATTTGAAGCGAAATAATATATCATGTATGCTCAGGAATATGATTTAGGCTGTCATTTGGATTGTTTGAGCTTTTCTTTCCAACCTTAAATTTCTTAATCCTTTGTTTACCTTTATTGAGTCTAATCTTGTATATTTTTTTTCTAAACCATCATTTAAGCTTAATACTTTAAACTTGGTTATATATCCGTCCCTAATATACTATGAGCATATGATTGAGAAAAAAAATTATGAGGATTGATGTGTAATGGGGTTTAATTGTGATTTGAGTTGGTTTAGAAAATGAAAAGTGAAAAAAAAAAATTAGAGAGAGTATATATATTGAAAAAAAAAATTCAATACACTCCCAATATGAATATATAAAAAAATCAAGTTTTGGGGAGTGTAGTTATTATTGAAAAAATAAAAAATAATAAAAAAGAATAAATATATATCTCTCTAAAGAAAAAAATAAATAAGAAAGGGGATTATGGGATTGTATTATTATGAAAGTAAAGTTGGTGAGTTTTGGTCATGTGCTTATAGGAAAGTGAGCTTAAAAATTACTTTTGTCATCTGCCCTTACCTAAGCCATCATTACAAGCCTATAAAAGTCATATTGATTCTTATGCATATCATGATTTATATTAGTGGAGAATTGCAAGTAAGTGAGCTTATGGAATTACTTGGTTTGAATGGATCGATTGGAAAGAAATTTGGTGAGCATAATTGATTTTGAATATGTTTATTTAATGATCGTGAGTTGATAATCCAAAATGTAAGTAGACTAAGGTGTGTTGATGGAGTGTTTTGATCAAAATTATTGATTGAATAAACTATTGAGTAGTTTTCTGAGAATTATATGATTAACATTCATGATTTTGAGGCATAATTGTTGTTGGTTGTATAATTCACGTCGTTAGAGTCTAGGTTTGTTTGAGTCCTTTGTTCGGGGCGAACAAAGAGTAAGTTTGGGGGAGTTTGATAACTTCATTTTAGTATCATTTTAGAATGTGTTTTTGTGGTAATATTGAGTCTTTATGTGTGTTTTGTGCAGATTACGCTTTTGTTTGTCTTGTTGTAGGTTGGTGTGGTGAATCATGAGAAAAATGTAAAAAGAAGTGAAAATGGTGGGAGAACGATGCTTTTGGCGGTTTGTGGACTCAAAATGACGCTAAGGACGATTAAAAGTCAGTTTTGGATGAAGAGACGGGTTAAAAGAAGTAATTTGAAAAAAAATGGAATTAGAGTGGTGACTTGGGCTTATAAGGTGAAGTCGGAGACGCATGGTTGCTGGAGGCAATTAGTGTCACGACTCAAGAGGAAATTAGAGGCTCATCAAAGGGGAAAAATGGACATGGGTCGTGACTTTATGATGTTTGAGTCGCGACGCCTGGAGACTTAAAAGGAATCGAAATGGCTCAAAAACAAACACGAGCCGCGACCCGGAGAAGGCCAAGTCGCGGCCTGCATGTGAAAAACACAACTATTGTAGTTTTTTTTACTATAAATTCATATTTAGGGTTTAATTAGGTCAGGAGGTGAGTTTTTAATTACGTTTTTAGAGACTAATTTTGATTCTTAGGCTAGTTATTATGCATTCTTATATTTTTCTTTCTTCTTTAAGTTCATGAATCTTATGTTTTTGAATTATTATTTTGTTGATTTAGTCATGTCTGATATGAACTAAACAATTTTATCTAGGGTTTAATATAGTCACTTGGATTTCTATCTAATTGAATTATGATATTCTGTTGATTTTTCTTCTCTATTCTAATCTATATAATGTGTGCTTAATGCTAGTAAATACTTGATCAATATTTTCTTGATCTTATGATTTTGATTCAAAATTCGAAAGATGAGAATTGAATATGCTATCATTATATCGACATAGGTTGCATATTGGATTAAAGTACCTGTATGACTTGTGTAGCAATTAGGTTTCCATGCTTAATGCCTTCTATATGTTTAAGTTTATCACAGAGATGTAGAAAACTGCATATAGATTGAGATCTTATATCCTGAAAAAGAATAGGAATCGAGTTATGTTAACCTGCTATTAGAATGAGAAGAAAGAAATTTAGAATTGATTAATAAAATTAGTAGAATGACAAGTTGATGAAATTAACACTCTAGGTTTTTTAATAGTGATTTAAATATTTTAATTAGTGATTCTTGTTCTTAGTTTTCTTTTATAATTTTAAAATTAAATTCATCTAAATTTTGATCGTCAAATAGAAATTAAAAGAACAATTAGTAGTACTTGGAAGATAGTCTTCGTAGGAGCGATACTCTACTTATCATATATATTACTTGCATCGATTACGTGCACTTGCGTATATATATTTTCGCGATCAATGTTGTGGATAGTTATGCATATGTTATATGTTTTGTGTTGAGTTTTCTTGCTGGGCTTCGACTCACGGGTGCTCTATGGTGCAGGTATGGACATGGGAAAGGTCGACCAACCATGAGTACGGAGAGCTTGGAGCGACGGGTACATGTTCAGCTTGCTTGGCTACCACGGCCAGGGTTATTTTTGGGAAAATGTACTATAATATTTGTTTTGTCGCCTAAGTCGACTATGTGTATATTTTGATCTGTAATGTATTTTCTAAACAGTATTTTGGGATCCCAACTGTAAAACTTTCTAAGATTTCAATGAATGACAGAATTTTTATACTTAATGTCTTTAATCAAGTTTTATTTCAGTTTAGTCACATTTTTAACCTAAAACCTCGATTAGCGAGCTAATGATACATTTTTAACTCACTTAGTAACGACTCTAAGGAAGTAGGGCGTTATAGGTGAGCTTACAAAAGCCAATAGAAAAAAGACTATACTTAAGATCCTCTATTTTACCATTGAAAACCCTGCATGGTCAATCTTTAAAATAATAATACACTCATCAAATAAAATGAAATAGAGAACCAATAAATGATAATGTATGAAACTAACGACCTCCTAGTACATGTAACCCCATCCTGCTAATCCCCTAGTTAATCTATCATCATAGGCTTCGACTGCCTGGTCTGGCATGCTAGTGTGACCACAAACCTAGTGTGTTAATCAGAAATAAAACCCCATACATGGGCTAGGTCTTTACACCTACAAGTGCAGCAACTTGCCACCTGGTCTACTCAATATGATGCCACAAAAACTAGGTGTGTATAAGTAATATGTACAAGCATGTTCAAACAAGGTTCGCATCTATTCAACCAAATAAGAAAAAATTACAATATCATATTCCATTTTATTTTTTAAAAATCAGAATCTTTATAATAGATATATATATAAATATACTAGGCACGTCGTTGAAGTAACGTTCTCCTTAGAACAATCCAGTACAAATCACAGGTTCATTTATAAATTGCAAACATTTTATAAAGTAAAATATTAGACTACCTTGACGAGTAGATTACACTCATGCCAACAGTGCACGGAATCATCGAAAAGTCACAGCTTAGCCAAATTGTAAATAAAAAAGGGCAGTGAGATGGCAGACAAGGGTGACTAGGTTTTGTTATTCTCAAAGAGCTGAATTCAGTGGTACAAACGGTTCGACAACTCGACCTTGGAGCGAGCTCAAAAATGAGTTCAAAGTTCAAAGTTCAAAGGACCATTAGTTTGACTTACTTTTCCCAGGAGCTAGCGGCGAGTGAGGTGGCGGCGCTTGGTAGCTAAGGTCACCAGTAGTTGTCGAACACTTCGGGAGGAAAGAAAGTGTTTTCTTCGGAAGAAGATTCATCACCATTCGTTGAAGGAGGTTTAAAGTGTTTTCTTCGGAAGAAGATTCATCACCATTCGTTGAAGGAGGTTTAAAGTTAAAGGTGATAACTGATAAATTATGATTGAAGATTGGATACAAAGTTCTTGTGGCTCAAGATAAGAGGGTGTCTTACTTTACTTAAGTTAAGTATATTTTGTATTGTGAAAATCTTAATTAATTCTCAAATTGATCTCTAGGTGTCACCTCATGGATGAACTTGGGAAATCGAACCATATAAAAGTATTATGTGTCATTTAAATATTTCTGTATTTACATCTTTGTTTTTTGTTCAAGTTAATTTAACATGTTGCCCATCTAAGTCATCAAAGTCATCAATTGCTGTTTAACGTGCTTAAGCAACTTTTTCATTTTGTCTTTGAGAAAATGTTGAGTAAATTACTTGGTTTTATAATTTAATTAGCAAAATATAAAACCAAGCTTTTATAATAATTAACAATAAAAAATAATTGATGTTAAAAGATGAATAAAATTATTGATAGAAGGAAAATCATTAACAGTAAATTACTTTGCTTAAGTTAAGTATATTTTGTATTGTGAAAATCTTAATTAATTATCAAATTGATCTGTAGGCATCACCTCATGGATGAACTTGGAAAATGGAACCATATAAAAGTATTAGGTCCGGTCAAAATTTTGCTTTTGAATTTTTTAAACACAAAAATAGAAATATTATTTTTATTTTTATTTTTAAAAAATAAAAATATATTTGGTAACTACTTTTGTTTTTTATTTTTAAAAACAAAAAATAATAAACGTGTTTGATAACTTTTATTTTTATTTTTTGTTTAACAATATGATGTATTGATTTGAAGAAGAGAAAAAATAAATGAAAGGAAAAAATGAAAACTGTTTAAAAAAAATTTGAAAGTGAAAAATTTTTATTTTTAAAATTTAATAAATTTTAATTAAAATTTTAAAAAATAATAAATAAAAATAGAGTTATTAAACACATTTTATGTTTAATTTTCAAATTTCTCATTAATTAAATAATTTTTTTTTTTTTTTATGTGATACCAAACAGCCCATTATGTGTCATTTAAACATTTCTGTATTTACATCTTTGTTTTTTGTTCAAGTTAATTTAACATGTTGCCCATCTAAGTCATCAAAGTCATCAATTGCTGTTTAACGTGCTTAAGCAACTTTTTCATTTTCTCTTTGAGAAAATGTTGAGTAAATTACTTGGTTTTATAATTTAATTAGCAAAATATAAAACCAAGCTTTTATAATAATTAACAATAAAAAATAATTGATGTTAAAGATGAATAAAATTATTGATAGAAGGAAAATCATTAACAGTAAATTATACTATAGAGAATCAATACTTAATTAAATTTAGAGTTTCATCATCCATCTTAATAGCAAAAGGAACTACAGCAAGCGCGTCAAGATTTTTCTTTGTATTTCTCTCTCTTATTTCTCTTTGAATTCTAAAGGCATAAGCATTATTTATAGTAAGGTAAAAAGGATTAAATTAAAATAAAACTTACTACAAATTAGATTGAGTAATTTTGCAATTAAAATAATTAACATTCAAAACTGACATGCGGTGGCTCATGATTGGCCGCATTTGGGACACTTGGCACGTGGGGAATGGCTGAAGAAAACAAGGGGAGACTTGGTTTAGGAAGTTGGGACGAAGACTAGTTGCGGAGGGATTGTGTGAGTTGCTTGACTTCGGGCCAGTGCGTGTGCGACACTCCCGCTTGGATTGAGTGGGAGAAAGGGGCCGCCTGACGGATGTGGGGCGATGGGGGGCGGTGCTCTCCTTTGGACTGAGTTGGGCTTGGGTCCCTTCCGAGCTTCATTTCTTTGGCAAAATACCAACTTTTCTTTTTTATGGCCTCAAATTGCTTTTATTTTATTTCTTTTTTAGAATGCGAAAATATGCTACAATTCTTATAAATATAGATCAAAATAAATCCAAACTAAAATATTTTCAACATAAAAATATAGCACGTTAATTTCATGAAAATACTAATTAAAATTTAATTAATTTTGAATTTTTAAAACAATGAATATGCATTTTTGAGAAAATTTTCACTTATTGTCCAACCAAAGTGGTGACGAAAGTCATTTTGTTAACAAAAAGAAAACTATTTAGGGGTTGTTTGGTAGGAGAAGTTTACTGTTTTTATATTACTGGGAAAGTTGAAAAGGATAATCTGATAGTCTGTAAACTTACATCATTGTGTTTGGTAATGCACTGTAATCTTATCTATGAATCCTGGGAATATCACTTTCTGTGTTTGATTGTGTATAGGAATCTGTTAAGTTTTCATATTTTCATAAAATTAATATAATAATATATTTCATCAAAATAATTTATAAACAATTTTACTCATGAAATATTTTTTAACAGAATTAAAAAAATACATCTATTGAATACTAGAATCAAGTATAATTTTTAAAATTACAAAAATACCCTTATTTTCTTTTTAATAATATTTCATTTGTTATTTTAAACTTAAGTAATGATGGCTTTACAAATCAATTTCTTTAAATAAACAAATATTATTTATCATTTTATAGTTTGATATATGTATATTTGTTTTTTCTTCTTCATATTTTCATAAAATTAATATAATAATATATTTCATCAAAATAATTTATAAACAATTTTACTCATGAAATATTTTTTAACAGAATTAAAAAAATACATCTATTATATACTAGAATCAAGTATAATTTTTAAAATTACAAAAATACCTTTATTTTATTTTTAATAATATTTTATTTGTTATTTTAAACTAAAGTAATGATATAAAGGCTTTACAAATCAATTTATTTAAATAAACAAATATTATTTATCATTTTATAGTTTGATATATGTATATTTGTTTTTATATTATAAGCTTCAAAAATAAAATAAGTCATTAACTAAAAAATTATTAGTTTAAGATTTTTTTTTAAATAATAAAAATAATTTTGAAATGTTTCACATTCCTGGGTATGTGAAAACCACCTGTCAGATGGGTTTCACTTGAACCTAGAATCAAGAAAAGTTAAAACCCCTGGAGTACAGATTCCCAGGTTAGAAAAACTCAAACTCAGTACCAAACATGGGAAAGTGTTCAGATTTCTATTCCCGTGTCCAGATTCCTGCATACCAAACGGCCCCCTTTAAGTAAAATATGTTAGATTACTTATTGACTTTCATCACAAAAGTTCCTTAATTTATTTTAGGTGTTTTTTTCTTTTTATAAATGGGATTTATTTATCTTTGACTTTCTTTTATTTTATTATTGTTGACGCGGTTCTTCGCCAACATGAAATTAAGAAAAGAAGAGAAAGGGATTAGTGCTTGTGTTGAACCGAAACAGATATATGATCTTAGGAAATGAAATGGTGACTCAAAGTACGTTTTTTGAGTGGTTCAAAGGTTAAAAATCATTCTACTCCACTAGTCAGTATTATTGCTATATACTGGATATTTGATTACAGGTCCTTTTTTACAATAAAGAATCCAACCCTTATTAACTCCCAAGGTCTCCATATTTATAGGAGAAGGCACCTGGGAGTTGGTAAGAAGGTCATCCCGTGACCTTCTTACCTATCATGTCAATTCTGTGACAATCATGATTAATTCCTAAACCTGACACATAAGTGTGGTCAAATCAATAGGTAAAGAGATAATGGGCCGCACGGCCCAACCCAGTCGTGGGTGTCTGAATACGCACGTTCCTGCTACGTGTCCGAGAAGTCAGGGATATATCAAACACGTGATGTCTGATATATGCACGTTTACCTTGCGTGGCTGACTTTATAAAAGGTCATAGCTCCAACTCTAGCTCGCACTACGAGCTGGATACTTAACTCGACCTTCGGCCTTCAGAGCCCGGACTCTGTCCTTAGGTTATCAGAGGCGAACCCTTAGGTTACCTCGAGCTAAGGAGGTATGATCTTATGACGGCAGCTCCGGTTTTGGGGATGTCCATGAGATAATCATGATTAGGCCGCAGCTCAGTTCGCTAATCAGCCCGTGAGAAAATCAGGGCGTACAATTATCTTCAAACATAAATTTGAAATTTAAGTATCAGAACTATTTTTATAAGTTATTTACCTTACTATGAAATTTTAAATGGACATTATATTTGCACCTCAAAAATATATATAGGCGCCTCATTATTTAAAAAAAATTAAAATTATTTTTAACATTTTTTTTTAATATTTTTTTGACATTCTTTAAATTCTTTTTTTTGTTAATTTCATTAATTTTTCTTATCATGTTATTTATAAATTTTTTTAAATAATGTATAATATTTTAGAAAAAAACTCTTACTTTGACAAGTTTTTATGTATATTTTGTTTAAATTTTTATTTATTTAGATATTTAAAATATATATTATTTATATGTATTTTCTAGAATATAAAGAAGAAGAAGAAGAATAATAAATAAAAAATTGTGAGCATAAGTGGATAAAAATATGTATCACAGATTAAATTTTAATAAAAATTGGGTGGCTTAATCAAATTTTGAAGTGCAAATATAATCACCCAATTTAAAAATACTTTTGTATGAATTAAAATTTGAACTTGCTTTGTGTTTTTTTCTTTTTGTTAAAAACAATAAAAAAAAATTTACAAGGACAAGATTGAAACTTCTTTATTCCAACTTTAGCCCGGGCAACAAGACAAAGATGGAAAAGACCAAACAAAAGTGGTGTCTTTTGGTGTTTAAGCCTCTGTTGTTAAGTAGGTGAGGTTCTACTATTATGATTATCTACTATGCCAAGATGGTAGGTGAGGAAATTGAAAATGTTACACCAACCGCACCAAAAGAAATAAAGAAGCAGAATAAGTCAAGATGAACTATTTATAAATATCTAATCCAACTAAACTGACTTATTTACTCGTTTAGGTGTTTGTCCACATTTATAGAAATCTTTTCTATGTGGGAGCATTTTAAAGACAAACCAAATGTGCTAAAAAAAAATAAATAAAAGTTACAACCATTAAATTAGACAGTCTATATTTAATATTTATATGGCTCAATAAATATAATACAATGCAAAGCAAGCAAGCCATTTTTTTAAAGGAAGCAAGCAAGTCATTTAACTCATTGGGTTTTGCATCTTAAATGCACCTTCACAATTCACATTCACCCTTCCCCATTTTTTTCCCTAAAAAAAAGAGATAATAAAATACAAGAACCTACCAGTTAGTGATAAAGAGAATTCCTTCAAAAGCATTCAAGATCTTTGTGCCTCAACCTCCTTACTAGGAAGAGAAGGAGGCTCGAACGTGCTAAAAGCCCTGTAAGCGGAAATGAGAGCTAAAACAAGGAAGCAGCAAAGAGCCAAGGCATGTAAAACCAAGGCCAACTTTATTCTATAGCAAAATCTGCCATATGAATTACAGGCCTCACTCCATGACACTTCTTTATCACCATAGTAAGATAGATATACTATTTCCATAACTGCAGCCCCGGATGTTACCATTAGGTATGCTGCAATCTGCACATATCAAATCAATATTTTGTGTTCAAAATGGGAGTAGCAAAAACCACTTAATTAGCTCAGTTACTATTCAAAAAAATCTACAAACGGTCCAAACCAAATAATTCACCCACACCAAACCGAATAAAACAGTAAAAACGCAACTCAGATAACACAATGAAAAATTAAACCATCCAATTTTTTATTAGGCAAGTTAGAATTTCTCAATCCGCCCAAATAACTCAAATAAATTAAATAAAAAATTTATATATATATATACATATATTATATAAATAATCTTTTTAAAAAAATAAAAAGAATGAAGTTGTATGTTTTTAATAATGAATTTAAAATATAATATTTTTAAATTTGAAAGATGTACAAATTTATTGAATTTAATTATTTGAAAACTAATAAAAACTAAAATCAAAATATTGAATAACTGTTTAAACGCTATAACCGAATCTGCCAAAATCATTGCGGGGTTAAATATTTTTTATTTTCTTATTTGAGCGGGTTATAGGTGAATAATTGTAACTTAATATTTAAACTGAATTATAAGAATTAAATATAATATGCAATAACTGGGTCAAACCAACCCAAGAAATGTAAGTGCTAAGATTAGCTGGGTGGGAAATAAGAATTTGAGAGTGATCTTCGGTAGCTTTGATAAGTAGTGGCAAAAAGATATTTGAGAAAGGGACAAAGTTTTCCCAAGATTATACCCATGTGGAACAATATTATAATAAAAAATTACCTAACTTTACTAACCAGAACAATTTTTGGGACAATAATGAAACCATGTTGAGAGTGCAAATAAACACCTGGTCAGAGACAAAGAATAACCAAGCTTTCGTAGCAAAGCATCTGATCCATAAGGACACAACAGCAACAACAGCATACACTACTGAAACGAAGCTGATACAAATCATGTACCTGAAATACAATTCAACCCTTTACTCCAAAAGCGACAAGAAGAAGAAGAAGGAGAAGAAGGAAGAATAAAGAACTAAATTCTTACTTGAGACCTGTGAGATTGGTGAACTTAAGCTTCCCATAGAGAGTGTTATCTTGGTGGTCAGTCATGGTTAACCATATCGTTACAATACTGAGAGGAATCACAGTGATTCTAAGAGAAGAATCTATGACCTTAAGAAGTGGCATGTGTTTGATTGAGTTATTGTCAGTATCCTCATCTGGGTTCCTCCTCATTTTCGAAACTAAGCAAGACCCGACCCACTATGGCTGAAGCAAAAAAGTACTTGTGCTTTCGTGTGGGAAAAAAAGGGGAGAGAAAGTATTAAGACAATTCTAGCAGAAAGCCTGAAACTTGGAATATATAATAAATATGGCTTAAACAAAGATTGGAAATGGAGATTTGGTTGGGTCGACCTAGTTATCTCTCTCTCGTGACAGAAAAATGCTTGAAGGAACACGTGTTGCTTTTAGTGGAAACACTTGTAGCGGACTTTAGCTTGTTAGGCCAAGCAATGATTATTATGATGTTGTGCTATTAACCTTAAAATTACTTTGTAATTTGGAAAAATGTAAATAATATTTGCACCAAAATTTTGCATAAAACCTTACACCAATTAACTAATTAAGGCGTTAGTTCCATTTAATTAATTAAATTTATATTAAATATAATGTATTATTTTAAAAAATAATATCACATTAATTATTGTAATATTTTGATACATAATTTTAATGTACATATAAAAAAAATAGTTATAATTAATGAACAGTTTTTAAAAAGAATTTAATGAACAAATTTAAGAAATGGGCCATTTTTAATTCACTTAATCTTTAAAAACTAATTATTAGAAGCTGTATTTTAATTTTTTTTTAAAGAAAAGTAGCTGCGTTTTTATTGGATAATAATTGATTAAAAAACAACAATCCTTTAATTTCTCTCATGTATAAAGATATTATATATTTAAATTTTACAACTAATAAAATTCACTGCGAGTATACATATAATTATTTATAAAGAAAAAACTGGTAAGTGAATAATCTAATCTAATAAGTTATCCAATTAGTGTTATTTAAATATCCAAATATTACTTTTGATGCAAAATAAGTCAAAATTTAGTTATATTTATTGGCACTTACAGCAGTGCGCCTGTAAAATCAACAAATTTTAAAAAAAATTAAAATATGGTAAAAAAGATGCTCGAATAAGTGTTGTATTATATATAAATTGAAATTATACATATTACGGTGATTTAGAAAATAATTCGATTTTTACGGTAATTAGAAATAATTACATTATTACGGTTAACTTCAGACTAAAGACTTTGTTCTTCATCCCTGTCATGCACGACATGCCAATCAAAGCAAAGTCTCCACCTCCGTCTAGACAAAAACAGAGTTTGTTCCTCAAGTCTTTACACGCACAACATCCCAACCAAAGTAAAGTAGTCTCCACCTCTATCAAAATTGGTCCCTCGACAACGAGTCCATCGGACAATGAATCTAAGAGTTTGCTCCTCATTTAAGTGTGTGTGATTGGTGAGATCCATCTCGGATCGGAAAACTCGCCGATCGGAAAACGAAACATGCAATTGTAGTGGTTTTCAGTTTCCACTTTCTGGACTACCAACGCTCATAAAATAATTAATACTAAATCGTTAAGAGATAAAAAATTTCACTTTCTCAAAACACATTACAGTGATCACTAAGTTATAAGCCATGAAAAAAGATCATTGTACCTAAGTTACATAAGCTTTTATTTCTCTGTTGAGAGAGAGAGAGAGAGAGAGAAATGAAGGCCGCTTTATATTCTGTGCATGATCACAACTTTTATTAGGAATGGCATTGGTTGTGTCACTATAAGATTGGCTGCTGGAGAGATCAGTGAAATTACCATATTAGCCTCATGCACTGCTTTCATTTGGTTCTATATTAGAGATTTAATGGGGCAATGAGAAAATATCCTTTTCTCTGAACTCTGAACGTCAATACGTCATTCTAATCCAATGTAATATAAGGTACACTCTACTACTCATTTACTTAGAACCTTAGTTAACAGAGAACCACAATATAGTTAACGCTGTTCACAATACAGTAAACATTAGTTACTGGTTTGGTATCCATATGTTACAATATGTGATACAAACTTGTAACTGTGAGTTACATCATATATATGTAAATATGATTACTAATTTGGTAGTTATGAGTTATAATATAGAAAAATTTAGTTATTTGTTTAATAATTATATATTACAAAATAGTTAACCATGATTATAATCTGATAACATTGGTTATTAGTTTGGTATTTATATGCTACAATATGTGTTACAAACTTAGTTATATATTTGTCAATGTTGTTTACAGAAATGTTTTTTTGAAACTAGTTTTTGTAAATAATATTTACAAATTTGTAACAAATGTTTACAAATAAACATAATTTATTGTCATTCCATATTTACACTTTTTTCTTTTCGTGTTTTTCATAAAACTCCATATTTTTCATATATTTTTTAAATGTTACTATATTTTTGTGAATTTTTCATATATAATGAATATTTATTTTTAAGTTGTTTTATATAACTATGAGGATTTTCGTAACTTTTGGTTACAATATTGTAACAATATGAAAAAGTAAATATTTTTCTGTAAACTTTGGTTACAATTTTGTAACTACACAGAAAAGTATTACTATAAACTTTATATAATTTAAATATTTTTACAAGGAAGAGTTACTAATATTATAACAATGAGTTATGAGGTCGTAAAAATAAGTTCCAAATTAATAACAACGAGTTTCCAATTTCGTAACAATTAATTATAAGTTTGTAACAATGAGTTATCCATTTGGTAACAATGAGTTAAGCTTGTAATGATGAATTACCAAATGATTACTAAAATGTTAATTATGATTAGATTAGTTGCTAACAATTTTGTAAACATGAGTTATTAATTATTTTAAAGGGTTATTGAAGTAATCACTAATAATTTTGTGACATGTGTTATAAATATATTGTTCAATTACAAGATTAATTACTATCAATTTTGTAAATTTAGGTTAGTAATACTTTCAAAATTTGATAGGATTTACTATCAACAATTATGTTATTGCTTTTTCATATTTTTGTAACTACTTATTTATAATTTGATTTTCCATTCATTTTGTTATATTTATTTTTTGTTACAACTTATTTCCATTTTAATGATTTTTTTAATTATTATCTTACAAAGTTTTTATTACTTTATATATAAGAAAATATTTATTATCATTAAATGGTTTTTTTTTTAAATATAACTAATTTCATAAAAAATTATTTAATTAATATATTTAAATTCATATCATTATATATTTACAATTTTTTTTATTAATGTTAGTAATTATATTTTATTGAAAAACAAAAATTCATTTCTTTGTTTTTATTTTGTGTAGCAAGCTTGGAGTATATAGCCGATTAATGTAGTAATTATTTGTCAACTGAGTTACTTTTTCGGATTAACATATCCTGTGTCTACAACTTTCTACCGTATATATGTAAATATTTTCATTAACCGTATTTTTTGAATTTTTTTCCCGTATTAAGGTATAGTTGTAAGTTTCCCTAAATTGTTTACATTTTGCTACATGACCACGCTACATTTCTCATCTTTTCTCTCTCTCTCTTCACGCTACATTTCTATTTTTTTTTTAAAACTCTTTCTTTAATTATTTTATATTAAGTGAAACTAGCAACAAGTCAATAGTTAGTTATGCTTAATTTATTTAAATTGTAATTATTATTTTTCTTAAAACAATATCTTTAATTATGGATAGTTAGATAAATATTTAAAATGAATAAGAAAAATATAATATTTAAATATTGTCAGGAAAATATATTTTATTTATAAATTTAGATTAATTAAAAATAAAGTATAATTATATTTGACATTATATATACATAAATATTGTAAATATTAAAAGATATATAAATATTATTGTAAGATATAGATATATTATTGAAAGTGAAATTCTGTTTTTTTATGATTACCAACTTAATTATTTAGATTAAATAATTAATTGTTAAACTGTTACAGAAATGTTTAAATAGATATCAAAACTGTTTGAACAGAAACCAGATATGTTTAAACAGTTTGTGACCAGAAGATAAAAACGAACATAAAGTAAAGAATACACGAATTTTTACGTGGTATCAGCAATCTTTGCAGATTGCTACTAGTCCACGAGGCCACGCCCAGAGAATGAAATTTATTAGAAGAATATCTAAATGATTACAAAACCAAATTGACTTATACAAATAAAGACTCCCTCTTGAATTTGTCGCAACTGTTGTAATCTAAACTTCTAATCAAATTTATGAAGTGCTAAGATCTTGAACTCCCTTCAAATCATAACACTTGCACTTTTCCTCCCGAAAAGTGACTCACGAACAAGACTTCTCCCGAAGCTTGATGACAGAATTCCAAGTGTGTTCAACCTGCACAATTAACACAAAGAAAACAATACAGAAGTACACTGTAATAAATCACTAAGAACTTGCTGGACTCAAGTTCTTCACATAACAAAAAATCTCTCTAAAACTTGAAAAGTATTTGGAAAATAATATACCACGAGAGATAATCAAAAACCAACGACCTAAGGATGATTATATACATTTTAGAATCCCTTTAGGTCGTGGAAAACAAGTCAGAAATCAAACAGCCCATAAATGGAAAATCTTCCAAAACAGGAAAGTCAGAATCTGTTCAAACAGACTGGCAATCCGTTCAAATAGATTCATTGAACCTGGACAGTTTTTCAACCCAGTTTCCTTAAATAAATAAGGAAACAATATATCATTTATTATTGCAAGCTGTACACGATTTCTGGGTAACCAAATCAGATAAATAAAAATAAATACTAATAATTTCCAATTCAAGAAAAAGATATTCTTTTATAGGAAAATATATATATTTATTTTATTAACACATAAATAAAAATCTGAATATAGAAAGACATATTTCAACAAAACAAGAAACTATTCATTTTCGAAATTCACCACAAAATATTACAAAAGAGTAAACTACTAATTTCGAAAATACCCTTTTAATTAATTTTGTCTTTATTATCAAAAATGCCAATAAAGGATTTTACAATCTCCTCCTTTGGCAATTTGATAGACAAAATTAATTCAAAAAACCTGCAACACAAATTTTAGTGATAAGTAAAGAGAAAGAACTCCCCCTGCAGACATGCATGAACTTATAACAAACATGTAAATAAACTAGACTTAACTCCCCCTCAAAATAAGAAGGTCCAGAGTTAAACAAAACAACAAACAAACAGGTTTAAGGTTTTTGGAAATCTACTCTCCCCCTTTGTGTCTTTCAAAGAAGCCAAAGAACCATAAAACAAAAGAGAGTATCAATGTTTAAAGGACAAAAATTAAAAGAAAACTAAACAACTGGATCTTTGGACAGGGACTGAACAGCTTCCAACACAGAACGTTGCAATCCTTCAAGTGACATCACTCGAGCAGTCAAAGAATCAACAGAGGCTCGAACAGCAACTATTTCGGTTGCAACAAGTCCTGAATCTGTGGCAACAGAGGAGGAAGCATGTGGAATGTCATCCGAAGAAATCTTCAGGGATTGGGGCTTGACTTTCTTGGAGGATGGAGCAGCAGTGGCTTCAGTAGGAGGGGCAGAGGCTTTGTAGGAAGCAGCAGTAGTTGGGGCCACCAAGTCTTCTTGATCACGTTGGAGGTCTTGTTTCTGCATACTCAACACTTTATAAATAACTTGAGGAAAAGGAAGATTCAAGTTTTTCCTGTTACCTTTGCGAAACCCAATGATTTGATCATGAATAACCGAAGCCAAATTTAAACCAAGACCGGTCCCCACTTTGTACAAAAATGATGCCATATCAAAAGAGATAGTGGCCGTGTGAGATGTGGGCTTCCAATTTGTTGTTGCAAACTTATGGAGGACAGCATAAGTGTAGGTGAGATTGGAGACTGAGATGACTGTGTTAGATGGCCATACCATTTTTTGACCGACCAACTCAGTGATAACCATGTCCTTGTCAAGAGAAACACCATCAACATCATCCTCGACATCAAGGGGAAGATGCAAAGCAAGAGCAATGTCTTGAGGAGAAAAAGAGAACCAATGGCCCCTAACAAACACTTTATTATACAGAGGAGATGAAGGTTCAATAATTTCATTAGTAATATTGGCATAGAATTCCTTGACTATTCTATCCACAAAACCAGAAAATTTAACCAAAGAACCTGTCCATTGTCTATCTTGAAGCATTGTTAGCACACCAAAAGGACGATGATCACTCAAGACACAATTTCTTTCAATGATAAATTTCCTTTGAGCATATAGAACCATATCACGTGCATTATCATTATAGCAAAAAATGGAAGAATAAGGTTTGAAATTTACACCTGAATGTTTTGGTGAAGGTGTAGAACCAGAAATAGGTTTCTTCCCTTTAGCTTTGGATGGCAAAGGAGATGCAATGTGGTCTGAGTCAGATTCGGCTTCCTGTTCAGAGGGGATAGTGTCTTCTTTTTCTGGCTCATCAGACTCAGCCTCTGATTCGGCAATGTCAGGAACCGTTTCATCAGACAATGTGGTATCATGAGTTGCTTCAGATTCGGACTTATCTTCCTCAGGATCAGATTCGGAGGATGACAATGAAGGGGGATGAGCCTTCAATTTTTTCTTGGCAGCAGACAAAGGAGAAAGAGACGCGTCCAACCCCAATTTCCTTTTGGGAGTCACAGAATTTTATTTGGACTGACTCGGCTTCAAGGGCAATTTGAGCAACCCAGCAGCAGCAGCTTTGGAAGAGGAGGAAACAGATTTCGATTTTGCCCTAGCCTCCAAAGACGAATCAAACGGAAGAGGAGAATGGTCCTTGGCTCGAGAGGGCACCACCACTTCAGATGGTGGTGCAACAATGTCAGCAGAGATATCTGAAAACACCATAGGATGTTCATGAGAGAGCGAAAACACCTTCTTGCGAGCCTTGGATTTGCAGGACTTTCCAACAGATGTGGGAGCTGTTGGAACAGAAAGAGGCGCTTTTGACACAGACGGAGGAGGCGAAGGAGATGGCACCTTACGGGATTGAGAAACAGGGATCTTCTTGGAGGAGGCACCACGAGTTCTCACCATTTTTTCTCTGAAAAACAGAAAGCACTTACAAGAGAATGAGAAAAAAAAAATGAGAAGGAGAATAAATAACTGAGTGAAGTCGTGGGTGAGAGGAAAAAGGGTAATGGCATGCCTTTTTAAATAACTTACTTACCCAAAATGAATACCCACGGAAAAAAGAGGTTTTCTTTTTTTTATTAAAAAATTGTTTTAATTAACCAAGAAAAGGAAACAATCTACACGATTCACATACAACTTTCCTTTTTTTTTTTAATTAAAAAATCTGTTTATAAAACTGTAATATGTATAAACACCCAAACCAAAAAAGGTAACCAGAAACAAATACCCCACACGATCTCCTCAAAGACTTTTTCCCTTTTTTAAAAAAAATTCTAAACAAAGTACAAGACAATAAAGATACAAATCATGATATTCCAAAATGAGAAATAAGTCAAAAATAAATTCCTTGGAGACAAAGAATATATTAAATCACACAATTAAATGCATAATTTCTCATAATCACCACAATGATTCGGTTCACCAAGAATTTCCTCTTTTTATTATAATTTTTTATTTTATTTTATATATATGAACAAAAATAAAAACTCAACCAAAAAAAAAAAAAAAACTGCTTTGATCAAAGAGAGTCACCCTGATAAGAATAAAATCAAGCAAATGAAAATAAGTGTTAGTGTAAAACATAGATAAGAACACTTGAAAAAATGAAAAATTAGAAAGAATATTCGAGAGAAATAAAGCACAATTCAGTCACAGGCACATATTCTTAAGTGAATCAATCAACATGAATGAGTCTTACACACATTTTTTTTTTTAAACTGTGTACAATTTTTATTGCATTGTTTCAAGCATAAGTGTGTGACAGTGTATGCAAGGGAACATTGCCCAATGATAAATAAGTCTTTTTCGAAATTAAAATAATTGTAACCCATGAAGACGCTGTCACACTACACCAGTGGTAGCCCTTTTCTATGGTAGCGTATCCTCTTCATAACTCCGAATTACAAAGTTCCAACTTACACAAAAGACGGCTTTCACACACTGATGCAGGTAGCTCTATTCTTGCACAGGAGCTTGAAACAATGCTACACAAAAGGAAGCTCAAACATTAACCATTGATTAATTTACTCGAATATGCCTAGGAGGAATAGATGAAATTTCTCTCAAGAATATACAACCAAAGATTCATAAACACAAGACAGATTATCCAGCTTGACACACAGCAAAATTTTCAAATTGATTGACAATTTTCTTAATAAAAAATAACACACATTAGATCAAGCGGACAACATAACGAGAGAATTTAAAGAGAACAAACCCCCAAAGATTTTCGGAGGAAATCAAAGCGAACCGAATCAAGAGCTTTAGTGAAAATATCTGCAATTTGTTTATGTGTTTCAATATATTCCAAGACAAGAACTTTATTTTCAACTAATTCTCTTATGAAATGATGACGAATATCAATATGTTTAGTACGAGAATGTTGCACAAGATTTTTTGAAATATTGATTGCACTAGTATTATCACAAAAAATAGTTAAAATGTCAAGATCAAACCCATAATCCATCATCATTTGCTTCATCCACAAAAGTTGTGCACAACAACTTCCCGCTGCAATGTATTCAGCCTCAGCTGTTGAGAGAGAAATAGAATTATGTTTCTTGCTGTGCCAAGAAACAAGATTATTTCCCAAGAAGAAACATCCTCCACTAGTGCTTTTTCTGTCATCAGTGTTACCTGCCCAATCAGCATCACTAAAACACACTAGATTAGAGTTAGTTTCTTTTGAATACCAAATACCATAATCAGCAGTCCCATGAACATATCGAATGATTCTTTTGACAGCTGCAACATGAGACTCCATGGGATTTCCTTGGTACCTGGCACACACACCAACACTATAACTCAAATCAGGTCGACTAGCAGTGAGATAAAGAAGACTACCAATCATGCTCCTATACAGTGTAGGATCCACTTTGACACCATTTTCATCTTTGGATAGCTTTACAGTTGTTCCCATTGGTGTTTTGGCAATCTTTGAACTTTCAAGTCCAAACTTTTTGACCAGGTTCTTAGCATATTTGCTTTGAGAAACAAATGTGCCTTCATCTAACTGCTTGACTTGTAAACCTAAGAAATAAGACAATTCTCCCACCATGCTCATTTCAAATTTCTCTTTCATTTGTTTCACAAATACCTGCACCTCATTGTCAGAAGTAGAACCAAACACAATATCATCAGCATAAATCTGAGCAATAATTATGTTAGATTTAATATTTTTGATAAATAACGTTTTATCTACTCCACCCCTTTTGTATCCATGAGAAACAAGAAATTGAGTAAGTCTCTCATACCAAGCCCGAGGGGCTTGCTTCAAACCATAAAGAGCTTTCTCCAATTTGTAAACATGATCAGGTGCATGAGGATCTTCAAATCCTTTGGGTTGTTCAACATATACCTCTTCATTCAAGATCCCATTGAGAAATGCGGATTTGACATCCATTTGGAACAACCTGAAACCAATCAAACAAGCAATAGACAATAATAATCTAATTGATTCAAGTCTTGCAACAGGTGCAAATGTTTCATCAAAGTCTATTCCTTCCACTTGTGTGTACCCTTGTGCCACTAATCTTGCTTTATTTCGCACGATTGTACCAAATTCATCAGATTTATTTTTGAAAATCCATTTTGTGCCAATAATATTGGTATGCAACGGTCTTGGCACAAGGATCCACACTTTGTTTCTAAAAAATTGTTCCAATTCCTCCTGCATAGCTTTAATCCAATTTTCATCAGTTAAAGCTTCTTTCACATTTTTAGGCTCAATTAAAGATAAGAAACAAACAAATTTAACAACATTACTAAACCTTCTTCGTGTTACCATACTGTCTTTTGGATTTCCAAGTATTAAATCTGCTGGATGATTTAACTTAACTCTGGTTGATGGCTCCTTTTGGACTTCATCCAAAATAATATCTGGAAATTTCTTTTCTGTCTGTCCAGAATCTATTACATCGGATTCGCGATTTGTTGAAACAGATGGACCAGACGTTGCAACAGTAGTATCACTGACACAAGCTTCTTCGTGTTTTTCAGTAGGTTCATCAATAAACCTTTCAATTTCTTCCTCAGTAGAAAACTCAGAGAAATCCCTGGAATCATCAATAACAACGTTAGCCGACTCCATTACAGTTTGGGTTCTCATGTTATACACACGATAGGCCCTACTGTTAGTGGAGTATCCAATAAAAACACCTTCATCACTCTTAGCATCAAATTTACCAAGATTTTCTCTATCTCTCAAAATGTAACAAACACATCCAAAAACATGAAAGTAAGCCACACTTGGTTTCTTTCCTTTCCAAATTTCATAGGATGTTTTAGATGTACCTGGACGAAGAAAAACACGATTTATGATATAGCAAGCAGTGTTGATTGCTTCTGCCCATAACCGTTTGGTCAATTTTTTGCTGTTTAGCATCACTCTAGCCATTTCTTGAAGAGTGCGGTTTTTCCTCTCTACAACTCCATTTTGTTGAGGAGTTTTGGGAGCTGAAAACTCATGAGAGATACCTGCAGACTTACAAAAATCATCATAGATAGAATTTTCAAATTCTTTACCATGATCACTTCTTATACGAACAATTTTTCCAATGTTGCAATCTTTTTCAACTTTTAATTTCAAGCAAAGAGTTTTAAAGGCATCAAAAGTGTCAGATTTTTCTTTCAAGAAATCCACCCAAGTATATCTAGAAAAATCATCCACACAAACAAAAATATACCTTTTGCCATTTAAACTCTCAATTTGAATTGGACCCATAAGATCCATGTGAAGCAATTCTAAAACTTTCGAAGTGTTTATGTCAGAAACACTTTTATGTGTAATTTTCAATTGCTTACCAAGTTGACAACTCTTACACTTACCATCAGATTCTTTACCTAGCTTAGGTAAACCACGAACACTCCCTGCATGTGACAATTTTTTCAAGGTTTTGAAATTTATGTGACCAAGTTTAGCATGCCACATATCAGTGTTATTACTCACAACAGATTGACACATAATAGATGGCAGAAGAGTGTAGCAATTGTCATTAGATCTATAACCTTCAAGAACATTCTCACCATTCTTGTTTAACACAAAACAATTCTCTTTATCAAAGTTAACAGTATAACCTTGATCACAAATTTGACTTATGCTTAGAAGATTAGCTTTAAGACCTTCCACAAGTAATACTCTTTTGATTCTAGGCAACCCTTCAAAGTTAAGAGTACCCATACCAAGAACATTACCTTCAATTCCATTGCCAAAAGTAACAGACCCACAATGCATAGGTTTTATGTCTGTAAGAATAGACTTGTCACCTGTCATATGTCTTGAACAACCACTGTCAAAATACCAAAAATATGAAGAAGCAGATCTATCATATTCACTAGTAAAACCAGCAAAACAATTATTCTTTTTTATCCATATTTTCTTTGATTGAACATTTTCCTTTTTTACTCTTTTGAAATCATCAAAATAATTGACTTTTTTAAAATATTCATTTTTAGCAAAATTCATAAGAGTAAAACACTTAGGACGAATATGACCCTTCCTACCACAAAAATAGCAGATTGGAATGAATTTTTCGAATTTACCATTGGATTTACCTGCTGACTGTGTCCTTTCTGTTGGAACAAACCGAGAACCGAATACAACAGATTTCACTGAGGATGTAACAGGAACATCAGATGATAACATCCCAGCCGAGATAAAGACAGTTTTCTTTGATTTTTGAGAACTTGAAGCACCCAGTCCCACATGACTTCTTTGACCTGAATTCTGTATATTCTCAAAAATAGTTGAACCGAGGTTAAGCATTCTAACATTTTTCTCAAGAGTATCCAAATCTTTAGACAACTTATTAATTTCAACATTTTTTGAAATTATTTCTTTTTCCAAATTTTCATTCAACTCAGTAAGTTGTTTAATTTCAAGGGATAAATCTTTATTTTTGCTTACCAATGACCGATTTTCAGAACACACTTTCACCCATGAACCATACATCTTTTTGTAAGATTCACTCAAAGACTCATCATTCAATTCAGATTCATCACTATCAGAATTTTCTTCATCTTTTGAAACATTATTCAAGCAGACAATTTTTTCATTTTCAGATTTAGAACCAGGTAAAATAGAAGTGAGAGCGACATTACCTTCCTCATCTTCACTACTTTCAGAGTCATTATCACTCCAAGTAGCAATCATACCTTTTTTGTTCTTTTTCAAAGTATTTGCACATTCAGATTGGATGTGACCAAATCCCTCACATTCCCTGCACTGAATACCCTTTTTATTAGTTTGAAAAGGTTTAAGAGAAGAAGGGTTACCTTTTGACATCTTGCCATTGAATTTTTTGTTTCCTATCTTATTCATATATTTTCGAAAATTCTTTGCAAGCATTGCCATTTCATTATCACCATCTTCATCATCTGAGACTTCCTTTTTAGTGCTCTTGAAAGCTATGGTTTTCTCCTTTTATTTGGAAGTACTTGGCTTGTCTTTTTGACGAATCTTTTGATTTAACTCAAAGGTACGAAGTGACCCCATCAGTTCTTCTACCTTCATAGTACTAAAATTTTTTGCCTCTTCCATAGCAGTGAGCTTGACATTGAACCTGTCAGGAAGAACTCGAACGATTTTTCTAACAAGAACAGAATCATCAAGTTTTTCACCAAGTGCAAAATACTCATTAGAAATATCAGATAATCTCTCATAAAATTCAGATAGTGTTTCAGAATCAGACATTCTAAGGTCATCAAACCTGGTTTGTAACATAATAAATCTAGACCTTTTAACATCTACAGTTCCTTCAAACTGAGTTTGAAGAATTGTCCAAGCATCTTTAGCCGAGACACATGTGGAGACAAGTTTTATAAAACTTTCTCCAACACCATTAAATATGGCGTGAAGAGCTTTATTATTATAGCTGGATAATTTTTCTTCTTCTGTGTCCCAAACAAGTTCAGATTTTACAATTGTGCTTCCATCTTCACCTTTTTCAGTAGGAGGTGATCATCCAGACAAAATTGCTCTCCATGCTTTCTCATCTTAAGCTTTTATGAAAGCTCTCATCCTAACTTTCCAGTATGGATAGTTTGAGTCATTTAGCAATGGAGGTCGAGACACCGAACTACCTTCTGCAAAGAAAGACATTTCACACAAAACAAATCAAACGAAAAATAACCACAAGATCTCACTAAGAGTTTAGTGAACCGCTCTGATACCAATTGAAATTCCGTTTTTTTATGATTACCAACTTAATTATTTAGATTAAATAATTAATTGTTAAACTGTTATAGAAATGTTTAAACAGATACCAAAACTGTTTGAACAGAAACCAGATATGTTTAAACAGTTTATGACCAGAAGATAAAAACGAACATAAAGTAAAGAACACACGAATTTTTACGTGGTATCAGCAATCTTTGCAGATTGCTACTAGTCCACGAGGCCACGCCCAGAGAATGAAATTTATTAGAAGAATATCTAAATGATTACAAAACCAAATTGACTTATACAAATAAAGACTCCCTCTTGAATTTGTCGCAACTGTTGTAATCTAAACTTCTAATTAAATTTCTGAAGTGCTAAGATCTTGAACTCCCTTCAAATCATAACACTTGCACTTTTCCTCCCGAAAAGTGACTCACGAACAAGACTTCTCCCGAAGCTTGATGACAAAAGTCCAAGTGTGTTCAACCTGCACAATTAACACAAAGAAAACAATACAAGAAGTACACTGTAATAAATCACTAAGAACTTGCTGGACTCAAGTTCTTCACATAACAAAAAATCTCTCTAAAACTTGAAAAGTATTTGGAAAATAATATACCACGAGAGATAATCAAAAACCAACGACCTAAGGATGATTATATACATTTTAGAATCCCTTTAGGTCGTGGAAAACAAGTCAGAAATCAAACAGCCCATAAATGGAAAATCTTCCAAAACAGGAAAGTCAGAATCTGTTCAAACAGACTGGCAATCCGTTTAAACAGATTCATTGAACCTGGACAGTTTTTCAACCTAGTTTCCTTAAATAAATAAGGAAACAATATATCCTTTATTATTGCAAGCTGTACACGATTTCTGGGTAACCAAATCAGATAAATAAAAATAAATACTAATAATTTCCAATTCAAGAAAAAGATATTCTTTTATAGGAAAAAATATATATTTATTTTATTAACACATAAATAAAAATCTGAATATAGAAAGACATATTTCAACAAAATAAGAAACTACTCATTTTCGAAATTCACCACAAAATATTACAAAAGAGGAAACTACTAATTTCGAAAATACCCTTTTAATTAATTTTGTCTTTATTATCAAAAATACCAATAAAGGATTTTACAGAAAGTGAGAGAAAATATTTAAAATAAACAAAAATATAATATAATGTAATAGGTAAAGCTAAAATTAAAAAAAAGTAGTGCTTTTGTGATGTATTTAAAAAAATAGAGTAAAACACCAATTGAAAATGCTCTTAATCCTTAACTCTTTAAAACTAAATAGAGTATTCCACTGTGACATGTATTCATTAGTGCAAATAATTTTAGTTATTTAAATATTATAAAAATTATTTTAAAAATTAAAATCTAATTAAAATTTATTAAAATAATTAAAATAAATTAGTTCAAACTTTTTAAAACTAAATTGAAACTTTAAATAAAATCTTAATATTAAAAATTTATTAAAATTTCTTTTGTAATAATTCTAAAGAATTTTTTGTAAAATTAAAAAAATATATATGGATTGATCTATTTGAGTTATCAAAAATTTTCTTCTACATCACACATTAAAAGCGAAAATAAAATTTGATCCAAATCACAAATCAAGATCAAAAAGTTTAAAATTCAAAATCAATATTCAACATCCCAAATTAGAATCTAAAACTAAAATCAACAAATCAAAATCCTAAATTATCTTAAAAAATCACAACTCAAAATAAAATTTGAACAATTTTTATGTTCATCCTCGAGGACACCCAATCTTTTTTAACGACCAAAATATACGTCAAACCCTTGATGGCGCCCGTAGAGTTTCAGAGAAGAGACACTGACCGGTGTATATGTTAGGGTGTCTAGATCCATTATTGCCTTGTTCAATGTCATTGTAATTAATTTTTTGTTGTACTCATATTAGTTAGCATATATTTGGGTCAGCTGGTTGTCTTTTGAGTTTAGCGTGACTTGTAAGACTGTTCTTTTTTAACCAATTAATGAGAACTCATATAATAAAATTAAAAAAAAATGCAACAATTTATATCTTAAATATTATTTTGCCACCCTTAATTCCTATTGTCTTCTTTAAAGTGAAAATTATAATTTTTTTTCCCTTTAGACACCTCACCGTTCAGACCTCTTTTACTTAATAGAGAAATTCACTATAAATATTGTTGCTGCATTATTACGTTGTCATGATGAAAGTTTCAGTATTTCTCTTTGCGATGCTTCTGAACGTGTCCATTAAAGTTCTACTAAAAGCCACTTGTTCATTCTTTTTGGTTATTCTTATTTTAATTTCAATATTTATATAATTTTGTGAGAGCTACTTGATATTTTGTTTGAGTTAATGTGAACGCAACTACTAAAAGTCACTAGACAAACCATTAATAGAGTGGGAACAAAATATTATTATTATTATTTTGAGAAAAAGAGTTGTATCCATTAAAATCAGGAATGCGAGGGCAGGATACAAAATCTAGGGAATAGTTCATCCCCAATCTAAATTTGTTCACTGTCTAGCAAACTTAGTCCATGAGCAGTGGTGTTTGCTTCTTTGTGGACAAAACTAAGTTGAACTTGAGTGAAAGAAGACATGGAACCTTTAATGAGATGAACATACTCATCTAGTGTGAGTGATGGAGAGGAGGCACAAATTAATTGATCAATTAAAACTTTACAATCAGATTCAATGTAACCAATATTAAAAAATTATGTGTGACACCAACGGAGAGTTTGAAGGAGTTCTTGCACTTCCATTGTCAAAGGTGGATATCTTGTTGGCCATGACAAAGCTAGTGCTGCAACAATGCCTCCTTTACTATTGCTTTACTATTGTGGGTGACTGTTGAAGCCCATCTTGGGCAATGATGGGGATTGGGCAGCATCAAAATTTAACTTTAACAACCCGGGAGGGGAAAACAAGGGGCCTTTACTCTTTGTTGCGACTTGGTGATTGTTGGAACAGGTTGGATCCTTAGCTGACTAGAATTCCTGCAAAAAGGTGCAAGTACAATCTACAATCTGTTGATATGTAGTTTGCTTGCACTTGAATATAAATATCATTCTTGCAATTCTAAAGTGTTATCCAAAAAAATATGCACAGCTGATAGGGCATGAAGGTTGGACACGTGGCATCATAGTGGGGGCATATGACCTTTTATTCTTGACACGTAGCATAAGCGTATAACAGTCAAAGAAGCTGGAAAGAACAAACTTGCCCAATGAATAACATTTATTGCGCGGTGTGCTCCCCAGGAGAGCAACTACGCGGTGTGTCTACCAGAAAAGAAGCTGCTCGGCATGCTCTCCAAGAAACCTAAAGTACATGGTCGGATGAAGTCAGTTACATCATTTTCATGCCTAACAGTTCACCTGAAAACTCGGTCAAACTCCTGAAGAATAGGACTGCCACTACCCGCGAAAAGGAAGGGATATTTTACAGCAGTGGCGGTGCATGTAATATCCAACATTTTCATAATACATTTATTTATTATAAATCAAAGTTTTAATACATAAAATGTACAACTTTACAAATTTAAGAAATAGTAATGGAAAAATAGTGTTTAAAATATGATTTTATGTTTTTAATGAGATTAAAGAAAGAGAAACTTGAGTAGTCAAGTATTGGACCCAAATGTCATATAATTTTAATTGGGGATTTTTATAAAATTAAGAAAGTTTGGCTAAAGGGCTTATTTGAAAAGAATTTTAGTATTTTGGGTCCAAGTGTAATTTTTAAAAATAAATAAATAAATAAATAAAATAAAATAAAATAAAAGGCTTCAGCCTTTCATTTTACCCGAGCCCCTCTCTCTCTCTCCTCAGAAACTCTCTCTCTCTCTCCTCTGCGTATTACTGTTGCCGACGACGCAGGAGTACTTTCCGGCCACCATTTTGAGCCACGCGCCGGACCGTTGGATTCAGAGGCCTCCGAACTATCGACTCACGCGGGAATCTAGAGCTCACTCGCCGATTAAACGCCTCAACCACTCGATTTAAGTTCGGCCACCCCGCGACTTCAAAGTTGCGATTCGGCCACCTCGGGCATCCGTTTGCCGATCCGTCACCACCATCGTGCTCCTCGTGTTGTGGGCTTCAAAACCCAATAACTTGTTCCTACATCTACCATAGTTGGGTGGTGGGCCCACCACGAGCCACCGCGATCCACCGTAGACCGACGGTCGAAACTTAGTGTTCGAGGTTCCGAAGTACGTTTTGAGTCTCAGAAAATCATCGTTTGACTTATTGTGGAACCTGATCATTTTGGATTTGTATGGATTTGATTGATTGACTCTTGGTGAGGAATTTTAAAATAAGCTAAGGACCTAAGGTAAGTAAATCTCACCTTTTGTGCTTAAGTGTAAGATGCATGACTACATTGATTGTGTACATCTGATGAGTTAAGTATGGTATGATGATGATGCATATGATAAGTATGTGAAGAATGGTTATATGAACACCATAAGGGTGTTGTGTGATATGTAATTGATGAATTCTGTGATATGTGAAAGATGTCTTACTTGGTTAAGAATGATATGAATTATGTGCAAGTATGTGTTCTTATGTTGATGGATATGTGGATTACTCTATGTTCATGATTTGTTATATGTTATGATATATGAAGCGTTTAAGTTTTTAGGCTGGAAACCTTAGACCTGAGCCATAGCTCTACGTTAAGGTATAACAACGCCACCAACCCAAAGCTTCATGTATTATGACTAAAGATGTTTTGAGTTATATGAGATGTGATACAATGCCTTGATTGAATACCATCAACATCAGTCATGAACACGAACATTGGCATTTCAGCATCAGCATGTATGCATGGCATGTACAGTTATGTGATACATTATTATGTGATATAAGACCATGCATATGAATATGAGAAAAGTTATGAAATGTCTTGAAAAGTCTTATGTAAAGTTAAACATTTTAATGACACAAGGCTTAAGCAAAGTGATAATAAGATGTTTAAAAAGGGTGCCACTGTTTTGATGGAGCAATCAAGTAAGTTCAGTAAAGAAGACGGAAGTCTATAAGACTTATAGTGGCTGCCCACTAGTGTGGGCTAGGTCAGAGTTGACCATTCAGATATGTTTGCCATGTTTCCGTCTTTCTCCTCCATATGTGTAATAAGTATGGCAGCTATGGCAACGATGAAATGAGTGTTATGATGAGCCTAGCTGAGATGATGGCTAGCCGGAGGAGAACCCATGGGATTCTATATGATATGTGTAACAAGCCCTGCAGGCATTGGCTGAATCAAACAGTGTGCACAAGTGATATTGGGCCCATAAAAATGTGAAACTAAAAGAAAGAGCATAAAAGTAAAGTTTGAAAGTGCATGAGCAATAAATGAAATGCATAAGTATATAAGTCAGCATATTAGTATATGTGCACTACAAACTCACGACATTCATGTGTATGTGTATGCATGAGATTTGCTTACTGAGCGTTAGCTCATTATGTTATTTTCCAACATTTTTCCAGGTGTGGCTTTAGCTGTTGAGCAACTTGTGGAGCACGGACTCAGTAGCAATGCAATAATGGTTTAGAGTTTTCATATGGCTGCCTTAAATTTAAAGTATTCATACGTGTAATAATTTCTTCTAATAAGTTTATATAAAAGTTTTAAATTTTTCTGTATTTCTTCGTATCATTTTATTTAATTCTTTTGGTCAAGTGCCTTACATACTCGTAAACCCTAGAATTACGAGTATGTGGCAGACGTACCCTACCTTAGGGACGTTACAAATGGTATCAGAGCTTTGAGTTTGTAGATGTCGTATACTCGTTATGTTATTAGATTTTGGGATCTGAAATGCTACTGAGTTCCGCCACAAGACAAGCCACACGTTAATGGTTAGTATAATTTATCCATATTTTAGTTAATGTATGTTAATGATGTTGTATAATTGTATTAGAAACTCATTGTGTGTTTGAGTTTCCATGATATAAGTATGAGTTTGGATTAAATGAATATTCTCATGCACGGTAGAGAAATTGAAGTTTGCTATTTATCTGAATGCATGCCTTTATTATTGATGTGATAAATAATTGATGATTTATCGATGTCGATGTTTGGATTGTTAATTGATATTCTCAAGCTTTGAAAGTGACCTATCAGTTCAGTTAGTGTGTTAAGGGTTAATATGTTAGGTTAGTGTTTTGGAGAGCAAAGTTTTAGGTTGTTGCTGAGAGCACACACAATAAGAGACTTTAGTGAAACAGTAGTAATATATAGATAAAAAAAAAAAAAAAAAAACATAATACATTAAGGATTGGGGTTTTGGACACGTTCTACCTCGTCAATCAACTTTTGTTGTTCAACTCTAAGGGTCTCCCCAGTAGTTTGCAGTGTCTGAAATTTTTCCTTCATATCGACTGAGTAGTTAGCAAGAAGTGTAGTTAAAGTCCCATTCTCCTTAACCAACTTCTCCTTCTCTCGAGTCAATGCCTTGTTGGCATTTCTAATGGTTATCATCTCTTGTTTTTGTGTTTCTATATACCTTTTCAAGTGGTCAACCTCTTGTTCTCTTGCAAGAACCCGTTGGCCTAGGTTTGAGACCGATGCTGCCGCCTGAGTGGTAAGAACTAAGGAATCTTTTACAGCTTGTAGGTCTGACCTATGGGATAAAATTATTTGGTCTTTAGGGGTGAGTATGCTTTGACCTATACTAATGGCCACCTTTTTATCGAGCATAGCTGAATCCTCCACCGTGACAAGGCCAGTATCAGAATAAAATTTGGGAAGCCAAACTCTGGGAAATTGAGTATTTCGTTCTGGGATGTGTACCGTAGGATACACCATTAGTTGTGGTAGGGGTGCAGAAATTTGTGGTGAAGATTCGATAGTGGGAAGATTTGGCTCAGGTAAAGCTAAAGTTAGGTCTAAGTTCAGCTGAGATGATGAGGATGCCATGGGTTGCTTAGCTTGAGTAATGGATGGAAGTAATAATGATTTGGTTTTCAAAAGCTTGAGATTGATTGTGTTTTAGTGTGTATGTGATGAATTTTATTTATAGAAAAATGTGTTGAACTGTTGGGTCATTGGATCCTTGAATTTGTTTGTTTTCAAGATAGATATCACAGATTTTATCTTGTTCAATGTGTTACGCTATCCTCTCTGATGATGAAAGTCAAACTTATTAGATGTTGTCGACATGGAAATCACTTCTATTGATTTTGCGATCCTGATTTGAACATGGAAACAATTTGTAAATTGTTGAATGAATCGAGGTGATAAATGTTATTTACTGAATTACTCTGTAGTGTGAATTACTTTCGGCGATTAAATTATAGTATATTAGCTGTTTTATCCCGAAAGTAAGATAATGTATTACTTGTGTGAAGTGATGACTGAGTATTATTGGTATAGGTGTTGAAATGAGACATGTCTAACTTATTAGACATGTGAGAATTATTCGTTTTCGTAGATGAAGTGGTGGATTGGTCAGTCAAGACTTATCCCATGTTTTATTCAATGAAGGGATACTAAGCTAAGTGTGTGAATTTCCGAGTGGCCACGGTTATTTGCATTCTAGCATAGTATCAATATGCCCTTTATTATTTTATACATTTGGAAACAATTTTGATTTTTAAATGTTTTCTTAGAGAAAGAATGAGAGTCAGGCTTTTCTGAACTGGTACCTAATGAATGGCCTATCTCACTATTTCTCATTCAGGGCAAGAAGTCGGTTTTGACAACGAAAGGGTTTCACAGAGACTTGGTTTTAAAGAATAATCTTCATCGGCTATATAATTGTTTTCTAGTTATCCAATTTTTTTTTTTATGCCGAAAAACTTTCTATTGAACAAACTTGTTGCTCAATTTAACATCTATTATCAAGGTATAACCAGTCAATTGCATCTGCTTAAAAAAAAAGAAAAAAAAAAAAAAATTGACTGTAAGACATGAAGATCAAGGATGTTTTCATGATGATGGTCATTTTCTCTTCTTACGTTATGTGGTTTGTGTTCAAAAGTATGGATGATGAGGATTCGTTTGTATTTTCGTATACATTCATTGTAATTTATACTATTGTTATAGCTTATTTCCTTTCTATCTATATTGTAGTCCTCATGTGAGGTGTTTACACATCCTCGCCTTTTTATATATGATAAGGATTACAAGAAGTCAGGAATAAGTTTTGTTTTCGGGGTGAAAGTAAGTGTTGTGTATAAAATCTTATGCTGTGAAATGTTGTTCTGTTTATTTGTAATGGTAGTTCTTGTCTCCGATTATCAAATTTTAGTTTGAAATTTCGAGGACGAAATTATTTTAACGGGGGAAGGATTGTAATATCCAACATTTTCATAATACATTTATTTATTATAAATCAAAGTTTTAATACATAAAATGTACAACTTTACAAATTTAAGAAATAGTAATGGAAAAATAGTGTTTAAAATATGATTTTATGTTTTTAATGAGATTAAAGAAAGAGAAACTTGAGTAGTCAAGTATTGGACCCAAATGTCATATAATTTTAATTGGGGATTTTTATAAAATTAAGAAAGTTTGGCTAAAGGGCTTATTTGAAAAGAATTTTAGTATTTTGGGTCCAAGTGTAATTTTTAAAAATAAATAAATAAATAAATAAATAAAATAAAATAAAAGGCTTCAGCCTTTCATTTTACCCGAGCCCCTCTCTCTCTCTCCTCAGAAACTCTCTCTCTCTCTCCTCTGCGTATTACTGTTGCCGACGACGCAGGAGTACTTTCCGGCCACCATTTTGAGCCACGCGCCGGACCGTTGGATTCAGAGGCCTCCGAACTATCGACTCACGCGGGAATCTAGAGCTCACTCGCCGATTAAACGCCTCAACCACTCGATTTAAGTTCGGCCACCCCGCGACTTCAAAGTTGCGATTCGGCCACCTCGGGCATCCGTTTGCCGATCCGTCACCACCATCGTGCTCCTCGTGTTGTGGGCTTCAAAACCCAATAACTTGTTCCTACATCTACCATAGTTGGGTGGTGGGCCCACCACGAGCCACCGCGATCCACCGTAGACCGACGGTCGAAACTTAGTGTTCGAGGTTCCGAAGTACGTTTTGAGTCTCAGAAAATCATCGTTTGACTTATTGTGGAACCTGATCATTTTGGATTTGTATGGATTTGATTGATTGACTCTTGGTGAGGAATTTTAAAATAAGCTAAGGACCTAAGGTAAGTAAATCTCACCTTTTGTGCTTAAGTGTAAGATGCATGACTACATTGATTGTGTACATCTGATGAGTTAAGTATGGTATGATGATGATGCATATGATAAGTATGTGAAGAATGGTTATATGAACACCATAAGGGTGTTGTGTGATATGTAATTGATGAATTCTGTGATATGTGAAAGATGTCTTACTTGGTTAAGAATGATATGAATTATGTGCAAGTATGTGTTCTTATGTTGATGGATATGTGGATTACTCTATGTTCATGATTTGTTATATGTTATGATATATGAAGCGTTTAAGTTTTTAGGCTGGAAACCTTAGACCTGAGCCATAGCTCTACGTTAAGGTATAACAACGCCACCAACCCAAAGCTTCATGTATTATGACTAAAGATGTTTTGAGTTATATGAGATGTGATACAATGCCTTGATTGAATACCATCAACATCAGTCATGAACACGAACATTGGCATTTCAGCATCAGCATGTATGCATGGCATGTACAGTTATGTGATACATTATTATGTGATATAAGACCATGCATATGAATATGAGAAAAGTTATGAAATGTCTTGAAAAGTCTTATGTAAAGTTAAACATTTTAATGACACAAGGCTTAAGCAAAGTGATAATAAGATGTTTAAAAAGGGTGCCACTGTTTTGATGGAGCAATCAAGTAAGTTCAGTAAAGAAGACGGAAGTCTATAAGACTTATAGTGGCTGCCCACTAGTGTGGGCTAGGTCAGAGTTGACCATTCAGATATGTTTGCCATGTTTCCGTCTTTCTCCTCCATATGTGTAATAAGTATGGCAGCTATGGCAACGATGAAATGAGTGTTATGATGAGCCTAGCTGAGATGATGGCTAGCCGGAGGAGAACCCATGGGATTCTATATGATATGTGTAACAAGCCCTGCAGGCATTGGCTGAATCAAACAGTGTGCACAAGTGATATTGGGCCCATAAAAATGTGAAACTAAAAGAAAGAGCATAAAAGTAAAGTTTGAAAGTGCATGAGCAATAAATGAAATGCATAAGTATATAAGTCAGCATATTAGTATATGTGCACTACAAACTCACGACATTCATGTGTATGTGTATGCATGAGATTTGCTTACTGAGCGTTAGCTCATTATGTTATTTTCCAACATTTTTCCAGGTGTGGCTTTAGCTGTTGAGCAACTTGTGGAGCACGGACTCAGTAGCAATGCAATAATGGTTTAGAGTTTTCATATGGCTGCCTTAAATTTAAAGTATTCATACGTGTAATAATTTCTTCTAATAAGTTTATATAAAAGTTTTAAATTTTTCTGTATTTCTTCGTATCATTTTATTTAATTCTTTTGGTCAAGTGCCTTACATACTCGTAAACCCTAGAATTACGAGTATGTGGCAGACGTACCCTACCTTAGGGACGTTACAGTGCAGGCACAACTTCTTGGGCATTGGGGAATAATATAAATACAAGTCTTCCACCACCATGGAAGGGGTTCAAACTTTTAGCCTACCGACTAGCACAAAGAATATACCAACCAACTCGTTAGGAACACTTACCAGAGATTTTTGCCACTCTGTATTGTTTTTACACTTAGAATCTTACATGTTTTCACTGGTCATCTTGTGTAAACCTTTAAGATCAATACAAATTGAAGAGGAAGTAGGTCATTACCATCTTTTGGAGCCAAACCTCTATAATTTCAGGTGTCTTTTATCATTCATTGCTGGTAATTATTAGGTTCTTAGCTGATTTATGGTTCATTGATTGTCTGAATGAAAGTTCTCCAATTAATTATTTTAACTCCGCGTTAGTTGACCAAAAAACCAGTTAACACAAAGTTTCCATAAAAGAGAGGAAAAATTGAAAGTCATCCAAGCTAAAGCTTCCTTCAGCCAAATGAAAAAAATCAACAATGTTTAAATGTGAGTTGTTGCAAATAAAAGTGAGAAAAATAGAGGACTTCCAAAGTTTCTGGATAGCAGGGCAACCAAGCAACGCATGGGTACAACACTCATAGGAAAACCCACATCAAGGGCAAGAAGACATATGTTTGATGTTTCTATGAAAAAGCTTGATGTTGGCTGGGAATGCATCATTATAGATTCTTCAAAGGAAGTGTTTTATTTTTGGTGGTATGTTAAGTGTAACTTCTCAAAACTCCTAGTAAGATTAAGTGCATGGATTGGCATGTTGGGAAGACACGTGGGATAAATGTGTGAATTATATTATTATATAATTGAGTATCCATTATTATGTGTATTAAATATGTTTAAAAACCCACTTTTGTTAAAAATTGACATTTTCGTAAGTTTGACCCGTTGAGGGTATAACTGTAAATTTATATGCTATGTTCTTCAGACCACATTATTATGTGGATATATTTGTAATATTTGGCATGAGTTGATCCCTTTGAGCAATTTGGCAGAAAAGGCACAACAGGGTTTTATACCCGGCTCGAGGTGAGCCAAAGGGTATTTTTGGTAATTTCACATATTTTGGGAATTAATGGAATATGTGATATTATTGGGGAAAAATATTCGTGTTAGGAATATTAGTGGATTAAATTGGGAGTGTAATTTGAGGTTTAGAGGAAATTAAAGGATAAAGACCATTTTGCCCTTGGGATGCTTTGAAGAAAAGTTGGAAAGGGAGGGTAAAATAGTCATTTGACCAAGGGAATGGGAAATTTTCCTAAGTGTTGGAAGCCATCCTTCATATGAGTTCTAGGACTATCATTGTCGTTAGGTTATTTTCAAAACTCACTCAAACCACCAAAAGTTAATCAAGTCTTGATCTTTAAGAATTTTCTTGAGGAATATAGTCTTGCAAGAGAAATTGGATGCTGATGGAATGCTGATAACTAGCTAGGATTTCAAATCACATAAAAAAGGTATAAATTCTCTCAATTGTTCTTCATATGACCTTGGTTGTTCTTGAGATCAATTTGGGAATTTTGGGTTCAATTTCGTAATAGGTAATCCTAGGATGTTCAGAGGTTTGTTATGGATTAGAATTCGTTTATTGTTTGCTTTGGGAGTTGAATTGGAACTTGAGTTGGATTTTTGGATCCTGGAGGAAAAATGGAACTTAGAACTCTAAGTTTATAAATTTGGGATTTTGATGTGTAATTGATGTTTTATTGGTACCTTGGGGTAATATGGGGGTTGTATTACTAATTTGTGGTCGAAATGTTATGTAAAATTGTTGGAAATGTGGTTTTGGGTCGAATTGAGGTGGCTGGAAATCGCAGAAAATTGTAAGGTTTGAATTTTGGTGATGAACACATTTATGGGCTACGATTACCCTTTCCAGGGACCTAGTGCGACCACGCTAGGGTGTAGTGCGACCACTCTAGTGTCCCGGAAGCAAGGGAATTTTGGGGCTCAATTTTGGGTTTCCATGCCACCAACATGACCACACCAACTTAGTCTTACTTCAGATTGAGAAAAGTTTGTTGTTTACTACGATGTTTCGAGACAAGCTAATAAGGTGATTGTTTATATCTCACGACAGTTAAAGAGATATAATATAACGCCCCAAATTACCTAAAGGCTTGGGGCCTTGATTAGGGGGCCAAAATGGAAATTTATGAAATGTTATGTGTTTATGTGACATATATGTGTGTGTAATTATATGAACATGTGAGTTATATTATAATATGACTAGATATGTATGTTTAGGTGTATTAAATATGAATCTGGGACCATTTCTTATTAGAAGGGCAATTTTTGTAATTTGATCAGTTATGGGTATATGTAGAATAGATGTGCAGATATATGATATATGTGTGAGACCACATTATTATGTGGATATATTTGAGTTACTCGGCACGAGGCAATCCTAGGGAGCAAGTTAGCAAGAAAGTCACAACGGGACCTAATACCCGACTCGGGGTGAGTCAAGGGGTATTTTGGGTATTTAGTACATTACTGGGTTATCGGGTAGCATGAATAAATATTCGATGATATATTTGGAATTAGTGAGATTAGGAGGGAATTTTGGGGATTTTGACCATTTTGCCCTCGGGGATGTTTTTGGTACCTCGAGCCTTCAACTTTGCTTAAGGTTACTTAGAGTCTAAGTAAACCTCACAAACACCCAAATAGAAGAAAAGCTCGTTCAACTCTCTCTCTCTCTCTATCTATTTCTCTCTCTCCACAATGCCCTACTTCCTTAGAGCCATTACTAAGTGAGTTTAAAACGTGCAATTAACTCGCTAATCGAGGTTTTAGGTTAAAAGTGTAGCTAAACTGTAATAAAAAGTCACATAATTTAAAAATGTAATCATTCGTTGAAAATTATAAAGTGTTACACATTTGGGATCCCAAAATACTGTTTAGAAATATTTACAACTCAAAATATGGTTAAAGTCGGCTAAACGACAAAATTTGGACTACTACAAAACATCTCCCAAAAATACCCCTGGTCGTGGCAGCCAGGCAGGCCGAACATGTACATGCTGCTCGCGATCTCCGTACTCATGGTTGATCGACCTTCCCCTTGCCCTACCTGCACCATAGAGCACCCGTGAGTCGAAGCCTAGCAAGAAAACTCCACACAAGCAATCAACATATGCACAACTATCAATCAACATATAACAAAGCGCCAACAGGCTAAACACATAACGTCCATGCCGTCCTAGGCGCTTTACCAGGCCCTGGATTCACGATATGCACTGTGAGGATGTCTCAGGCCTCCGAGAAGGGTCTCACCCTAGCAACTCGCACTCCGCGTGCTTAACGCCGCTTCCAGCCCCTTGTTGTACTCGGCCATGCACTCCACGTGCTTGATATCATTCCTGGCCTTTTGTTGTACCCGACCTTGCCATTCTCGGCCTTTCCCGTTCCCGGCCCTTGCCATACATTTACAAATATGCAACACATAGCATAAACTTAATAAACACTTAAACAAATACAAGCATACACAATAAGTGTAACGCCCTACTCCCTTAGAGTCGTTACCAAGTGAGTTTTTAAAAGAAACTTAGTGCAAAGAACTCGTTACCGAGGTTTTTGAAACCAAAGTGTGACTAAGCAAAAGTTAAGGCTGTAATCTTTTGAAAATGCTTTACTTTATTGAAAACTTCAAGTATATAACGTCTGGGATCCCAAAATAAGGTTTGAAAACTTTTACAACTTAAAATAAGTTTACAGTTGATTAGTTATTAAAAGCACAGATTATTACAGCCATTTTTCGTAAATACCCCCAACCAAAGCAATCGGGCAGGCCAAACATGTACACGTCGCTTCATGCTCTCCGTACTCATGGCTGGTTGACTCATTCTATGCCCTTACCTGCAACACAGAGCACCCGTGAGCCGAAGCCCAGCAAGAAAACTCATACAGTTCATGACGTGTGCAAATTAAACAGTTATCCAGGCTTTGGTAAGGCTTCTGGGGCGGCATGGCTGTGTTTGCTTAGTTGATGGCTGACCTGTTTATCTGTGGATTACTGGATATGTTAACTGTTTAATTTGCACACGTCATGAACTATATGAGTTTTCTTGCTGGGCTTCGGCTCACGGGTGCTCTGTGTTACAGGTAAGGGCATAGAATGAGTCAACCAGCCATGAGTACGGAGAGCATGAAGCGACGTGTACATGTTTGGCCTGCCCGACTGCTTTGGTTGGGGGTATTTACGAAAAATGGCTGTAATAATCTGTGATCTTAATAACTAATCAACTGTAAACTATTTACGTATATGTTTGAATGTTATTTGAATTATACTATATGTGATTATAGTAGCGAGAACGGCAAAGGTGCCGAGAACGGTTAATGAGCCGAGAATGGCAGCGGAGCCGGAAGTAACACTTAGCACATGGGATGCTTATAGTCAGGGTAGGACCCAGTGGATAAATGGGATATCCTTACGGTGAGGACCGAAACCCCAGGCTTTGGTAAGGCTTCTGGGGCGGCATGGCCGTGTTTGCTTAGTTGATGGCTGACCTGTTTATCTGTGGATTACTGGATATGTTAACTGTTTAATTTGCACACGTCATGAATTGTATGAGTTTTCTTGCTGGGCTTCGGCTCACGAGTGCTCTGTGTTGCAGGTAAGGGCATAGAATGAGTCAACCAGCCATGAGTACGGAGAGCATGAAGCGACGTGTACATGTTTGGCCTGCCCGACTGCTTTGGTTGGGGGTATTTACGAAAAATGGCTGTAATAATATGTGATTTTAATAACTAATCAACTGTAAACTTATTTTAAGTTGTAAATAGTTTTCAAACCTTATTTTGGGATCCCAGATGTTATATACTTGAAGTTTTCAATAAAGTAAAGCATTTTCAAAAGATTACAGCCTTAACTTTTGCTTAGTCACACTTTGGTTTCAAAAACCTCGGTAACGAGTTCTTTGCACTAAGTTTCTTTTAAAAACTCACTTGGTAACGACTCTAAAGGAGTAGGGCGTTACAATAAGGCTACGTCCTGCTCTATGGATACAATAGTTTTCTTACCTGTGTCCCGAGCTTTCCGAGCACCGATATCCCGAGCACAGTCCCCTAGTCCGAGCCTCGCTGACAACCTAGTCAAAACATATCAACAACATCCATCCATCAAGTTCCAATCCATTAAATAACTTTGGGTTATAATTCTAGTCTCTGGGACCTTGAATTCTATCAATCCGAGTGATAAAATCCATCTTGAGCCTTAACTTTTGGATTCCCGAGCCTAAAACCTTCTTGGGATCCAAAAACCCACTAAGCACCGCGGCCCCAAGGCCCTATGCTGCAGCCTACCTCAACCAGAAACTCAACCCCCAAATTTAGCCTATCCGCGTTGGGGCCCAACCTATAGGGCGGGCGTGCCCAACCTATAGGGCGCTGCGGCCCACCCCTCTTCCTGGCCTCCCAAGTGTTCTAGAGGGCCGCAGCTCACCAAGAACAATGTCACGGCCCGAACCTTCGAACCCAGAAAAATCCCCAATTTTCACAACTAAAACCAAGCCAATTTACCCCAAAACCAAACTAACAACTCAATTCAATCACCATAGCAGTTCTAGAGTGATCCCAGCAGCAAAACCTAACCAAGAACTAACCCAAACCTCATCAAAACAATCAAGAGTGATCCACCACTTAGCTCACATGCATAAACTTGTAACTCTAGCAAAACTCAACATATACTCAGATAATTATGTGCTAGGATCCTTACCTCAACTGATAGCTTTGCCCTTGAGCTAATCCTCAATCACAGCCAGCTTCAATTTCCTTGATAAGTAAGCCCAAAATTCTCTAATACATCAAAGTCCTCAAGCTTCCATGTGATAGGGACAGGGTCAGTTCACCAAGTTTCTGAATGTTTCCTTAGTTTTGTCTCACTTAACTTTGGTATCTTAAGTTACCTCCAAGGCTCGGGGTACCAAAAACGTCCCCAAGGGAAAAATGGTAAATTTCCCTGATATTCCCTCCTAAACTTTCTAACTTCAAATATATCTCCAAATATTTATTTTCATAACCTGATAACCCAATAAAATGTCTAATGCTCGAAATACCCCTCGATTCGCCCCGAGTTGGGTATTCGACCCCGTTGTGACTTTCTAATTAAACCGCTCCCTAGGTCTGTCTCGGATCGTGCAACACAAATATATCACAATATTCACAGATATTATATTTATGCCCTCAACGGGCTAAAATTACAAACATGCCCCCTAATAACCAAATGGGGCCCACATGCATATTTAATTCACCTAAACATGCATTTCTAATCACATACTCACCAAATTCACATATTAATATAATAAATCACTTATTGCCCTCCAGGCACACTAATCAAGGCCCTAAGCCTTATTAGCAAATTTGGGACGCTACACTCTCTCTCTTTTTCTCCCTTTCTCTCTCTCTCTCTCGTTCACACACACACACTCAAATTCCTTGGGAATTCTTGCGATCTAGGAGGAATCAAGGCAATCCTAGGCTCAAGATTGCTTGGGCAAAAGCTTATCATCACTTGGGGTGTTGATGCCGTTTTTCGTCAACAGTGAAAGGAGAGCACGTAAACAATAACTGATAATGGCCAATTAAAATATGACAACACAAACACACGATTTTTACGTGGTTCAGCAGTTAAATCTGCCTAGTCCACGAGTCTCTGTTATTAAACTTAAGATTATCTTTGAAAATTCTTCTAGGATGAATTCTTCAGAGTTTTCTCTCAAGGATCAGAATTTCGGTCCATTACAATGGTGCATGACCTCTCTATTTATAGAGAAGGCTGCAGAATACTATCCCACATATTTTGGGTAGTTACTCTTTTTGTGTAAATAAAATAAATGGCTTTAAATGCCTATAATCAGATATAAAAGGAAACGTCCCCTGAAGACCAGGGGGCGTATAACTAATCAAATAATATCTCACGATTCTAGGGGATTTACAGTAATAAATGTAGACTGCGTCTCTTGTGGATAACACTTGTAGATATTCAAAGTTATTATCACATATCTCCGAGGCTTTATTCTCCCAGGTCTCACATCATCGTTCGAGCTAACGACATCTCCCGAGGTCACATGTCTTTCGAGATCGTCTCAGTTTTGCAAGCTCGATATGTAATCCTGGAGCATACTTCAAACTGTACGAGTTCATTCGCTGCGAATCCAACTTTCGAGGTCACATTTAACATGGCTCGAAAACCGGGTACAACATGGGGCAACTGAGGTAACAATTTCCAGCCTTGAATCTTTATGTTTTTTTGGTTTTTAGCTAAGTTTTGGAGTTTAGAAAATCAGTTCTAAATTTTGTGATTTTATGAGGTTTTGGCCAAGTTTAGGCTTGGGTTTTGTGTGTTTTGAGGTGCTGAGTTGATTCGGAACTTTACCTAGGGGATTTAGCTATGTTTGGATGGGTTTTTGGTGGGTTTTGGCTTGAAGAAAATGGGGAAATTTCTGAGTTTTTATGGTGAGTCTCGGCCCTATTCTTGGGGCGCCGCGGCTCTCATGAATGAGGAGTAAGAGGTGTCGAACCTCCATTTGAGCTGCGGCGCATGTCGAAACAAAGGAGAGCCTTAAGCTCAATGAATTGGGGCGAGCCGCGACTCTTTTGTTTTGAGCTGCGACGCTTGAAGGATTTTTGAGCCCCGAGATGGTTTTGAGTGCGGGAACTCAAACCTAAGGGCTCGGGATCGATCCTACTACCCTGTTTAGTAGAATTCAATGTCCCGGAGGCTAAGACTCGGCCCAGAAGCCATTATTCGCTCGTTTTGACAAGATTCTCTATTGGTTGTGATTAAGTTATTGCTAGGGGCTCGGAACCGGGATCGTGCTCGAAGGTCATTCTTAATATACGTTTCACTCGAACCTAAGGTAAGGAAACTGTATCCAATACGTGATATATGTGATTAGGGCTTGGCCCGGTTGTTGATTATAACTATAAATAGGGCTCGGCTCCTAAGAATGAACGTGATTTAGGTTATGCTTGAATGCTCTGTGTCTGGATAATTGTTTAATGATTGCTTGCCTTGTTTGCATAGGTAGGGCTCGGCCCCATTAAGGAACATGGTTATTACTGTGTTTGTATTTGATTAGTTAAGACACCGTGATTTATATGTATGCATACTCGTATTGTTTGAAGTATGCCTATATGTATCTATGTTTGTTTTTCTAGTTATCTGAATGTCTGATTAAAGCCTTGACTTATTAGTCAAGGGCGGTAATAGCGCGATGCGTGCTGGTCGAGAGGCTTGGGCCCAATCAGGGACGTACTATTACGTTGGTCGACCCTATGGTCGTTGGATAACAAAGAGCTTGGCTAGCTCTACGACTAGTTACTCAGAGCTAAGGGCAAGAGCCCCAGGTGAATCTATGGTCACATAGCTGGGGCATAGAGCCCCGAGTTGACTCTATGGTTATCTATTCAGGGTAGTGAGCCCTAGAATTATCCAATGATCATTTATTTGTAATTGTATGCATGAATGAGAAGGTTATTACTATTGGGCATGATAGATATGTGTTTGGAATCTGTATTTACTATTCATGCACATGTTTAATTTTTCTTGTTGAGCCTTGGCTCACTAGTGCTATTTGGCGTAGGTAAGGGGAAAGGAAGGCTAGACCAGCCATGAGTTGGAGAGCTTCAGTGGTGGCGTGTACATATGCAGCTGCTCGACCACCACGGCCAAGGATATCTCAGAGGTCGGCTGGTTGTAACTTTTGATTTAACATCTGTTAGTAACATTTTGGGATCCCATGTATGTATTAAACTTTTGAATGAAAAGTCAATGTTTCATTTAACCAAAAATTTTAACCCTAACCCTTGACATTAACCTTAGTTACACGTTTATAACCAAATGACTTGATTAGCAAGTCTGACACTATTTAAAGTACACAGTGTAATGGTCCTAGATTAAGAGAACGTTGCATATAAACAACGATACCCTACTCACAATTAGAGCTGACAATGGTGGTATTCGCACTTAAGGTGTGGTGACACCACTTATATGGGGGAGAAGCGTGATATATACACGGACATAAGAGTTAGAGTATGTTGTTATCTAGAAAGATTCGAATATGAGATAGAAATATCGGTTAAATCGGTGAAGGGTTATAAGTGTGAAATCCATTCTCATTTAGGGAAAACCAATGTGGTGGCTAGTGCCTTATGTAGGAAGGGTTTGGGCCAAGTGGATAGTTTGAAATAGATCGCAATAAAGCTAGCTAAGGAGATTACCAGTGTTGATATAGAGTTCGTGGCTGGTAAGCTAGTAAATAGAACCCCTCAGTCTGCTCTTATTAATGAAATGTTAGGATTAATGCCCTAAAAGCATGTAAAGACATTTTATTGTCTTTAAATAAAAGTACAATTTTATTATATTTTAATGTTATAATTATTGTTTGAATTAATTATATAATAATATCAAGAAAATTTCCTATTCATTCATGAGAATATGATCTTGTATTGGTACGAGAGAATTAAGATCATATATAATGAATAAAATAGTCAATAACATATCAAAATAAGGAATCTTTAATGAATGATTACTAGTACGATTTGCTAAGCATACGAGATGCAAGTAATCTCGATTCAGATTACTAATGTGGATAGACATCTTAGTAAATGTGTTGTATATAATAGAGATTATATATGACAGGACCGATGATAGTTAATTATCTTTATAAACTTGCTGTTTGACGTAAAGATTTAATTCTTGTCATAACAGATGATCGTTTGTAGATCAGTCTAAATCCTGAGTATTCATGAACTCTTGTTAATGTTTATTGGATCTTTTGATTCACTCATTAAGGTCCCTTAGAATAATGAGGCTAATGACTTTTGCTTTGGAGATTCAATATCATGGATGGCTGGGAACATGAATTACAATATTGGAATTCATGCTTTCCTAACAGATCGAATATTGGTTCCCTTAAGGGTTGATTCTAGAACTGAATAGTTATTGAGCTCAAATCTATAATTAGATTATATATTAATTATTCGCTAGTAAATTAATAGTACTTAAGGATCAAGAGGTAATTAGAAGGGTAAAACGGTAATTTTTACCAGCTCTAATTAACGAACTAATAATGGAGGACATAACTACATGTATTGATTATATCAATGGAATACTATAGAAAACTCTATAAATATAATTATATAAATACTTAGAGTGAAATTCCATATTTATAGTGGAGTAATCATGGAATTAATAAATAAGATTATTAGATTAAAAAGTTTAATTAATAATCTGGTTTATTGGAGCTTCGTATTATAGGTCCATAGTTCCCAGATCACATATGTCCTACACTGTCAAGGGTAAGGATGACAAAAGAAAGATTTGTTAAGAGAAATGACTAAATTGAAAATGAATTAATTTTTTAGGGCAAGAAAATAATTATTTGATAATTATGGGTAATTGATTAATTGTGAATTAAATAATTATTTAACTATATAGTTTTTATTTTGAAAAACTATATGTTAAAATTAATATTAATCTTGTTTTGATTAATATAAAGAGAGAAAATAATAAATATCTTATTTATAATATGATATTTATTTATTTAATTTAAAACTAGTATTTTAAGATAAATTTAATTTTAAATTAACTGATATTTATGTTCGAATAAATATCTTGTCTTAAAAGTTGATTAAATAAACAAATGAGAAAATTAGGGCAACCCTAATAGGGTTAGGCGACACACATTGTACAGTATAGTGTGTGGCGCCTAGCATCAGGGTTTTTATCCCTGGGATTTGAATTTTGAATTTCAAATAAATTTGTTTAATAAGTTATTTAATTATTCTTTTTAAATATGATTTAAATAGATAATTAAATGAAAATATCTAATCATTTTTAATTTGAATTATATTTTCATTAAATAAATATTATTTAATTAGATTAAATATATTTATAAATCTGATATACATGATATTAAAAAAAGAATGAATAATCAGACTCTCTCTCTAAAGCGATAGTTTTCTCTAAACCTGAAAACTATTCTAAACATTCTCTCTGTCAAAACTCTCTAGATCTTATGTGATGAGTACATCTAGGGAGTCACATAAATCAACCTTTTGAATCCTACGTGCCCACACACGTCCTTATGTGTTTGAGGATTGGTCTGGAAGATCAGGGTGTGAGATCTCAGAACACTGGATAGGAAGATCGTTGATTTATACAAAAAGACGCAAGGACACTTGATAGGCTACAAGAGGTAATCCCTGATCTATTTGTATGTGATTTAATATTTATATATGTATATGATCCTGACTGGTATTAATATTTATTAAAATTGGTCCATATATTCCGTTGTGTGCCTTTAATTTGATCATTTAATACCAACATAAAATTACAAGGAAATGTAAAGATGGGACTCATGATTGGTGAGGCATAGAGAGAATGTCTTAGCTGGAGTGGCTAAGGACTTTACTATTTTGATATGGATATGTTGAGATATAAGGATCAGATATGTGTTTCGATGAATGATGGTATTAAGGAAGAAATTATGTTAGAGTTTCCTACCTCTCCGTACTCATTACATCCAGACACCACGAAAATGTTTCAGGATTTGAAATCACTATATGAGTTGTCAGGGATGAAGAAAGACACAGTTGAATATGTGGCTAAGTGCCTAACTTGTCACCAAGTGAAAGATGAATACTAGAGGCGAACGGGGTTATTTTGAGCACTTCATTATGGAAATTGAAGAATATAACTATGGATTCTGGAGCATGAATTGTATAGGATGGTGGGACGACATGACTCGGTATGGGTGATCATGGATTAATATACTAAGTCGATGCACTTTCTACTTGTGCGAACGAATAATAGTGTTAAATAGTATGATAAGCCATATGTGAAGGGAGATTGTACGTCTCCATGGGACACCAAAGTTTATAGCATCAGATTGCGATCTTATTTTTTTTTACTTCCAAGTTTTGGGAAGGCATGCAGAAGGCGATGGGTACAAAGCTGAAACTTAGTACATATATCATCCTTAGACAAACAAGTAATCTGAAATGGTGATCTAGATATTTAAGGACATGCTTTGGGCATGTGTATTGAACTTCGTTGGATCAAGGAGTGAGTACCTTCCCTTGATCGAGTTTTTCCTACAACAATAGTTATCAGTCAACAACCGGAGTGCTCCATATAGAAACATTGTGGGATAGGAGGTGTAGATCAACTATTTCTAGGGTTGAAATGGGAGAAAGGAAGTATCTTGGTTTTGAAACCGTTCAGAGAACCGATAAAGTTATTGGAAAATATTAGAGCGAGAATGCTCGCTTCATAAAAAGGACACAAAAGCTAGGCATATCCAAATATAGGAACATGGAGTTCTAGGATTTGGGATTTTGTGTTCCACTGAGTTTCATAAATGAAAGAAATAAAATAATTTATAAAGGAAAGGAAATGGAGCCTTATGTTCATTGGATCTTTGAGATCCTGGAAAGAATTAGGCAAGTGGCCTACGGATTAGCCTTGCCCCATCATTGGCGAGGGTTCATAAAGTGTTTCAGGTATCGATGCTAAGGAAGATGTGTCAAATACTACACGTCGGGAGTTATCTTGTGAAGAGAAGCCCATGAAGATTCTAGAGAGAAAAAATAAAGTTTATTGGAATAATACTTTCACCGTAGAGAAAGTGATATAAAGAAATAGCAAAGTAGAGAAAGAGACTCAGGAGTTGGAATCAGATATGCGAGACCAATATCCTGAGATGTTCAAGTAAATTTCGAGGACAAAATTTTTATAAGGAGGGGATAGTTGTAACGTCCCAAAACTCCTAGTAAGATTAAGCGATTGGATTGGCATGCCGAGAGGACACGTAGGATAAATATGTGAATTATATTATTATATAATTGAGCATGTATTATTATGTGTATTAAATATGTTAAAGACTCGCTTTTGATAAAAGGGACATTTTTCGTAAGTTTGACTCGTTGGGGGTATAACTATAAATTTATATGCTATGTGCTTGAGATCACATTATTGTGTGGGTATATTTGTGATATTCGGTCTGAGTTGATCCCTTTGAGCAATTTAGCGGAATAGTCACAACGAGGATTTATACCCAGCTCGGGGAGATCCAAATATTATTTTGGTAATTTCACATATTTTGGAAATTAATGGAATATGTGATATTATTGTGGAAAAATATTGGTGTTAGGAAGATTAGTGGATTAAATTGGGAGTTATAAGAGTAATTTGAGGTTTAGAGGCAATTAAAGGCTAAAGACCATTTTGCTCTTGGGATGCTTTGAAGAAAAGTTGGAAAGGGAGGGTAAAATAGTCATTTGACCAAGGGAATGGGGAAATCACCTAAGTGTTGGCAGCCATCCTTCATACACGTTCTAGGACTTTCATTATCCTTGGGTTATTTTCAAAACTCACTAAAACCACCAAAAGTTAATCGAGTCTTGATCTTGAGGAATATAGTCTTGTAAGAGGAATTGAAAGCTAATGGAATACCCATAACCAGCTGGGATTTCGAATCACAGTAAAAAGGTATAAATTATCTCAATTGTTCTTCATATGACCTTGGTTGTTCTTGAGATTAATTTGGGAATTTGGGGTTCAATTTCGTAATAAGTAATCCTAGGATGTTTAGAGGTTTGTTATGGATTAGAATTCGGTTATTGTTTGCTTTGGTAGTTGAATTGGAACTGAATCCATGGAACTTGAGTTGGATTTTTCGGATTCTAGAGGAATAATGGAACTTAGAACTCTAAGTTTAGAAATTTGGGATTTTGATGTGTAATTGATGTCTTATTGGTACCTTAGGTCATATGGGGTTGTATTACTAATTTGTGGACGATATGTTGTGTAAAACTGTTAGAAATGTGGTTTTGGGTTGAATTGAGGAGGCTGGAAATCGCAGAAAATCATAAGGTTTGAATTTTGGGGCAGAACACTTTTCTAGGCTGCGATTTCCCTTTCTAGGGACCTAGCGCAACCGCACTATTAAGCCTGAAGCAAGGGAATGTTGGGGCTCGATTTTGGGTTCCCATGACACAAGCACGATCGCGCCAAGTGCCCAAAAAGTGAAAAATTCTAATTTTTGGGATTGAGGCTCGGTTTCTTGGTATTTTATTTTGGGGACCCACTTGAGGGCTTGGGGGACGTTTCTATTACCCCGTTAATTGGGAATAGTGGTTCCAAGAGTTAGGCTCTAGATTGGAACTTGGGATCTGAAGCTTATTCCCATTAAGCGTACCATTTACGTTGTGACTAGGGTTTTGTGGGGCTCGGGAAAGGGATCGCACTCGAGGTCGCTCCGTCTTCAGCACAGGACCCGAGGTAAGAAAATTGACATATGCACATAGAGTTGATTGGCTGCTATGCATGTTGATAACTCTACAAAATAGAGTTATTTTACCACATTTTTGTAAGTCAATTGTTGCTTAGTTCTTGAGTTTTTAATTGATTTATTAAGTTTTTTAAGTACTTTTGAATTTATTAGTCTTATCATCATTTTATAGATTTTTGTGTGTTTTTATAGATATTTTATTATAATATGTTGTAATTTAATTATTTGAAATTAGTGTTGTTAGATTAAAAGTTAAGAATGTTATTTTATTGAACTTAATTTCCAAAGTAAATTAAATTTTAATTAATATTTTCATAGACTTAATATGATTTATTTTATAATTGAAAATATTTTATTATAATTTAATGTTTATTTATTTTGTAGGATGTACTTTACATTTTTTTTATGCTTGAAAATAAAGAAGAGAAAAGAAAATAAAAGTGTTAGTTTTGAAAGAAAAGAAAGATAAATTGGTGATTTTGAAACAAGGCCCAAACCTTAAGTTGTCTCAAGCCCAGGCCCACGCAAGCAGCCTCTCGGCCCAAGCCAGCAACCCACCAGCGCCAGGCCCAATCCTCTCAGCCTTCCTCTCTGCCCAGGCCCTTGCCTTCCACGTGAGCCCAATTGGGCCACCCACCAGCTGCTTTACTCCTGGGCTTGCCTCCTTTCCCAAGCCCGCCTGCCACAAGTAGCCAACCGGCCACCTTCCGCTTCTCCTTGAGCCCAACATGGTTTCCTTGTCCCTTTGTCCCCCTTTATCTAAAATTGCCACATTTTCCGCCCAACTTTCTTACCTATTTCACCACAAAATTCATCATTACACTATAAAAATTACCTCTACATGCCATATTACTCTTCATTTAAGAATTAATTTAATCAATTTAATTAATTTAAATTGATAATTTTAAACACTTTATTTTGGCTAGAAATAGGTAGATTCAAGAGCATTTGAGGGTGCTTAATTTTTGGTCACCATCATCTTTTCTACCATTCTCTCCTCTATTTTAGTATTTTTCAAGAGCATTTTTCAAGTATGTATTCTCTTTGTTTTGTAATTTCTATTTTAGTTATGAGTTTCTAATCTTTTTAAGATTATTAAGGTGATGATGAAATAATATGTAACTAGAGTATATTTATTTTGTATGTTGATTTCCCATTTGTGCAACAAAGTTTATGATTTTTTTTTCTTCAAATATTTTTTTTCATCTTAAATATCATGTATTTTTTATTGTTAGCACATATTTACACTTTGTTCTTAATTAGTGTAAAATCATAATATTCTTTGATTAATGTGTGCCATTAAATTATGCACACCAAATGCTTAGAACAAAAATATTATGTTTTGCCTTATAAATAATATTAATTGATTTATTTGTTGTTTCTTTAGATTGATTCACACTAAATACTTTGAAATTATATTTTAAAAAGTGAAGATAAATCCTATATTTCTATAATAACTTGTGCTTAAATAGAATATCTAATTTGAATAAGTGATGGTTTGATTAATTTCTATCATTACTAAAACTTGCGAATCAATATACTTATAAATATTATTGAACTTATATTTTGTGGATTCTATTATCTTAATAATATTTCTTCTACCATCTTGTTTATAATTATTAATTTAGTTATATATATTATCTTTTTCTTTATTATTGTCTTTATTTGATTTTCTTGTCACAATATCCCATCATCAATATTTGGAGCTAGGTTAGAGTTTATTAATGTTGGTTTAAAATAGTTTTTTTTATTTTTTTTATTTTAGACAACTCCTTTGGGTTCGACATTCTTGCATACACGAACTCTATATTATACATATGATTCGTGCGCTTGCAATTTTCATATTTAAAATGTACCCATTTTGGGTCCATCATGTTTTTGGTGCCGTTACCGGGGAGTTGCAAGAAAAGAAATGAACTTTTTCTCAACGTTAGTGAATTCTTCTACTTGTTATTTTAATGTTTTCACTATATAAAAATATAAAACTACAAAAAAAAAAAGAGATAAGAAGAAAATTGGGACGAGTTTACCACCCATAAAAAAAATTACTTATATATATCTATTTATACTTTTGCTTTTTATTTTTTTAGTTGACGGCACTTGTGCCTCCTAATTTTTATTTTTTATTTTTGTTGTAATATCTTTCTTTTTGCTACATTTTTGTTAGTTGACGACACTTGTGTCTCCTAACATTTGTTGTAATTTACTTTATTTATTTTTGTTCTTATATTTTCATGCACATTTACTAGTTGATGGAAATGTTTGCCTCCTAGTTGTTGCTTTATTTTCTTTATGGTTGATGGCAGTTATGCCTCCCAACTATTTTTTTTTAGTTGATGGCACTTGTGCCTCCTAGTTTTTTTTTTTTTACATTATTTACTAGTTGATGACAATTTTGCCTCCTAGTTTGTACTTTATTTTTGTTATGGTTGATGGCATGCTATGCCTCCCAACTTTTGTTCAAGTTTAGTTAACATTATCTATTTACCCTATTTTATTTCTTTTATCATATTATTGTGTAATTGTGAAAAAATACTTGAAAATAAAAACCTAAATCTTGTCCTTTCACCATAAGCAATCTTTGCTTAAAGGAAATTTGAACTAAATTCTCAATCCGCCTCTACTAATTAACCTCGGGGAGTTGTTGGTAGTGTGCGAGTAAGTGGAATCAAATAGGTCTGGGGACAAGTAAACCATAAAAATTATATTGTTGTGAAATCTCTAAAAATTCTAAGTATGCTCTGTGGTTGCAGTTTTAACTGATCTTCCACATTAGAAATTTTTTTGTTTGAGATTATCTTTGTTGCCTTGTTTGTGAAAATTGTATGCATCATTGGGAATGTAACTCTAAAAATCGATTAGTAAAATGACGTTTATCTTTGTTTGAAATTGAAAGTGTTAGTAAAAATTTGAGCATCATGGAACCAATTGCTAATATTACTAGAAATCTTGTTGATGAAAATATTGTGCTTGAAAAAAACTTGCTTGAATATTTTGCACCTATTTCATCTAATACTCCTTCATGTATTATTTTTCCTACCATTTCTGCTACCCATTTTGAGCTTAAACCATCAATCATTCAATTGTTGCCATCTTTTATGGGTTATATAGAGAGGATTCTTACATGCATGTCAAAGATTTCTTAGAAATTTGCTCAACATTTAAATTTCAAAAAATTTCTGATGAATCGGTCAAACTAAGATTATTCCCTTTTTCAATAAAAGAAAAATCAAAAGCTTGGTTAAATTCCCTTCCCACATGGTCTATAACTACATGGGATCAACTTTATAATAAATTCTTGTTAAAAAATTTTCCTATGTCTAAAACTGATAGTTTAAGGAGAGAAATCTCCGAGTTTTTTCAAAAAGATAATGAACAGTTTCGTGAATGTTGGGAAAGATTTATTATTAAAATTTCCTCATCATGGTTTTGAAAAATAGAGACTTGTAAAATATTTTTATGATGGTTTGACTCCCTCTATTCGCCAAATGATTCAATCCATGCCTACCAATTTTTCTTTTTTTAAATTTCAAGGACAAGAGGCTTAGGATACCCTTGTAGATTTATATGTCAATTCATAACAATGGAATTATTTTGATCCTAGGTCTAGGTCAACTAATTCACCAAAAAGAGGAGGAAGGTATGAAGTAAAAGATGAATTAGACTTAAGAACATCCTTAGACAAATTAGCGAGAAAAGTAGAAGCTTTAGCCATAAGTCAAACTATAAATTCTCACCAAGAAAATATCTTTGTTTTATATGTTCTAGTCCTTACCATAATGCCCAATCATGTGCTTCCTACCAAGAAGGATTCTCTGAGGAAGCCAATGCTCTTCATGCTTATGGGAAACCAAATGATAGCCCATTTTCATCCACTTATAATCCAAATTGGAAAAATCATCCAAACTTTTCATGGAGAAAAAACCAACCTCCAATGAATAAAGGGCACCAATACAACACGCACCGCTCATGCACCAAAAAATCAACCATATCCTTAACAAAGGAAACCTTCATTAGAAGATACTTTACAACAATTTATGCAATCCACTCAACAAATCCTAGAAAATCAGTCTCAATCAATTACCAAACTCAAGACACAAGAAGGACAACTCACTATTGCTTTAGCTAATAGAGAAAAAGGAACATTCCCTAGTCAACCTATCCCAAATCCATAAGGTCAATATGAGATTGGAAAGTCTAATCATAATGGAGATGTCAAATCAATTTCAATCCTTAGGTCTGGAAAGAACATTGTCAAACCTGATTACATACCCGAGGTTGAAAAAGAAAAAGAAAAAGAAAAGAGTCAACTTTCTATTTCTAATGCCAATGATTTTTCAAATGAGGATACTCCAATCCATCCTTTCATTCCAAAAACCCCATTCCCACAAAGATTACTTCCAATTAAAAAAGGTGGCTAATATAATGACATATTAGAAGTTTTTAACAAGTTAGTATCAATATCCATTTCTTAGATGTCATTAAACAAAATTCTGCCTACTCTAAATTTTTGAAGGATCTTTGTACTATAAAAAGAAACACTAATGTTCCTAAAAAGACACTTTTAACTGAACAAGCTAGTTCCATTATTTAATATAAGAATCTTGTTAAATATATAGATCCTGGGTGTCCTACAATTTCATGCATTATTGGTGATCATTTTATTAACAATGTTTTACTTGATTTGGGTGGTAGTGTAAATTTATAGTCTTATTCTGTTTATAAGTAACTTGGTCTTGGTGAACTAAATCCTACTTCTATAAATCTTCAATTAGCCGATCATTCTGTGAAAATTCCTAGAGGCATTATAGAAGATGTTTTGATAAAAGTTGATAAATTTTACTTTCCTGTTGACTTCATTGTTATTGATACTCAACCTGTGGAAAATGTGCATGCTCAAATTCCTATCATTTTAGGTAAACCATTCTTAGCTACATCTAATGCAATCATTAATTGTCGTAATGACATTTTAAAATTATCTTGTGGAAATATGACTATTGAATGGAACGTATTTAATGTTGCTAAATCTGTTTAGTGTGAGGAAGTGCATCAAGTTAACATGGTTGAGAATATTTATGAAGATGATGGAAATGATTTGCTTGACTTTTGTGAAAAATATTTCGGTATGAGCTTACATATTGATGATTCCATGAATGATGTGAATTCTCTTTAGAGTTTATGCCCTTAAATGATACCATAATTGAACCTTTTTCACCTCTAGAGAATATTCAATCAATTTTCGAGTCTCCAAAGTTAGACCTAAAAACTTTGCCAGAAAATTTAAAATATGCTTTTCTAGGAGAGCCTGAAACCTTACCTATTATCATAGCATCCACCTTAGATAAAAAAACAAGAAGAAAGTCATAGGTTAGACCATTGGAGACATTAAATGAATTATCCCATCCATATGTATGCATAGAATCCATCTAGAAGAGAATTCTAAAACCTCTCGGGAATGTCAAAGAATGCTAAATCCAAATATGAAAGAAGTAGTTAGAGAAGAGGTCATTAAATTATTAGATGTATTTATCATTTACCATATTTATGATAGTAAATGGGTTAGTCCAATTCAAGTTGTGCCTAAGAAGTCTAGGATCACAGTTGTTGAAAATGCGAAAAATGAATTAATCCCTACTAGAGTACAAACGGGGTGGAGAGTGTGCATCGACTATAGAAAGCTAAATAATATTACTAGAAAAGACCACTTTCCATTACCCTTTATTGATCAAATACTAGAACATTTAGTTGGCCATGAATATTATTGCTTTCTTGATTGGTATTTGAGATATAACCAAATCCCCATTGCCCCAGAAGATCAAGAAAATACTACATTTACATGCCCTTTCGGGACTTTTTCCTATCGTCGCATGCCTTTTGGATTATGCAATGCACCTGTGACTTTTTAAAGGTGTATGATTTCAATTTTTTCTGAGATGGTTGAAAGATTCCTTGAAGTGTTTATGGATGATTTTTCTGTGTTTGGTTCTTCATTTGATGAATGTTTACACCATCTTTCACTTGTTTTAATTCATTACAAAGAGAAAAACCTTGTGCTTAATTGGGAAAAGTGTCATTTTATGGTTAAAAAGGGAATTGTTTTAGGTCATGTACTCTCATATGAGGGAATAGAAGTTGATAAAGCAAAATTTGATCTTATTTCAAAACTTCCCCTACCTAAAACTATGAAAGAAATTAGATTATTCATAGGTCATGTCGGTTTCTATAGAAGATTTATAAAAGACTTTAGCAAAATTTCTCGGTCTTTATGCCATTTACTTGGAAAAGAAAATGCTTTTGTCTTTGATAATGATTGCCATGTTGTCTTTGATAAATTGAAAAATCTTTTGACTACTGCACCCATTATTCGATCCCCTGATTGGAAAATACCTTTTGAAATAATGTGTGATGCTTCTGATTATGCTATAGGTGTTGTCTTAGGATAAAGACTTGAAAAAATACCTCAAGTAATTTACTATGCTATCAAAACTTTAAATGATGCTCAATTAAATTATTCCACTACCGAGAAAGAATTGGTTGCTGTTGTTTTTGCATTGGAGAAATTTAGATCTTATTTGTTAGGGTCTAAAATTATTTTCTAGTCTGATCATGCTGCATTAAAATATCTCTTGTCAAAAAAAGATGCTAAGTCTCGTGATGAGGACACCAAGACTAAAGATCCAAGTCTAGTTCCAGTTGTTCTGGTGACGAGGGCGCGAGCCAAAAGACTCAGTTTAGGAGCTTGATGAGTCTTATTGTATTTTGTCATCTTGTATTTTTTATTTAGTCTTTGCTTATTTTGTGAAAAGTCAAACACTTGACTTGTGTGAGTCCAAGAGTCCTTTTGTTTTTAATTTTCGGTTTTCATTAGGAAGACAAAAGGCTTGTCTTTAATTTTCGGTTTTCTTTAGGAAGACAAAGGGCTGTCTTGATGTAATTTTCGCCTATATTAGGCCTTTGTAAACGTTTAGGAATGGCAGATTTTGATGAAATGAAAATTGAGATGTTTTTCTTCTTGAGTTCTTGAAGAGACTATTCGAACTTATCAAGGGTATTCCTTGTGGCGTTCAATCCGACTTATCAAACGGATTCCCATCCCCGTTTGTGGCGTCTTCCTCATACCAAGGTTTGTGCTTGGCTAAGCATTGGGTCGCGGTTCTTCATTCCCATATCGTGTGTTCTTGGTGGCTGCCATATTTGGTGTCGGGTTTCACCACAATCGTTGGTGTGGTTCGTATCAGTTGCTCTTGAGAAGGATTTGTCCTCAAATCTTCACCTGCATCAAAATGACTCAAATCAGAAACATTAAAAGTAGCACTAACAGTATACTCACCTGGTAAATCGAGTCTGTAGGCATTGTCATTGATCCTTTCTAGCACTTGAAATGGACCATCTCCTCGAGGTAGCAATTTGGAACATCTTTGTGCTGGGAATCACTCTTTCCTCATGTGTACCCATACCCAATCACCGGGGTCAAAAACCTGCTTGTGACGACCTTTGTTAGCATCAAGTTGGTTAGTGTTTAGAAGAGCCTCCTTAACCTCACTTTTTTTTGCATAAAAATTATTTTGTTTTCTCTCTAATTTTCCCTCATTGATCGAACTCTTCTCTTTCTTTTCTCTATCACTTGATTCGACCCTTTTCTCTCTTTGTCTCTCTTTTTTCTCACTCTCATTCATCTTTTCACTCTCCTTCTTTTGCTCACTCAATTTTTTTTTATCACTCAATTTTTGCAACCTCACTTGGTCTTCATATACTTGCTTTGGCGTCAATGGAGCTAGAGTGATTGTTCGTTGACGGAACGTGAATGAGTACTTGTTGGTGAAGCCATCATGCTGGACTCGCCGATCAAATATCCAAGGCCTTCCTAGAAGAAGGTGTCCAGCTTGCATGGGAACCACATCGCACAATACCTCATCCTCATACTTGCCAATTCGAAATGATACCAGCACCTGTTTTGTAACCCTCACTTCACCACTATCATTCAACCACTGCAACTTGTATGGACAAGGATGTTTGAGCGTTGGGAGCCCCAGCTTTTCAACCATGGAAGAACTAGCAACGTTAGTGCAACTACCACCATCAATAATAACACTGCATACCTTGTCTTTCACATGACAACGAGTGTGAAAGATGTTCTCTCGCTGTACCTCTTCTTTTGCTTGCAAGTTTAAGGCTCGTCCTGTGACTAGTGCAAGCATTTCACCAGATTCTGGCCCATACTCTTCATCATCGATAGAAGCATCTTCCAATGGTGGCGTGTCAGCAAGATCATCTTCATCTTCAGAATCGAGCTCGCCACTTTCTTGAATCACCATAACTCTCTTGTTTGGACATTGGCTAGCTATGTGTCCTCGCCCCTGACATTTGAAACACTTTATCTCACTAGAACGGGACGAAGTAGGGGCTGTTTTACCTTGAGGGGTCGTGGCTGGTTTTGGTGTAAAGGATGAAGTAGGTTGGTCTTCTTCCTTCTTTTGATAGTTCGACCGCCAAGGTGTTGCACTTGAATTTTGTGGGATTTGTCTCAGATTTGAACTTGTACTACCCCTCTTGAGCTGCCTCTCAACTTTGATTCCATATGCACCAAATCTTCTAATTCCACATAATGGTGTAGCTCAATTGGATTAGCAATCTCTCGGTTCAACCCATTCAAAAACCTTGCCATGGTTGCCTCCCAATCCTCTTCAACATTGGCTCTAATCATAGCCATCTCCATCTCTTTGTAATACTCATCAACACTTTTGTATTCCTGACGAAGACCTTGCAACTTAAGGTACAAATCTCGATAATAATGAGGTGGTACAAACCGTCGCCTCATCACCCTCTTCATAGCCTCCCAAGTGTCAATGGCACGATCTCCATTTCGCCTCCTATTGATGCACAACTGATCCCACCAAACAATAGCATAATCAGTAAATTCAATGTCAGTTAGTTTTACCTTCTTCATGTCAGAGTAGTTGTGACAATCGAAAACCAACTCCATCTTCTTCTCCCACTCAAGGTATGCTTCAGGATCGCTCTTCCCCTGAAATGCTGGAATTCTCATCTTGATATTTCCTAAATAATTATCTACCTGGTTCCTAGCTTCTCTATCCCGACCATACCTCCTATGGTTACCCGCCGACATCCTATCAAACTCTTCATCAGAAACTACCCCTTCAAAATCCCCTTCATTCTCATCCTCCCTTTGGTACACCCTATTCCTCCGTGGCCTCCGTTGTGTTCCCTCTTCTACCCTATCCAACCTCTCATGTATCTGCTCACACTCCGCCCTCATCATCCTTCGCATCTCCCCAATTAATGCTTGCATTTGTAGATTCGAAACCTCAGGTGGCGGAATATCATTGCTTGCATTTTTCTCTGGATTTTGTGCCATGATGGAAATCTGCAAAATAAGGTTAGAATAATATGGAGAAAAGACCTCACCACACTCCCTCATGTGTTTTCACTCAAAAATTGTCACTCAAGTCCACTCGTGTTTCACTCAACTTTGATGGCTTTTACCCTCAAATAAGCTCACACCTCTCCCTTTTTCCACTCGTATTCTTCTTTAAGTTCTTTCAAAACTAATCCAACGGTAATATGGAGTATTCAAGCAGCAAATTCAACCAAACAAACCAAACGAATACCGACGAAAACTGGTGAAAAATGACGAAAAATGATGATTTTTTGGAACACTTGTGTGGGGTTTTGGCAAAAAGGCCTCTAGACCATAGGGAACAAGAATAGAACAAAATTTTTTTATTTTTTTTATTTTTTTAGGTTCGGATCCCTTTGAATTTTTCTTCTTCTTTCTTTTCTGTCTTTTCTTTCCTCTTGATCCTCAAACGCAGGTACAAGACACAAGAGAAAAAATCAGACTTGGATTCGAAAACAAAACAACTCGGATTTCACAAAAGAGCAAGAGAATTTCAATGCGAATTCGGATTTTCACAATGAAAAACTAGAGAAACTCACTGTCAATTCAGATTTCACAATAAAACAATAGAAACTCGATGCCAAATCAGATTTCACAATAAGAACAATAGAGACTCAAGGCCAAATTCGGATTGTACAATAAGAACAATAGAGACTCAAGGCCAAATTCGGATTGTACAATAAGAACAAGAGAAAAACTCAATGCCAATTCGGATTGCACAATAAGAACAAGAGAAACTCAATCCCAATTCAGATTTCACAATAAGAACAAAAGAAAAACTCAATGCCAATTCGGATTGCACAATAATAAGAACAAGAGAAGTCAATTCCAATTTCAGATTTCACAACAAGAACAAGAGAAACCCAAGGCAAAATTCGGATTTCAAAACAAAACAGCAAGAGAGACTCAATGAAACTTCAGATTCCACAATTAGAACAAGAGAAAAACTCAAAGCCCTAATTTACGTTAAGAACCCTAATTCACGATTTCTACAAGCTCTAGAATAGTTTCGAATTTCACAACAAATAAGGGAAACAAGGAAACAATTGAAACAAGGAAATTAACAAGCTCTAGAATAGAAAAACAAGACTAGATGAACACGAATTGATTTTTTTTTTTTTTTAATTTTTTTTCTTCAGAAACCCTAATATAAGAACACGAATTGAATAGAAAAATAAATCAAATAGGGTAGGCCAAACCGGATGATCCTAAGCTCTGATACCAACTGATACGAACCACACCAACGATTGTGGTGAAACCCGACACCAAATATGGCAGTCACCAAGAACACACAATATGGGAATGAAGAACCGCGACCCAATGCTTAGCCAAGCACGAACCTTGGTATGAGGAAGACGCCACAAACGGGGATGGGAATCCGTTTGATAAGTCGGATTGAACGCCACAAGGAATACCCTTGATAAGTTCGAATAGTCTCTTCAAGAACTCAAGAAGAAAAACCTCTCAATTTTCATTTCATCAAAATCTGCCATTCCTAAACGTTTACAAAGGCCTAATATAGGCGAAAATTACATCAAGACAACCCTTTGTCTTCCTAAAGAAAACCGAAAATTAAAGACAAGCCTTTTGTCTTCCTAATGAAAACCGAAAATTAAAGACAAAAGGACTCTTGGACTCACACAAGTCAAGTGTTTGACTTTTCACAAAATAAACAAAGACTAAATAAAAAATACAAGATGACAAAATACAATAAGACTCATCAAGCTCCTAAATTGAGTCTTTTGGCTCGCGCCCTCGTCACCAGACCAACTGGAACTAGACTTGGATCTTTAGTCTTGGTGTCCTCATCATCTCGTTTGATCTGTTGGATCCTGTTTTTACAAGAATTTGACTTAGAAATACGTGATAAAAAGGGGTGTGAAAATGTTATTGCTGATCATCAATCTAGACTAGTTGTTGAAACTATACATGATTCCACTCCTATCACTGAAATTTTTCCTGATGAACAATTGATGCATGTTTCTTCTTTGCCTTGATATGATAATATTGTGAATTATTTGGCCACTAAAGAAATACCATCTCATTGGTCTAAGCATGATAATTTTATTGTGAGGTAAATTTTTATTTTGGGATTATCCTTACTTGTTTAAATATTTCCCTGATCAAATAATTAGAAGATACATTCCAAATTATGACCAATCTAAAATTATATCTTTTTGTCATGATCATGCATGTGAAGGAAATTTTAGTTGTAAGAAAACAACTACTAAAGTTTTACAATGTGGTTTTTATTGGCCAACTATCTTTCGTGATACATATGTGTATTGTAAGCTTGTGAACATTGCCAAAAGTTAGGAAGTTTAACTAGACGAAACATAATGTCTTTGAATCCTATTCTTATAATTGACATATTTGATGTTTGGGGCATTGATTTTATGGGACAATTTCCTAACTCTTTTGGTAATCTTTATATTCTATATGAATTTGATTATGTGTCTAAATGGGTTGAAGTTATTGCAAGCCACACTAATGACCACAAAGTTGTGCTTCGGTTTTTGAAAGAAAATATATTTTCCGGTTTTGGTTCACCATGTGCTATCATTAGTGATAACAGTACACACTTTTGTAATAAGTCATTTGAACATTTGATGAAACAATAAGACATTACACTTAAAGTCTCAACACCATATCACCCACAATCTAGTGGTCAAGTTGAAGCGTCTAATAGGGAAGTTAAGCACATTTTAGAAAAAACTGTGAATCCAACTAGGAAAGATTGGTCCTTAAGACTCATTGATGCATTATGGGCGTATCGTACCGCATAAAAAATGCCCATTGGCATGTCACCCTACAGACTTGTGTATGGGAAGGCGTGCCACTTACCTGTTGAGTTAGAACATAGAGCCTTTTGGGCTATTAAGCAGTTAAATTTTTCTTTAGACAAGACAGGTGAGAAAAGAAAGCTTCAACTAAATGAACTAAACGAAATTAGGAATGATGCCGAAATTAGGAATGATGCATATTCAAAAAAGTATAAGGATCGTATGAAATTTTACCATGATAAAATATTTTGAGAAAAGATTATTCTCCCGGTCAAAAAGTCCTTCTATACAACTCTCGTTTGCATCTATTCTTAGGAAAATTACGTTCTAAGTGGACCGGTCCTTATATTGTTCGAGTTGTTTTCCCACATGGAGTTGTTGAAATTGAAAATCCTAACAATGGTGATATTTTTAAAGTTAATGGACAAAAATTAAAACCAATTTTAGAATTAAAAACTGATAAAGTGGATGAGATCCTCCTTGAGGATCCTGTTTACCAAGCTCTTTGATTCCTATTGATCTTGATAACTTGTGTTTTATTTGTTTTGTTTGTTTTATGTGTGATTTAATTTTTTTGTTGTTGTATCTTTTACTCTCTTGGCAATGCACCGTATCGATGTATGACTATTCTAAATTCTAACATCTTTTACTTTTCAAATTATAATTATGTTTTAACACATTGATGATAATGTTTAAATTAAGTTTGGGGGTATTGAGTTTATATGGTTATTATCATTAGGAGAGTATGTGTTTTATTGTGTTTATGTTTTGTGTTGTTTATGTTTGGTGTTCATTTTTGTTTTATTGTATTTTGTGTGGTTTGTTTGTAGAAGAAAATTTTATTATTTTTGTTGTTTGTTTTGTTTTGTGTTGTCTTTCTTCAAAAAAAAATTGTGATATTTTTCATTTTCAACGATAAAAATCTTGATTGAGTTTGAGTTTAATTCTCTTAAAAATATGAATAATTTTTAAACTTTGTTTTTTATATAAGGTCAATTTTTCTTCTAACAAAAATTACATTTTTCATAATAAGAACACTTTTACTTCCTATAAGTGAAAAATAATTTTTGAAAACCTATTTTTTAAAAAAAGCAAAATTGACAATTTAATTAATTACATAAGCTTAACTTTTATTTATAAGAATTTTTTAGAATTATTTTCATTGTGCAATTTTTGAGAAAATCCTTTTTATATCACCAATAAAAAAATGTGTGTTTTAATTTTCTTTTGCTTGAGGACTAGCAAACATTAAGTTTGGGAATGTGATAACTCTACAAAATAGAGTTATTTGACTATATTTTGTAAACCAATTGTTGCTTAGTTCTTGAGTTTTTTATTAATTTATTAAGTAATTTTGAATTTATTAGTCTTATTATGATTTTATAGATTTTTGTGTGTTTATATATATATATATTATAATATGTTGTAGTTTAATTATTTGAAATTAGTGTTGCTAGATTAAAAATTAAAAATGTGATTTTATTGAACTTAATTGCCAAAGTAAATTAAATTTTAATTAATATTTTCATAGACTTAATATGATTTATTTTATAATTGAAAATATTTAATTATAATTTAATGTTTATTTATTTTGTAGGATGTACTTTACATTTTTGTTATGCTTGAAAATAAAGAAGAGAAAAGAAAATAAAAGTGTTAGTTTTGAAAGAAAAGAAAGATAAATTGGTGATTTTGAAGCAAGGCCCAAACCTTAAGTTGTCTCAAGCCTAGGCCCACGCAAGCAGCCTCGCCTCCTTTCCCAATCCCGCCTGCCACAAGTAGCCAACTGGCCACCTTCCACTTCTCCTTGAGCCCAACATGGTTTCCTTGTCCCTTTGTCCCCCTTTATCTAAAATTGCCACATTCCCCTTCTTACCTATTTTACCACAAAATTCATCTTTACACTATAAAATTTACCTCTACATGCCATATTACTCTTTATTTAAGAATTAATTTAATCAATTTAATTCATTTAAATTGATTATTTTAAACACTTTACTTTGGCTATAAATAGGTAGTTTCAAGAGCATTTGAGGGTGCTTAATTTTTGGTCACCATCATCCTCTACCATTCTCTCATCCATTTTAGTGTTTTTCAAGAGCATTTTTCAAGTATGTATTCTCTTTGTTTTGTAATTTCTATTCTGGTTATGAGTTTTTAATCTTTTTAAGATTATTAAGGTGATGATGAAACAATATGTAACTAGAGTATATTTATTTTGTATGTTGATTTCCCATTTGTGCAACAAAGTTTATGAATTTTTTTTCATCTTAAATATCATGTATTTTTTATTGTTAGCACATATTTACACTTTGTTCTTAATTAGTGCAAAATCATTATATTCTTTTATTAATGTGTGCTATTAAATTATGCATATCAAATGCTTAAAACAATAATATTATGTTTTGTTTTATAAATAATATTAATTGATTTATTTGTTGTTTCTTTAGATTGATTCACACTAAATACTTTGAAATTATATCTTAAAAAATGAAGATAAATCCTATATTTATATGATTACTTGTGCTTAAATAGAATATCTAATTTGAATAAGTGATGATTTGATTAATTTCTATTATTACTAAAACTTGGTAATTAATGTACTTATAAATATTATTGAACTTATATTTTGTAGATTGTATTATCTCAATAATCTTTCTTCTACCATCTTGTTTACAATTATTAATTTAGTTATATATATTTTCTTTTTCTTTATTATTGTCTTTATTTGATTGTTTCAATTACAAATGCCAATGGAAGATTTTTGTGTTTCATTGAGTCGAATGAGAGATGAGAGTCCTTCAGAGCAGAGAAGGAAGAGATATAGAGACAAAGGATCCCATTGCCTAATTCCCCTTTGAGGGTGAACTTTTCCCACTACCTGGTTATTTATTGAAAAGGACAAGGTGGGAGTTGAGATGCATTTCATTATCAAGTGCACAAAGGTTGGTGCAAAAATTATTTTCTTAAAGACTCGCTTCAGGAATGGCTACTCGACTCTGTCAAAGGCTTTAGCCATGTCTAACTTGATGGCCATCCACCTTGTGCGACCCTTATTTCTGTGAGAATGGGAATGTGTGATTTCTTGGGCAATGATGATATTATCTGAGATGAGTCGGTCAGGAAGTAAAGCACTCTGAGTAGGGGAGATAATTCTCTGCAGGATCGATTTGAGCCTATTGATCGAATTCTGGGAGATAATTTTGTAGAAAGTGGAGCATAGACTAATAGGTCGATATTCTTTGAGTGAATTTGGGCATTTGTTTTGGGGATGAGAACTATTAGAGTGGAGTTGATGTTTGAAATGTTAACGTGATCATTTAGGAAGCTTAGCACAACTTTTTTTACGGTATATCACCAAAGGTTTCCCAGTTCGTGTTGTAGAAGGCTCCATTGAAGCCATCCAAACCTGGGGCCTTATCTGAGGTTGTTTGAAAAACAACAGTTTTCACTTCTTCCTCATAAAAGGCTTGACTAATTTCTTATTTTCGGAAATTGTTACTGTCATAGAAATACCATCCAGGATTTGGTCTATACAACTTATGTTAGGTTGCTGAGAAATAAAGAGTGTGGTAAAACAATTTTCAACAGCAGCAGTGATGCCAAATTGGGTGGATACAACTGGTCAATCTTCCAAGGTTAGTGTTGTAATTCTATTTCTAGTTCTCCTATGACTGGGCAACCTATGGAAGTATCCAGTATTCCTATCACCAGATTTAAGTCAGGAAATGTGAGATCTTTGTTTCTAATAGATATCTTCTTTGCACATAAGTTTTTCAAGCTTTGTTCTGAGGTTTTGGCACCAAGTAATGCATGCAAGGGAAGAGTCATCAGTATGACAAGCTTGAAGTAATTGATTTTGGACTAGCTGAATTTGATCCTTAAAATTAAACTTGGATTGGGCTTTCCATTTGGTCAGAGAAGAATCACATAATGCTAGTTTTTTTTGTTAGGTTTCCAATGGAACTAGCATCGCTAGGTTGGAGGTCCCAAACTTGTTTAATTGTGGTGAAACACTCGGGATCGGCTAGCCACATAATCTCAAAATGAAACCTACAAGGTTGTCGTATTAACTTTGGGGAGTCTTGATTTTGTAAAGTTAGTTTTAAGGCTTGGTGATCCAAACCAAAGAAGTCCAATGGATCAAGTGAGGGAAATTAAATAGATCATCCTATGATTGATTGACAATGCCCCAATTAATACGCACTTTTATGTTTCTCTCATTCGGTTGGTTGTTTGACCAAGTGAAGGGGTTTCCTAGAAAATCAAGGGGTTTGAGAGTGAATTTTTCTATGAATTCCCTGAATCGGTTGGAAGCTCCCCTGCCACTGTTTCCTCCTATTTTATATGATGAAAAAAGAAAGCAATTGAAATTTCCCATAATAAGCCATGAGTCATTTATGTTATTTGTACCTACTTTATCCAACAATTGCCAAGTGATATGCTTAGAGCTATCATCAAAAGCACCATAAGAAGAAGTTAAATGGAAAAGAACATTATGATACAGGCCAATATAGCAATCCAAATTATTATTATAAGATAAAAGGGTTACATTGATGTCTTGTTTCCAAAAAAAGTAAAAGGCCACCACCAAAATTGAACCTAGGAACTTCTAAACCATTAGTAAAATTAATCCTAGATCTAAGACTATCAATTGAACCTGGAGGGAGTCTGGATTCCATAATGAACAATATACTAGGGCTATGTTGCTTAATTAAAAGGGAGAGATTTCAAAATGCTTGATCACTTCCAATACCCCGAGCATTTTAACTGATGTTGCTCAATCCTGCTGGTGAGTGTGATGAGCAGCACCTGCCTCATCATAGCTAGATTCAGAAGTGGCTGGTTGGTGAAAACCTTCACAACAAGATAAAAGACCGTAGTAGGAGAGCCTGGTGCTTTAGAGGGTATCCGAAAGAGTTTGGATTCTATTTCCAGTTTCCCTAATGATTCGAGCATTAATGGTAGACAGAATGTATGAATTGTAATCCATTGACGCAGGTTAGGGGGGAATCTGAGTAGGGAGAAGAGCAAACTGCCACCGAGGACTTGAGGTATGGGGCAGACACTCGTTGTATACGACATACTGCACAACAATACCAAATTTGAGAAATGGAAGAAGAGGATGAAAGAGCCGCGTTGCAGAACTATCCAAAGATCCCTTCTTCTTATTTACTTCATTATTGTTAAGAGTGGTTTTACACACCATGTTTAATGAGTTGAGGATTTGTGTTGTACCCTAAAATTAGCACGAGTTCAATTACTCAGTTCGGGTACAACTGACAGATGAATATGTGGAAAAATAGCCAAGTAAGATATCTGGTTAACAATGATGTGAGTAGCTCGAGACTCAATCCAGTTCGTACACGATATATATGTTTCTATCAGACCGCCTCTTAGGATAACAATCCAGTTCGAGATTTATAGTGGTCAAATCCACATTTGGGCGCTCTAAGCTTAATACGAACTAAGGTTTAGATAGTCTTTAAACACCAGCTCGTGGTAACCTGGTTAGAACGCATACTGAAGGATCCCAAAAGATTCGGAGACTCCTTATACGCTCATTAATGCCCATACTGTATTGCATATCTATCATTTATTATCCGAGATAGCAGGAGTACATTCTATTCTATTATCAAATCATATCCTAATGTAAATGAGAATAATCTATATTAAATTTATACCTTATTAATTTACGCGATTACCCAAACCTGTCCAGAAAATTCCCCTATAAATATCAGGGATAATGGACAGGGAAGGGACAACCTTTTTGTATTACTAAAACTCTACAGAATTTGTGAGAGAAAAACAATAATACTATCTCGTGGACTAGGTAGATTTTAACCTCTGAACCACGTAAAAGTTGTGTGTACAAGAGGGTTCTTATTATTTCATTACAATTTACAACTTAGCATTAATATCCCTATTAGATTTCTTAATCTACTGTTGGTGAAAAACCGCGTCAACAATTTGGATCTTAGTTGGAGTGTCATAATTTTCTCTTTTTACAAAAAGAGAGGTATTAATTATCATTGTCATTATAACATCATATAAAATTAGAGGAATTGGTTGAAATAGACCCTCTTTATAGTGCATTTTGCACAATAACCTACTTTCAAAACATTTTAGCTAAATAGCCTCTTTTTTAAATGAGTGGGTATAATTTTACTCATTTACCCTTTCATTTACTTTTACTTTGACAGAAAAACAATTAAAAAGAAATGCTGATAAACAAAAATCCTCTTCATGTAAGCTCCTCCTTCACGCACGGCTATGGCAGCTCACAACCGTGGTGGTCCCCTTCACGCACGGCTCACGGCGACGCAGGTATGTGACCCATCCCTCTACCTCATCTCTTTGTTCTCTCATTGACCCGAGCAACCCATCCCCCCCTCTCTTCACTCACGGCAAGCCACCCTTCCTCTTCTCCTTCAGTCACTCTTCTCCCTCCCTCCCGTCTCTCTATTAATCTCTCTATATGTATGTGTTAATGTATTTTTTTTTAATTTATGTGTTGGTTTACTAATTTTTAAGAATAATATTGTTTACATTGAGATATTTCATTTATGCATGGAAGATGTTTGATAAAATGATTGAGAGAAGCATAGTATTAGATTATTGTTTACATTGGCTAAAATGTTATTATTTTTTACTGATTTTTAAGAATGTTATTGTTTACATTGAGATATTTCATTTATGCATGAAAGATGTTTGATAAAATGATTGAGAGAAGCATAGTATTAGATTGACTGTGTTGTAGTAATTTTTGGTGAAATTGATGATAAAATATCAAAGCATGCTTCTCTCAATCATTTTACTTTATGGAGTTTCTTTCATCTTCAAAATGATGTACTTTATGATGCTTGTAGAGAGCATGCTTATGTAGCATCTGATTGCTTGTTATTGTAGAGAGCATGCTTAAGTTGCAAGTGCAAAATAATTGAATTTGAACAAAGGTGGTGGGAAGTAGAATATTCAATTAGGAGTTTTTTTTCCTATGTTTCCATTGAATATTTTAAAATCTAGTGCTACTTTAAATCCATAACAATATCCAATAATTATGAAATGATGGGCAGTTGATTAGATGTTAAATTCTTATGCTATGTTTAGGCCTATGATTTCTGAAAAAATCTAGAAGTCTATTTAGTTTTATTCTAAATTGTTATTAAGTTCAATCTGGTTTTAGAGATAATTCCTGTTACCTCTTTTTTTATTTTCTAAATTTATTTATTGATTTCATTTCCTATTTCCTAGGATTAGATTATTGTCACTAACATTAATATTCACATCTTAGCTTTCTTACTGATGCATGTATTTGATGAGAGGCATTATGAAAATAAGGTTTTATAGCCAACTTACATAATTTGCTACAACTTTGATTGGTTTCCTGCACTGAATTGTGATTTCTGAACAAATCAATTGGGATATTTACTAGAATAGGCACAATGCATGAATGAACTTATTGTGATAGAGTATTTGGTTGTATATTTTTCATTAGGAATATATGGTAGTGACAATAAGCTTTTGAGCATGGTTTATGAACAGGTTAAATTGGTTGACTCGGTTTTTGTAATAGGTGCTCAATTTTGGACAGGTTATTTGTAAATTGTTTGTCTCATTTTTTGTAATAGGTACTTCATCCGAACATTTGTATATGGTTTGATTAATTTTGAACGAGTTATATAATTGTAATTGCTTTATGCAGTGGAGATTGTGGAATATTTTCCATCAAGCATATCGAGTTTGACATGTGCAGGCTAAACATGAATTATGTTCACGATGACAATATTGCCTTCTTTCGAAAAAAAATGTCATGTGAAATCTACAATAGAGATTGGGATCCATAGTAAAGAAAAATATGGAATAGTATTTTGTTTATGTATCAAACTCTTATAGTATAACTTGTATTGGATATTTATTAGCAAAGGCAATGGAATGGTATTTTGTTTATGTATAAAACTGTTCTGGTATACCACAAACTGTTATAGACTACTTGTGTTGGATGTTTCTGTTTCAGACCTCTTTGTGTTATATTTCGACAGCCTATCTAAAACTTTCAACAACTTGTCTAAAATTTCGACGACCTGTCTAAAATTTCGACTGTCTGTCTAAAACTTTCGACAACTAGTCTAAAATTTTGACTGTTTGTCTAAAAATTTGACTGCTAGTCTAAAATTTCGACTGACTGTCTAAAGCTTTCGACGGCTAGTGTAAAGTTTCGACTGCTTGTCTAAAGTTTTCGACAGCTTGTCTAAAATTTCGACTGCCTGTCTAAAATGTGTGAAATGTCTAAAAAGGCTCCAACAACACAAAGGAAAGAACATATATCTCAATTAACATTTTATAAAGTTAAACAAAGCTTAATCTTTATGAGATTATGATGATTACAGATTGAGTAGTACAATTTTCAATCAAACTACTATGATGATCAAGGATTGAGTGGTAGATAATCTATTGAGGTACTATTATGATGATTATGTTTATAGTATTAGAACATCACTTTATCATGTAGAATTGGATTTTAATTCATTATACCTTTTTGACAATTAGCCATGAGTTTCGACATATATCTCAATTAACATTTTATAAAGTTAAACAAAGCTTAATCTTTATGAGATTATGATGATTACAAATTGAGTGATACAATTTTCAATCAAACTACTATGATGATCAAGGATTGAGTAGTAGATAATCTATTGAGGTACTATTATGATGATTATGTTTATAATATCAGAACATCACTTTATCATGTAGAATTGGATCTTAATTTATTATACCTTTTTGACAATTAGCCATGAGTTTCGACAGCTTGTCTAACATTTTATAAAGTTAAACAAAGCTTAATCCTTATGAGATTATGATGATTATGTTTATAGTATTAGAACAACACTTTATCATGTAAAATTAGATCTTAATTCATTATACCTTTTTGACAATTAGCCATGAGTTTCGATAGCTTGTTTAAAATTTTGACGGCCTGTCTAAAGCTTTCGACGGCTAGTCTAAAATTTCGACTGTCTGTCCAAAATGTGTGAAATGTCTAAAAAGGCTCCAATAACACAAAGGAAAGAACATATATCTCAATTAACATTTTATAAAGTTAAACAAAACTTAATCTTTATGAGATTATGATGATTACAGATTGAGTGGTAGATAATCTATTAAGGTACTATTATCATGTAGATGCATATAGCTATGTCACTCCACCTACTTTTAATGGCGATGATGTTGTTTGCAATAACGAAAATTATATATAATTTTAATCAAATCATTATATATTAACAAGATAAAATAAAAGAAGTGTTAATTTGTAATTAAATATTTTTTTAACTATAATTTTTTTTTATAATCGTAACTAAAATCAGTACATCGTTTAAAAAAAATGTTTTGCTGCTAAAAATATTGTCACAATGTATTTTGTAGTGTTTTGTATTTATATGTATGATTCTATTTGAAAGCCCTGTCATAAGTCAATGATGCTGACTGAAATGAATCACTCGGAAGACCCATTCAAATTCGTCAAGACAGGTAATATTTTCATTCAAGAATAATGATAGACCATCATTTAGCTATACACACATGGAAAAAATAAGAATGAAATAAATTCAAACCCCACTAAAGAGTTAGATCCGCTTTTTTTTTTTCCTCTTTTAAATTAAAGAACAAAGGACACGCAAATGGTGGCAATTATTGTGTTTGTGGACCTTCATCAGCCATGCCATGGCAGACTGACAAAATGTCTCTTCCCAAACACTTGAAAAAAAGAATGAATTGTTTTTACTACAATGCAACTCTTCTTCTTTGAGGATTTCGCTTTTTGGGTGTTTCTCCTCATCTAAAATGGAGCAGAAATCCCCAAAGGAACATCAACCCTTTCTAGCTTTTTTAGTTTTCATTTTACACTTGTAAGTTGTACAAAAACATGTATGTATCTGTACGGACGTGTTACAAAACAAGTTCAGGAGCAGCTTGGGCAATCCTTCTTCCTGAGTTGTATAGGAAGGAAGGGAGGAAAAAGACTTCACTTCAAAATTCTGCACTCCACAAGGCATTCTCGCCTTCACCGCATCGCCGGTGGACCTCCTTCATCCTCTCCACTGATCTACAAATCCCACTGCAGCTCCAGTCAAAGGAAGCAACACAGACGTTGCCTGCTTGAGCCTTCCACTCACAATCTGTGGTAAGAGCAGAGTTTGATAAAATTAGCAATCATATTCTTCTTTACACAGGCACCAAGTCAATGCCCGTTGTTCATTCTTTTCTTTTCATGTTTTCCTCTCTTGTCAGGAATGTTTCATTTGTTGTGCAAATATTTTAAGTAAGCAAATGGAACACATTCTTCATAGCTCAAAAAGTGAAGATGGTGAATTAGAAAGAAACCAATACTGGAAAGATAAATAGAAGACAAAGATATAGACAATATGAAGAATTGGAAAGAAAATGTTTTTATTTATTTTTATCTAGTCATGTAAAGTTATAAACTATTTGCGACTTTGATTTGCAAGGGTAGATTAATAATTTCGTTTGTTTACTAAGTAAACTATTTCCTTCTATTCACTCTATCTTGGACTGAGATATTTGTTTTGTTCCATCAATTTAGTTCCCCCTAGAGTAAAGTAATATGTTCGTTTGGTAAGACGAGATTTTATATCAAACATCACAAGAGATTTTGTTTTTCTTTCTATCCTTCATCTGACAACACAACATAATTAATTATTAGATAGGTCATTAAGGAAGTTTATTTAATACTATGTTTTGTCAAGTTTCTTGACAACTCAACATTTTCTTTTCTACAAATCATGAAGAGGTGAAACATGAAATTACCAGGTGGTGTTCCACAGCATAATCTCCGGTCGTCAATATGCTCCACGTCCAATCCAATAAACCATGATCCCAGAGAAACATCCTCATTTGCATATCTGTGTAGCACATGCCTAGATGATCCATAACAAGGTCAACAAGTTATAGATGTTGCAAGTTAGGAAGAAAAAATCAGTTTGCAGCAGGCTGTCACAACTTACTGGTTAATTGATATATAAGTAGCTAAGTCTTTCGAGACAGCATATAGCTGGCCAGTGGCATGGCGGAAATACTTGTTACCATCCTCGCCGAACTTCCAGTGTTCAGGTTCATGGTATCTGACTCCTCTGATTATGAAAAAACAAGGGAGAGTAAGTAAAATTGTGATTGATGTTTTTATTTGAAAGAAATAACTTTAAGAGCATGTAGCTTTAGCTCACTTTTGAGCAAGGACCGGCCCAGATTTCATACAACCAATATAGATTCTAGATTTGTCTCGATGTGTAGCCAAAGTTGCTCCAAGGGTTGCTGCAAATTTATCAAAAATGGATCAGTGAAGGAAAACATAGGGAAAGATGATGAAAAAGTATATAAACATCCACTGCAGCAAGATCATAAAGGTACGATATATCATATCTTATACCTATATTTACATGTACATCATCATCAACTTTGACATAGAAGTCTGCATCCCATAAAGCAACAGCTGTGGCAAAGTATGTCTTCGTCTTGGCTGACAATTCAAGATAACCTTCCACATGCTCCTGTTTCCATGATTTGTGCAAAACATTCATATGGTTAGCCAATCAATGATAATTTGTGTAAAGTTGCGATTTGAAGATAAAATATAAGTTAAATAGCTCAAGGAGATGGGAGGAAAAAAAAGCTTTACCAATCTCAAAAAATCACCATGCTTTCTATCCTCTGCTTCAACAGCTTTATCAAGGATACCACCTGACGTAGCACTATCAATCGAAAAAAAAGACAAGTACACGATTCGAAAGTGAGAATTCAAGACTAGAACAACACTATGTTTCAAAGTTGCGTGATAGGTAAGAGGAGAAACAAGAGAAATTTCCTTGGCCATGACGATGGTCAATACAAGATCAAACCAAATTTTATAAGCTGCAAGCTCTGAGTACGAAAAATACAAAATAAACTTTCTTTGACAATGGAATTCGAGAATGCATTCACTGAAATAGCTATTAGCTCTCACGAAGTACTTACCTATGACCTATCACAAACCGCATTATAATGCCCTTTTCATCCTCAAGCTTCTTTCTTTTATCACCTAATTACAAATAGAGAGATTAAGAACAGAAAAATAAAAATACCAAAATCATTCAGAGTTAATAAGCATATATGAAAGTGTGAATTATAGATATATAAAGGGAAATTTTTGTTTCTATGCATTATGTGGCTTCCTAATTAAAAAAAAAAGTCCCCCATACCTTGAGGCATCCAAGTAGCACGAATGGAATCTCTTCGTTTCCGGCTACTAAAGGCAGTATTGATCCCAACAACCATCAAATATTTTCTTTTCCTTATTGATTCAGATACTCTTAGATTATCTTCCACAGGTGAGCCGTTGAGGATTGATTCCTGAGCTGCCCTTGCAGCTGCTAGTTCCATCTCTAAATTTGAAATTTTCTTATCCAGAGTTCTGCAGTTTGCAAGTAACATAAATAATTTACAATCAGAACATTTAGTTAGAAATATAGATATTGGTAGCACTAGAGTTTGGCTTACTGTATAGCATCATGAGTCCTTGAAACTTCTCCATAAATGTCCTTGGCTTCACGTTCTCCATTCTTCAAGTAAGCACAACATATCAGTAAGTTAATAACCTTGAAAAAAAAACACATACATAACAAACCAAGCCATAAAAAATAAATTAAAAATAATACTCACAATTTTGGGATCACAACCTGAAACCAAGTTCTGCATTTCATCATCCACCCTTGTTGTCCTTGATATGGTTTTTGCCTCAGGTAGTATTGACATTCTATAACCAAAATAGTTTACTCGGTAAGGCAAACACATAGCACTGAGATCATTGTTTTGGAGAAGACATAATACATAAAACGTTAAAAAGAAAAGAATGAGAAATCCTATACAAATTCCTTAGGGGAAACATACAAGCATAAAAAAGAAGAAACAAAAGCAAGGCCACAATGAATCATCGTAATGATCACTCTTATAAATTTGATGGATGCATATTTTATAAGACTTTCGATATTCAAGTCCTTGGAAAATGGAGAAGCCAGGTGGTGCAAAAACAACTGAACTAGCATCAAAATAAAGAAACCAGAAAAAACTATAGCTTCCAAAACAAAAATTATACAAGTATTACAAATTTGGAACTACATTTCTATTGCATCTATACTAGTGGTAACTGAATTTAAGCACCAAAGCGATAAAAGTTCCCAAGTCCAAATAAACTTTCAATCTTTTAGGACTATTCTGTGCAAATTTAAGATCAACCATAAACTCAAAACTGTATTTGACAGTGTACAGTTAGGCCCATAAAGAACAGGAAAAGAGAGGAGTAAGAGAATAAGAACAATTTCCGTAAAACCAGCTTCATGGTCAAACTACAAGTACCCAAATTACTCATGACACCCCTATACAACTAAAGCCTATACTCAACAGACAATAGGTCCATCTCTTCTCTAAAATCCACACATCCTATACACAAACAATCAAAATATTTTTTGTAAATTAAAGAGTGAACAATCCCAATTTTTATAGGCAGCCAAACAAAGGATTGTACCTGTCAGAGAAGAGCATCCCAACGCAAAAGCATCCAATACAAAGTAGAAGAGTCCATTTCCGAGACAGTACACCCTTTGAAGCTGACTCTACTCCTCTGTTCTTCCAAGGCATGATGAAGCTCTTCTCTTTTGACCCAATTCCAGAACAAAAAGCTAAATCAGAACAATACCCATGTCCAATCCCAAGTCAAATTCCACAAACCCAGATCCAAATAACGAAGTCGCTGAAAAGAAACTCAACAGTTCAACACCAACTGGACATGGGTCTTCAGCTTTTTACCTAAAAAGAAAAACTGGGTCTTCAAGAAGCTATGGTGGTTGGAATTTGTTTATAGTGAAGATGACCCAACAACTATTGCGTTGAATATACTTGAAGAATATATAAATATTGTGTATATTAAATTACACAAACGACTTTAAGAATCCTTCTTAATCCCAAATGTCCAAATTTTTGCCAAGCTGTGCTATTACAAGTTTCTACATGACATCTCAACAACCCTTTGATTTCTCTAGTGCTTGCTCTGCTCATTATATATCATATCACAACCAACTAGTACCTAAAGATACGTATATAATTATAAATTATATAAACGGGTGACGAAGAAATAAGCTTATCTTATTATTTTATTTTTAAATAAAATTTGATACTTTTACTTCTTTTGAATGTGGAGAGACTGAGAATTGTCGGCAGCTTAGATTCTTCTATGACAAGACGAATATGCGCTTATAATGCATGAACAGTAGAAAAAAGGACACAATTTTTGGCTACATGTGCTTGGGCTTCTATAGCTTTTTTTTTACCAAGGTAATATTAAATATGTAACAAACTGAACTCAAGAACTTGAGGTCAAAAGAATCTTTTTGACCTTCTTTCACTTTTGCAGACATTGCTAGCATATTTTTTAGATGGTACTATGTTAGCAAGGCCCAAATACATTTGGACAACCGAGCGGTCTAAGAAGAGGCTGAGAAATGGGCTGAGATGACAGCCCAGGAAGAAAGGCCCCAAGGGGAATGCTCTACCTCACACGCAGCTGAAAGCAGTCGGGCAGCAAGAGAGGGAACCAGAGTTGCTGATGAAGATAAACAGGAACAAAAGTCAGATCGTGGAATCCGGAAGCGCGTGGAGCCAAAATGGATGAGGGATTACGTAGTCACGGGAAGACGTTGAGAGAAGGAGAGAGCACAACTGTTTTCTGTTATTGTTATTTGTTATTGCTGTTTCGTTTTGTGTATTCTGGGTATTGCTGGGTTTATTTGCTTGCTGGACATATATATTTAGCTACTGGTTTTGTATGTTTTTTTTATGCAATTGGTGAAATTTGATTGTATTTTGGGAGTTTGGCACTGACTCAAAGAGTGCTTGATTTCAATACGTAACAATTGGTGCTTTCATTGTTTTTTTTTTGCAGAATCATGAAGAATGAGGAGATTGCCGAGCTATTGAAGGCCATGGATATCAGTTTCAAGCAGCACGCTGATTCTCAGTTGGACCGTTTCACTTCTCTGTTGGAGCAACATCGTTTGAGCACGGAAGAGAAGCTGTCGCAGTTCTCCCCTATGCCTCCTGCTCCACCCGCGGTACCGGTCGAGCCGGGTTCGGACCAGAGTCACACCACCGGCGGCTCTCTGGGTGGTCCGGCCTCTCGGGAGGTCAATGCGATTCTGAAAACACTTCGAGTGACGGTGCCCCGTTTCAGCGGTTCTGAGGTTGCAAGCTGGATTTATCGGATCAACAAGTTCTTTGATCTTCATCAAATCGAACCAGAGATGCGTCTGGATGTCGTAGCGTTTCACTTGGAGGGGGAGCCCTCTACCTGGTTTCAGTGGATGGAGCGTGGGGGTACACTTACGAGCTGGGATGTGTTCCTTCGGGAGTTGGAGAAACGATTTGGGTCATCGGTCTATGATGACCCTCTGGGTCGGATTGCTAAACTGCTGCAGGTTGGCTCGGTTGCTCAGTTTCGGGCGGAATTTGAGTGTCTCATGACTCGAATTAGTGGGGTTTCAGACTCAATGTTTCTGAATTTTTTTATCTGGGGGTTGAAGTTGGATATCAGGCGTGAACTTCTCCTGGCTGCTTCGACGGATTTAGCCGATGTTATGGCTAAGGCCCAGATGTATGAGGATCGTCATAATGCCTTCATCAGCCGCTCTACGATGGTCGGGCCTCGTCCAGGGGTGTACTCGGGCAAAGAATCGTCTAGTGTTCTGCCATCTTTGTCCCCTTCAGGTTCATCGGTACCAGCTGCGAAGGTTTTCCCTGCACCTAAGTTGCCTATTAAGCGACTCAGCCCGACAGAATTGAAAGATCGTCGTGACAAGGGGTTGTGTTTCACTTGCGATGAGAAATTCAGTTTCAACCATAAATGTAAGAATCGGATGACGGTGTTGTGTGGTATGGAGGATGATCCGGATAGTGCCGAAGTTCCAGTGGAAATTAGCGACAGTGAGGTAGGGGAGGAGGTCAGTCTACATACTCTAGCGAACTCTACTAATCCCCGCATCTTTCGGCTTATGGCCTCTCATGGACGGAATCAACTAGAGGTTCTTATTAACACGGGCAGCAATATGAACTTCATTCAGGAGGATTTGGCTACCCATCTCAGTCTTCTTCGGGAGGACACTAAATGTTTCCGAGTTTATATGGGCAGTGGTCACTATCTCACTTATTCTCAGTTATGCAAACAAGTACCGTTAGAGTTACAAGGGCACAAATTCCTTGTCGATTTGTTCGTTTTACCGATTTTAGGTCTAGATGTGGTTCTCGGCATGCAATGGTTACAGACCTTGGGCCCCTGTGTTCATAATCATAAGGAATTAACTATGGAATTTCAGTGGGAGGGCCAGACCGTGCGGTTGGAAGGGAACACAAAGGTACACGCTCGGCAGGTATCATTTACACAGCTGAGTTCATTACTGGGAGATGATTCGGTTAGCTGCTTGTTCCAGCTTTCAGCGATCACGTCGGGGTCCAACCCAGGGGATACGGAGTTGGATCAACTTATGTCGCAGATTCCTCGTGTGGGACAGGCCATTATCCGTGAGTTTGCTACTGTGTTCTCAGAACCGAGCCAGTTGCCGCCCATTCGAACCGTGGACCATCATATTCATTTAGCACCTGGCTCCACTCCAGTCAATGTTCGCCCTTATCGGTATCCGTATTTTCAGAAAGACGTCATGGAACAGTTGGTTCAGGAAATGTTGGCATGCGGGTTTATTCGCCATAGCACCAGTCCATTCTCATCACCGGTCTTATTAGTTAAAAAAAAAAGATGGCTCATGGCGATTTTGTGTGGACTACTGCTCTTTGAACGGCATCACGATCAAGGATCGATTTCCGATTCCTACAATCGATGAGTTGTTAGATGAGTTGGGTGGGGCTACTATATTTTCAAAGCTGGATTTGCGGGCAGGTTATCATCAGATCAAAATGGACCGTCGGGACATCCATAAGACAGCCTTTCGCATGCACCACGGTCACTACGAGTTTGTAGTCATGCCATTTGGGCTGACCAATGCACCGTCCACCTTTCAGGCCGCTATGAATCAACTGTTTCGCCCTTATTTACGGCTGTTTGTCATTGTGTTCTTTGATGAAATATTAGTCTACAGTCGCACAGTTCACGATCATGCCACACATTTACGCCTCGTGTTGCAATGCTTGGTTGACAACCAATTTCTGGCTAAGGGCAGCAAGTGCCATTTCTTCAAGTCGTCCATTGAGTACTTGGGACACCTTGTCTCACATAATGGGGTTTCGGCCGATCCTTCTAAGGTGGCTGCCATGGTGGAATGGCCACAACCACGCACTATCAAACAATTGCGGGGTTTTTTGGGTCTCACGGGATACTACCGACGTTTCGTGGCACACTACGCTACTATCGCAGCTCCTTTGACAAATTTACTCAAGCGCGACAAATTCCATTGGACCGCTGCCACCGAAGAGGCATTTGGACGCCTTAAACAGGCCATGACAGCGACGCCCGTACTGCATTTACCAGACTTCACTAAAGAGTTTGTGGTGGAAACGGGCGCATCTAATGTGGGCATTGGGGGAGTGTTGATGCAGGAAGGCCATCCATTGGCCTATTTCAGCAAGAAATTGGGTCCTAGGCTGGCGGGATCATCCACGTACGTCCGCGAATTACACACCGTTGTTGAGGCAGTCACTAAATGGAGACAATATTTACTGGGTCGCCATTTTATTATTCGGTCTGGGCACAAAAGTCTTAAAGAATTGCTCACGCAGGTCGTACAAACTCCAGAACAACAATTCTGCCTTCGTAAGTTGCTGGGATTTAATTTCACCATTGAATACAAGGCGGGTCGTGAAAATTCTGCCACCGATGCTCTATCCCGCTGCTATGAGGACTCCGCAGTATGTTTATCCACCGCTATGTCCACCAGCCAGTTTGATTTTATGCCAAGATTACAGCAGGAAAATGGGTCTTGTGAGGATCTCATCACTCTCCAACGGCAAGTAAAGGCTGGGGACCCCGCTGTCCAGTATTACCAGATTCGCAATGGGGTGTTATACTATAAGAATCGCCTAGTGATCTGCTCCCAATCCTCATTAAAACCAACCTTGCTCCATGAGCTCCACGCCACGCCCATTGGCAGAAATGCAGGGGTTGCACGGACCTACTTACGCCTTAGTGCGAATTTTTACTGGGTCAACATGCGCCATGAAGTCCAACAGTTTGTCGTTGCCTGCCTAGTTTGTCAGACAGTCAAGCATTCTACTCGGGCACCGTCGGGCTTACTCCAACTGCTAGCAATACCAGTAAGGGTGTGGGAAGACTTGGCCATGGATTTCATAGTCCACTTACCGAACTCGCATGGCCTTACTAATATCTTGGTTGTAATAGATTGGTTTACAAAGTACGCACATTTTGGAGCTCTACCTACACATTACACAGCCACCAAGGTAGCTGACTTATTCTCCCACATGGTCATTCGATTACACGGGATGCCTCGCTCTATTGTTTCGGACCGCGACCCCATCTTCACTAGCAAGTTTTGGCAGAAACTGTTTGAACTTATGGGCACAACATTGAAGATGAGTTCAGCCTACCATCCCCAAACCAATGGTCAGACGGAAGTCACAAATCGTTATGTAGAACAGTACTTGCGCGCCTTCACCGCCGATCATCCTAAGCAATGGAGCCGTTTTCTCAACTGGGCCAAATACCACTATAACACTAGTCATCACTTGGCCATTGGTATGACTCCCTTCCAAAAAGTATATGGCAGATTGCCACCTTCAATTCCAGCCTATACCCGCAGCACAACATCCATTCAGGCGGTGGAAGAGGACCTTCTGACAAGAGATGAGATTCTGCGACACTTAAAACAACACTTAGTGCAGGCCCAACATCGAATGACACAGCAAGCAAACAAAAAGCGCAGGGATGTTCAGTTTAGTGTTGGGGATTTGGTTTTAGTCAAATTGCAACCATACCGCCAACACACAGTAGCTACTCGCCTCAATCATAAATTAGCTCACAGATTCTTTGGCCCATTTGCCATTGTGGGAAGGGCAGGCCCTGTGGCATATACATTGGCTCTTCCGCCGACCAGTAAAATCCACCCTACATTTCACGTGTCATTGCTGAGACCGTTTGTAGGTACTCCACCGCAGTCCAGTTATCCGCTACCAGAACTGAGCCACGCCAATAGACCTTTACTCCTTCCCGTCGCCATATTAGCGGGACGTTTGGTGCAGCGGGGGCCAACTCAACTCAAACAAGTGCTGGTACAATGGTCACATAGCAGTCTGGAAGATTCGACATGGGAAGACTTACCTTCTTTCAGCAAACTTTACGGTCTCATCGACCTTGAGGACAAGGTCGTTTTTGAGGATGGGGGTATTGTTAGCAAGGCCCAAATACATTTGGTCAACCGAGCGGTCTAAGAAGAGGCTGAGAAATGGGCTGAGATGACAGCCCAGGAAGAAAGGCCCCAAGAGGAATGCTCTACCTCACACGCAGCTGAAAGCAGTCGGGTAGCAAGAGAGGAAACCAGAGTTGCTGAGGAAGATAAACAGGAACAAAAGTCAGAGCGTGGAATCTGGAAGCGCATGGAGCCAAAATGGATGAGGGATTACGTAGTCGCGGGAAGACGTTGAGAGAAGGAGAGAGCACAACTGTTTTATGTTATTGTTATTTGTTATTGCTGTTTTGTTTTGTGCATTCTGGGTATTGCTGGGTTTATTTGCTTGCTGGACATATATATTTAGCTGTTGGTTTTGTACGTTTTTTTTTTATGCAATTGGTGAAATTTGATTGTATTTTGGGAGTTTGGCACTGACTCAAAGAGTTCTTGATTTCAATACGTAACATACTCTTCTATTGGATCTTATTGTTTTTTAGTGACAAAGTGAAAACGTGTTGGCTTTTTTTTTAATAAAAGGATGTATCCATTAAAAATGATCAGCATAATTTTGAATACAAAAGAAAGGGAAAAGGTAATCCGAACCCATGATTGCTATCTAAGCCTAAAGCAAATTTAGCAACGCCATCGGCAAGTAAGTTTGTCTCTCTATTGACGAAACTAACTTAAGTTTGAGGAAAGGAAGACAAATTTTTTTTAATTTCACTAATAAACTCTTTAAGAATTAGAGAAGTGAATTTAGTTTCGTGAAGATTATCTACTAGGAGTTTACAATCAGATTCAATACATGTATTTTCGAAATTTTTTGAAGTGAACCATCGCAACGCAAGAAGAAGACCATGTGCTTCCATGAGTAAAGGTGGAAATTTTCCAAGCGAAGGGGAGGATATGACAGCCACTACATCTCCTTCACTATTTTGAATGACAGCACCAAAACCCATTTTGTGGATTGGGCGGCATCGACATTAAATTTTAACTACCCACGGGGAGGAGACTTCCAATTGTTTGAGCGGTTTACTTTTTTCAAAGGTGGAGTCTTCAATGTTGGGTCTTTCATTGCTTGAAATTCCTTCAAAAAAGAGTAAGTCCAGGAAACAATATGCTGTGGGGAAACTTGTTTCTTTTTAAAAATATTATCATTTATGCATGTCCAAAGCTTCCACAAAAGACAAACAAAAAACTGGAAATCATCTTTGGTAAGCATGTCAGCAATAAGATGTAAAATATTATTAAAGTTGAGATGTTTGTGAAAGTGCAAAGCATAATTAAAAGTGGTAGATTTGCAAACCTTCTGGTTAGTAGGACAACTAAGCAAAGCGTGGGTGATTGACTCAATTGAAAAACCACATCATGTCATGAGGGTGAAGGACCAATTGATATGTGGGAGAGGTTGAGGTTGGTTAGAAGGGCATTGTTATAGGCTTGCCAAAGGAAATGCTTTACTTTGGCTGGGATGCTTGAAGACCAAACTTCCTTACAGCAAGATGAGTGAAAATTTGAAGAAGAGGAAGGGTCATCAATGGTTGTGTGGGCTGAGTGGTAGCCAAACTTAACTATATATATACTAGAAGGTGTGTGATCCCATATAAGTGTGTTAGGCCGAGTGGTGTTCACTAAAGGGATAGATAGGATGTCGTTGATTATAGGTTGAGAGAAGACGTTAGAGAGGAAAAGGATGTTCCATTTCCCTTGACTATCAATGAGGTCTGAAACTTTATGAGGAGGTTGAGGGGAGGACAAAGAAAATAAAGGGGGTCTTTGATTGGGGATCTAGTAGTCTTCTTGGACTGAGATTGATCTTCCATCTCTAACTTGCCAACGAAGTCCTCTTTTGAGCAGAGATTTGCCTCAATCTATACTGCACCAAATCAGTGAGTGTCTATGACCTAAGATAGCATCCAGAAATTGGTTGTTTGGGTGATAACGGGCTTTGAGGACGTGACTTACTATTGAGTCAGGTTGGGTTAGAGTGCGACATTCTTGCTTGGCGAGCATGGCTTGATTGAAGGACATTAGAGATCGGAAACCTAAACCACCAAGAAACTTGAAGCGATAAAGGGAAGTCCATTTTTTCCAGTGAATTCTCCTATTAGTAGATGAACCTCCCCACTAGAAACTAGCCATAAGAGATTCAATTTTGTGACATAGGGAAAGAGGGAATTTGAAATAAGCCATCATGTATGTAGGAATTGCTTGAATTACAAATTTAATGAGAATTTCCTTGCCAGCTTTTGAGAAGAATTTCTGGTTCCATCTATTAAGGTGACTCCAAACTCTATTCTTGATGAACCCAAAGACTTCTTTTTTGGAACACCAAAACTCTGTGGTAGTCCAAGGTTGTCCATTCAAGACCCTTCTAAGATCGCCATCACATCCAAACTCAACAAGATAGAAGTTTGGTTCATTTTCAGAGATGTTGATGGTGAAACGTCCTTGCCACAAAGATTTGACCCTATCGAGGAAAACACTCTTGTTGAAGGGTCGGTCTGTGAAGACTTTGACAGCGAGGTAGAAAGCAGGTGATGTGGAACTAAGGGCTTTAGGGGTATCTGTAAGAATGTGAATATGATTTTTAGTTTTAGTGAGATTTATGTTGGTATTAAAAGTGTAAATCAGAGATACACAGTGGAATGAGTTTTTAAAAAAATTATTAATACCAGCCAGAATCATACATATATAGATATATTAAATCACATACAAATAGATTAGAGACTACCTCTTGAAGCCTATCAATTATCCATGAATCTTTTTGTATAAATCAGCGTTCTTCCAATCCAGATTTTGAAAGCCCACACCTTGATCTTCTAAACCAATCCTCAAACACACAAGGACGTGTGTGGGCATGTAGGATTCAAAAGGTTGATGTAGGACTCTCTAGATGTACTCAATACATGAGATCTAGAGATGTTTGATTGAGAGAAGATGTATTGAATAGTTTTTTAGGAAAAACTATTGCTTTATTTTCAGAGAGAGAGAAAGAGTGTGACAGTCTAAACTTTTTAATCACTTCAAACAACTTATTCCTGAAAGTATCGCTTCTTTTCAGGTTTATAAAGATAATTAACTAATTTAATTAGTCTTTATTTTATTTAAATTAAAACTGATCAGTTATAACCTATTTATTTAATTTAATTTAAATCGTATTTAAAAAATATTAATTAAATAACTTATTAAACAAATAATTTTGAAAATTCAAAATTCAAATCCCAGGGATACAAATATCCCTGTGTGTGACGCCACACTCACTGTGTAGTGAGTGTGTCACCCCACATATTAGGGTTATCCATAATTTTCTCATTTGTTTGTTTAATCAATATTTAAGACAATATATTTATCTCAAAATAAATATCAATTAATTCAAAATTAACATTATCTTAAAATATCAGTTTTAAATAAATAAATATCTTATTCTAAATAAGATAATTATTAGTCTCTCTTTTTATATTAATTGAAACATGATTAATATTTATTTTAACCTATATTTAAAAAAAACTATATAGTTAAATAATTAATTAATTCATAATTAATAAATTATCCATAATTATAACATAATTATGTCACCCTTTTTATATTAACATAAATAAAAAGATAATTATAACATAAATAAATAAATATCTTATTCTAAATAAGATAATTATTAGTCTCTCTTTTTATATTAATTGAAACATGATTAATATTTATTTTAACCTATATTTAAAAAAAAATTATATAGTTAAATAATTAATTAATTCATAATTAATAAATTACCCATAATTATAACATAATTATGTCCTTGCCCTAGAAAATTAATTCATTTGCAATTATGTCATTCTCTCTACAAATCTTTCTTTTGACATCCTTACCCTTGACAGTGTAGGACAAAGGTGATCTGGGATCATGAACTTATAATACGAAGCTCCAATAAACCAGATTATTAATTAAACTCTTTAATCTAATAATCTTATTTATTAGTTCCATCATTACTCTACTATAAATATGGAATCACACTCTAAGTATTTATAGAATTATATTTACAGAGTTTTCTCTTGTAGTCCATTGATATAATCAATAAATGTAGTTATGTCCTCCATTTATTAGTTTGTTAATTAGAGCTGGTCAAGATTAACATTTCACCATTTTAATTACCTCTTGATCCTTAAGTACCATTAATTCACTAGCGAATAATAACAACAAAAGCAACCACAGGAACAAAAGCAACCACTAGCTCAGGTAACTGCAGTTACCATTCATGAGGCTCCTCCTCCTCATCCTTGTGAACCTGCTTCGATTCCTCAAGTTATTTAGGGCGAGGCCCCATCTGCTCAGCTCCTAGACACGCAGCTCGTGGACTTGTTGTTATATTATTTTATAATATAATGTAATATTATATTATTTTATAATATAATGTTTTAGATTAAATAAATGTGACATAGAGTGTCACATATTGTAACATATAATAGAGAGTTACATTATTTGGATATATGTGAAATATCCAAACATGTAACATATTTGGTGTTACAAATTCATCACAAATTTGTAACTCCTAAATATCACCCATTATTGTGTAGATTTGTTGTTACACAATATTGAGATGAATTTCATAAAGCCATATGAGAAATGGCTGATAGAGATGTGATTTTAACTCCCATATTATGTATAGAAGTTACAAAATCAAGTGGGAATAAATTGGAACGTTTTGGAGAAAACTGAAAAAATGTGTTGCTGAAATTGACTGAGGGCCGCGGCGCCTGGAACTAGCGCCGCAGCCCTAATGGCTGACAACTTCTATAATTTCAGTTTTTTATCCAACTTTGAACGATTCCAACAGCTTAGTAACTCCCAATTATCTATTTTAATTCCATAAAACACCCAATTAATCATTGGTAACAGCCATGGGGGTTGGTGGAATTTGAAATTCAAAGGGTGTCTCTAAACTCTATAAAAAGGAGCCTAATGCTCACTTGTAAGACACACCATTTCTATCCACTAGAGCACTTGGCTAGAAACACCTTGAGGCTTGATTATTCCAGAAAGAATTTCCAAAATCTGAGAGAAATCCCTTAGTGCTTGAGTTAGGGGGAAATAAGCTTTTGGACAAAGGTTTTAAACCTTGTTCAAGTTGGTGATCCCCAATCCTCTTCACTTAGGTTGTGTAAGTGAGAGTTTGTTTGTGGTTTATGTTCTTCCTTTTATTCTATTGTTCTTTTTCTTATTCTCTTGTTTTATTTACTTGTATATTTTGTTTAAGAGTTGTAATCTCTTCATTTGGTCCAAACACTTTATTTTATTTGTAACTTTTGTTTTGAGTTGTACTTTACTATTCTCTTCTTCTTCATCATCTTCTTCATTTCCTTTGTTTTATTTGTATTTTCAGTTATAGAGTTGTAACACTTTATTTAATCAATCTTGTCCATTGTAATATTTTGCATAGAGTTGTAACATTATCTTACCATTTCCATTGAGGCAATATTATTTTTCCTAACACTTGTAGCCCCCCAGTCAAGTCGCTCGAGGTTGCTAGGATCTCGGAAGAACTTTGTGGACCTCTTCACGACATGGAGAATCACATGGTGGGTCATGCCAACCAAGTAAACGTCAAGGACCTGAGGGCCATAGAGGAGCATTCCCCAGAGGATGTCCTGGAGTCAGCCTTGAGAATGAATCTGATTGTGAGTTATCCTCTTTCTTGCAACATTCCTTTTTTTTTCGCTAGCTAATTTTTTTTCTTTTGTAGTATAGCTTAGCTCGAATTTGCGACATCGCTCGGATCCAAGCTTAAAGAGATGAGGTCAAGGTTGCTCTGGTGGCATCCCAAGATAATGAGCGAATGGCCAAGGAACATGTCATCGAAGTGAGCCAGCGTCGAGACCAGCTGCAGGTCGAGGTCGACAACCTCAACAAGAAACTTGAGGAAGTTGATGTGCTAAAAAAGAATCTGTCCAAGGTCGAAGAGAGATCTAAGCATGATGTTGAGAAAGTGAAGTAGGCTATTTCCGAGGCAACGAATGCCCTGAAAGAGATGTTATACCGGTGTTGGGCATACAACCCGGAAGGAGATTTCTCATTTTCGGATGCGGAGCTTTGGGGGCGTTACCTCACCAAGTTCCAGAGCTGACTCTCACAAGAGCTCTCCAAGACCGTGGAGGATTCCAGAGCTGCTGAAGGGGGTGATGATGAGGTGACATCACAAGGGCAAGTTACCAGAGTTTAGTGATGTTTAGGGCACACTCATCCTCTCTTTTACTTTTTTATTTTAATGCTTTATTTCGAGTTCTTTGAACCTATTGTAATTAAGCTTTCAAAAGCTGAGATAATCACCTTCGGGCTCAGTTCGAGTTTATTTCTCTTCGAGTTATTCATATACTTGTGTTAGTACATGTTCATTAGTTTCTGATTTATTTTTGTTCCCTTAACCTATTATCTTGCTATGCTTATGAACTTTTAAGTCCTTGTACATTTGCCATCAAATGGGTTATATCCAGGAATTTGCTAGCCTAATAGAGTTATACCTATTAGGAGTCAGGCCTCGGACCTTATATCAAGGAGTTTGCTCGCGTCTTATACCTATTAGGAATTAGGCCTCAAACCTGGTTATATCCAGGAGTTTTCCCGCCTAATAGCGTTATACCTATTAGGAATTAGGCCTCAGACTTGGTTATATCCAGGAATTTTCCTAATCAAACTTCTTGGTTCTGTATCTTTGAATTTTCTTAGTTCATAATTGGAATTTCTTTCAAAATTCAAGCATTAAAAAACCATATAATAATCAATTTTTCGAATTCTAAGTTGAATTTTTTTTATCAAATTTTGCTGAATATCTCAATGACCGTGGAGGGTTATATGCCCCCTAAGCAATTAGAATTTATAAGTATTCTAGGTCTCTTTTACAAAATAAGCTTGAGATACAATACAAAAAGAAATGATAATTCTGGTACCTCGCTTAAGTTATGCGGTAACCTTATATTATTCAAATTCTTGAAAAATAAGAACGACTTTTATAAATAAGCCTTACAAGAAAGAAGCACTGCTAAATTTTTTTAACAAAGTCGTCCTATTATTGGTAGTATTTTTTTAAGATGTAGAGAATTCTAGGTCCATGGGACAAGCTCTCCATTTAACCGAGCTAGTTTGAAGGTTCCTTCACGCAAGATTTCCATGATTTGATAGGGTCCTTCCCAGTTCGGTCCCAATACACCATCCTTAGGATCTTTGTTCGCCGAAAATACTCTTCGGAGCACTAAATCACATAGTACGAGATTTCTTCCTTTGACTTTTGAGTTAAAATTGCGAGTTATCCTCTGTTGATAATGGGCAAGCTGTAACTATAATTCCACCCATTTTTCCTTGATCAGGTCCAGAGATGCGTTAAGCATGTCATGATGGTTTCAATCTTGATTGAAGGATTCCGGTCTATGTGACGTCACTAATGCCTCAATTGGGAACATAGCCTCATTTTCAAAAGTCAAAGAGAAGGGAGTGTGCCCTGTGGAGGTGTGATGTGAAGTCCTATAGGCCCAAAGTACTTGTGGGAGCTGCTCGGGCCACAATCCCTTAGCTTCGTCTAGTCATTTCTTTAAGCTCGCTTTTAGGGTTTTGTTTACAACCTCGACCTACTTATTGGCTTGCAGATACGCCACTAAAGAAAAACTCTTAGTTATGCCGCACTTCTTACAAAAGTTTGTGAAAAGATCACTATTGAATTGGGTTTTGTTGTCAGACACGATCTTCTTTGGGAGCCCAAAACAACATATGATATTCTTCACAATGAAATCAAGGACTCTCTTCGAGGTTATGGTCGCCAGAGGCTCAGCCTTGACCCACTTTGTAAAGTAGTTGATGGCGACAACTGCATAGCGAACTCCTCATTTTCCAGTTGGCAATGAACCAATCAGGTTGATCCCCCATACTGCAAATGGCAAGGGTGATGAAATCATGGTTAGCTTCACGGGCACTGCTCGAGAATGTGTTGCAAAACTTTGACACTTGTCACACCTTTGGACGTATGAGACCGAGTCCTTTTTGAGCGTCGGCCAAAAATAGCCCTGCCTAAATATCTTTAGAGCCAGGTTTTGCCCCCTAGCGTGGTCTCCACAGAATCCTTCATGTATCTCACGTAGGATAGTCTGTGCTTCCTCGGGCAGGACACACCATAGGAGGGGCATTGATGTAACACCCTAGAAAACAAAGACCGTTACACTGTGTGTTTAGAATAGTGCAAGACTTGCTAATCAAGTCGTTTGAACATAAACGTGTTTCTAGAGTCAACTGACAGGTTAGGGTTAAAAGGTTTTGATCGAAAAATGGTTGACATTCATTAAAATAAGAGTTTGATACATGGGATCCCAAAAATAATGTTTACAAGGCGGTTTCAACCCTAAAAAAAGTTAATATAATTGCATCCAACCTAAATGGCAAAAATACAAATCTTGGCTCTAGTCCCTGTAAATCCCTCTGCCGTGGCGGTCGAGTAGCTGCCGATGTACATCTCGCCCCCAAAGCTCTCCAACTCATGGCTGGTCCAACTTTCCCTTGCCTTTACCTGCACCACGTAGCACCCGTGAGCCAAGGCTCAGCAAGAAAACCAAGTTCAACAAGCACATATAACTACAGAATGTACATAGTAAACTTTAGATCAATCAGTTGAATTAACAATAGAATACAAGTACTAAACCAGGCAACATTAATAGTTTAATCCAAACATATAAATCAATCTTAATATAATTAATTAGGTGTCGGTGCCCTTAGGACGAGCCCTCTAATCATTTAGCTGATTCTAGCTCGCTTAACCCAAGATGTGTTTAGATAATATGGGGGGTTCAGCCAAGTGAGCTTTCAGATGTTGAAACGCCTGCTCGCATTCTTCAGTCCACTCAAACTTTTTGTTTCCCCTGAGCATGTTTTAGAACGTGAGACATTTGTCAATGGATTTTGAAATGAAGCAGTTTAGGGCCGTTACCTTTCCAGTTAAGCTCTATACTTCTTTATGTGACCTAGGCGAAGGCATTTCTAGTAACGACCTGATCTTCTCTGGGTTTGCCTCTATCCCCCTTGTGTTGAATATGAAGCCCAAAATTTTTCCCGAGGATACCCCAATGGTGCACTTCCAGGGATTTAGCTTCAAGTCATACTTCCTTAGCACACCAAAACATTCTTCCAGGTTGAATACATGGTTACTGGCAGTCTTTGATTCAACAAGCATATCATCGATGTACACTTCCATGTTTTTCTCGATCTGGTTAATGAACATTTTTTTGACCAGCCATTGATACGTTGCACCAACATTCTTCAATATGAATGGCATAACATTGTAGCATTATACATTATGCTCAATCATGAACCTAGTGTGCTCTTGGTTCGCAGGGTTCATCATGATCTGGTTATATCCAAAATATGTGTCCATGAAAGACATGAGCTCGTGACCGGCTGTTGCATCTACCAACTGATCAATTCGAGGTAGTGGGAAATAATCCTTAGGACAAGCCTTATTGAGGTCAGAAAAGTCAATGCAAGTTCTACTTCCCATTGGGCTTTGGGACCAAAACAGGGTTAACAATCCAGCTCGGATATTTTGCTTCCCTTATGAACTCACACTTAAGTAAGCGGGCTACTTCTTCTTCTTCTAAAGCTTCTGATTGCCCCTTCCCCAAAAGCCTTCATTTATGTACCTTCCAGGAACATTCCTATCCAAATTCAAAGTATGCATCATAACATTTGGATTGATTCCCATCATGTCTTCATGTGATCAAGCGAAGATGTCTAGGTTATTTCTTACAACTCGACCAGCTCCTTTTTCCTTTTAGTTCCAAGATTCTTTCCAATCTTTACAACCCTTGAAGGTACCTCTTGGTCGATACTAACTTCCTCGAGCTCTTCCAATGCTTGGAGCTCAGACTTGCCTTCGCCTAATCTCAAATTAATGTAATCCTGTGGGCGACCTCATTATTTCCTTCCTGAGGTTCTTCTACCCCATGGGCAATTTTTATTACCTGAGGCTCCTCATTCCCCTCAATGATGACCATAGCTTGCTGCTTGGGTTTTGATTTTCCCTTCATAGCAATGCTATAGCATTCTCTGGAAACGAGCTTAACTACTCTTACAGTACATATACCTGAGGTTGAGGGGAACTTCATTGCTAGATGTCGGATTGAGGTGATACCATCAAAATTCATCAATGCGGGTAGTCCCAAAATTGCATTGTATGTAGCTGAGCAATTGATTACAAGAAATTTGGGCATTTTAGCAACAGCTCGCATATCATTTCCCAATGTCACTACAAGACCGATCGTCCTTATGGCTGCTGTTCCATCTCTCGAAAATCCGTATAGGATCATCGAGGTCACCTTAAGATTAGCTATAGATAGTACCATCTTTTATAGGGTGGACCTGAATAGCATGTTGTTGACCCTCGAATTGGTCAATGACACGGAGTCAGATAAATGATATAAAGCTAGATGAAAATGAGAAGAACTCCAAACGAAAAGATAAACAACACAAACAATTTATAGTGGTTCGACCCCAATAGCTTGGTAACAACCTACATCCACTTAGTGTTCTTATTGATGTAGTATTCCAAGAACAGTGATCAATGAACTAGGGTTCACGAGTTTCACTAAATCTCAGATAAATACAATTGTGATGGATAACAACACTCTTTTTCTCTTTAGAATCTCCCAGCTCAAACGTTCTAAAGCCAAATGTTCAAAAGTCCAAAAGTCCCCTCTCTTGAGCCGTTTGATTCTTATTTATAGGCTCAAGGAGGTTTTCATGGGCCACTGGGCCTTAATTACACTTAACACATGCGTATCTAAATAATAATGAAAATTACAATTAATACGCAATTACAAGATTGCACATCTGAAGGGAATAACTGAGTATATGCGACCAGGCTAGTCACCCATAATTATGATACTTGATAAGCCAATGATCTCCTAGTCGAGGGTCAAGGATGGCATGCTCACTTAAAATTGCCACGTGTTTCCCAAGTGTAAATCAATCCAGCCACGTCATCCGGTAGTCCATTTTTGGGTAAACATTTGCCCTCCCAAGTTTAATTTACTATGACCAGCATAAAGTAAACTTAAACGATCAACCCTTCGCGTGACCTGTCAGACCTGTCAGAGCCACTAGTGCCTTTTCGGAATAGGTAACCAATCATGTCATTGCAGTTTCCCAAAAGGCGATTTGACAACTATCACACTTTTCCATGCCTCAAAAAATCATCCCCCATTATTACCTCATTAACCGTGCCTCGACCAATATAAATAACCCCTCAGTTTCACTTTTTACTTTTTACTCTCCCTTTTTTCCTCAAGAATACTGAAGAACGAAGCACGAACTGAAGAACAAAGCCCGAAGTACCCAGAAAACTCAGATGACTTCGGTGATCCGTGGAGTATTTGTCCAGCCACTCGAATTAACATTCGTATCTCCACTTCAACTTTTTATTCCAGTAAGTTTCTTAAGCTTCTTTGTCTATGAGATGCCATGTAATAGTTATCCTTTGAGTTTTTTGACTTGTTGGTATTTGGGTTTCTGATTGTTATTGAAAACATGATTTGGGGTAATCGGGCTAGTAGGTATTAACATGATGGGATAAGGAAAAAACACTAAATGAGGCTTAGGAATTGACTTAGGAATTGGGATTACTGATTTAGGGCGCAAAATTGAAGTAAAAGTTCGATTTTTAGGCACTTGGAAAAAACTGGGTTTTTCCCTCCCTTTTTCAGAGTTGAAAAGTTTTCTTTGAAATTTTTTTAATTTATACTTTTTAATCTGTTTTCCAAACTGTTCGCATACTATTTAGTGTTTATGTTAGAATGCTGCTGGTCGTATAAAAGCTTAACTTTTATACACGAGCAACGTTATCCCAACGCTTCCACTTCTTTAGTCTATTGGCCGTAGATTCTCATCTCCCCTTCTCTATTCGCAGATTTTCATGCACGACCCATGGGGAGGTGAGAGGCTGATTGATGACGACTTGCTCGCACTACTGCTCAAAGATCAAGAACAACCGTCGCTACAATTCTTAGAAATTCCTTTTTCTCAACACAACCCCGCAAATAGACTACCGACTAGTCCAACAAATATGGGTCGCGTGAAGTCCATCGCTCAAAGAAAAAAAAATACAACCAAGCCTTCTACTAATCAGCTTACTTCTCGGGCTGAAACTCCTTCAACCACCCCTCAACCTGTAAACACTTCCCCGCCAGACATTCAAACCAAAACCCAACCTCGCGACGTCCTCCGACCCAAGGTCGAATGGTATGTGGCGCCTCCTAGTGTTATTACAGCTAGGATGGTAGCCAATTATCTCAAGAAGTATGGCCTTCCTGGGATAATCCTCATGAAGCCTTCGATTGACCAGCGGGCAAACCTGCCTGGGGGCGCCTTCAACGCTTGGTCAAGGTATCACATTGAGGTAGGGGCAACCTTGCCTCTACATCCATTTTTCCAGGGGTGGCCAATTATTTCGAGGTTGCTCCTTTTCAAATCACCCCAAACAGATATAGAGTACTTTCTGCTCTCTATATCCTTTACAATCACAAGAAGTGGCCCGTTCCTACACCACATGAGATCAATTATTTGTTTGATCTCAAATCCAACCCCAACCATAACAATACGGGGTTCTTCCATTTCTACCACCAGGAATCTACTCGAACCTTCCTAAGTGACACTACCTACAAGTCCAATGTGGGGAAGTACTTCCAGGAGTACTTTTTAACACCAGACCTGATCGCCCACAACATGGCCTTCACTGAAGGAGGTAAATCATTTATTTACTGGTTGTTTGGTTTCTTTTAGCTTTCCTATACACATTTTAGAACTTCAGTGTCGTTCAGGTCCATGGCATCGACTAGTCCCCACTCCAGACATGGAGATACGGGTAGCAGCCCTGGATAGCATGACAGACATCGAAAAGAGTGTCAAAGAGCTGGTCATGGAGAATAACCTAAGGCTGGTCGGCCTTCTTGCACCTCACCAGGATGTGAGGGAATCGGCAGTGAGAAGTGCTACCGGGGGAGAAGTTCCCGAGCAGCACCAAGATGTGTCACAACCCCTAAGGAGGAGGGCTACGGGAGTGACCATCAGGGAACCCTCCAACACTCCGTGAGCAGCTACTGCCCCTACTCAATAGGGAAAGGGCAGGCAAAAGCTTTTTGAACACCCCGAGCCTATGCTTGAGTCCTCGAATGAGAACGGTACTGACTTCTCACTCTTGGACAGTTTGCCCATTTCCTGTCATTTATTTGACGGGGACGACAACTTAAATACTCGACTAGTTTAGATTCAGATTTCTTTATGGCAGAGAGTGAGTGTAGCCGTAGTACAATAGATAATGTAATGACCAGTAGTTGTAACTCGGGTATTTTACTTATAATTTCTTTTCTCTCTTTCCATGTCTTTGTTGTATGACAACTTTCCCTGACTGATCGTATGCTTCTTTTCTGCAGACATGCCTGCCGAAAAGGTGTTCAATTTGTACACTAACCCCACTACCATAACTCCTGCGAGCAGGAAGAAATCAAACTGGCGCTAGCCCGGAGAAGGTTGTAGTGACCCATCCGCAAAAAAGGATCGGACGGAGGACCCTCCTGCACCAACTCCTTCAAAAGTGACGACTCCCCTTCTGACTCCCCCTCCAGGTCCCGCCGACCAGACTCCTCCAGCTCTCTCCGACCAGAATCCTGCTGCTCAGCCAGATAAAACTCTGGTTGAGGCTATCTTGAACTTCGCCTGCACTTCGGCCAGCGACAGGCTGAAGAAACTGTCCAGACACCAGCATAGTTTGGAATCCTTCAGTAATGCTCCCACCCTGCCGGTCGACCAACTCTTCAGTCATGCGCTGAACGAACTACTCACTGTGAGCCACCACTCTCATTGTGGTTTGATTACTTATCTCTCTGATTGATACTAACAGCTTTTTTTTATTTTTTTCTCTGATCACAGGGGATTCTAACTGTGAGTACTGGTTGGCGTCGCTCGGAGGAGATGGTCGCCAAGCATGCTGAAGAGATCAGGGCGGTCGAGGGAAGGCTCGCCGAGAAGCACAAGGTGGTCGAGGCCAAGCATGCTGAGGAGTTGCGAGCAGCCAAGGCTAAGATCGCCAAGCTCGAGGAGGAATTGAAGAATAAGGAGGACTCCGTTGCCAAAATCACTGCCTCCAAGGAGAGGTATAAGGAGTCCTCGCTAATAAATTACCGAGAACCCAACAAACTTCAACCGGAGTTGGAGATCAGCCGCAAAGAGATTGCCAACCTCGAGGAGACCAACGCCCGCAACCTGGAGAAGTATGAGGGAGCGACGTTCCAGTGCTTCTATATGTTTTGGAAGAGCAATCCCAAGGTGGACTTTACCTACTTACCAGACCCTATAAGGCAGGCTGAGTTGGCGAAGTGCACTGCTGGCCTGGAAGAGGGGGATAAGGCACAGGGATCTCCTGAGATATCTTTGGCAACAAGCATTGAGGGCGTCAATGAAGATGCTGGGGCCACAGTCGATCAACAGCCATAAAAGCCTCAGTAGGATCCTTCTGCTGGTTCATAAATTTTTACCTGCATTTACTTTAATTTGTAACTTGGGACACACGAACCTTGGTTCGTGATGTCAAGACAATTTATTTTTTGCTGCACGGGCAGCTTTTTCTTTTAATTAACAATTTCATCCGAGCAGAAACTGCTCGCGGTGAAAAGGAATTTACTTTTGACATTATAATATTTGTACTTTATTATAACATCTGTCCGCGTGACCAATCTTAACATAGCACTTTGTTTTGATTTAACAAAATTTTGAAAAATACTCTAAGTACCGTAGCATGCTTTCCCTTATTTTGCTCGTGTGTTTACATATACTTATTAATATGCTTTGCTTACTTAGTACCTTATATGCCCCCCAAGTGATTGAGGAGCTTAAGGTCCTCGGTCACTTTCCTTGATCGAGACCTGTTCGAACATTACTGCTTGGAATAAATACTTATAGAAATGATAATAGAGCAAAACAACACACGTAATGAGCAAATACTTGTAATAAATACAATAATTGGCAAGAATAACTGGCTGCGCATAGTTCCTTTTAATTCTCATAATAAATGGAAAATCGTTTTTGTACGAGTGATCAAAAATTTGATCTTACACTTATAAGCGATGCCACTTCCCACCATATGCGGGCATCCTCTCTCATCATATACGTGGGACAGGCCACTCTGTCATAACCTTCTATCCTCATGAAGTCCAGGCACTACTACAATTTGGACATCAGCCATCGGACATGAGAGGTCGGTTCTCCTTAAACCGACTTAACACATGTTCGTAAGTCAGTTTACACAGAACCGACCTATCATGTATGTCCAAGGTAAGCATGGGATGTCGGTTGCGCGAGAACCGACCTACTATGTGGACATGGTAGGTCGGTTCTGTGTGAACCGACCTCTCATGCTTATAGAAGACATAATAGGTCGGTTCATGCAAAACTGACCTACCATGTTGTCATGGTAGGTCAGTTTTGTGTAGACCGACCTACCATGTCCTACCTTGCTGACATGGTAGGTCGCTACTATGTGAACCGACTTATCATGTCTCATTATAAGAATTTTAAAATATATTAATTTATTTAAACTATAAATATTTATATCTATATGTAATAAGCTATAAATATATATATATCTATATATAAAAAATATACTTATTAATATTACATAGATTATAATTTTTGAAATATAAATAAATTATTTGTAATTAAAACAAATTAATTTAATTTTTTATAAACAAGAAAGTATTTTAATTTAATAGTATTTATAATTTAAAATACAAAAACTTCATAAAATAATTTAGAGTATCTCTTTAATAATTTTTTAGATGACATGGTAGATCGGTTGTGTAGGAAATGACTTCTCATGTGACATGGTAGGTCGGTTGTGTAGAAACGACCTACCATGTCATTATAAAAATACATTATTAAAGATACTCTAATTTGTTTTATATTATTGAAATTAAAAAATATATTAATTTATTTAAACAGTACATATATATAATTTATTTGGGTATGAAATAGGTATAAAAAATATATACTATTAATATTACATATATTATAATTTTTGAAAGATAAATAAATTAATAAATTATCTATAACTAAAAAAATTTATTTCATTTTTATAAACAATAAAATATTTTAATTTAATAGTATTTATAATTTAAAATACAAAAACTTTATAAAATAATTTAGAATATCTCTTTAATAATTTTTTAGATGACATAGTAGGTCGGTTGTATGGGAAATGACTTCTCATGTGACATGGTAGGTCGGTTGTGTAGAATCGACCTACCATGTCATTATAAAAATACATTATTAAAGATACTCTAATTTGTTTTATATTATTGAAATTATAAAATATATTAATTTATTTAAACAATACATATATATAATTTATTTGGGTATGAAATAGGTATAGAAAATATATACTATTAATATTACATATATTATAATTTTTGAAAAATAAATAAATTAATAAATTATCTATAATTAAAAAAATTTATTTCATTTTTATAAACAAGAAAATATTTTAATTTAATAGTATTTATAATTTAAAATACAAAAACTTTATAAAATAATTTAGAGTATCTCTTTAATAGTTTTTAGATGACATGGTAGGTCGGTTGTATAGAACCGACCTACCATGTAATTATAAAAATACATTATTAAAGATACTTTAATTTGTTTTATATTATTGAAATTTTAAAATATATTAATTTATTTAAACATTACATATATATAATTTATTTGGGTATGAAATAAGTATAAAAAAATATATACTATTAATATTACAAATATTATAATTTTTGAAAGATAATTCAATTAATAAATTATCAGTAATTAAAAAAATTTATTTCATTTTTATAAACAAGAAAATATTTTAATTTAATAATATTTATAATTTAAATTAAAAAAAAATTATAAAATAATTTAGAGTATCTCTTTCATAATATTTTAGATGAAATGGTAGGTCAGTTGTGTAGGAAATGACTTCCCATGTGACATGGTAGGTCAGTTGTGTAGAACCGACCTACCATGTCATTATAAAATTACATTATTAAAGATACTCTAATTTGTTTTATATTATTGGAATTTTAAAATATATTAATTTATTTAAACAATACATATACATAATTTATCTGGGCATAAAATCAGTATTAAAAAATATACTTATTAATATTATATATATTATAATTTTTGAAATATAAATAAATAAATTATTAATAATTATAAATTTTAATTTAATTTTTATAAATAAGGAAATATTTTTATTTAATAGTATTTGTAATTTAAAATAAAAAACTTATAAAACAATTGAGAGTATCTTTTTAATAATTTTTTTAAATAACATGGTAAGTCGGTTGTGAGGGAAATGACTTCTCATGTGACATGGTAGGTCGGTTGTGTGAGAAAAGACCTACCATGTAATTATAAATATATATTATTAAAGATGCTCTATTTTTTTTAGATTATTGGAATTTTAAAATATATTAATTTATTTAAACAATACATATATATATATAATTTATTTGGGTGTGAAATAAGTATTAAAAAATATATATACTTATTAATATTACATATATGTTTAATTTTTACATCATAGATCAGTTCTAGAATAGACTTATCATGTTGCATCATAAGTGAGTTGCTAATGGACCGACTTACCATGTTAAAATTAGGGCATTGAAAATAAAACCCCAAATAAATTTGAAGTATCTCGCGTACTATTCTTCTTCTTCACCATCCACCCCGCGTTTTTCTTTCTTCTTCATTCCGCCAGCAACCCAACCCTCTTCTTCCTCGACTCCGGTCACAACAGGGACCTTCACCTCAGCTCCATTCGGCAGCCTCCTTCGTCATTCACCACAGTCTTCAGTCAGGTTAGCCTCTACCTCAATCACCCCATATTTATTCATATATATATATTTCAAGGGAATTGCTTGATTTCATGATTCACTATGCTTGCCTATTTAGCACTCTATATCTACACAGATTATAATATTGTTTGCCAGTATATTTATTTTTACAACTTGAAACAATCTGTTACTAAAAGAAGTTTGTTTAGACCTTCCCTTTCATTCTTCGATTTTATCTTGAGTGAAACTAATTATATATATATATGCATGTATATTATAGGTAGCCATGGTTTAACTTCTAACCACCATAACCACCATTCGGCCACCACAACCACCACCCTCACCACCATCGGCCTCCATCTGTGACCACTCAAAGTGGCACCTCCATACACGGCCAGCCACCATTCTCAATCTCTAACCACCACCAAACCATCTCAAATCTTAAGACCACATATATTAAACTATCCCAACCCCTTAATGTATGTTTTTAGTCCCCCAACACTAATTAAATCCATACAAAACAGCCCACAAATTCACTCCCATGCTTAAGAACATAAATAAAAAATAATCGGTACCGTAAACTACGAAGGAAGTTCACGAATTTGTATCGACCTATTGTGGCTGGTTTCTTGTGGTTCCTTCTTCTCTCCACTTTTGTCCACAATGCTATGGACGCAACCAAATCATTCCACATAAATTTCGTACTCAGAATCTAAGAGAAAAATCACCGCAAAATAGGTTCGGAATTACGTTTTTCCTTCAAGAATACTCTACAATTTATACACATGATACGTGAGAATAATATATAATATTTTTATTATGTTTATTATTTTAAAAATGGCCTACAATATATTGGTAGTAGAAATATTTGGTCATATTTTTTTTTATTTATCAACTAAATTATTTTGCTACTATAATTTGGTAGGAAAATATGATTCATTGCTACCAATTATATTTGGTAGCTAAAAGCTTAGTAGCTAAAACTCTATTTTCTTATAGTGACACTAATACAAAACATGTTCATGCTTGACTTTCTTTTTTTATATAATAGATTATATATATATATTTATATAATTTGACGATTCTTAACTAATGTATAATTAATTTTAATGTTCATGCAGGCTCCAGTTAATTATTTTTCTTGGTTATTGTTAATTGCCAGAGGTAAGTATGTTATCTTATTAGAGGAGTTTGAATATCTTAAATATTCATCCATAGTGAAGTAGGTTCTGAGATTAAATTTGTGTGTTGCGGTGACAATGGAATTTTGAGAACTTGTGTGTTTTAGGGAAGTTGGTTTTGGAAAATTTATTTGTGTGCTGTGGAGATATAAGGAAGAAACTTATTGTGTGTTGTTTGAATTGTTTGATTCTTTGTAGAAATATGGTTAGGTCACTATTATAAGGGAAATGTTGCCCGAATTCATCTAGAATTATGTTTTATTTTCTTATATTTAAATTATATTGTGCTTGCATATTTCTTCTTTGATTGGTATAGGGAAGCTCTGTCAAAATTTATGTTAAAAAGATAGTATATTAATAGGAATATGACAACGCTAAAAATTTGTTATGAGAATTTTCTACATGCAGGAGGATTTTAGTCCAATTTTAGGGAAACTTCTGTCGAAATTTTTCTAGGAAATGGACAAGAGTTGGATAACAAAGGACAGACTTTCAAAAGAGTATGAAGAGGGAGTTGACAACTTTATTAAGTTTGCCTTAGAAAATACAATGGACCCTTCAAGAGTTCATTGTCCATGTAGAAAATGTTCAAATTTGAAAAAATTAGACATAACGGAGATAAAGAGTCATCTATACTTTACAGAATGGACCAAACATATGTTAAGTTGATTTGGCATGGAGAAGAAGATGACTCTAACAATAATGTTCCCAATGAAAGAAAGCAATTTGATGACCCTATAGAGATGGTGAGAGATGCAGATGAACGTTTTGTTGATAAGCCTGAAGAATTTTTGAAATTCTTAGAAGATGCAGAGAAACCAATATTCTTCGGGGCACCTTTGTAAAAATTAGTTGTTTTAGTAAAACTATACAACTTGAAAGTTGGTAGTAGTTGGAGTGACACAAGTTTCACAAAGTTATTAACTTCATTAAAAGAAATTTTACCAAAAGACAATGAGTTGCCTTCCTTGATTTATGAAGCAAAAAAAACATTGTGCACATTAGGAATGGAGTATAGCAAGATTCACGCTTGTCCAAATGATTGTGTTCTATATCGAAATCAATATGAGAGTGCAACTGAGTGCCCCGTATGTAAAACATCTAGATGGAAAAAAAATAAGAACAACAAAGAATGTAAGAAAGGGATTTCGGCAAAAGTATTGTGGTATTTGCCACCAATACCTAGGTTTATACGTTTGTTTCGAAATCCCGAACATGCCGAAAGTCTGCAATGGCATGAGGATGGAAGGATCAAAGATGACAAATTGCGCCATCCATCTGATTCCCCAGCTTGGAAAGAAGTGGATGAACTATGGCCTCAAATAAGAAAGGATCCTAGAAATCTTCGACTTGGTCTTTCTGCTGATGGCATCAATCCATTCTGCAATATGAGCTCATCTTACAGTTGTTGGCCAGTGATTCTATGTATTTACAATCTTCCTCCTTGGTTGTGTATGAAAAGAAGATTCACAATGTTAACTTTATTGATATCAGGTCCTAAGCAACCTGGAAATAATATAGATATCTATTTAGCACCTTTGATATATGACCTAAAGGTGTTGTGGAACGGGATTGATTATTATGATTCTTTTAAAAAAGAAAATTTTATACTTAGAGGTGTACTCTTATGGACAATCAATGATTTTCCTACTTATGGTAATTTATCATGATGTTTTGTAAAAGGATATAAAGGATGTCCGATATGCGGTGAAAAGACAAGTGCCACAAGATTAGAACATTGTAGGAAGATGTGTTATATGGTTCATAGAAGGTTTCTACCAGAAAAGCATTATTACCGGAAGCAAAAATTATCATTTAATGGTGAGCAAGAGTTGCGAGAAGTGCCTATACCAATGACTGGAGAAGCTGTCTACGAAGAGATTCGTTTAATAGAAAATAAATTTGGTAAGCCTGTGGAAAAGGTCGATGAAAGTGTAGAGACAAAGGGGAAAAAGAAAGGCAAATGTAAAACAAACATCAAACGAAAGCGCAATAAGAAAGATCAACTAGCGGAAGATTCAAAGAATACTACATGTTGGAAGAAGAAGTCAATTTTCTTTGAATTGGAATATTGGAGACATTTGTTAGTAAGACATAATCTTGACGTCATGCACATTGAGAAAAAAATATGTGATAGTTTGATCGGAACCTTACTTAATATTCCTGGGAAAACTAAGGACAGTATCTCTACTCGTAAGGACCTTGTGTTAATGTCTGAATCAAAAAAAGATTTGGCACCTGAAACAGGTGAAAGAAGAACTTATTTACCTCCTGCTTGTTACACCTTGAAGAAAGACGAGAAACGTAAACTTTGTGAAACTTTGGCAAATGTTAAGGTTCCAGATGGGTATTCATCAAATATTCATAATTTAGTATCTTTGAAAGATTGTAGACTAATCGGTCTTAAATCTCATGATTGTCATGTATTGATGCAACAGTTACTTCCAATTGCTATTCGGGGATCACTAGAACAACATGTTAGAAATGCTATAATACGAATGTGTTTGTTTTTTAATGCCATATGTTGTAAGGTTGTTGATGTATCTAAGTTGGACAAGATTGAAATAGAAATTGCGAAGACCTTGTGCTTATGTTGGATCCACTGAAGAAGAACGAGTTGAATGGGTATCAAAGCGTATGATTGATTCAAATCCAGGTCAGATGTGGTTGTTGCCATATCATAAGGGGTAAGTTTTTTACTTTTAGTATTTTGTTAGTGAATATATATAATATTAATAATGATTTGTTTTTGTGTTTTTGTTAGAAAGCATTGGATGCTTATAATAATTTATTTTTATCACCAATTGTGCTATTTCCTGGATTCTCTTCACAATTTTCCACCAGATGAAATCAAATCTCCCATTTCTCGGTAAAAATCTAACCAATTAACTACATACTCTTAAATTCATTTAAAAATTAACAACATCTAAATGATTATGTTTTTATTGCTTAGTGTCTTTCAACATTTACGCACAAATAATGCGAAAACTAAGGATGTCGCGTGGAGAACTGTTAAGTGTCCTCGTCAACCATTACAATTAGTACAATGTGGATTCTATGTTATGAGGATGATGCAAGATTTCGTGACAAATGAGTTTTCAATGCGATGGCTAACTAGTAACATAAGTGAAAATATTCATTATTAAAGTTCTAGCTTTACCTTAATATTAAGTATATTAATTCAACACATGCAATGAATGTTGTTTTAGTGTGGCGGGAAGAACTCTTACACAAAGGATGAGATCAATGAAGTACGTGAAGAATGGACACAATGCGTCATGGATTTGATGAGTACTACATAGGTCCACTCACTTTTGTTAACTTAGACTTTTAATGAGATATACTTACAATGTTAACCTAGACTTTCTTGAAGATATACACACTTTTGTTGTCTAAGTTTACAATGCTTATATGAGTCATTTTGTAATTAACTTAAGACTCGTTATTTTGGATACTTAGTTTAAATTATAGTATTTTATATCACTGTGATATCTGTTTTGTTTTGTTCAGTTTGTTTGTATAAAAAACATGATTTTTTTTGGGGCATAATACACTTTTTAATAAAAAAACACCATAAGTCGGTTCTAGTAAAACTAACAATAGATGTCTACACCATAAGTCAGTTGTGACCCGACTTATCATGTTTTACACCAGAGGTCGGTGTGCAACCGATCTACCATGGTTTACACCAGAGGTCAGTTGGCGCCAAACTGACCTCTGGTGTAAGACATGGTAGGTCGGTTTGCAACCGACCTAACCGACCTACCATGTCTTACACCAGAGGTCGGTGTGCAACCGACCTACCATGTCTTACACCAGAGGTCGGTTTGGCGCCAACCGACCTACCATGTTTTTACATCATAAGTCACTGCATGGGAAGTTAGTTCCCAACCGACTTATGAACATTCAGAAGTCGGTTTTTAACTGACTTATCGTGTAATTTTTGTAGTAGTGAGGATCGTAGTAATCATAGTCATCCACTATTCGGGCTTCAGTAGATCAGGTCCTCCCTCAAAAGTTGGGGGATGTTGCTTTCAGAACCGCTCATACTGTGGCTCCCACCTGTTCCCAACTTCCACTGGCTGAATAATTGGTGCCACTGTAGGTGGCGCAATAAGTGCAACACTCCCTGCTAGAGCCTGCTGTCGTAAAAGACGAATTTGTTCATCTTGGCTCTGAAGTCACGCTTGCATCTTTGGCATAATTGGCTGCCAGTTCTCAGGGGCTGGTGGAGGAATTTGGCCCTGGTCATCACCTCCGGTTCCAGACCTAGTGCCGGCTAGTCGCGTAGATTTCCTTGGATGCATAGCTATCCAAGTTAATCTGCAATCAATGACTCGGCAATCAGACCATGATGACAGGGTAAATTTTTTTCCAAAATCCGCCGATGGACCATAATCAACCACAAGCAATCCAGATATAGGCATTAATCCACGTGAACTAGCATTGCTAATAAGCATGCCTAGCCCCAACATCACCACACAACAGTTAAGATATAGACACCCATCCATACATTCACCCATATACACAATATGTAGTTAATCAGTCACATATTCATTTACAGGCACAACAATGCTAATAAGCACGCCTCAATATTATCACACAGCAGTCAAGGGCCAGGCCCTATCAATATCTCATGCTTCCTATTAATCCAACAGATATCAAAAATCATATTTCTTTCCAAGCACATAAGCATACAAGCACATATACACATTTACCAAACCCTGAATCGAGCTTGTCTCTAGCAGCGAATGTACATGTCCAGCCAGTCTTCAGAAACCCTTAAACCTAGGACGCTCTGATACCAATTTGTAACGCCCTAGGTAGCCAAGACCGTTACACTGTGTATTTATAAAGGTGTGGGACTTGCTAATCAAGTCATTCAGTTAAAAACGTGTCACTGACATCACTAATGAATTAGGGTTAAAATATTTTGGTCATAAAATATATATTTCATATAATTAAACATTTTATACAAGGGATCCCAAAAGAAACAGTGTTTGAAAGTTAGTTTACAAAATTTCCAGAGTACAAACAACCGCTAGCCACTGTAAGGGCAAAACAAACATTTATGGTCCTCCCGTTCCTGTCCCTTCCTCAACCGTGGCGGCTGAGCAACTAATCATTTACATTCTGCCCTCAGAGCTCTCCAATTTAGGGCTGATCAAGCTTACCCTTTCCTCTACCTGCACCACGTAGCACCTGTGAGCCAAGGCCCAGCAAGAAAATATAATGTTATAGCACAAACAATGATAACAATTGAATAACCCTTAGAGCATGTTCATATACTTAGGATACCACATTAATCACATAGTCCATAGACATAACCAGAGAATCAACAAACCAACACTCAGCTATTCAACACAACAAATTCATCAATCAATAATATTAATCAAATCACATGATAATCAGGGTTGACGCCCTTAGGTCGCACCCTCTGTTTACCCCACTGACTCCGGTTCGCTTAAACCGAGCTCAGTGAATAATAATCTGTCCGCAGCTACCAGTGGCTGAGCCGCGCCCTGTACGCCAACGTAAACTATGGCACTCTTAGGCTGTTCATTTATTATTTACATGGCATAAAACCATCATTCATAAAGCATTTAGAACAGGGAACCCTTAGTCCCATTATAAATTCAGAACTGGGTGCAGTTTTCTTACATATGTACCAAGCTTCTTGAGCACGGAAATACCGAGCGCAGTCCTTTAACCCTAGCGTCGCCGAAAACCTAGTCACAACACACATACATTGCACTCTCATTACTAACGAATTCATAATCATCTCCCGGAACAAATCCCGTGCTCTCGGGACCTCCCGTTTCCCCGCACAAGGTAGTGAAAGCATCCCTCGAGCCCCCTGAGCCAAAACCCTAAAAACCAAAATTCCCACCTCCTGAATTTAGCCTAGCGCCGCGGCACAACCCTATAGGGGCTGCGGCGCCCAAAATAGTCCCCATCCCCTGATTCGACCTAGCGCCGCGACACGGAAGAACAGGGCCGCAGCGCTCATACACGAACCTAGAAAACTGGGTTTTTCCCAACATTTTTCCCGAGCCAAAACTCTTCCAAATCAACCCCAAGATACACCCAAGTCCCAAATCGACCTAAAACCCCAGATAAACAGTATGGCAACTCAGAAATCACAGCAATAAACCCAATCACACAATCAAACCCAAGAATTTCCTAATGGCTCAAAATTCGCAAAACTTAAACCACACCCTATAAAACTTAAACCACCCTTCAGAATATTTAAACCACACCAGAAATTAAACTTCAGAGATGCATGGAACCCTTACCTTTAGTAGAATTTCGACCTTGAGCTGCTTCCCAACCAAATTCCAAGCCCAATTTCTCTAATTCCCCAGCTGAACCTAGCCAATTATTCACTCCAATGATCCACAAAATAAATACAACTCAGCTTACACCCATAACATATCTCAACAGAATCCAATTTAGAAACTGAGTCAGAACTTATCTTTGAACTTAGTTTAGTCTCCCAAATCCCAGCCTTGAATCCCACCCTTGATCTCAAGAAAGCTAACTCTTCTTCTCCTTCCTTCTAGCTTGGTTCTCTCTAGACTTCCAGCAGGATGTTCTGTTTATGCCTAAATAAAAATAACGTATTTGACTTCTCCTCAGCCAGAGTTATCCTTTCCTAAGACCAAATTACCATTTTTCCCTTTTCCATTATAAAAAGTCTTATTTAACCTCAAGGGCAATTCTGTCATTTCACCTAAATCCTGCTAAATCCTCAAGTGTTCCTATAAATCCACATTTAATCCCGACATGTCTAAACCATTAATAAATTACTAATTGCTACTCAATAATTCCCGATCACATTATAATATTCCCAAAATACCCCTAAGCTCCTCCCGAGCCGGGTATTTGACCCCGTTGTGACTTTCTAGCTAAACATCTCCCTAGGACCGTCTCGGGTTGTGCATCACAATTATATCACCACTCACACATGGTGTCAATCACAGTATATACAAATATCACATTTATGCCCTCAATGGCTAAAATTACAAATATGCCCCTAGCAACCAAATGGGGCCCACATGCATTTCATATATTCATATAATCATACAAGCATGCTTAACACAAAATTATGCAGTAAACTGTTTAATTCACACATAAACCATTCGTGCTCTCCCGACACACTAATCAAGGCCCTTAAGCCTTATTAGTGATTTTGGGTCGTTACAACTATCTCACCCTATTGAGAATTTCGTCTTTGAAATTTACTTGAATAGCTCGGGATACTGATCCCGCATCACCGACTCAAGTTCCTAGGTCGCTTCCTCGACCATGCTATTCCTCCACAATACTTTAACTAGCGGAATTGTCTTATTTCGTAGACCTTGTCCTTTCGATCTAATATCTGAACCGGTCGTTTCTCATAAGACAAGTCTGTCTGCAATTCCAAATTCTCATACTTCAGCACATGTGTCGAATCAAAGACGTACTTCCGCAACATAGAAACATGGAATACGTCATGAACTCCCGACAACGACGGTGGCAAGGCCAACCTATAAGCCACCTGTCCAATCCTTTCTAGAATCTCAAAAGTTCCAACAAATCGAGGGCTTAGCTTGCCCTTTACTCCAAATCTTCTCACCCCTCGTAGTGGTGAAACTCAAAAAAACATGTGGTCCCCAACCTAGAACTCCACGTCTCTACGCTTAGGGTCAGCGTAGCTTTTTTGTCTACTCTGCGAAGCAAGCATTCTGGCTCCAATCTTCTGAATAGCTTCATTTGTCTTCTGAGCCATGTCCGACCCTAAATATTTCCTTTCACCCATCTCATCCCAATGAATGGGCGACCTACAGTTCCTCCTATATAACATCTCATAAGGAGCCACTCCAATCGTGGACTGGTAACTGTTGTTATATGAAAACTCAATCAACAGGAGATACTTACTCCAAGATCCCTCGAAGTCAATCACACACGCCCTAAGCATGTCCTCCAACACCTGAATCGTCCTCTTAGACTGTCCATCAGTCTGAGGGTGAAAGGCTGTGATAAACTTTAACTGAGTCCCCATGGCTTTTTACAGAGCACCCGAGAACTTGGAGGTAAAGATAGGGTCTTGATCAGATACAATAGACTTAGGAACCCCATGGAGACGAACTATCTCCCTCACATACAACTCTGCATACTGTTCCACTGTGTAAGTCGATTCACTGGCAGAAAATGAGCTGACTTGGTGTATCTGTCCACTATCACCCACACCGAGTCATAAAGTCCCAATGCCCTGAGTAGAACTCCCACAAAATCCCTGGTAATGTACTCCCACTTCAACTCGGGGACACCCAAAGGCTGAAGTAACCCTGCTGGTCGCTGATGCTCAGCTTTCACCTGTTGACATGTCAAACACTTGGCCACATACTCCACCGCATCCTTCTTCATCCCGGGCCACCAATATAATGTCCGTAGATCCTGATACATCTTCATGGCACTCGGATGAAGCGAGTACAGCGTAGTGTGAGACTCATCTAGTATCTCTCATTTGATCCCTTTATCTGCTGGAACACAAATCTGTCCCTGATATCGAAGCATACCAACCTTAGAAACAGAATAATCCTTAGCTATCCCCGCTAAGATATTCTGTCTAACTTCCTGTAACTGCGCATCCACCAATTGACCCTCCTTGATCCGCTCTAGTAGGGTCGACTGCAAGGTAACATTAGCCAATCGGCCCACCACCAGCTCTATCCTTACCCTAGTCATCTCATCTGCTAACTCTCTGGAGATTTGAACAGAACTAAATAAATGCCCCGAGCCCCTCCAGCTCAATGCTTCTGCCACTACATTGGCTTTTCCTGGGTGGTAAAGAATGTCACAATCATAGTTCTTTACCAACTCCAACCAATGCCTGTGCCACATGTTCAGATCCTTTTGGGTGAAGAAATACTTTAAACTCTTATGGTCAGTGTATATCTCGCACTTCTCCCCATACAGGTAATGCCGCCACACCTTCAGTGCGAATACCACTGCTGCCAGTTCTAGATCATGGGTAGGATACCGCTGCTCATACTTCTTCAGCTGCCGTGATGCATAAGCTATAACCTTCTCATTTTTCATTAGTACACAGCCTAAACCCAACCTTGATGCATCACAATATACCACAAACTTTCCTTCCTCCAAAGGAAGACTCAGTACAGGAACAGTAATAAGTCATCGCTTCAACTCTTGGAAATTGTTCTCACACTTCTCTGACCAAACGAACTTCTGATTCTTCCGTGTCAACTCTGTCATCGGTGTAGCAATCTTCGAGAATCCTTCTACAAACCGCCTGTAGTAACCTGCTAACCCGAGGAAACTCCAAATTTCTGAGGCATTTCTTGGCCTCGGCTAATCTCTTACTGCCTCTACCTTGGATGAATCCACCTCAGTCCCCTCTGCGCCAACAATATTCCCAAGAAAAGTCACCTCTAGCAACCAAAACTCATAATTCTTAAACTTGGCATATAACTGATGCTCCCTTAACCTCTGCAGGACCTGTCGAAGATGCTGCTCGTGCTCTGCCTCTGAACTGGAGTACACCAAAATGTCATCGATGAAGACAATGACGAACTGATCCAAGAAATCTTTGAACACCCTGTTCATTAGATCCATTAAAGCTGTCGGGGCATTGGTCAAACCAAAAGACATGACCAAAAACTCATAGTGCCCATACCTCGTTCGGAAGGCCATCTTCAGTATATCCTCATCCTTGATCCTCAGCTGGTGATAACCAGATCGAAGATCAATCTTTGAGAACACTGTTTTTCCTTGAAACTGATCAAATAAGTCATCGATCCTTGGTAGAGGGTACTTGTTCTTAATGGTCAACTTGTTCAATTCTCTATAATCTATACACATCCTCAGAGACCCGTCCTTCTTTTTCACAAAAAAAACTGGAGCGCCCCATGGAGAGTAGCTAGGCCTGATGAATCCCAAATCCAAAAGTTCCTGTAGCTGTATCTTCAATTCCTTCAACTTTGTTGGTGCCATCGTATATGGTGCCCTTGATACTGGTTCTGTCCCCGGTGCTAATTCAATAACAAACTGAATCTCCCTGCGCGACGGCAATCTCGGTAGATCCTCAGGAAATATGTCAAAGAACTCACAAACCAATCTGGCCTCTCCCGACCCTACTGGCAAAACCCTGGTAGTGTCCACCACACTAGCCAAAAAACCTAAACATCCTCCCTATAACAAGTCTCTGGCTCTCAATGCTGATATCATGGGTATGCGGGGTCCACATACCGCACCCATGAAAACAAAAGGATCCTCACCCTCAGGCTCGAAAGTCACCATCTTCTTCCTGCAATCAATAGTAGCCCATATATAACCACCCAATCCATCCCTAAAATCATGTCAAAATCCTCCATGTCTAGCTCAATCAAGTCTACTGATAGCTCTCTACTGTCAACCATTACTGGCAGTGCTCTAATCCACCTCCTAGAAACTACCAGTTCCCCAGTAGGCAATAAAGTCCCAAATCCCGCAGTACGGTACTCACTAGGTCTAAACAATCTATCAATCACCTTGCTAGAAACAAATGAATGTGTAGCACCATAATCAATCAATACAGTAAAAGGAGAGCCAACACTAGAAAGCTGACTTGTCACCATCGAGGGACTAGCCTCGGTCTCTGCTTGTGTCAAAGTGAACACTCGAGTTGGAGTCAAGCTGTCCACCTTTCCTGCTTCCCCTTTCTTCACTACTGGGCAATCCTTCTTGAGGTGCCTTACTATTCTGCACACATAGCAGGCCTTGGCCCGACACTCGCCCTGACGGTGTCTTCTGCACCTCGGGCACTCCGGGTAACTCCTCCATGCCTCACCGCCGTCCTGACGACCACCCTGACACACCGACCCCTCCTATCAGGACCAACAGCAGTTGAAGTGTTAGGGGTCTTCCTCTTCACATCATTGGGGCCTCCGCCCCTACCCGACCCAGAATATGGAGAAGCCACTCTCTGACCCTCACGCCTCGCTGCATTTTCTTTCCAAATCTTGTTCTCCGCTTCCTCATAAGTAAGAGCCTTCTCAATAGCGTGAGCATAGGTCGTCCCCCCAGTAACTATTGTAATCCTCACATCCTGGGCTATCATAGCATTAAGCCCTCTAATAAATCTGTCTTGCCTAGCTGCATCTATAGGCACAAGATCTGGTGCAAATTTTGCAAGTCTATCGAACTTTCGGGCATACTTAGTAACTGTCATGTTGCCCTGCACCAACCCCACAAACTTATTAACCTTCGCTGCCCTGATGGCAACATTGTAGTATTTCTAGCTGAGCAAATCCTTGAATCCATCCCAACTCAAAGCAGTGACGTCCCTGGTCTAAGATGCCACTTCCCACCAGATGCGAGCATCCTCTCTCAGCATATACGTGGCACAGGCCACTCTATCATAACCTTCTATCCTCATGAATTCCAGGATAGTAGTAATCATAGTCATCCAATTTTTGGCCTTCAGTGGATCAGGTCCTCCCTCAAAAGTTTGGGGATGCTGCTTTTGGAACCGCTCATACAATGGCTCCCACCTGTTCCCAACTTCCACTAGCTGAATAATTGGTGCCACTGCAAATGGCGCAATAAGTGCAACACTCCCTGCTGGAGCCTGCTGTCGTAAAAGATGAATCTGTTCATCTTGGCTCTGAAGTCGCGCTTGCATCTTTGGCATAATTTGCTGCCAGTTTTCAGGGACTGGCGGAGGAATCTAGCCCTCGTCATCACCTCCGGTCCCAGACCTAGTGCCGGCTAGTCGCGTAGATTTCCTTGGATGCATAACTATCCAAGTTAATCTGCAATCAATGACTCAACAATCAGACCATGATGACAGGGTAAAAACTTTTCCAAAATCCACCGATGGAACATAATCAACCACAAGCAATCCAGATATAGGCATTAATCCACATGCACTAGCATTGCTAATAAGCATGCCCCAACATCACCACACAACAGTTAAGATATAGACACCCATCCATACATTCACCGATATACACAATATGTATTTAATCCTTCACATATTCATTTACATGCACAACAATGCTAATAAGCACACCTCAATATTATCACACAGCAGTTAAGGGCCAGGCCCTATCAATATCTCATGCTTCCTATTAATCCAACAGATATCAATAATCATATTTCTTTCCAAGCACATATACACATTTACCAAACCCTTAATTGAGCTTGTCTCTAGCAGCGAATGTACATGTCCAGTCGGTCTTCAGGAACCCTTAAACCTAGGATGCTCTGCTACCAAGTTGTAACGCCCTGGGTAGCCAAGATTGTTACACTGTGTATTTATAAAGGTACGAGAGTTGCTAATCAAGTCATTAAGTTAAAAACGTGTCACTGACATCACTAATGAACTAGGGTTAAATGAATTTGGTCATAAAATATATATTTCATAAAATTAAACATTTTATACAAGGGATCCCAAAAGAAACAGTGTTTGAAAGTTAGTTTACAAAATTTCCAGAGTACAAACAACCGCTAGCCACTGTAAGGGCAAAACAAACATTTATGGTCCTCCCGTTCCTGTCCCTTCCTCAACCGTGGCGGCTGAGCAACTAATCATTTACATTCTGCCCTCAGAGCTCTCCAATTCAGGGCTGATCAAGCTTACCCTTTCCTCTACCTGCACCACGTAGCACCTGTGAGCCAAGGCCCAGCAAGAAAATATAATGTTATAGCACAAACAATGATAACAATTGAATAACCCTTAGAGCATGTTCATATACTTAGGATACCACATTAATCACATAGTCCATAGACATAACCAGAGAATCAACAAACCAACACTCAGCTATTCAACACAACAAATTCATCAATCAATAATATTAATCAAATCACATGATCATCAGGGTCGACGTCCTTAGGTCACACCCTCTATTTACCCCACTGACTCCAGTCCACTTAAACCGAGCTCAGTGAATAATAAGCTGTCCTCAGCTACCAGTGGCTGAGCCACGCCCTGTGCGCCAATGTAAACTATGGCACTCTTAGGCCGTTCGTTTATTATTTACATGGCATAATACCATCCTTCATAAAGCATTTAGAACAGGGAACCCTTGTTCCCATTATAAATTCACAACCGGGTGCACTTTTCTTACCTATGTACCGAGCTTCTTGAGCACAGAAATCCCGAGCACGATCCTCTAACCCGAGCCTCGCCGAAAACCTAGTCACAACACGCATACATTGCACTCTCATTACTAACAATTCATAATCATCTCCCGGAACCAATCCCGTGCTCTCAGGATCTCTCGTTTCCCTGCACAAGGTAGTGAAAGCGTCCCCCGAGTTATAACGCCCTACTTCCTTAGAGTCGTTACTAGGTGAGTTTAAAATGTGCAATTACTCGCTAATCGAGGTTTAAGACAAAAGTGTAATTAAATCATAATCAGAGTCATAAACTAGAGAATAAACCTTTCATTGAAAATTTATACAACATTTAACATTTGGGATCCCAAAAACATTATTTAGAAGTATTTACAACTCAAAGTATAATTAGAGTCGACTAAACGACAAAATTCAGGTTTTGTACAAACATCTCCCAAAAACACCCCTGGCCGTGGTAGCCAGACAGACCAGACATGTACGCGCTGCATGTCCCGCTCGCCATACTCAAGGTTGATCGACTCTCCCTTTGCCTTTACCTGCACCATAGAGCACCCGTGAGCCGAAGCCCAGCAAGAAAACCCTCACAAGCAGTTAATAAACGCATATCAAACACTTAATATAAAATCAAGCCAACACCAGGTCATACATGTACGGCCATGCCATCCCAGGTGCTTTACCAGGCCCTAGGTTCGCGGTCTAAATTGTAAGGATATCCCAGGTATCCCTTGGGGTCTCACCTTGGCAACTCGCACTCCGCATGCTAAACGCTGCACCCGGCCCCTTGCCGTTCTCGGCCTTCGCTGTTCCCGGCCTTCGCCGTTCCATCATTTACATACACATATGATATAGCTAAGTAGAAATCTAAACACATATAAATTCAATCAAAGGGCCATGCCCCGCAACACAGTCATATAGGGTCGAGCCCTGAAACTCAATCATATAGGGCCGAGCCCTGTAATACAAGATCTATGGGAACAATAGTTTTCTTACCTGTGTCTCGAGCTTTCTAAGCACCGATGTCCTGAGCACAGTTCCCTAGTCCGAGCCTCGCCGAAACCCTAGTCACAACGCATTAACAATTTCCACCCATCAGGCTCTATACCATTAAATAACTTTGGGTCATAATTCTAGTCTCCGGAACCTTGGGTTTTATCAATCTGAGTGATAAAATCCATCTCGGGCCCTAACCATTGGGTTCCTAAGTCAAATCCCATTAAACACCCTGCATCCTGAACAAGGGTTGCGGCCCAACCCCTCAAGAGCCGCGGCTAGCCTCGAAACAGAGGCTAAACACCTCCCTGGAAACACACATGGGCTGTGGCATGCTTGGCCAAGCACCTCAGTGTGTCCCATGATCAGTGGCCTCCCCAGGCCTAGCGTGCACACGGGCCACAGCATGCCCCTCCTAGGGCCGCGACCCTCGCCTCCAAACCCAGAAAACACCATTTTTCCTTGCATTTCCTTCGAGCCAATCCTTCTAAAATCATACCAACTCAATACCCAAACCCAGAATTAAGCTTGAGCTTTCCTAACACATCATCTAAGCTCCACAACAAATCCAACATAATCCTATAAACTCAATCCACAGCAAAATTTAATTCAAGCTTCTAGTTCACATGCAACTTATAGTTCTAGCTATAGTTCAAATGAAACTCAAGGGATTTTAAAGTTAGACTCCTTACCTCAGCTGATGATTTCTAGCTATCACTTGCTCCTCAACTTTCATAGCTCACCCCCTTCAAGCTCCAAGCCTTTGATTTCTAATTAGAGTCTCCTAATCTCAGCTCCAATTTCTCAGCTTTGACTGGTTTCCCTCCAAAATATCCCTAAGCCTCCAAGTGTAGAAGAGATAACAGAGTGAGGGAAGAGAGTGGGTCGATTTAGAGAGTTCCAAATAGTTCTAAGTTTTGTTTTATTCAGCTTAAGTCTCTAAGGGTACCTCAAGGCTCGGGGTACCAAAAACGTCCCCGAGGGCAAAATGGTAAATTTCCCCCAATATTCCCTCATAGGCGTTGTAACCTCGAATATATCTCCAAATATTTATTTCCATAACCCAATAGCCCTGTAAAATGTTTAATACCCAAAATACCCCTCGACTCGCCCCGAGTCGAATTTTCAACCCCGTTGTGACTTTCTAGTTAACCGCTCCCTAGAACTGTCTCGGGTCATGCAACATAGATATATCGTAATTATCTATGCCCTCAACAAGCTAAAATTACAATCATGCCCCTAATAACCAGACGAGGCCCACATGCATATTTATCTCACCTAAACATGCATTACTAATCACATATTCACACAAATTCACATGTTATAACAATAATTCACATATTGCACTCCAGGCACGCTAATTAAGGCCCTAAGCCTTATTAGCAAATTTGGGTCGTTACACAAGTCCCCTGAGCCAAAACCCTAAAAACCCAAATTTCCACCTCCTGAATTTAGCCTAGCGTTGCGGCACAGCCCTATAGGGGCCGCGGCGCCCAGAATGGTCCTCATCCCCTGATTCGACCTAGCGTCGCGGCACGGAAGAACAGGGCCGCGATGCTCATACGCGAACCCAGAAAATTGGGTTTTTCCCAACATTTTTCTCGAGCCAAAACTCTTCCAAATCAACCCCAAGGTACACCCAAGTCCCAAATCGACCTAAAAACCCAGATAAATAGCACGACAACTCAGAAATCACAGCAATAAACCCAATCACACAATCAAACCCAAGAATCTCCTAATGGCTCAAAATTCACAAAACTTAAACCAAACCCTATAAAACTTAAACCACCCTTCAGAATATTTAAACCACACCAGAAATTAAACTTCAGAGATGCATGGAACCCTTACCTCAAGTAGAATTTTGACCTTGAGCTGCTTCCCAACCAAATTCCAAGCCCAATTTCTCTAATTCCCCAACTGAACCTAGCCAATTCTTCACTCCAATGATCCACAAAATAAATACAACTCAGCTCACACCCATAACATATCTCAACAGAATCCAATTTAGAAACTGAGTCAGAACTTACCTTTGAACTTAGTTCAGCCTCCCAAATTCCAGCCTTGAATCCCACCCTTGAGCTTAAGAAAGCTAACTCTTCTTCTCCTTCCTTCTAGCTTGGTTCTCTCTAGAATTCCAGCAGGATGTTCTGTTTATGCCTAAATAAAAATAACGTATTTGACTTCTCCTCAACCAGAGTTATCCTTTCCTAAGACCAAATTACCATTTTGCCTTTTCCCATAATAAAAAGTCTTATTTAACCTCAAGGGCAATTCTGTCATTTCACCTAAATCCTGCTAAATCCTCAAGTGTTCCTATAAATCCACATTTAATCCCGACATGTCTAAACCATTACTAAATTACTAATCGCTACTCAATAATTCCCGATCACATTATAATATTCCCGAAATACCCTTAAGCTCCTCCCGAGCTGGGTATTTGACCCCGTTGTGACTTTCTAGCTAAACACCTCCCTAGGACCGTCTCGGGTCGTGCATCACAATTATATCACCACTCACACGTGGTATCAATCACAGTATATACAAATATCACATTTATGCCCTCAACGGTTAAAATTACAAATATGCCCCTAGCAACCAAATGGGGCCCACATGCATTTCATATATTCATATAATCATACAAGCATGCTTAACATAGAATCATGCATTAAACTATTTAATTCACACATAAACCATTCGTGCCCTCCCGACACACTAATCAAGGCCCTTAAGCCTTATTAGTGATTTTGGGTCGTTACACTTGTTCATAAACTTGTAAAAAGTGAAATTAATACAAGCCAATTCTTTAAAAAGAACTTTTTATTGATAATATTTGTGCATGTGTTCTCCATTCTAATAACGAGGAATGAGATGTACATTTAAGCGAGCAAGTTTATAGGTGCCTGGATTAAGGACTTCTTCGATTTGGTATGGCCCTTCCTAGTTAGGTCCAAGCACTCCAGCAGCTTGATCGCGGGTGTTGAGGAAAACTCTTCTAAGTACCAAATCTCCCACATTAAATCTTCTTTCGTGTACTTTAGAGTTGAAATACCGAGCAACCTTTTGCTGGTAAGCTGCTACTCAGAGTTGAGATTGCTCGCGCCTTTCATCGACCAAATCTAGAGATTCCATAAATAACTGAGTATTAACATTTTGATCGTATGCCAACCTTCGATGTGATGGTGGATCTAATTCAATAGGCAACATAGCTTCATACCCATAGGCCAAGGAAAATGGAGTATGGCCTATTGCTATTCTGTGGGATGTTCTATATGACAAAAGGTCTTTAGGTAACTATTCTGGCCATGCTCCCTTCACTTCTTCAAGCCTTTTCTTTAGAGTATCCTTCAGTGTCTTGTTGACAGTCCCAACCTGTCCGTTTTCTTGTGGATGAGCTACTGAAGAAAAGCTCTTGATAATCCCATGCCTTTCTCAAAAATCGATGAACAGATCACTATCGAATTGTGTGCCATTATCTGAGACAATCTTCCTTGGAAACTAATAGCGACACACGATGTTCTTGACCACAAAATCCTGAACTTTCTTGGTCGTTATTGTTGCATGTGGCTCAGCTTCGGCCCACTTCGTGAAGTAGTCAATAGCAACCATGGCATACTTGACGTTGCCTTTTCCCGTGGGCAAAGACTCGATCAAGTCTATTCCTCATACTGCGAATGGCCACGGGCTTTGCATCTGTTTTAGCTCATTAGGGGCTGCTCATGGTATCTTGGAGAACCTTTGGCACTTGTCGCATTTTCGAACAAAATCCACAGAGTCTTCATTCATCGTTGGCCAGAAGTATCCTTGCCTTAGGATCTCTTTTGATAAACTCTGCTCCTAGCATTATCTCCGCAGAAACCTTCATGGACTTCTCGCATTAATTCTTTAGCCTTTTCTTTTGATACACACCTTAGGAGGGGCATTGAGTACCCTCTTCTGTATAACACTATGTCGACCAGGATGAACTGAGCCAATTGCCTTTGGAGGGCTCTAGCTTTGTTTCTGTCCGATGGCAATACTCCACATTCTAAGTATTTGATGAAAGGTGCCATCCATGTGCTGCTGCTTGAATGCTTGGTGCCGATAAACGTTCAACAGGCACTATATTCAAAGTGTCAGCATCCTTTGCGCTTGCCAACTTGGCTAAAGCATCAACGTTTGAGTTCTGGTTGCGAGGTACTTGCTGGAGAGTATATTTTTCAAATTGTGCCAACAAATACTTTGCTTTGTTTAAATAAGAAACCATCTTCAGACCCCGGGCTTGATATTCTCCAGTAATTTGATTAACCACTAACTGGGAGTCACTATAGATTTCAAGCGACTCTATGTTCATGTCTTTGGCTAATCTTAATCCTGCGAGCAAAGCTTCGTACTCGGCTTTGTTATTGGACGCTATGAAGTCGAATCTGATTGTGCAGTGGAATCGATGTCCTTCAAGCGTGACTAAGATCACACCTGCTTCAGCGTTGTGCTCATTAGAAGAGCCATCTATGAACAACTTCCAAGAGGGAGTTTGGCTTTGAGGTTCAGGCCCTTCTGTCGGCTCAATGTCCTGGAGCCTAGTGAGCTCCGCGACAAAGTCTACTAGAGCTTGTCCCTTCACTGCTGCTAGTGGAAAGTAAGAAATATCGAATTGTCCATGTTCAACTGCCCATTTTAATAATCGACTAGCGGCTTCTGGTTTCTGCAGGACTTGCCGTAGTGGCTGGTCGGTGAGTACTGCGATGGGATGAGCTTGGAAGTATGGTCGCAGCTTTTTGGAGGCTAAGATCAAGCAGTAGGCTAATTTCTCAATGGGCAGATATCATAATTCTGCTTCTATTAGCCTTTTGCTTATATAATACACAACTTTTTGCATATGTGTCTCCTCTCTTACTAGGACAGCACCAGCAGCATATTCTATGACCACCAAATAGATGAATAAAGTTTCCTTTTCAACCGGCTTGGATAAAATCGGTGGTTGCGACATATGAGAATTTAGAGCCTGGAAAGCCTGTTCACACTCCTCCGTCCATTCGAATTTCTTATTGCCCCTAAGTAGATTAAAAAATGGGACGCACTTGTCCATAAATTTGGAGATAAATCTACTTAAAGCGGCAATCCTCCCGGTTAAGCTTTGAACATCTTTTATCTTTGTTGGTGACTTCATATCGATCAGGGCCCTGATCTTTTCAGGATTAACTTCGATACCTCATGAGTTCACTATAAATCCCAAGAATTTCCCTAATACAACTCCGAAGGAACACTTAAGGGGATTCAACTTCATCTGATACTTGTTTAAGACATTGAAGCACTCTTCCAGGTCTCCGATGTGTTCTTCTGCCTTCTTTGACATAACCAGCATGTCATTAACATATAATTCCATGTTTACATCGATCAGCTCTTTGAACATGTGATTGACTAGTCATTAGTAAGTTGCACCAACATTTTTCAAACTGAAAGGCATTACTTTGTAACAGTAAATCCCTATATCGGTCTGAAAGCTAGTGTGATCCTCATCAGGTGGGTGCATACTGATCTGATTATACCCAGAGTATGCATGCATGAATGATAGGATCTCATGCTCTGAAGTGGCATCGACCAGCTAGTCGATCCTTGGGAGTGGGAAATAATCCTTTGGGCAGGCTTTATTAAGGTCTGTGAAATCCACGCATGTTCTCTACTTTCCATTTTGCTTGGGAACCAGTACGGGATTAGAGACCCATGATGGATAAAACACTACCCTGATGAATCCGTTCTCCTTCAGCTTCTCAACTTCTTCTTTAAAACTTTTGATCTATCCTTGTCAAGCAGCCTTCTTTTCTGTTGTACTGGTGGAAAACTTTTATCTATGTGCAAGACATGGCTGATAACTGCTGGGTCAATTGCAACCATATCTTTGTGCAACTAGGCAAAGACCTCCTGGTTCTTCTTCAAAAATTCCACCAGTTTTTGTTTTGTTGTTGTCTCTAAGTTTTTACCGACTTTCACAACCCTGGTCGGATCTGTCTCATCGAATTGGACCTCCTTGAGGTCCTCGACTGGTCCCACATCATCCTCAAAAGCCCCAAGGCGAGGATCTAAATCTCTATCCTCACTTTGGGAAACACCCTATTTGGCAATGTGCTCAGCTGATTGGGCTTGTATTTCATTGGCCAATTGCAACCCTTTTTTGGCTCCTTCCCTCGATCCACCCTTTTTCACTTTTAGCAATCAAGGAATTGTAGCATTCCCTTGGTTCTCATTGGTTTCCCAACACGCATCCTATCCCTGCGTCAGTTGGAAACTTCATGGTGAGGTGCCAGACCGAGGTTACGGCTCGCAGGTCGACTAGAATAGGCCTTCCAATCACAACATTATATGCAGAAGGACAATCGACTACTATAAAAGTAGTGAGTAATTTCCTGTTCGCAGGTGCAGTTCTTACTGTGACCGGAAGCCTGATCGACCCCGTTGGCGCAAGCCCTTCGCCAGAAAAAACATAAATGGTTTGGTTGCATGGCTCCAAATCCTTCACTGACAACTTCATCCTTTCCAGGGAAGACTTGTACAAAATATTTACTGAGCTCCCTGTGTCCACTAACCCCCACTTAACCATAATATTGGCGATTTGGACATCCACAACCAGAGGGTCCAAATGAGGGAACCACACGTGTTGAGCATCAAGCTCAGAGAAAGTTATCAGTTCTTCCTCTGTTCGAGATTTCTTGGGAGTTCGCTCCTCCACATTCAGCATTTCAATGTCTTGGTCGTGGCATAAGGTTTGGGAGTATCGCTCCCTTGCCTTCCCACTATCTCTTCCTAGGTGTGGGCTGCCACAGATGGTTAACAATGTACCTGCCACATGAGCTGGCTGTAAAGGGGCGAGCGTTGGCATACGAGTGCCTGTTCGTTGCCTATTTGAGCCTCTCACTGAGAACCTCCAGTGGTTCGTACATATCTCCTCAGGTGTCCTTGTCTGATAAGGAACTCAATTTCATCTTTCAGCTGGTTGCACTCATTGGTGTCATGACCACAGTCGTTGTGAAAATGACAAAACTTGGTTGCATCTCTCTTGGAGATATCTTTCGTTATCGGTGCTGATTGCTTGTAAGGGACATTGGTGTTGGTCACCTGGTACACCTCCGCCCTGCTTTCGACTATAGCCGTGTAATTGGTGAATCTTGGCTCGTATCTGTTACCCTTAGGGCGCTTATTCTCAGACGTTGATGGCTCGTTGTTTGCCCTTTTCCCACCATTTTTCCTATTGTTTTTGCCGTTGCCGTTGGGTTTATCTGACCCATTGGCAGCTTTGGCGGGATCTTCCTTTGGTCCCTTGTCTCCTGCAGGTGACTTCCCTTCGTTAGCAATCGCCTCTTCGAGCTTGATGTACCAGTCTGCTCGATCAAGGAATTCTTGGGTACTCTTCACCCCGTTCTTCCTTAAACTATTCCAGAGGGGTGAGTGGCGCCACACTCCAGCAGTAAGTGCCATCATTTTCCCCCCATCGCCAACCGTCTTAGCTCCAACTACCACTCACATAAAATGTTGGACATATTCCTTTAAGGATTCTCCCTCCTTCTGGCGTATCTCGACCAGTTGATTGGCTTCAGTCGAATGTACTCGACCAGCGTAGAATTGCCCATAGAACTCCTTTACGAACATCTCCCATGACACTATGCTAGTAGTAGGGAATTTGAAAAACCATTCCTGAGCAGTATCGGATAAGGTGGCTGAAAAGATTCTGCAACGAGCATCATCCGACACCTTCTAGATGTCCATCTGTATCTCAAATTTAATCACATGAGATACCAGGTCCTCATATCCATCAAAGTTGGGCAATACAGGCATCTTAAACTTGCTTGGGGTTTCTGCCATTGCTATTCTTTGTATGAATGGAGTGCCTCTTCTCTGATCATACTCAATGTGGGATGTTCTGCTCCCCACTACCTGTTGTACGACTTGATTCAATGCATCGATCTGGGCCTGTACTACGTCTGGTATCGCTAGGGCGACCGGTGCTGGAGGAGCGTACTCGTGCCTTTCCCACTTATCGTTGAGCACATCCCTCAAGTTGTCATCTCTACGCCTTTGCTCGCTAGCGCCCAACCGATCAAAGACGTTAGGTTGCCTAGGCTGCCCCCAGCGTTCTGGCTCGCATGCCTATTTTTCTTGGTGGAAGGTTTCTTTCTCCACCTTTCTCTCCTAGCCCTCGACCAGCATTTCCCTTGTCAGAATTAGCTTTGCTGTAATCGTGACCATCCCTAAAATGTGATTGGCTTTGGCGCGACCTGCTGGTTGCATTATTCCCTCCTCTTGCTGGTACCTCTCGAGTGTCATGGGGAGGCCTGCGTTGGTTGGTGGGTCCCCGGACATTATTATGTCGTGGGGGGCCCCTGACCACAGAGCCAGACTCGACATGCCTTCTGTTAGCAGAAGGACACTGTCCCCTACTCAAAGGATTCAGTTCCTCAGTAGTTTGGCATTTAGGGCTTCAGGGAGGCTGCCCCGCCCTATTTTGCCTTTGACGCTGGGGATTATCTCGACCAGCACAAGGAGGTGGCTGTTTCTCAGGATCTTGAAATGGAATATCCTGTTGAGCAACAGGAGGTTGCTCTGGCCTTAGAGGACTTGCCGGTTGAGGTGGATGACTTGAGTTTGGGTCTTGTTGTGGTGGTGCACTTGGTGGCTCATCCGGTTGAGAAGTTGGCGCAGGTTCTCCTCGAGCCAATTGAATGGCTGCTTCCAAGGCGGAAGTGGCATCTCTCTGTGGCGGTCCATGTTAGCCTGCCACTCATTCAACTCTTGACGTTGATGGTCAATTTCCCTCTATTGCAATGCCATCATCTCAGCCACATTCTCTTGATTAGCCCTCAGATTGACTAACTCCTCCTGCAACACAATCAGTGTTGTCCTTAAGGTCTTAGAATCCATCTCCTCCTCTTCAAAATCCAATTGTGGTTCATCTTCAACCACATTTTGTGGAGGAGGCTGGGTGGATGCAGCACCAGAAGTTTGTCCCGTCTTTTTGGATGTTTTCGCCATTTGATTTTATTGGAAGTCTTGAGTTCAGCTCTCAATGAAAGCACCAAAATGTTGACCCTCAAATTGGTCAACGACACGGAGTCAGATAAACGATATAAAGTTAGATGAAAATGAGAAGAACTCTAGACGAAAATATAAACGACACAAACAATTTATAGTGGTTCAACCCCAATAGCTTGGTAACAACCTATGTCCACTTAGTGTTCTTATTGATGTAGTATTCCAAGAACAGTGATCAATGAACTAGCATTCACGAGTTTCACTAAATCTCAGATAAATACAATTGTAATGGATAACAACACTCCTTTTCTCTTTAGAATCTCTCAGCTCAAACATTCTCAAGCCAAATGTTCAAAAGTCCCATCTCTTGAGCCCTTTGATTCTTATTTATAGGCTCAAGGAGGTTTACATGGGCTAATGGGCCTTAATTACACTTAATACATGCGTATCTAAATAATAATGAAAATTATAATTAATACGTAATTACAAGATTGCACATCTGAAGGGAATAACTGAGTATATGTGACAAGGCTGGTCGCCCATAATTATGATACTTGATAAGCCAATGATCTCCTAGTCGAGGGTCGAGGAGGATATGCTCACTTAAAACTTCCATGTGTTTCCCATGTGTAGATCAATCCATCCACGTCATCAGGTAGTCCATTTTTGGGTAAACACATGTTTACAGAGCTCCCATTATAAATTAGTATTCTCCGTACTCTTTGATTGGCGAGCTGAACGGTTATCACCAGTGGATCATTATGTGGGAACTAGACATGGTTAGTGTCCTCTTTCGTGAAAATGATTGGTTGTTTCTCCAACTGCTATTTTTTGTCAACCTTTGCTCTGGAATGAACTCAGTACCATTGTTGATTTTCAGCTCCTATATGTACCACTTCTGGGCCCCATTACTCGTGGCTGCTAAATGAGGTCCTCCGATAATAATGGCTATGTCCCTCCTTTCTATTGGAGAAAGGGCAATCTGATTTCCATGATCTGGATGAGCCTGCGGTTGATTGACCAGATTTTCCTAAGCGGGTCGAATGTTTTGTCTCGCTGGCTGATTGGGAGCTACTCTATTTCTCGCATATTGGGCTAACGGTCCGACCTAAATGAGAGTCTCGATCTCATCTTTTAGTTGACAGAAATCGTCAGTGTTATGGCTGATGTCACTGTGATATCGATAGAATTTGGTTGGGTCTTTCTCCGCCCTCTGGTGCTTCAGGGGCTCTGGTTTCTTCCATGGAATGCGATTAGAGTTTTCCAAGAAGATACGCTTGCGTGTATCTGTCAGGTCAGTATAGGTGGTGTGGATGGATTTGTACTTTTTACCGGGGTTATTCTTTTCAGTGCCATTCTGGTCGCCCTCACTAGTCCCCTTCTACTTATTACCCCTCGCCTAGTTATTCTGGGTAGCAAGCTAAGACGTAGCTACAACAACCATTATCGCTCCAATTGGATGAACAAAGTCTGGCTGATTCTCACGATAGCAGATTGTGCCTCCTCTAAATTCATCCATTCATGAGCTCGAGCCAGGAATTCATATACACTCTTAATTCCTTTCCACTGGAGCTCTTTCCATAAATCACCTCCTACTGTGATCCCTGTCCTCATAGCCATGAGCGTGTTGGAGCTGCCATCAACATCCCCACCTCGTGTTGTTGCATTGGTAAATTAGTTAAGATATGCCTTCAGGGACTCACCAGGTTGTTGTTTGATGTTGGCCAACGAATCGACTTCAACACGAGATTCCTCCCCAACTCGGAATTGCCTCTTAAACTTGGAAGATAGTTTCTTCCATGAGGTGATTGAATTATTTTTGTACTTGTTGAACCATAACTTGGCCAGTCCAATCAGTGTTGCTGGGAATAGGATACATCTTAGGTCAAACCCGACGTTTTGGGCCATCATACACGTGTTGAAGGTCTTGAGATGATTGGACAGGTCAGTGTTTCCATCATATATGGGCATGTTCGGCATACTGAATCCAAAAAGATAAGGAGCTACTGCAATGTTAGGAGCAAATGGCTTAAGCTCCTCATCAGAATCGCAATCCTTGACTGCTTTTCCAGATATGAGTTTCTCCATCTGTTTTTCTATTAGGGCTAGCTGTTCAAGGGCTGGATCCATGGGGTCTAGGTTATTCACATGCTGATTATCAGCTCCCATCCTATTGTACGTGTTAGATGGGTTATCATCCCTCCAAGCTTGAGCTCCGTTAGGCGGGACGTTTCCACTGTCACGTTCAATGGACGGGTCTCCCCTAGCCTGAGTATAACTCAAATCATCGTTGCGAGTTTGACGTCCTCTTTGTCAGAATGTGGGTCAGATCGAAGGCTTTGTGTAGAGCTTAAGTGATTCCTCAGGTCCCTTTCATGCCTGCCCCCACGTTGGCTCTCTATCCAGTAGCATCGATTCGCGAAGCTTATAGCTTGTGGCTAGGATCGAGGACTTGGATCATTAGCGCGAGACCATGGGATATAAGTGTCTTCTGAGGGGGAGGATTCTTTCTGCTATCCCCTCGATCTTTAACATTCCTTTGAGGGCGAGGTGGTGTTGGATTCTGAATTGGCTATGGAGGATGCCTTATTGGTGAACCTATCCTTGTTCCATCAAGATAGACGATATTAGCTCACCCTTAGTCTACTTCAATTTCTTGGGTTGGAGGAAGTGCCGATTCAGTTCTCTGTGTCGAGGATTTGGCCGTGGCATAGATGGATTTGCTGGGATGTCTTTGTTGGGGTTTTATGCCCTAATTAAAACCCAAATTATTTGTAATCTCATTTTATTATCAATAAAAGAATAGAAATCATTTTTTTTGACTTGGTCAATCACTTTGCTCACATGTTTTATTTTCATGATTATTTGTTTAATATAAACTTCTATTAAATCCCGAGCATATAGCTAATCTTATTTATAGTGACGTAATCACAGTGGAATATAAATATGATTATATGTTCAAAAATAAGTTAGTCCTAAGATTAGTCAGTGCACCGGATTTACACTGACTTGCCAATCTACGATATGATCTACTTACACATTACAGTGTTATGTTCTTTCCAGAACATTAGCAAAGTAGATAAGATCGGATGCATTTGTTACATCGGACAGTACCGATATTGACAGTTGATAAGATAAGTAAACATATCGTTATTATCTATTCTAGTCATATCATATAGTTGACCATAGGTCAATTCAATCTCAATTCTGAGTGGTTAGTATTCTAACTGATTGTATTATTTGAGTTCTTTGACTTGTTCGTTACCAGCTTACCCTACGGACTAGCCCATACTTACATCTTGGGAACTCGGTAGTACAATTGAGTGGGAGTGTTAATCATAGATATGAACATCTATAGCTTCTGATGAAGAAGTGAAATGATGGTTTCCTTTTAGTTTGGTTCAAGGTGTTAAATGATAGAGATCTCATTTCAGTAATTAAATTAGTTTACTGAAATATCATTTACAAGGAACTAAGTGTTTTAAGGATAAAATACAATGAGGGGTAAAACGGTATTTTAGTCCTATCTCATTGTAGACCATCTATAGAGGATTGAGTGAAAATTATGGTTGTAACAATGGATAATTAATAGCGTATCTATATTTTTTATAGAGCGTTCTATGAATTCAAGAGTGCAATTCCAAGTCTATAGTGGAGTCACGAGGAATTAATAAGTTAGTAAATTTATTTGTTAAATTTATGATAACTTATTGGAGCTTGATTTCATAGGCCCATGGTCCCCATTGTACCTTGGATAAAATCATCTAGATAGTCTCAATTAATTGATTTAATCATCAATTAGAATTATCAAAGTTGACCAGGTCAATTTTGGATAGTTTCACAGAGTTGTGTAATTTTGAGAAGAAAAGAGAAATTATGGCAGATTTATTAATTAAGATAAATTGGTATCTAAATTAATAAATAAATTCAAATCAAGGTTCAAATTATAAATAATTAATTTGATAAAGGATTTAAATAATTATTTAATTAATTAAATCAATAGAAAATAATACAGGCCTTGATTTTAAGTCCAATGGGCTTATAATCAAATGGGAAATTTCACGGGCCTATAGCCCATGATAATTTCGACCTAGGGCTTCAAAATGGCTGTTATTTTATTGATTTTTTAATTAAATTAAATGGCCTAATTGAGTCTATAAAAGGAGTGCTTAGAGAGAAGATTTAAGAGACGGCAGATAAGTCACAAGTCAGATTTTCTGATAGTTTTATATTCTCTCTAAACACAAGTCCTTTTCTAAGCCACTTTGTTATTTTCTCTTCTTTTCTCTATATCTATCTCATGTGTTGAGAATTGCCCACACTAGTCTAGGTGGTTCTAAGGATACATTGGAAGATCGTGAAGAAAATAGAAGATCGGTTCAGTTTCTTGATAATACTCTGCGATAGAGAGGATACAAGAGTTAGAGAAACTGAAGGAAGGACTCTTTAATTCCGCTGCGTATACTGTAAGTATTATATTATTTGTTTATCTTTGAATTCAATTTTAGAAACATGTTTTAGGCTATCTCGTATTAATTTGTTTAATATTAGATATACATGAAAATAAATAAAGATCCTGTATGAGTTTTTCCAACAGTCTCATCTCCTTGAATGGTCCCAACTCGTCTTGTTTGGCCATGTTGGTTCCTAGGAGTGTGAGTTGAGTGATAGTTCCTGCGAGGGTTGGTAGGTTGAGCATTCCTTGGGCCCATGCAGAAGGTACACAAATTGGGGTTGTAGTTCGAACAGATTAATTGAAATGAGGTCTATGATTCCTGTGAGGATTGGTAGGTTGAGTATTTCGCTGAATCCGCTCAGAAGGTATGGAGCTCGGAGTTGCAGTTCTGACAGAGCAACTGAGATTGGGCCGATTATTCTTGTGGGACCTATGGGACCCAGTTTGCCTCCTTCCGATGTTAACATCCGTTGCAGGAGGGGGTAGTCGAGCCAAGATCTCCTCAATCTACTTGTTAGCTTAGGCAAGATGGTTCTTTAACTGGGCATTTTCCATCTCGATGGCTGTCAGATACCCAGAATGGGGATTTGGTGGGCATGAGACTGAACTCCTAGAATCGCATTGGTCCACATGTTGTTTTTGAGGACGACGTTGTTCAGATGAGCCTTCTCTAGTGGGGATGGTCGCACGATGAGGCTCCTGATCATCAGGTTGCTTCATCTCATTGTCACGCATAGATTGAGTGACCACCATGGTGATTGTTAGGTGAAACTTGCGTGGGGAATTAAGCCTAATATGCTCTCAATGGAAGCACCAGTCTGTTGACGCAATTTTTTGCCAAAAGTGGTTTAAGAAATCAAAAAATAGAGATATTAGGCTTTTGTTAAACCGTAATTGGATAAATAAAAAGTATTAAGAACACACACACTTTTTATGTGGTTCAGTGGTTAAAATCCACCTAGTTCATGAGTCACTCTTATTGATCTATTTTGTTCTCACCGTGAGATTGTTTGTCACAATTTCACCAGAGTTCCAGTATACAATTTCACTTAGTCTGAGAGGAGTAATTTCAAGGGTCTTCGAGAGGTGACTCTTGAGCTCTTCTTGATGTCATACTTAAAAAATGCAAAGCCACGTGCTAACTCCCCATTGCTGGGCCCATAAATTGATGCAATTCATGAGAAGTCTGTTCAACGCCTAAGACATCCAATCCATACCTGAAGCGTCCTTTTGCCCTGTATTCGAGGCTTCCTTTTCCCATGCTAATGATCATGACCTATGCCTTGATAATAGATCGTTGGATCACGTTCGAGTGCCTACCCCATAGGTGATCAATGGTTGGGATGGAGTTGCTTCCCCCCAAGCTATTTGTGTATAAAATGAGAGATTTGTCTCTCTCCTGTTCACTTTTGCCATTTTGAAAATTTTCAGAACTACCAAAGCTCTCCAAACTCTTTCAAACCCTTTGAATACTCATAACCCCAACCTTCATCAGTTCTTGACCTCCGGTGACCTGGACGACTGGAGAGAATCATCATACTTCTGGGTAAATGAAATGAAATATGTCTGTGTCCGCATACGACGCAACATTTACCGGCACTACATCTCGAGTAAATGTGTTATTTTCTTTTCCATTTTGAGTTTTTGGGTTTTAAATTAGTTGCATGTTTAGGCGCTGGTGACTCCCAGTATTTAGAGGTCATTTTGACCTTCTTTTAGTTTTTTTGGGATAATTTTAACGTTAGAATTGGTCCAAAGGCACCGCCTTAGGCCTCTTTGCATTTTTTCCCATTTCTAGACCTTCAACCATAATTTAGAAATTTCCCAGATTCCATCGAGGTCCATGAATTCTGGTGGAGCCCTGCTGCACCAATTCATTAGTTTCGAGGACACCTCAGTCCATTAGAAGTCCTTCTCCTCCACTCCTCGAGCAGTTTCCATAGGGATTCCCATTTTGACTAATCTTTCTTCTGGTCAATGCGCTAACTGGTTGGTTTTGCTGTTTTAAATGTCCAAAGAGTTACACCATCTCCACCAACAAGGGTTCTACTACTTCGACCAGGAGATACTGGAGATTGCTCGGGAGGTCAGATGACTGCCCAAAGGGAGGAGGTGGGAGGCCTCAGAGTAGAACATAGCCCTCATGGTGAGGGAAGAACCAACAAGGGTGAAAAGGCCACGACTGATTGGCGCCTCGGAGTAAAAGGTGAACATGGGTCCCATGTATGGGACCAACAGATATGCGGCAGAGGAATTTGAAGCCGAGTAGCTCCCCAACAAGTTAAAACATCAGGAAGCCATCAATAAAACACTCATCTTCTACAGAGTAGAGGATCGGGACATCTTGACGTGCCTGTCTCGAGAGAATGAAAGAGCGCATGAGAGCATCCATGGCCTCGGGGCCTGGAGTGCCTCTCACCTCCAGGCGGGAGTGGCTCTATCCCTACACCAATACTATGTCGACTTCCTGAAGTTTGCCAGCATAGACCCCTTTCAGCTATCCCCAAATTGGTATCGGGTGCTAGCTGGGCTATATGTTATGTAAAAGAGGCAGAATTGGCTCATCCCCTCTTCGGCCAAAATCATGTACACTTATAGGTTTCGGGCCCTTAAGAAGGGGAAACTCGATGAGTACTATACTTAAATGAAGTATATGTACCCGAGGATGTCTTACAAGCAAACCCCAATCATCGTGGCCTATTTTGAACGACTTCATCGGATGAAGGCTTTTCCCAACAAGGACCTGAATCTCGACCACCTCATGACGGAGGAGAGCTTGTAGCAATACGACCTCTTTTGGGTAGACCAACAGATGGGTTTAGTGGACCTTGTCAGAGGCCCAACTCCACACATAGTACGTGGCTGTGCAGGCCATCCTTTGGTTTACTCAACGGTTGCAGGAGGAGCATGTGGAGACCATGCTCGCCATTCATACCTCTACTATGGCTGAGGAGGATTGAGCTTGAGGAGAAGTTCCAGGTGGGGATAGAATCCTTGTCTATATACCATGGAAAATCCCCTGTCATCCTATACCATGCTAAGCATGTAGGAGAGGGAGGTAGTCCATGTTGACACAGTTTTTTGCCAATCGTGGATTAAGAAATCCGACAATAGAGACATCAGGATTTTTTACTAAATCGTGATTAAACAAATGAACAATAACACAAACACTCACACTTTTACGTGGTTCAATGGTTAAAATACACCTAGTCCACGAGACAATCATATTAATCTCTTTATGGCTCTGGGTGAAATTGTTTCTTACAATTTCCATAGAGATTCTGTATATCAAGAATCAATCCTTTTTCTATCCATTCCCCTGATATTTATAGAGGGTTTTCCTGGACAGCTTTGGGTAACCGCGTACATAAATATGGTAAATAATAAATTCGAATAACCTACCATTTACACAGGGATATGATTTCCTATGGAATTTACATCCGTTATCTTGGGTAATAAATGTGTAATAAAATCTGGGCATTAATGACCGTATAAGGAATCTCCGAGTCTTTTGGGATCCTTTACTATGCAATCTGGAAGAGCTAACCTAACTTGACATGGGCCAAGTTCAGAGTACCTAGAAGGAAATTTAGCCATCACACATCTCAAATTAGGTTGTTGGTGCAAGAGGCAATCTAGAGACTATCTGGTTGTCGTAAGCTGTCAATTTTGACTCGAGCTGCTCACTTCAGAGTTAGCTAGATGTTCTAAATGTACACTTTCTAAATGTGCTTATCTGCCAGTGGTACCCTGTGCTGAGTGATTCAATTCGTATTTATTTTGGGGTACAACATTTTCTCCCCAAGCTCCTGCTCGTGCATGACATCACTTTTGACACACACAGTAGGGGCTTTTAGGCTTCTGTTATGTGAAATCGTGCCCACCCACTACTCGAGTGTGAAATACGTGTCAGTCTGTGATAGCTACCTGTTTTAGTTTCGAGTACTATGACAATTGTATTGTCAACTTTTTGCCACAACAGGGGTTATTTAATGTAGGCACTTGGATCTCGAACTGATCTAATCGGGTGACCCAAATTGGTTCCCAAAATTTACGTATAAATAGGAGAAACAGGCCTGAACCTCACAACCTTTGCATAAATTTTTTTCCCTTTCCTTCTCAGAACACCTTCAGAAACCTTCATCATTCTCACATTTTCTAGAAGCTTTCAGGCTACTATCTTTGGAGTTTCTATCACTTCCCTTGGTCAAACATCTAATTTGTAAGTATTTCTATACTCGGTTTAAATTTCACCCTCTTATTGTTCAATAAGTTTTATGAAATTTTCGAGTTTAATAGGTGTTTTGGTTAGGCCAGAACAACAGTACTAGGTCTGATTAGAAATAATGTGCATAAAGAAACGGGTAATTTTCTGGGTTTTCAAAGAGGATTGCCTATGTATGTGTAAAAATTTGAGGATTTTTAGGTTCAGTTATGGGTAGCTTAAGGGTTATGATTCACCGAGCGGTTTTCCATTATAATGCTTTCAAAAAGGTATTGGGTCTGACACGTGAATCCCGAAGTATCAGGGGATTTCCTGAGTTTATAGAGCATGGCCATTGAACGCGCATGGAAACATGCATTGTCGCTAGAGGATATCTTAGCTCGTGTGTATCTTAGGTCGAATAAATCAAAGTCAAACCCTCGGGTTGCCGAACCTTTATAGTAGTAGAAAGATTTTATCTTAGGTCGCCTTTAACAGGCCGCTTTGTCGCCAGGCGAGTTAGATTATGGCCCACTAGAAGAAGTCAGTCGTGAGCTCTTCTTCCCAAAGAAAAAGTAAGGGTAAGAAGATCGCATTTGAGACCCCTATTCCCCACTTCAGCCCGATAATGGATAGGGAGATCGTAGTTGACCCTAATCCCTTTTTTGAGACTGAGCGCATCGAATCCCGGGTAAAGACTCAGGGCAAGTTGATTAAAATTTTGCTAAGCCACGAAATTGAATTGGGGTCCGAAGGCCTTGTTCCCCGACCTCCGTTGGAAGGAGAGCAAAGTTGCACTCCACTTCAGGATGACTACAGAGCCTGGAGTGACGACCATCTGAAGGCAGGTGCCTTTCTCCCTTTGGACCAGTACTTCGTAGATTTTTTAACTATGTCAAACTGGTGCCATTCTAGCTTCCCCCAATTCATATTAGCTTTTGGCGGGGCTGAAATATTTATTCTTGAAGCACGAGTGGGAGGTTCCTACCCCCGCCGACATCATGCACTTCTTCTGTCTCTAAACCAACCCCGAACAGAAGGGGAGAGGTGATGACTTCTACTACCTCACCAGATTCCCCAATACGGCATCCGTCATCGACCTCCTCAACCACTCAAATGATTACAAGGATCAATTCTTCATGTCAAACGAGTTCAAGAACTGTACCCATCAGTATTTCAATCGTCCTTGTATGTTTTTTAGCTCTTCAAATTTTGCACTTGAATTCCTTTTTAATCAAGTGTAAACATATTCTTATTGAGTTGTTACTTTGTGCAACTATATACAAGAGAACAGGGCAATCAGAGACCCTTGGAGGTCAATATGAGACGCTGTCTCGTATTCCTGCCAAGGAGAAGGAGTTCCCAATGGTAGTTATTGGCACTACCATGGTGGCCTACAAACTGATCATGCAAGATCAGACACTAGTCATCAGAGCTTGAGGTCCTCCCCCTGTGCTCCCTCCTCCTCAAGAAGTCATCCCTGCCGTTGAAGATGCTGAAGAAGAAGCAGAGGTCACGCAGTTGGTACGCAAAAGAAAGGTCCCCGAAAATGGACAACATCCTGACCAAGGCCGAGCTGAATCGGGGGCAGGAGCCAATACTTCTGGCCAATGTAACCCATATAGAGAATTAAATCAGGTTGCTGCCAGTTTTAGGCTAGTTTAATTCAACCCACGACAGCTCGTGAGTCGACATCCGATTGATCTAGACCTGAACATGACCGTCCTTCAGTGTGTTGATCACTTGGTTGTTCGCTACGACCATAGCTACCCCCGGTGTACCATAGTTATAGATAACATCCTTCACTTTAGATCCACCATTTTTGAGGAGTACGGTAAAACTTTTTGTCATGGCCTTCCTTCCGTCAGTGTGTTTTTTCCTCGGGTATTAGGCAGGTCACAAATGAGTCTAGTTTGGATGAAGAGCCTAAACCTCGTAGGGTAAAAAATGTAATAAAATTAGAGTCCCCTCCTCTTCCCATTGTCCAAGAGTTAGAGGTTTTACCCAGCCTGGTTTGTAACCCAAAACCGATCGTAGTAGTTTCATCCTCTAGCTCGGAGGGGTAGGGTTCTTGATATATTATTTTCCTTGTATTACCCTGACTAATAATTCCTTGGATCTGAATTTTTTGCTCGTCCTTTTATAGGCAAAGATATGGACCTGAAGGGTGCCTTTAAATCTGGTGGGGCAGAAACTGGACCCATAGTCAAGAAGGCAAGAATATCAAAGAAGAGTACCCCAGATTCAGATCTACCATCGAATCTCCTGCAAAGGATAAAGGTGTCAGCTCCACTCAGAAATAGCAGCATCAAACAAAATCACCAGCTCCGTTAAGGGAAATTATCATTCATGAGGCTCCTCTTCCTCGTCCTCGCGACGTACCTGCTCCGGTTCCACAAGTTGTTCAGGGAGAAGTCCTATCTGTTCAACTCCCATTCAAGCCACTCGAGGTTGCAAGGATCCCAGAAGCGCTTCTAGGGACCCTCCATGAGATGGAGAACCACATGGTGGGTCATGCCAACCAAGCAAATGTCAAAGACTTGAGGGCCATAAAGGAGCGTTTCCCAGGGGATGTCCCTGAGTCAACCTTGGGGATGAACCTGAGTATGAGTTATCTTTATTCATCCTATAGTATTTCTCATTTTGTTTTTACTTTTGCAAGCTAATCCTGTCATGCATTTTTCTTTTTCAGTCCGCTTTAGCTCAAAATCGTGGCATCACTTAGTTCCGAGCTCAAAGAGAGGAGCTTAAGGCCACCCTGCTTGCATCCTAAGAAAACGAGCTAATAGCCAAGGACTATGTTGTTGAGGTGAGCCAATGACGAGATTAGTTTAAGGTCGAGGTCGACAGCCTCAACAAGAAACTTGAGGATGCCGGTGTGCTAAAACATAAGTTGTTTAAGGTATAGGCCAAAGACAAGGAGGATGCTGAGAAGGCGAAGCTGGATGTTGCCAAAGCAACAAATGCCCTGGAGGAGATGCTTTATCGGTGCTAGGCATACAAAAAATAAAGGGATTTCTCCTTTCTGGATGCGGAGCTTTGGGGACATTATCTTTCCAAGTTCCAGAGCCTACCCTCGCAAGAGCCTTTCGAGACCATGGATGCTTCTGGAGCTGCTGAGGGGGGTGATGATGAGGTGTCATCACCGAAGCTTAGTGATGTTTTAGGGCACCCTCATCTCTTTTCTTTTGTCTTATTTTAGTTTTTTTTTATATCCCCCGTAACTATGCTTTCACAAGATGAAACAATCGCCTTCGGGCTTAGCTTGAGGTTATTTATCCTCGTGGTATTCATATACTTGTTTAGTGCATTTTTGTTACTTTATGATCTATTTTTGTTCCCATAAATTTATTATCTTGCTATGCTTATGAATATCAAGTTCTTGCACATTTGCAATCATAGGGGTTATCTTTAGATCAAGATAGGTTTCCGATGGCTTGACCAATCAATTTTGGTCGATGTCTTGGTTATACACAAGAATTTTCCCATCTAATAGCGTTATACGTGTTAGGAATCAGGCCTCGGACCTGGTTATGTCCAGGAGTTTGTTCGCCTAATGGCATTATACTTGTTAGGAATCAGGTCTCAGAGCTGGTTATGTCCAGGAGTTTGTCCGCTTAATAGCATTATACATGTTAGGAATCAGGCATTGGACCTGGTTATATCCAGGAGTTTGTAGTTGAATTTTGTTTCTTTGAATTTTCCTAACTTAGTTCGTATTTGGAATTTCTTTGAAAATTTGAGCTAGCTATAAAAAGCCGTTGAATAATCAATTTTCCAACTTCTAAGTTTTTCAAATTTTATCCGATCACACTAAATATTTTGAAACTCATCGAGGGTTATATGCCCCCTAAGCAATCACAATTTATTGATATTCTAGGTGGCTTTTACAAAATGAGTATGTGATACATCGCGAGAATAATATAAACACGTAGCCATACCGTGTCATTTAAATTGAATGGCTTTTATAAAAAAACCTTACACGTAAAAAATACTAAAAACCTAAAAAACTAACAAAATTGTCCTATTATTGATAATAATTTTTAAGATGAAGAAAATTCCAAGTCTGTCGTACCAACTCTCCAATTAACCGAGCTAGTTTGAATGTTCCTTCACATAAAAAAATTCCACGATCTGGTATGGTCCTTCCCTGTTCAGTCCCAATACACCATCTTTATGATCCTAACTCATCAAAAACACTATTGCACCAAGTCACCCTACTCGAGTCTACGTCCTTTTACCTTCGAGTTAAAGTAATGCGTAATTCTCTGCTGATAATGGGCGAGCTGTAATTGTGAATCTTCCTGATTTTCTTTGATAAGATCTAGGGATGTGTTGAGAAATTCATGGTTTCGATCTTATTCGAAGGTTTTCTGTCTATGTGTCGTTAGTGCTTCAATTGGGAGCATAGCTTCACTTCCAAAGGTTAAAGAGAAGGGAGTGTGCCCCGTGGAGGTGGGATGAGAGGTCCTATAGGCCCAAAGTACTTACGGGAGCTGCTCGAGCCATAATCCCTTAGCTTCATCTAGTCGCTTTTTTAAGCTTGCCTTTATGGTTTTATTTACAACCTCGACCCGCCCATTAGCTTGCGGATACGCCACTGAAGATAAACTCTTGATTATGCCCTACTTCTCACAAAAGTTTGTGAAAAGACCACTATCAAAATAAGTTCCATTACTAGACACAATCTTCTTTGGGAGCCCAAAACGACACATGATGTTCTTCATTACAAAATCCAGGACTCTCTTCGAGGTTATGGTTGCCAGAGGCTCGGCCTCGATCCACTACGTATATTAGTCGATAGCGGCAACTGCATATCAAACTCCTCCTTTTCTTGTTGGTAATGAACCAATCAGGTCAATTCCCCAGACTGTAAATAGCCAGGGGATGAGAGCATGGTTAACTCAATGGATGCTTCTTGAGTAATCGTGGTAAAGCGTTGGCATTTGTTGCATTTCTGTACGTACGATGTCGAATATTTTTTGAGTGTAGGTATTAAATAGCCTTGTCTCAATATCCTTAGAGAAAGGCTTTTCGTCCCAGCGTGGTCTCCACAGAAGCCCTCATGTATCTCTTATAGGATGGTCTGTGCTTTTTTGAGAAAAAACACACCTTAGGAGGGGTAGAGAATGCCCTCGTCGGTATAGAATTCCCACAACCATAACATACCATGGGACTTGATATAACAATTTTATTGCGTCCTTTCGGTCACCTGGTAGTTTGTTGATTGTGAGGTATTCCAATGGGGGTTATCCAGGTCAGTTTTGTGTTAATCACTCTGACCTGAACATGTTCTTCCGTTATGCTTGGTTGTTCTAAGAAATCTACTGGGACCACGTTTAATGCATTCACTTCTTTGTTGGTGGCGAGTCGGGCTAAGGCACCAACATTTGAGTTCTGCTTGCGGGGTACCTGCTCAATGGAACAAAACTCGAATACAGAGAACTAATCTTTAACCTTAGCAAGATAAGCCGCCATTTTGATACCTCGAGCTTGATATTCTCCCAATATCTGATTAACCACGAGTTGAGAATCACTATAACACTGGATCTCCTTCGCTTTTAGTTCCTTTGCCACCCATAGTCGTGCCAATAGAGCTTCGTATTCTGCTTCATTGTTTGATGCTTTGAAACTGAACCTTAGGGCTATATGGAATCGATGTTCCTTAGGTGAGATTAGAATTATCCCAGCTCCAAAACCGTTCTTGTTAGGTGATCCAACAACAAAGATTTTCCACAACTCTTGCATTGGTTCTCTCATTAGCTCATCCTAAAAACCTGTACATACGACCACAAAGTCAGCTAGCATTTGACTCTCGATTGCTATGCGAGGCATATACAATATCTCGAACTAGCTGAGTTCAATGGCCCACTCAAAAAAACGTCCCGATGTTTCTGGCTTTGCAAGAGCTGCCTTAAAGGGTGATCGGTTAAGACGTGGTTGGTGTGGGACTGGAAATATGGCCTAATTTTTCTCAAGGCCGAGATCAAGCAGAATGCAAGTTTTTATATTAAAGGATATCGAGGCTTAGCTCCCAGAAGCCTTTTACTCACGTAGTACACCAGTTTCTACACCCAGTTTTCCTCTCGAACTAATACGTCGCTGACCGCATTTATTGTCACAGCTAGGTATAAGAGCAAAAATTCTCTAGCTACCGGTTTTGATAGTATGGCAGGTTCAAAAAAGTGAGCTTTTAGATCCTGAAATGCCTGCTCGCATTCTTCAGTCCATTCAAACTTCTTGTTCCCTCTGAGCAAATTTTAAAACGGGAGAAACTTGTCAGTTGATTTTGAAACGAAGCAGTTTAGGTTCGCTACTTTCCTAGATAGGCTCTGGAATTCTTTACGCGACCTGGGCGAGGGCATTTCTAACAATGACATAATCTTCTCTGGATTCGCTTCTATCCCCATTGTGTTGGTTAGGAAGACCAGAAATTTTTCTGATGAAACCCCAAAGGTTCACTTCTGGGGTTTTAGCTTCATGTCATTTTTCATTGGCACGCCAAAACATTCTTCTAGGTCGGATACATGGTTATTGACTGACTTTGAGTTAACGAGCATATGATCGACATACACTTTCATGTTATTCCTGATCTGGTTAACAAACATTTTGTTGACTAGCTGTTGGTACATTGAACCAACAATCTTTAGTCCGAATGGCCTAACCTTGTAGTAGTATATGTTATGCTCAATCATAAAGCTAGTGTGCTCTTGGTCTGTATGATTCATTGCGATCTAGTTATATCTAGAATATACGTCCATGAAAGACATGAGCTCGTGACCGTCTGTTACATCTACCAAATGATCGATTCGTGGTAGTGGAAGACAATCCTTAGGACATGCCTTATTGAGGTTGAAGAAGTCAATGCAATTCTCCACTTTCCATTGTGTTTTGGGACAAAAATAGGGTTAGCAACCCAGGTCGGATATTTTGCTTCCATAATGAATCCACACTTAAGTAGGCGAGCTACTTCTTCTTCTAAAGCATCTGATCATTCCTTCCCCAAACGACTTCATTTATGTACCTTTGTAGGCACATTCCTGTCTAGATTCAGAGTATGCATTATTACATTTGGAGTGATTCCCACCATATCTTCTTGTGACCAAGAAAATACGTCTAGGTTATTTCTCAAAAACTCGACCAACTCCTTCCTTTCGGTTCAAAGATTTTTTCTGACTTTTACTACTCTTGAAGTTACTTCTAGGTCGATACTAACTTCCTCGAGCTCTTCCAACGCTTGGAGCTTAGACTTGTCTTCACCTAATCTTGTATCAATGTTGTCTTCTTGGGCGATCTCGTTACTTCCTTCCTTAGGTTCTTCCACCTAATGGGAAATTTTCATTACTCGAGGCTCCTCTCGTCCCTCAATAACGACCATTTCTAGCTGGTCGGGTTGTGATTTTCCCTTAATGGCAATGCTATATCATTCTCTGGCAACGAGCTGATCTCTTTTCACTGTACATATACTTGAGGTTGAGGGGAACTTCATCCCTAGGTGTTGGATCGAGGTGATTGCCTAAAAATTTGTAACGACCTACTACTAAAGGACAATTACACTGTGTATTTTAAAAAGTGCTAAACTCGCTAAACGAATCATTTGGCAATAACCGTGTAGCTAAACGTGTTTAACGATTTAATGTTAAAAAATTTGGTCAAAGGTACAATCGTTTCACTAAAATGTGTACTTTATACATGAGATCTCAAAATTATTTTAAAAAGGTTAATTACAATTGAAATGTTACATCCAGCTGACCTACGCAGCAAAATAGGGTTTGATCCTAGTTCCTCTTTAAAACCTCGGTCGTGGTGGTCGAGCAGCCGCACATGTACACAATGTCACCTAAGCTCTCCAACTCATGGATGGTCCAACTTTCTTTTCCCCTTACCTACACCACATAGCACCCGTTAGCCAAGGCTTAGCAAGAAAACTTAAACATGCTCATAACCAGTTAATAACATGTTACCAAATCATAATAAGCATGCCTAGAAGTAAAACCCAACTCATGCATGCATACCATTCATATAAATGACTACAACGGCATATGGGAGCAATGGCCCTAGATAAATGATCAATGCATCATATCAGGGCTCGTTGCCCAAAATACATGACTAATGAATCATACTGGGGCTCAGCGCCCTAATTCATGACTAATAAGTCATACTGGAGTTCAACATCCTAGGATATGGGACTAATGAGTCCTCCCGGGGCCCTTTTCCCTATCCTCTGTATAACTAGCCTTGTAATGGCCCAACATACCTGACACTCTAGTTTTCTCACGACCAATAGGCCGGTCAAGCGTATGATGCGCTCATGGTTAGGCATAACCATATCGACCAGCGCTCAGCGCGATATTGCTGCCCTTGACTCATAAGTCAATGCTTTTCGACCAGCACTCAGCGTGCTAAGGCCATCCTTGACTGATAAGTCAATGCTTTTTGACTAGCACTCAACCTGCTAATGTAGTGCTTGACTCATAAGTCAAGTCCCGGGCCTAACCTTAGCCTAGGATATGGGACTAATAAGTCACCCCAGAGCCCATTGCCCGATCCTCTGTATAACCAGCCTTGGAGATAGCTCACCGTACGTGGCGCTGAGTTTCCCCCTGATCAATAGGTCGGTAAAGCGTATGATGCGCTCCTGGTTAAGCATAACCATATCTGTAACGCCCTGGATAACCAAGACCGTTACACTGTGTGTTTGAAATAGTGCAAGACCTGCTAATCAAGTCATTTAGTTTGAATTGTGTATCTATTGACACAAGGGATTAGGTTAAATAGAATTTTATTATAAACGGTTAAACTTTATTGAAAACAGACGTTTATTATATGGGATCCCAAATCAGGGTTTAAATAACGTAAATACACAATTCTTAATTACAAATAATTGACCAAGCCACTCTAATGGCAAAATATACATTTTAGGTTCTCGTTCCTGTACAAAACCTCGATCGTGGTGGCCGAGCAACTAACAATATACACCTCACCCCCAGAGCTCTCCAACCCATGGTCAACTTGTCTTACCTGCACCATGTAGCACCCGTGAGCCGAAGCCCAGCAAGAAAACATAATATCATGACATAACAGTATTAACAGCTAGCAGTTCACAGAGCATAGTCCAATAACCACAAAATACTATTCAGTACCATCAGGCCATAAAATTCATTCAAAGCAACACACTGACCAAAAACCATTAATCCAGCTCCAGACATTCATTAAGTCACAGACATTAATCCATAATAAACACATATCATGTAATAACTAGGGTTAACGCCCGCAGGCCGCACCCTCTGTTTAACTCACTGCCTTTGGCTCACTTAGGCCAACTACAGTGACATGCCCACTGACTCCGGCCAGCTTAACCGAGCTCAGTGCATAATAAGCTGTCCTCAGATACCAGTGTCCGAGCTGCGCCCTACGCGCAAGTGTGGATTTTGGCACCCTTAGGCCATTACCACATGTCCCCGTGGCATAATACCACCTTATGACATTCATACCATTATAGGGAACTCTTAGTCCCAACATATTCACATAGTGTATTGCAATCACATAACAACACATTCAAATATAGGGAACACTTAGTCCCATCCTATCCACATATACAGGTGCAGTTTTCTTACCTTAATGCCAAATGTTTTAATTAGAAAGGACGACCCCCGAGCACGATCCATTCCCGAGCCCTAGCTTGTCACCTAGTCACAACCAAGATAATGAATTCCATTAATATTCACACATGAGTTTTCATGTACAAACTAGCTTCCGGGATTCCAAATTCCAAATTCCACCAAGCACGGTGGCGAAACCAAACTCGAGCACCCTAGACCACTTTCCCGTGCTTAAAACCCTCAAAATCTCAAGTGTGCAACCAAGGGCTGCGGCCCCCAAAGCCTAGCCGCGGCCCTTCCCCAAAACAGAGCCTACTCCCTCACTGAACCACACACGCGCCGCGGCCCTTGCTTTGGGCGCCGCGGTGTGCCCCCTTGACCGAGCCCCCTTGGCTTCCTTGCATGCTAGGGCCGCGGCGCTCTAGAGCAGAGCCGTGGCCCTCCCCTCCGAACCCAGATTTTACACAATTTCAAAGCTCAAAACCTTACCTTAAACCATCCCAAAACTTCCCAACTCTTAACCAATTAATTCCCAACTTCTTTAGCATGATCTAAACCACCTAACTCCCAAGAAAACATAGCCTAACACACTCAAATCTCTTCCTTTCCATTTCTGAAACCCAAGTGCTAAAACACACACAAACCAGCCATCAAACTCAATGAAAAACCTCTAAACAAGGAGTAGAGACTCACCTTTGCTGTAGAATCACTTCACCAAGCTATAGCCAAGCTAGGTCCCCAAGTTCCCTTCTTTAATTTTTCCTTAAAACACCAAAGCTAACTTTGTTTCAACACTTAACCAAAACCAGAATCCTAACCACAGAGAAGAGAATTAAAGGCTTACCTTATCCTTGTTTTAGTGCTTGATCAATCCCTGAGCTAGACCTTCAATTCCTCACCTCAAATCTCATAATTCCAGCTTGTTTCTCCCTTAAGTTTCCTGTGTTTTTCTCTCCTTAGTTTCTCTTGAATGTGTAAGTGAGCTGGGACAAAATGCTTAGTCAGTTTGTGTTTTTCTTCTAAAAGCTTCCTTATGTTTAACTTACCCGTTAAGTTAATCCCGAGGCTCGGGATGCCGGAACCGTCCCCGAGGCCAAAATGGTAAAATCCCCCAATATTCCCGCCTAGACATCCTAACCTCAAATATATCTCCATATATTTATTTTCATGACCCGATAGTCCAAATCGCTACCCGCTATCTAAAAGTACCCCCGACTTATCCAAAGTCGTATCTTAAGCCCCGTTGTGACTTTTCCCGCTACTGGCTCCCTAGGATCACCTCGTACCGATAGTTACAAATGCACGCACCTGTACACGCATATATATATTTATCAATCTACCCACATAATAATGTGGTCTCAACAATTTATCACACACATTCACATTTATGCCCTAACGGGCCAAGATTACCATTATGCCCTTACCAGCCAAACAGGGCCCGCATACTTATTCAATACCCATTTCACGCTTTCTTACCATTAATTCTCTTAACCTCCAATTATTCCTTCTCAGCACACTAATCAAGGCTCTTAAGCCTTATAAGTGGTTTTGGGTTGTTACAATATCGACCATCGTTTAACGCAATTGCCGCCCTTGACTGAGAAGTCAATGCTTCATGACCAGCGCTCAATGCTATTGCCGTCCTTAACTGATCAGTCAATGCTTTACGACCAGCGCTCAACGTTATTTCCGTCCTTGACTGATAAGTTAATGCTTTACGACCAGCGCTCACCGCTATTGCCATCCTTGACTGATAAGTTAATGCTTTATGACCAGTGCTCAACGCTATTGCCGTCCTTGACTGATAAGTCAATATTTTATGACCAGCGCTCACCACTATTGCTGTCCTTGAATGATAAGTCAATGCTGCATGACCAGCGCTCATTACTATTATTGTCCTTGACTAATAAGTCAATATTTTACGACCAGCGCTCAACACTATTGCTGTCCTTGACTGATAAGTCAATCCTTTCTCAATAAGATAATGCAAACATGCAGATATCATATGTCAAATATCCAAATATAAAGCATTCAGAATGCTAAATCAACAATCACAAGCATAATAAAAATCATGCACATTCTTAGGCGTGACGCCCATATCATATTCATGTTTAACAATTCGACCCAAGCCATAATCACATGTAACACATACTGTGTGCAGTTTTCTTACCTTTGGTTAGATCAAAAGTTATACATAAACGACCCTTAAGCATGATTCTTCCCCAAGCCCTAGTGGTAACATAGTCACAACCATAAAATAATAATCTCATAAGATTTAATCCTTAAAAACAAACTCCAGGACCACTCCCATGCCCTTGGGACTTCCAATCCACCCAATAAGGTAGTGGAACCATCCCCCGAGCCCTAAAAATGGGTTTTGCTGAAGCTGGACTAGCGCTGGGGTGCCATGGACAACGTTGGGGTGCCATCCAAGTCAGAGAGCCACCCTTGATTTCCCCTGCCTAGTGCTGGGGTGCCAAGAACTATCCATACAACCCAGAATTTCTCTAGTTTTCCCCTGCATTTTCCCTTAAGTTCCAGTCATAGAAACCTCAACTAAACACAATCCAAACTAACAATTTAACCTCAAAACCTCATCAATACACCAACCACATCAAAACCCAACCTTAAACTTGATCTATAACCCATCAAAACTTAAGAATCCATACTTGAGCTTTGAAGCACAAGAACAACTTTAAACTCAAAGCAACTTTGAATTAAAACAGGGTTCGTGGCTTACCTTAGTGGTGAATAATGTTCTCCTAGCTGTAGACAACCCAAACCTAGCTCAAGCTTTTAATCCTCCAAGTTTTTTGAGCCATTTCTCCTTCAAAATCCAAAAATCTCTCAAAGTACTAAGAGAGAGAGAGAGAGAGAGAGAGAGAGAGAGAGAGAGAAATGTGAAGAGAGGGAGAGAGAAAGGAGCTGCTTGAGGTGATGCTCTATTTTTGGTTTCCTTCTACAGAGGGTAAGGGTGACTAAGTCACTCAATTGGCTCAAAATGACCATATTGCCCATTATCCTAAGCCTTGCCCTCTTAAGCCCTCAATGGTAAATTTGTCATTTGCCACTTATCCCGTTAATAATAATTAACGTCTCACAATTCCTGTTAATTCGAATATCCTCAAATAATTACAAAATAATTTCCCCATTACCCGATCCCGGTAATGTACTAAATTACCAAATTACCCGTAAGCTCACCCCGAGCCCGGTATTGACCTCGTTATGACTAAACCGCTACTTTTCTCACTGGGATCGTCTTGTGCTGAATAATTCAAATATATCCACATAATGATGTGGTTCCACACATATATCACATATATGCCAAATATACCCGTAACATGCCAAATTTCGAAAATTGCCCTTTTAATCAGAAATGGGCCCTCATGCATATTTAATACACCTAAACATGCATATCAAGTCATATTATAATATAACTCACATAATCATATAATGATACACATATTGTAACGACCCAAAATCACTATTAAGGCTTAGCGCCATGATAAGTGTGCATGGAGGGCATAATTGGTTTATATGTATGCTTAATTGGTTAAATGCATGATTATGTGGCATGCATGATTAATATGATTATATGGATACATTATATGAATGTTTATGAGTATTAAATATGCATGTGGGCCCTTTATAGCTTATAAGGGCATATTTGTAATTTTGGCCCGTTGATGGCATAAATGTGATTATATGTGATAAATTGCTAAGACCGCATTATTATGTGGATATATTTGAAATATATGGCTCGAGACGGTCCTATTGAGTGGAATAGCGAAAAAGTCACAGCGGGGTTTAATACCCGGCTTGGGTGAGCCTAGGGGTATTTTTGGGAATTTAGAGAATATTCTGGGAATTAATAGATATTCAGTGAATAATTGGTAATTATTTGGAATGACGAGATTAATGGGTAAATATTAGGAACACTTGAGGAATTAGCGGGAACCAGGAGCAGAATGATTGTTTTACCTCTAGAGCACTTAAATGGCTAGTAATACAAATGAGGGAATTTTGGTCAGTGTGTGGACTAAGGGTAAGGTCGGCTAAGCATTCAGAATACACTAGACATATGAGGAAAGACCCCAAACTCACTTACTCTTTATCACTCTCTCACTCTTGAAGAAACTTGAAGGAATTGAAGCTTTGAAACCAGAGGATTCAGATGGGAAATTTGGGAGTGTAAGCTCAAGGGTGGAAGGCTGGATTTGTGAGGATTCAACCATAATTGAGGTAATTTCTATTCACTGAATTTTTTGAAGAACTTAGATTATTAGGGTGGAATTCAAGTTGAGTTTTGGGTCATGATTTCTTCTGAGATGGAGTATTAGCTATAGTATAATTGTTAGGAATTTTATGTTTAAATATGTGATTAAAGGTCCTAAACTAGTAGCTAATCTTGGTTTTGCTTTGGAGGTTTGATAAGAGTGAAATTATGGGAATTTTGGCTCGAAACAATGTGGAAGAAACCCAAAAATTCTTGGTACATGGGGGCACGCCGCGACCCATCTCAGGGGCATCGTGACCCGCATGCCCAGATTGCCTTGGGTAGCTCTCTGACTTGGGGGCGCACTGCAACCTTGGGGGCAAGTCGCGGCCCACCTCCCCCTGGTTCTTGAAGATGGAGCCTCTGAATTGGGGATGCATCGTGACCCATAGGGTCAAGTCGCGGCCCGCCTGGGGTTTTTTGCCTTAGGTTAGTTTCTAGAATTGGTGTGGCTCGTGGGCTAGAATCTAGGAGCTCGGGACAATTTCTACCACCCGGTTTAGTAGAAATTGAGATCCCAGAGGCTAATTTTTGTATCCTAAGTATTTATTTGGATTAGGAGATTGATGATTGCCCATTGGCCACTATGACTAGGTTTATCGCCAAGGCTCAGGACTAAGAATCATGCTCGGGACCATTCGGTATCCTCCGCTCGGAATTCAAGGTAAGAAAACTGCACCCTTGTGTGGTTGTGAACGGGACTGAGATTCCTAATTATTGATTGCTTGTACAACGTGATTGTAAAATTGATTTGATTTACAAGAATGATCGCCCTAAGGGAGCCGGGGTTAATGGTAAATGTACTGAGCGCAGCCCTGCTTAAGCGAGCCGGGGCCAGCTAGATCAGCAGGGGCTCGGCCTAAGTGCGCCAACCCTGATTATTTGAGAACTTGGGATTATGTGCTTATCATTGATTAATTGAATATTCATACCCTATTTTATGTTTAAATAAGATAAGCTTGATTGAATATTCTTATTGCTACATGTGTTTTTTGTTCTTGGTTTTCTTGCTGGGCCTTGGCTCATGGGTGCTACGTAGTGCAGGTAAAGGCAAAGGGAAACTTGATCAACCATGAGTTGGAGAGCTCTGGGGGCAGAGTGTACATAGTTAGCCACTCGACCACCACGGCCGAGGAGAAGTATAGGGTAGAAGCCAGAAACTTGTATTTTGCCATTAGAGTGGCCACTGGTTTTATATAACTTTTGAAAATGGTAAATTTGTCTTTTAAACCCTATTTTTGGGATCCCATCTACCAAACATCTATTTTAATTAAAACTAACCGTTTACGATCAAGATCTATTATCCCTAACCTGAATATTGACTTTAGGATCACATTTTTACTCAAATGACTTGATTAGCAAATCCTTCACAATTTCAAATACACAGTGTAACGGTCTTGGTTACCCAGGGCGTTACAACTTGGTATCAGAGCGGTCTAGGTTTTAGGGTTCCTGAAGATTGGCTGGACATGTACACTCATCGCTAAAGATAAGCTTGACTCAGGGTTTAGTAATTGTGTATATGTGATTATATGTTTAAATGTTTGAATGAAATACAAATGTTTCAATGTGTGTGATTAATAGGGATCATGAGATACTGATAGGGCCTGGCCCTTGACTGCTGTGTGATGAGCATGAGGCGTGCTTATTAGCATTGCTGTTGCATGTGAATGAATATTTGAATGATTATCTGCATCTTGATTGCTTGTGGTTGATTGAGTTTCAATGGTGGACTATGGAAAGACTATTCACCTGTCATCATTGCTTGACCACCGAGTCGTTGATTGTAGATAAATTTTGATAGTTATGCATCATAGGCGATCTATACGGCTAGCTGGCACAGGGTCTGAGGCTAGAGATGACGATCAAGGCTAGAGCCCTCTGCCATCCCCTGAGAACTGGTAGCAGATACTTGCAGACATGGAAGCTCGATTACAGAGTCAGGAAGAGCAGATTCATCTCTTGAGATAGCAGGCTCCGTCAGGGAGTGTTGCACCTATTATGCCACCTATTGTGGCACCAGTAGTACAGACACCTGAGGTTGGGAATAGGTGGGAGCCACTTTATGAGCGGTTTAGGAGACAGCATCCTCCAACCTTTGAGGGAGTACCAGACCCACTGAAGGCTAAACAGTTGATGAGTATGATCACTTCAATCCTGGATTTTATGAGGGTGGAAGGTAATGATAGGGTGGCCTGTGCCATCTATATGCGTAGAGAGGATGCTCGTATTTTGTGGGAAGTGGCATCACAGACCAAGGATATTTCTACTTTGAGCTGGGATGGGTTTAGAGATCTGTTCAACCAGAAGTATTACAATGCTGCCATTAGGGCTGCGAAGATAAATGAATTCATAGGGCTGGTACAGGGCAACATGATAGTTACAAAGTATGCCCTGAAGTTTGATAGGCTGGCAAAGTTTGCATCAGAATTGGTGCCTACAGATGTTGCCAGATAGGATCGATTTATTCAAGGGCTTAAAGCTATGATAGCCCGGGATGTGAGGAATACCTCGATACCTGGGCAGACGACTTATGCCTAGGCTATTGAGAAGGCTCTTACAAATGAAGAGGCACAAAACAAGATCTGGAGGGAGAATTCTACGAGACGGAATGTTCGCAGAGTAGTGCCTCCATCCACATGCTTTAGTAGGGGTGGAGGCCCCAATGATCTGAAGAGGAAGACCCTTGCACTTCGACCACTGCTAGTCTTGATAGGAGGGGTCGGAGTGCTCAGGGTAGTCGCCAGGGAGGCGGTGAAACATGGCGGAGTTACCCTGAATGCACAAGGTGCATGAAGCGCCATCTGGGAAAATGTAGGGCAAAGGCTTGCTATCTATGTGGGGTCGTGGGACACCTCAAGAAAGACTGCCCAACAACGAAGAAGGAGGAACCAGGGAAGGTGGACAACTTGACTCCAGCTCGAGTATTCACCTTGATGCAGGCAGAGGCTGAGGCTAGTCCCTTCGTAGTGATAGGTCAGCCTTCTAGTGCTGGCTCCTCTTATACTGTATTGATTGACTCTGGTGCTACACATTAGTTTCTTTCTAGTAAGGTAATTGATAGATTGTGTAGACCTAGTGAGTATTATACTGTGGGGTTTGGGACTATATTGCCTACACGGGAACGGGTAGTTTCTAGGAGATGGATTAGAGCACTGCCAGTGATGGTAGATAGTAGGGAACTATCAGTAGATTTGATCGAGTTGAGTATGGATGATTTCGATATTATTTTGGGGATGGATTGGCTAGTCTGATATGGGGCTACTATAGACTGTAGGAAGAAGATGGTGACTTTTGAACCTGAGGGAGAGGATCCCTTTGTTTTTGTGGGCGCTGTGCATGGACCCCGCGTACCCATGATATTAGCATTGAGAGCTAGGGACCTATTACAGGGAGGTTGTATAGGATTTCTAGCTAGTGTGGTAGATACCACCTCTATTATGCCAGCAGGGCCGAGAGAGACTAGATTAGTACATGAGTTCTTGGATATGTTTCTTGAGGAATTACCAGGGTTGTCACCACACAAGGAGATTCAATTTGTTATTGAGATAGCACCGGGAACAGAGCCCGTGTCAAGGGCACCATATGGGATGGCTTCGGCGAAACTAAAAGAATTGAAGATACAGTTACATGAACTTCTTGATTTGGGGTTTATGAGGCCTAGCTTCTCGCCATGGGGTGCTCCAGTTTTATTTGTGAAGAAGAAGGATGGGATTCTGAGAATGTGTATAGACTATAGGGAACTGAACAAGTTGACCATCAAGAATAAGTACCCCTTACCAAGGATAGATGACTTGTTCGATTAGCTGCAGGGAAAGAAAGTATTCTCGAAGATTGACCTTCGATTTGGTTATCACCAGTTGAGGATCAAGGACGAGGATATACCGAAGACAACCTTCTGAATGAGGTATAGGCATTACAAGTTCCTGGTCATGTTGTTTGGTTTGACCAATGCCCCATCGATATTCATGGATTTTATGAATAGGGTGTTTAAGGACTTTCTAGATCAGTTTATGATTGTCTTCATTGACAACATCTCGGTTTATTGCAGTTCAGAGGCAGAGCATGAGCATCATCTTTGACAGGTTCGATAGAGATTGAGAGAGCATTGGCTGTATGCCAAGTTTAAGAAGTGTGAGTTCTGGCTACCAGAAGTGACATTCCTCAGACATATTGTTGGTGAAGATGGGATTAAGGTGGATCCAACTAAGGTAGAGGCAGTGAGAGATTTGCTGAGGCCAAGGAATGCCTCAGAGGTTAGGAACATCCTTGGATTAGTAGGTTGTTACAGACGATTTGTGGAAGGGTTCTCGAAGATTACTGCACCAATGACAGAATTGACACAGAAGAATTTGAAGTTCACCTGGTCAGATAAGTGTGAGAATAGCTTCCACGAATTGAAGCAACGACTGATTACTACTCTGGCGTTGAGTCTTCCTTCGGAGGGAGGGAAGTTTGTGGTATATTGTGACGCATCCAAGATGGGTTTGGGATGCGTGTTGATGTAGAATGAGAATGTTATTGCTTATGCATCACGAAAGTTGAAGGAGTATGAGCAGCGGTACCCTACCCCTGATCTAGAGTTGGCAGCGGTGGTATTCGCACTGAAATTTTGGCGACATTATCTATATGAGGAGAAGTGCGAGATATACACCGACCATAAGAGCTTAAAGTATTTATTCACCCAGAAGGATTTGAATATGAGGCAGAGGCATTGGCTAGAGCTGGTAAAGGACTATGATTGTGATATCCTTTACCACCCAAGGAAAGCCAACGTTGTGGTAGATGCGTTGAGCTGGAGGGGCCCGGGAAAATTGTTTAACTCTGCACAGATATCGAGAGAGTTGACAGAGGAAATGACCAGAGCGAGGATAGAGCTGGTTGTGGGTTGGTTGGCCAATATTACTTTGCAATCTACCCTTCTAGAGAGGATAAGAGAGGGTCAAATGGACGATGCGCAGTTGTAGGAAACTAGAGGGAATGTCCTAGCTGGGATGTCTAAGGATTATTCTATTTTAGAGAAAGGGTTATTACGGTATAAGGGTCGGATTTGTGTCCCGACAAATATTAGATGAGTCCCATACTACATCGTACTCACTCCATCAAGGTCCGCAAAGATGTATCAGGATCTACAAACATTATATTGGTGGCCTGGGATGAAGAAGGATGTAGTGGAGTACGTAGCCAAGTGTTTGACTTGTCAGCAGGTGACGATGAGCACCAGTGACCAGCGGGGTTGCTACAGTCTTTGGGTATTTCCGAGTGGAAATGAGAGGATATTACTATGGATTTTGTGGGAGGTTTACTGAGGATGGTGGGGCTGCATGACTCAGTGTGGGTAATAGTAGACAGGTACACCAAGTCAGCCCACTTTCTACCAGTGAAGATGACCTATACTATGGATCAGTATGAGAAGCTGTATGTGAGGGAGATTGTATGTCTCCATGGGGTTCCCAAGTCCATAGTATTAGATTGGGATCCTATTTTTACCTCCAAGTTCTGGGATGGTTTGCAGAGGGCTATGGGGATTTAGCTGAAGTTCAGTAGGGCCTTTCATCCTCAGACTGAGGGACAGTCTGAGAGGACTATTCAAGTGTTGGAGGATATGCTCAGGGCATGTGTGATAGACTTTGAGGGGTCATGGAGTATCTCCCTTTGATTGATTTTTTGTGCAACAACAGTTATCAATCAACGATTGGAGTAGCTCCATACGAGATGTTATATGGAAGGAGGTGTAGATTGTCCATTCATTGGGATGAGATGGGTGAGAGGAAGTATTTAGGACCAAACATGGTTCAGTAGACTAATGAGGTTATCGAGAAGATCCAAGCTCGAATGCTCACTTTGTAGAGCAGATAGAAAAGCTATGCTGATCCTAAGCGTAGGGACATGGAGTTTTAGGTAGGGGACCACGTGTTTCTGCGAGTCTCACCACTGCGAGGGGTGAAAAGATTTTGGGAAAAAGGGCAAGATGAGCCCTAGATTCATAGGACCTTTTGAGATCCTGGAGGGGATCTGGCTAGTGGCCCACAGTTTGGCTCTGCCACCGTCATTATCTGAAGTTGATGACGTATTCCACATTTCTATGCTTCAGAAGTACATCTCAGACACGACTCATATGTTGAAGTATGAAGACATGGAGTTGCAGACATATTTTTCATATGAGGAGCGACCAGTTCAGGTCCTAGACAGGAAAGACAATGTAATGCCCCAAATTTCCTAATAAGGTTTAGGACCTTGATTAGGAGGCCGGGAGGGCCATAATTGGTTTATTATAGTATTTAATGATTATATGCATGTTTACGTGAATTATATTATTATATGATGGTGAATGCATACATATGGGCTCATATGTTAATTATGGGGGTATTTTGGTAATTTGGCCACTGTGGGCGTAATTGTATATTTTGGGTGCATGGTTGTGATTAGTTGATATAGCCACATTATAAGGTGGATTGGTTTGAGCTATTTGACATGAGACGATCATGAGATGTAAGTGTTCGGTCTAGTCATAACGGGTTTAAGTTCGGGGCTCGGGGTGAGTCTCGGGGTGAATTTAATGATTAGAGCATTACCCGGAATTAAAGGGTAATGGGATATGATTTATTGGTATTTGGGAATATTGAGAATAGCGGGAATTGGAGAGCGTTAATTATAATTAACGAGATAGGCGGGAAAGGACGATTTTACCCATGGAAGCCTTTAAAGGGGTTTATTTGGCCTAGGGGCAATATGGTCTTTTGACCTTAAGGATTTATATCAGCTTTTAAGTTTTAGAAAGCTGTGGAAATACAGAATAAAACAGAGCCATCCTCATCCTCTCTTCCTCTCTCTCCCGTACAAGCTTCTCCCTTCACTTTTCTTTGATTTTTGAGAGCCCAAATTGAGGAGTTGATCTAGGAGATCAAAGGTGGGAGCTAGGGAACTTGATTCAGAAATTTAAGGGGATTCAAAATCGTTTTTAAGGTGAGTTCTAGCAATTGAATTCATGTTATGCTCTGTTTTCCTTTTGGTTTTTCAGCTTAAGGTTTTGATGTAGAAAGAGGGAATCAAGGGGAGTTTTTGTGTTTGTTTGGTTGAGTTTTGATGAGGGGGAGTTATGGGTGATGTTTAGAGGTTTAATTGTGTGTTTGGAGAAGGTTTGGAACTGGTTTGAAGGCTTGGTTCTAGGGGAATATGCAGGGGAGGTCGAGCTGGTGCGTTGCTGATTTTTGGCTGATCTGGGTAATGAGCCGCGGCCTACGGTGGCTTCTGAGGCAAATATGCCTCTTTCAGGAAGATGAGCCGCGACATGGCTGTGGTGAGCCGCGGCCCATCAGGGCAGATTTAACCAAAATTGTGTTTTTAGCCAAGGGATGCTTGCCATAGGCCTCGGGGTTGAACCTAGTACCCGGTTAAGTGGGGATTGATGTCCCGGAGGCTAGATATTGATTTGGGAATTATGTTGACCATTTTTATTGATGATACCTTATATTTGGTTATGACTAGGTGACCGCTAAAGGACTAAAAGTTGATCGTTCTCAAGGGTCATTCTTTTAATCGTTCTAGCTCGACTTTGAGGTAAGAAAACTGCACCCTGTGTATATGTGACATGCATGGCTATTATGCATGCATGTTGGTTGATTATTGAGCATGACATGCATGGCTGTTATGGATGCATGTTGGTTGGTTGTTGAGTATGACATGCGTGGTTATTATTGATGCATGTCGGTTGATTATTATGTATGACATGCGTGGCTATTCTTGATGCATGTTGCTTGACTGTTAAACGTGACATGCATGGCTGTTATTGGAGCATGTTGGCTGACTATTAAACGTGACATGCATGGCTGTTATTGGTGCATGTTGGTTTACTGGATATATTGCTTATGATGCATGAGAAACATGTGTTTGGGACATGCTTTATATACTGAGTATGATATCGTTCAGAGCTTGAGTCTCTGTGTTTATGCATGGCCCTAATAGCAATAATACCTGTTTAGTAAGCATGCTAAATGCCTCGTTTATGGATATGGAACCTGTGATATGTGATTGGTGGCATGTCTTACTAGTGAAAGACACTGACTAGTCAGGGACCGACTCTAAAGTCTAGAATCACGCATTGAATGGCTCTATGGCATTAATGCTAGACCGACCCTAGGGTCGAAGAACTTATAAGCGCTTGCCTGGTCTACGACCAGATGACTATAGCCAAGGTATATGACCTCGGTGACCGTTTGTCACATGGCTAAGGGACGTTGTCCATAGTTTCGACTCTAGGGTCATGAGGAAGGTTATGTTGGTGACTAATCACCTTGCACCTGTCCTAATCAAACTTAAGAAAGAATCACTTATCGGTTAAGCCCTGGTGACCCTATCGTCACATGGCTAGAGGGAGCGATGCTCATTATTGTGACTTTTGGCTATTGTCACCTATTTGCTTGGACTGATAGTCCTGAATGGTTATTATGATCGTTGTTGATATTATATCATGCTTTATTGTGTTTTCTTGCTGGGCTTTGGCTCACGGGTGCTACGTGGTGTAGGTAAAGGCAAGAGGAAGCTGGACCATCCTTGAGTTGGAGAGCTTAGGTGATGAAGTGTACATATGTAGCTGCTCGTCCGCCACGACCGAGGTTTAAAGTGGAACTAGGGTTGAACCCTGTTTTGCCGCTTAGAACGGCCTGTTGTATATATTTTCTGTAATAAACTCTGAAACTTTATTTTCGGGATCCCAATGTATATATTAAACGTTCTAGTGAAACGTTACATCTTAACCAAAATGTTTAATCCCTAAACCGCTAATCACACTTAGTTACACGTTTTTGGCCAAATGACTCAATTAGCGAGTTTAGCACTGTTTACAAGGCACACCGTAACGGTCCCTGGAGTGGGGGTGTTACAGACAAGGTTCTACGAAACAAGACGATTCCTCTAGTCAAAGTATTGTGGAGGAATAGCAGGGTCGAGGAAGCGACCTGGGAGCTTGAGTCATCGATGCAGGATTAGTATCCCGAGTTATAGAGGTAAATTTCGAGGATGAAATTCTCAGTAGGAGGGGATAGTTGTAACGACCCAAAATCACTATTAAGGCTTAGGGCCTTGATTAGTGTGCCTGGAGGGCAAAATTGGTTTATATGTATGTTTAATTGGTTAAATGCATAATTATGTGGCATGCATGATTAATATGATTATATGGATATATTATATGCATGTTTATGAGTATTAAATATGCATGTGGCCCCTTTATAGCTTATAAGGGCATATTTGTAATTTTGGCCCGTTGAGGGCATAAATGTGATTATATGTGATAAATTGTTAAGACCACATTATTATGTGGATATATTTGCAATATATGGCTTGAGACGGTCCTAGTGAGCGGATTAGAGAAAAAGTCACAGCGGAGTTTAATACCAGGCTCGGGCGAGCCTATGGGTATTTTTGGGAATTTAGAGAATATTCTGGGAATTAATAGATATTTAGTGAATAATTGGTAATTATTTGGAATGACGAGATTAATGGGTAAATATTAGGAACACTCGAGGAATTAGAGGGAACTGGGAATGGAATGACTGTTTTACCCCTAGAGCAATTAAATGGCTAGTAATACAAAGGAGGGCATTTTGGTCATTGTGTGCAATAAGGGTAAGGTCGACTAAGCACTGAGGGCATTCAGAATAAACTAGACATATGAGGAAATACCCCAAACTCACTTATTCTTTATCACTCTCTCACTCTTGAAGAATCTTGAAGGAATTGAAGCTTTGAAACCAGAGGATTCAGCAGGGAATTTTGGGAGTGTAAGCTCAAGGGTGGAAGGCTAGATGAGGATTCGACCATAATTGAGGTAAGTTCTAGTCACTGAATTTGTTGAAGAACTTAGATTATTAGGGTGGAATTTAAGTTGAGTCTTGGGTGGTGATTTCTTCTGAGATGGGGTATTAGCTTTAGTATAATTGTTATGAATTTTATGTTTAAATATGTGATTAAAGGTCCTAAACTCGTAGCTAAGCTTGGTTTTGGTTGGGAGGTTTGATAAGAATTAAATTCGGGGAAATTTGGATGGGAAGAATGTGCAAGAAACCCGAAAATTCTGGGTACGTGGGGGCGCTCCACGACCTAACTCAGGGGCACTGCGATCCGCATGCCCAGATGGCCCTGGGTGGCTCTATGACTTGGGGGTGCACCGCGACCCTGGGGGGAAAGTCACGGTCTACCTCCCTCTGGTGCTTGAAGATGGAGCCTCTTACTTGGGGGCGCACCGCGACCCATAGGGTCAAGTCGCTCACCTGGGGTTTTTTGCCTTAGGTCAGTTTCTCGAATTGGTGAGGCTCGTGGGCTCGAACCTAGGCACTCGGGAAAATTTCTACCAAACGATTTAGTTGAAATTGAGGTCCTGAAGGCTAGTTTTTGTCTCCTAAGTATTTATTTGGATTAGGAGATTGATGATTACCCATTGGCCACTGTGATTAGGTTTATCGCCAAGGCTCAGGACTGAGGATCGTGCTCGGGACTATTCGGTATCCTCCGCTCGAAATTCAAGGTAAGAAAACTGCACCCTTGTGTGGTTGTGAACAGGACTAAGATTCCCAATTATTGATTGATTGTATTATGTGTTTGTAAAATGATATGATTTACACAAATGACTAGCGTAAGGGAGTCGGGGTTAACGGTAAACGTACTGAGCGCGACCCGACCTAAGTGAGCCGGGGCCAACTAGATCAGCAGGGGATCATCCTAAGTGTGCCAACCCTGATTATTTTAGAACTTGGGATTATGTGCTTATCATTGATTAATTGAATATTCGTAACCTGCTTTATGTTTAAATGAGATAAGCTTGATTGAATATTCTTATTGCTACATGTGTTCGTTGTTCTTGGTATTCTTGTTGGGCCTTGGCTCACGGGTGCAACGTGGTGCAGGTAAAGGCAAAGAGAAACTGGATCAACCATGAGTGTGTGAGCTCTGGGGGAAGAGTGTACATAGTCAGCCGCTCGACCGCCACGTCCGAGGAGAAGTACAGGGACAAAAGCCAGAAACTTGTATTTTACCATTATTGTGGCCACTGGTTGTATATAACTTTTGAAAATTGTAAATTTGTTTTTTAAACCCTGTTTTTGGGATCCCATGTACCAAACATCTATTTGAATGAAAATTAACCGTTTATGATCAAAATCTTTTATCCCTAACCTGAATATTGACTTTAGGATCACATTTTTACTCAAATGACTTGATTAGCAAGTCCTGCAAAATTTCAAATACTCAGTGTAATGGTCTTGGTTACCCAGGGTGTTACACACACACATATATATATATATATCACATAATCACATAATTTCCATAATTTTCCATCCTGGCCCCCTAATCAAGGCCCTAAGCCTTATTTGGTAATTTTGGACGTTACAGCTATCCCCTCCTTACATGAATTTCTTCCTCAAAATTTTATATGAATAACTCGGGATATAGATCTCGCATATTTGATTCCAGTCTCTAGGTTGCTCCCTAGACCTTGTTGTTCCTCTATAATACCTTAACTAAAGGTATGGTTTTGTTCCTCAGGACCTTGTCCTTCTGTTTAAAATATGAACTGGTTGCTCCTCATAGGATAATTCTGCCTCTAGTTCCAGATCTTCATAACTCAACACATGAGTCTCATCTAATACATGTTTCCTCAACATGGAAATATAAAATACATTATATACGCCCGACAGTGCCGGAGGTAAGGCCAATCTATAGGCCACCTGACCAATCCTCTCCTGGATTTCAAATGGTCCGACAAATCTAGGGATTAACTTGCCCTTTTTCCAAAATTCCTTCACCCATTTCCATGGTGAAATTCTAAGGAAGACATAGTCTCCCACTTGGAACTCCACGTTCCTACGTTTAATATCAATATAACTTTTCTGTCTACTTTGAGAAGTGAGCATCTGAGCTCTAATATTTTCAATAGCCTCAGTGGTCCTCTGAACTACCTCAGGACCCAAATATTTTCTCTCACCCATCTCATCCCAGTGAATGGGCAATCTACGCTTCCTACCATACAATATCTCATAAGGTGCCCTTCCAATAGTCGACTGGTAGCTATCACTATAGGAAAGTTCTATCAGAGGAAAATTTTCATTCTAGGACCCTTCAAAGTCCAATATACATGCTTGCAGCATGTCCTCCAATATCTGGATGATCCTCTCTAATTTACCATCAGTCTGAGGATGATAAGCGGCATTGAACTTCCAATGTATATCCACCACCTTCTGTAAATTTACTTAAAACTTGGAAGTAAAGATAGGGTCCCTATCAAATAGGATAGACCTCAAAATCCCATGAAGACGAACTATCTCTCTCACGTTGAGATCTACATAGCGGTCATCTGTATTATTCATCTTCACTGGTAAAAAGAATAATATCACTTCGTATACCGATCCATAATGATCCAAACTGAATCATGTTGGCCCATTATCTTAGGCAGTCCCATCACCAAATCAATCATGATGTCCTCTTGCTTCCACTATGGAATACACAAATGTTGTAATGGTCTTACTGGTTTTTTGATACTCTGCCTTGACCTGCTAACAGGCCAGGCACTTTGCCACGTACTCAGCTACGTCTCTCTTCATCCAAATCAACCACTATAAAGCTTTCAGATCTTGGTACATCTTTGTGGTGCCTGGATGTAGAGAATAAAGGGTAGTATGAGATTCATCCGAAATCTCCCGTCTAATCCAGTGTCCATCGAAATACCCATCTAATCCTTATACCTCAATAACCCATGTCTGGAACTGTATAGTCCTTACCTATTCCAGCTAGGACATTCCCTCTAATCTTTCCCAATTGTGGGTCACTCAACTGTTTTTCTTTGATCCCCAAACTGGAATGTAATGTTGGCCAACTGGCCCACCAATAACTCTATTCCAGCTCTGGACATATTCTTCAATTGACGTGATGCATAGGCAATCACCTTTTCAGTTCTTGGAAGCTGTTCTCACACTTATCTGACCATGCAAACTTTTGATTTTTGCGTGTAAGTTTTGTCAATGAGGTAACAATCCTTGAGAATCCTTCCACCAAACACATGTAATACCCTGCTGGAAACTCCTAATCTCTAAGGCGTTCCTTGTCCTTGGCCAATTTATGACTGAGAGCATACCAATAAATCGTCAATAGAGACGATAACAAACAAATTTAAAAATTTATCGAACACCCTGTTCACTTAATCCATAAGTTCTAATGGGGAGTTCGTCAATCCAAATGACATAATTAAGAACTCATAATACCCATATTTGATACAAAATCAGTCTTTGATATATCGTTCTCCCTGATCTTTAGCTGGTCATAACTAGATCGAAGATCTATCTTGGAGAATATTGTCTTACCCTTAACCGAACCTTTAGTTCCTACAGCTCTCCTGAAGCAGTTCAATACGGTGCCCTAGACATTGGTTCCATCCCTGGCACCAACATAATCATCATTCTATCTCTCAGTGTATAGGTAACCTTGACCGACCCTCTGGAAACACATCTAGAAACTCACAGACTAATCTAGTCTGTCCTGGTCCCACTGGCATGACCTAAGTGGTATCCACCACACTAGCTAAGAGTCCTATGCAATCCCCTTGCAATAGGTCTCTAGCTCTAACTACAAATATCATAAGTATATGGGGTTCATGCACAATGCCAACAAGTACAAAGGGTTTCTCACCCTCAAGCCCATGGGTTACCATTTTTTTCCTTGCAATCTATCATTGCCTCAAACTTGGCTAACCAATCCATAACCAAGATCATATCAAATTCGATCATAACCAACTCTATCTAGTCTACTAATGAATCTTTTCCCACCATAACCTAACCTATCTCTTAAGGGTTATCAATAGGGTTTCAAATTCCCATCACAACATAGCCACGTAATCTACATACCAAGTCTATGCCTCTACTTAATGTAGCAAAACAAAGAATCACATGGCACCAAAACTAATCAACACAATATAAGAATCATAACTAGAAAGCTGACTTGTCACTACTGAGGGACTAGCCTCAGACTTATCCTCTAACTGCATCAGAGCGAACACTCGAGCTGGAGTCAAACTATCTGCCCCTTTTGGTTCATCCTTCCTTAGTCCTGGGCAATCCCTCATGAGGTGCCCAACCATCCCACATAAGAAACATTCCTTTGCTCGACATTCTCCCAGATGGCGCCTCCTGCACCGAGTGCATTACGGGTAGAGTTTCCAATACTCATCCTTTCCTTGATGGCATATCAGAACCATTCGAAAGCCTTTTTCTATTAGAGGGGTACTAAATATGTTGATAATTTTTCCTTTCTGATCACTGGGGCCTTTGCCCTAGCCTGATCCAATAAACAGAGATATCACTGCTTGAGCTCTATACTCTCCGGCACTCCCCCTCCATATCTCATCTCCTGTGCTCTCAACAACAAGAGCCCTCCCTACCACCTGAGCATAGGTAAAGATCTCATGTACTGGGGAGATTTTAACACCCTGAGCTATCCTAGAATTCAATCCATGGATAAATCGCTCCTTCCGAGCCATATCTATGGGTATCATATCAAAAACAAACTTGCCCAACAGATCAAATTTGTTAACATACTCGGTTACTCTCGTGTTTCCCTGAACCAGGTTCAGAAAATCATTTGTCTTTCCAGTCTTAACTACATCACAATAGTATCTCTCATTAAACAACTGCCTAAATTCTTCCCAATTCATCATATCTATATTTCGCGTCTGGGTTACTACTTCCCACCAAGTCCGGGCATCTTCCCATAACACATACGCAGCACAGATCACCCTACCGTGACCTACCACCCCATACTGTTAAGGATGGAACTGATCATGCCAATCCGTTGTTCATCTTTGAATGGATCTAGGCCTCCCTAAAAAATTGGAGGGTAATATTCCAGAAATCTCTCATATAGTAATTCCTATCTGTTCTCAACCCTAGGTTGAGCCAAAACTAGTGCCAGTCCTGGCATAACAAAGGAAGAGGTGTTCCCTGACAGAACCTGCTGTTTTAAACACCTGATCTCTTCCTCTTGCCTCTGCAATCTTACTTGCATATCTGTAAACACCTTCTGCCAATTCTGAGGGGCAGGTGGAGGGCTCAGGCCCTGGCTGTAATTTCCAGACTCAATATAAACACCACCGGGTCCCATTAACTGCCTTGGGTATAAAACCTTTGAGTTTGTCTGTAGTCAATAACTTGACCCATTAAGCATGATGAGCACATTCAAAAGCCTTCCCACTAAAAAACCAAACCGCACCATATTCACACAGCCCTGTGGTACTAAAATACATGCCTATAACATTCATGCATCAATCAATAACCCCTGCTCTACCAACATAAATATCATGCTCTCAACTCCAGCATGTAGATAACACATTCATATATCCACTGAGTAGGTAATCACATAATCATATCAACAGTCAAGGTCCATGCCTTATCAGAATATCTCATGCTTCATAATAAGGCATGTAGGTAAGACATTTATATCTTATTTAAGCAGTTAAACACATCACCACATAAATAGTTACCACACCCTTAGTGGATCATGTCTTTAGTGAAGAGTGTACATGCCCAGCTTGTCTTCAGAAACCCTTAACCTTGGCAGGCTCTAATACCAAGTTGTAATTCCCTACTACTCAGGGACCGTTACACTATATATTTTAAATATTGATAAACTCACTAAATGAGTCATTTGGCCATAACCGTGTAACTAAACGTGTTTAACGATTAAGGGTTAAAAAATTTGGTCAATGGTACAATCGTTTCACTAAAACGTTTACTTTATACACGGGATCTCAAAATACATTTAAAAAGGTTAATTACAATTGAAAGGTTACAATTAGCCGACCTACACGGAAAAATAAGGTTTGACCCTAGTTCCTCTTTAAAACCTCGGCCATGGTGGTCGAGCAACCGCATATGTACACAATGTCACCTAAGCTCTCCAACTCATGGATGGTCCAGCTTTCTTTTCACCGTACTTGCACCATATAGCACCCGTGAGCCAAGGCTCTACAAGAAAACTTAAATATGCTCATAAGCAGTTAATAACTCGTTACCAAATCATAATTAGCATGCCTAGTAGTAATAACTCTACTCATGCATGCATACCATCCATATAAATGACTACAACGCCATATGGGACCAATTGCCCTAGATAAATGATCAATGCATCATACCGGGGCTCGTTGCCTGTGGATGCAAAAAATCAACCAAATAAAAACTCTTTAGTCCCTGGTTGGAACATAGGGATAAAGGTCACTTATTCATGCTATTGGGCTCGAGCCTGTAGGCCTTGTTGAATACAGGAAATCATCTCATGAGAAACAACACATTATGAGCCACAAGGTTTGGCCCTGCTAAGCTAAGGGGCCACAATGAATACTGCAAGAGGATAGGTGCACAAGGCTGACATGCTCACGGGTCAAGATGCACTCATACGCGTAAACGCTGCCAAAGACGCCCGGGACATACACCTGTGGATGCTCAATATTCCAGGATTATAAAAGACCCAAAGAACGCACTTAGACCCCCATACGCCTACACTCTCATTGGGTCCTTGGGCCATCAGGCATGCACCCCCTAGCGAGGCCATCAGGCACACGCCCCCAGCGAGGCCCTCATGCGCGCGCGCCCACAGTGAGGCCCTCCTGCGCGCGCGCCCACTAGCGAGGCCATCAGGCACGCGCCACTAGCGAGGCCCTCATGCGTGCGCCCCCAGCGAGGCCCTCCTGCGCGCACGCCCCCTAGCGAGGCCATCAGGCACGCGCCACCAGTGAGGCCCTCATGCGCGCGCCCCCAGCGAGGCCCTCATACGCGCGCGCCCCTAGCGAGGCTCGTGGGCCACCATCTTCTCGGGAGGTTGTTGCACCATCACGTCACTAGTCTGGATCCATGCCACAAGGAGACAAGTATAGCTAGGCCCCTAGCCACTAGGAGCCTTGCAAGGCACGGCCAGTGCATGGGTCATTACCACCTTGCATCTATGCCTTGCAAATGAGGGTCACATGGCATTGATCTCATGAGGTACGGAGTCCACTGACGAACTGAAAGGAGTTAGAGTACGGACATAATACCCACGTCAGATAAGAAGTGGAGGTACGAACAAAGTACAATCTGTTGTCCTCACCAGCCACTTCTCTGACACCCGTACCAGGCAGGTAGTGGAGGCATGACCAGGTACAGAAAGTGAGGTGCTTCCATGATCTCTGACCTTGTACCAGAGCCGACACCACTACCCCTGGAACCACTCTCCTGTTAGTGTACTCGTGTACCATCTGGTCCCCTGGACCACCATGTACATAGGGCCATTAGAGCCTACTATAAAATGAACCTCACTTCCACAGAGAAGGGGGTTGGAAAATTCATTGTATGGAGAGGCTATTAAGCAATATACATTTTTGACTCCATTGTTCATCTGTGTTTATCCTTTCATAAGTTAATTCTAAGTTCTTATCCAAACATCGCCGTATTTACCTTTGAGTTTTCTGACCTAATTTCTTTGACAAGATTTCACCGTCAACATTGCCCAAAATACATGATTAATGAATCATACTGGGGCTCAGAGCCCTAATTCATGACTAATAAGTCATATTGGGGTTCGACATCCTAGAATATGGGACTAATGAGTCACCCCGGGGCCCATTGTCCTATCCTCTGTAAAACCCACCTTGGAACAGGCCCAGCGTACTTGGCGCTCTAGTTTTCTCATGACCAATAGGCCGGTCAAGCGTATGATGCACTCCTGGTTGGGCATAATCATATCGACCAGCGCTCAGTGTGCTATTGCCACCCTTGACTCATAAGTCAATGCTTTTTGACCAACACTTAGCGTGCTAAGGCCGTCCTTGACTCATAAGTCAAAGATTTTCCACCAGTTCTCAGCGTGCTAATGCCATTCTTGACTCATAAGTCATGTTCGGGGCCAAGCCCTAGCCTAGGATATGGGACTAATAAGTCACCCCGGGGTCCATTGCCCTATCCTCTGTATAACTTCCCTTAGAGTTGGCCCAATGTACTTGGCGCTGAGTTTTCCTCGACGAATAGGTTGGTCAAGCGTATGATGCGCTCTTGGTTAAGAATAACCATATCGACCAACGCTCAGTGCGCTATTGCCACCCTTGGCTGATAAGTAAATGCTTCATGACCAACATTCAACATTATTGCCATCCTTGACTAATTAGTCAATGCTTTACGACCAGTGCTCACCGCTATTGCCATCCTTGACTGATAAGTCAAGCCATTCTCAATAAGACAATGTAAACATGCATATATCATATGTCAAATATCCAAATAAAAATCATTCAACATGTTTAATCAACAATCACAAGCAGAATTATAATCATGCACATTCTCAGGTGTCCATGCCTTATTTATATTCATGTTTAACAATTCGGCTGAAGCCATAATCACATGTACCACATACTCAGTGCAGTTTACCTTTGGTCCAACCACAAGTTATATATAAATGACCCTTGGGCATGCTACTATCCTGAGCCCTAGAAGTAACCTAGTCACAACCATAAAATAATAATCACATAAGATTCAATCCTTAAAAACAAACTCTGGGACCACTCCCGTGCTCTCGGGGCTTCCAATCAACCCAACGGGGTAGTGGAACCATCCCTTGAGCCCCCCACCCCCCCCCCCCCCCCCCCCCCCCCCCCCTACATGTCTTCCCAAGCCATAAAATGGTCTTTGCTAAAACTGGAGTAGCGTTGGGGTGCCATGGATAGCACTGGGGTGCCATCCAAATAAGAGAGCCACCCTTGATTTCCCCTGCCTAGCACTGGGGTGCCAAGGAAAGCAAGGGGGCACTATCCCTGCAGCCTAGAATTTCTCTTGTTTTCCCCTGCGTTATCCTCTGAGTTTCAGTCATCAAAACCTTAACTAAACACAATCCAAACTCATAATTTAACCTCAAAACCTCATCAATACACCAACCTCATCAAAACCCAACCTTAAACTTGATCTATTGCCTATCAAAACTCAAGAATCCATACATGAGCTTTGAAGCTCAAGAACACCTTTAAACTAAAAAAAATTTGAATTAAAATAGGGTTTATGGCTAACCTCAATGGTGAATTGTGTTCTCCTAGCAGTTAACAACCCAAACCTAGCTCAAGCTTTCAATCCTCCAAGTTGTTTGAGCCTTTTCTCCTTCAAAATCCAAAAATCCCTCCAAGTACTAAGAGAGAGAGAGAGAGAGAGAGAGAGAGAGAGAGAAATGTGAAGAGAAATGTGAAGAGGGGGAAAGAGAAAGGAGATGCTTCAAGAGATGCTCTACTTTTGGTTTCCATCTACTGAGGGTAAGGGTGACTAAGTCACTAAATTGGCTCAAAATGATCATATTTCCCCCTTAGCCTAAGCCTTGCCCTCTTAAGCCCTCAATGGTAAATTTGTCATTTTCCACTTATCCTGTTAATCATAATTAACGTCTCACAATTCTCGTTAATTCCAATATCCTCAAGTAATTACCAAATAATTTCCCCATTACCCGATCCTTTTAATGTACTAAATTACCAAATTACCCCTATGCTCACCCCGAGCCCGGTATTGATCTCGTTATGACTAAACCACTACTTTTCTCACTAGGATCGTCTCGTGTCGAATAATCAAAATATATCCACATAAGGATGTGGTTCCACACATATATCACATATATGCCAAATATACCCATAACTGGCCAAATTTAAAAAATTTCCCTTTTAATAAGAAATGGGCCCACATGCATATTTAATACACCTAAACATGCATATCAAGTCATATTATAATATAACTCACATAATCATATAATGATACACATATATATATTAAATAATCATATAATTTCCATAATTTGCCATCATGGCTTCTTAATCAAGGACCTAAGCCTTATTAGGTAATTTGGGTCGTTACAAAATTCATCAGCGCAGATCGTCCTGAAATTGCATTTTATGCTACTGGAAAATTGATTATGATGAACTAGAGTATTTTAGAAACAGTTCGCGTATCATCCTCTAGCGTAACTACAAGCCTGATCGTCCCTATGGCTGCTGTTCCTTCTCTTGAGAATCCGTATAGGGTCATTGAGGTTGCCTTAAGATCGGATACGGACAATCCCATCTTTTCTCGAGTGGACCTAAATAGCACGTTTACTGAGATCCCATTATCAACCAATATCTTTTGTACTCTTCAATTGGCGAGATGAACAGTTATCACCAATGTATAATTATGTAGAAAATGAACGTGGCTAGTGTCCTTTTCTGTGAAAATGATTGGTTGTTTCTCCAACTACCATTGTTTTGGTAAACTTTGCTCCAAAATAAATTCAGTATTGTTGTGGGTTTTTAGCTCTTCTATGTACCTTTATTGGGCCCCATTACTTGTGCCTGCCAAATGGGGTCCTCCGGCGATAGTGGTTATATCCTCTCCTACTATTGGAGGGGGACGACTTGGTTCCTCTTGTTTGTTTGAGCCCGAGGTTGACCGATAAGATTTTCCTGAACTAGATGAGTATTTTGCTGAACGGTCCAGCTCGGATGAGAGTTTTGATCTCGTCATTTAGCTATCGGCAATCATCAGTATTATGGCCAATGTCGTTGTGATATCGAAAAAACTTAGTGCGGTCTCTCTTCGCCCTCTAGTGCCTCAAAGTCTTAGACTTCTTCCATGGAAGTCGATTAGAGTTTGCCAGGAAAATATGCTCTCGCATATCGGTCAGGTCAGTTTAGGTGGTGTAGATGGGCTTGAACTTTTCTTCGAGCTTGTTCTTTTTGGTTCCATTTTGGTCACCCTCACCGGTCCCCTTCCGTTTATTGTTCCCCACCTGGTTATTTTGGGTAGTAGGTTGAGCCATAGCTGAAACATCCGCCACCACTCCAACAGGCTGAACAAGGGTATGGCTAGTTCATGCAACATCAGATCGCACCTCCCCAGATTTATCCATTCTTGAGCCTAGGCTGGGAACTCATCTACACTCTTTAATCCTTTTCGCTTGAGTTCTTGCCGTAAATCATCTCCTACCGTGATCCCTGTCCTCATTGCCATTAGCTTAGAGATATCATTAACATCCTTAGATCATGCTGCTGCATTGGTGAACCAGTTCAGATATGCCTTTAGGGACTCACCAAGTTGCCGTTTTATGTTAGCCAACGAATCAAACTCAACGCAAGTTTCCTTCGAAGCTCGGAACTGTCTCTTAAATTATGAAGAAAATTTCTTCCACAAGGTGATTGAATATTTTTTGTACTTGTTGAACCAAAATCTGGCGGGTCCTGTCAGAGTTGCGGGGAACAAGATACACCTTAAGGGACAGTTCCGAGCTTCGAAGTTAACATCCCTAGATCATGAAACTCAACGCAAGTTTCCTTCGAAGCTCGGAACTGTCTCTTAAATTATGAAGAAAATTTCTTCCACAAGGTGATTGAATCTTTTTGTACTTGTTGAACCAAAATCTGGCGGGTCCTGTCAGAGTTGCGGGGAACAAGATACACCTTAAGTCGAACCTAACATTATGGGCCATCATAAATGTATTGAATGTCCCAAGGTGGTTGGACGGGTCAGTGTTTCTATCATATGAGGGCATGGTCGGCATCTTAAAGCCAACAAGATACAGAGATGACACAATGTTTGAAGCAAAAGGCTCGAGCTCCTCATCAAAATCACAATCATTGACTCCTTTTGTAAATAAGAGTCTCTTCATCTGTTCTTTCGTCAAGGCCAGTCGCTCGAGGGTTGGATCCTTGACCTCTAGGTTATTTGGGAGCTGATCATCAGCCCTCATCCTATTGTACGTGTTAGATGGGTTGTTTTCCCTCCAAGCTTGAGCTTGGTTAGGTGAGACATTCCCATTATCACGTATGATGGATGGATCTCCCCTATGCAGATTATAACTCAAATTATCATGGCAAACTTTATATCTTTTTTGTGAATTTATATGCTCACCTAGATTGGGATGTGGATCGGAATGAAGACTTTGTGTGGAGCTCAAATAGTTCCTTAGATCACTCTCAGGTTTGCCTCCATGATGGCTCTCCATCCAGTAACTTCCATTAGCAAAACTTACATCCCGTGGTTGGGATCGAGGACATGGATTATTAGCGGGAGACCATGGGACATAGATGTCCACTACGGGAGGAGGATTTCTCCTGCTATCTCCTAGAGATGGCGCATTCCTCTGTGGGCGAGGTGGCATGGGATGTTGAATCGATGACGATGGTTGTATTATTGGTGAAGCTGTAAATCTTCCATTGGGGCGCACTAGGTTAGCCCGTTTATATTCTACCCCAATCCCCTAAGTTAGAGGTAGGGCTGATCCATTTCTCAATGCTGGAGGCTCTGACCGTTGCACGAATGGATTTGCTGGGGTATTTTGCCTCCTTCAATTAGTCCCAGCTCGCCCTGTTGGGTCACTCCGAACATTCTGTGGAATCTGCTCAGAAGGCACGGAGCTCAGTGTCGCATTTTGAACAGATCGACTGACATGGGGTCGATGGTTCCTATGAGAATTTGCAGGTTGATTATTTTGTTGATTCCACTCTAAAGGTATGAAGCTCGGAGTTGTAGTTCTGAGAGAGCGACTAAGGTTGGGTCGATTACTCCTATGGGACCCACTTTGACTCCTTCTGATGTTAATATCGGTTGCAGGAGGGGGTAGTCGAGCCAAGATCTCCTCAATCTGCTTGTTAGCCTTAGCAAAATGGCTAATTAAATGGGAATTTTCCATCTCGATGGATGTCAGATACCCCAGATTGGGGTTTGGTGAGCGTGATGCTGAGCTCTCAGTATCGTCATGGCCCACATGTTGCTTTCCAAGACAGTGTTGAGCATTTGGGCCTTCTCCAGCGAGAATAGTTGCATGATGCACCTCCTGATCACAAGGTTGTTCCATCTCATTGTCATGCATAGATCGGGTGACCACCATGGTAAGTGTTGGGTGAAACTTACATGGGAGATTAAGCAATGATAAGCTCTCAACGAAAGCACCAATCTATTGATGTGATTTTTCACCAACAGTGGATTCAGAAATCTGATAGCAGAGATATTAGGATTTTTGTACTAAATTGTGAATAAACAAATGAACGATACCACAAACACTCACACTTTTACATGACTATGTTGTTAAAATCCATCTAGTCCACCAGACAATCATATTAATCTCTTTAGGGCTCTGGGATAAATTATTTCTTACAATTTCTGCAGAGTTTGTGTATATCCAGAATCAGTCACTTTTTCTATCCATTCTCTTGATATTTATAGAGGGTTTTGCTGGAAAGCTTTGGGGTAACCGCATACATAAATATGGTAAATAATAAATTAGAATAACCTCCCATTTACATAAGGATATGGTTACTTATGGAATTCACATCTGTTATCTCAGGTCATAAGTGTGTAATATAATCTGGGCATTACTGAGCATATAAGGAATCTCCAAGTCTTTTGGGATCCTTTACTATGCGTCATGATCAGGCTTTCGCGAGCCAAACACTTCCTTCGAGCTGGATGTTAAAGATTTAACCTAACCTTACATGGGCCAAGTTTAGAGTATCTAGAAGGAGATTTAGCCATCATGCATCTCGAACTAGGTTGTTTGCGCAAGAGGTGATCTAGAGACTATCTAGTTGCATAAGCTATCAAGTTTGACTCGAGTTGCTCAGTCTAGAGTTAGCTAGATGTTCTACCTGTACACTTTCTCCATGCGCTTATCTGCCAAATGTACCCGTTGAGTGATTTAGTTCGTATTTATTTTGGGGTACAACAGTCCCGAACATGTGTGGTTCTCACCTTCACTCCTTGTGTCTGAACAAATCTCGGAACGTACTTGTATTAAGGACGAGTTCCAAGAGTACCACGACCTAATTGATGCTTTCCTCCACTACTTGAAGAGAAGGGTTGACCCCAAGGGTTCATGCCATTGGTTGAGGTGATGTACATGCACACAAGGTGGTTCAGATAGTACGAGATGAACACCACCCAGGAGATGGGCAGACAAGTGTGAGAGTTTTCCCATTCTATTCTTCACCTAGAGGAGCCATCTAGTGGTGGTGCTCCTGAGAAGTTTTCATGCATATTTAGAGTACATTGCATGCATTTTTATTCCGTTTCTCTCCTTCCAGAGGCTAACCATTTTTAAATTCTTTGAAGGGCACATGGGTTTCTCCGATTTTATTCGGGCCAAACGCCAGAGGGTGTGGGGACCCTCTCAAATCCAAATTCCAACCGCATTAGCCGTGGTGCCTCTACCCACGACTGCAGTTCTTCCATCCCCAAGAGTTCCTGCGGCTCTAGCAGCTATTCCACTGGCATCCCCTTGAGGCCGATGATGGTTGGAGAGGTCATAGACCTTTGTGGGGGGTCTCTGGACCGTGATGAGGGGACTTCAAGGACAAGAAAGGACCTCTCATCCTCTGAGGTGCATAGAGGAGGGGAATGAGGACTTCAAGGCCCTTGCAAAATTCCTTCACGAGGATAGGCCGAAGACTTGGACACCACTCCCCAGCTGCGAAGAGCTAGACCCTCCCTTAGCGGGGGGGGGGGGGGGGGGGGCGCTTAGAGAGAGGACAGCCCGCTGGCAGCAAAGCTCCTTCAGGGTTTGGCAGGATCTCTCTGCGAGATTCCTTCTCGCAGCTTCGCTCATTATGGAGGAGACAACGAGATTTCCCTCCTCACAACCTGCCGTTACGCCATACTACTTGTAAGTATTATTCTGGATTTTCAGGACCTCTTTTTATAGATAAATATTTTCTTGAAGCTAATTTTATTTTGTTGTGCAAGTTGCAGCTCTCTGTCAGTGGCTCGGGGACGTCGTCATGACAAGGTCCTTCAAGCTCAAGGAGTTAAGGGAGGCCACTGTCTCACTAGAAAAGCATTCAAGGCTTTAGAAGGCAGTGGAGGATGAGAAGGCTCGTGCATCTGACCTAGGGACCCGTCTGGCAATGGAGCTGTCGAGGCTCCAAACAATCAAGGAGAATTCCTCCAACCAAGTGGAGGAAGCCACGAGGCACTACAAGGCTTATGAGGAGGTTTTCCATAAGGTCATGAAAGACCTTAAGGTGTCACGGGAGGAGACCCGCCTTTCCCACGAGGAGGCTACCAAGCATTCAGGGGAGGCATTGCATCATGCCGAGGATGCTGCCAAGGCCTGAGGAGATGCCACCCGTGCTCAAGCAAAAGTTGAGCAGGCAGTTTTGGTGGCTCAAATTGCTGCCACAGAGTCTGAGGGCTTGAAACTTAAAGTCCAGGAGCTAGAGAAGGAGCTCGATGTGCTGGCAGAGGACACCATCTATGTGGCTTGGTAGAGCAACAAGGAGATGGAGCTCGAAGAGCGCTTTCAGGCGGACGAGGCAGTAGTTGCCCAGGCTTAGGTTGTAATTGAGGCGAGTTGTGCCCCCAAGGCCGATCCTGTAATAGACATCTTCATGGAGGTCCCTCAGACGAGTAGTCTCTTATAATTTTGTTTTATTTCTCTTTTTAAATAGGCCTACATGACATTGCTCTTTTTGGGGGTACAAACAAGTTAATGCTCGAACCCATGAGTGCAGTTATAAATTCTTTTTACTTTACTGGGTGGCTCTTGCTTGCACTATTCTTCTACCTTCATTGCGTTATCAATTAGAATATTTTTAACATTTATTAAATTTTGCAATTTGGTCTTAAATTTATTAAGGTTTTAATTCTAACTCAACACAATTTGATGCCACTAGAATTTTAAACCTTATCTTATTCACCACATGTGGGCCTTAGTCTTCGAGACTTAGGGACTTGTCAAATCACCTAGTATTTTGACGTTTTTCAGAAATTAGAGACTCGTTGCTGGTCCTCGGGCTCTAAGTCCCAAGGACGTGGGTCGAGTTCTCCGCCCTTAGGCTAGGCCTTGTGATCATGTTTTTGGCAACTTGAGATTTGAACCAGAGTACAAGTGACTCGGGGCCAGAGAACTGGTTGTTCCGCTCTCGCAGTTCACGACAGCAGGCGAAGTTTGCTAGGTCACTTTCAGTGTTACTCTTGGGGCACGTGGTCCTCGAGAGGTTACACTAAATAGTTATGAAAATAAGGTTGCTCCCAGAGTACGGAACTTGTGGGTCCACTAGCCTATTGAAAGTCGGGACATAACTCAAGTTCTACGCTAATCTTGACACTAGGCTTACCCCACTAATGATAAGCTTAGCTTCCTAGGCCATGCTCAAGCTACTCCTTGTGAGGCTGTATTGAGCAAAGTTATCCCTCGAGTACCAATGACTCGAGGGTTGCCCCCGAGTACAGATGACTCGGTGGTTCGTTCGCCTCTTGGAAGTTGGGAACTTGTTGCTAGTCATCGGGCGCATAGTCCGCAGGACATAACTTAAGTTCTCCGCCCATAGGTTTGTATTTAGTTTGTTCACAAAAGTTTTGACACTTGGCTTGCTCCTCTCACGACAAGCTTATCTTCCTAGGTCATGCTTCGCAAGCGACTATCTTGTGAGGAGACCCAACTATGCCCCCCAAGTGATCAGAGACTAGTCTGCATTCGCTTGTCCAGGCCAGCGAACATGTATACCTTGGGAAGAAAAATTACTAATTTTAAAATTTAAGATACAAACAACTTTTATGAATTTCAACTATTGTGTTTTGCATACAAGATTTTCATTAACGATTCCCAGAGGCAACAATATTACTACAAAATTTAGAAAATACATTTCTTATATTATTAGTAATGTCGACAGAGATGCTCGGTGATCCAGGCATGAGGCACTAACTCCCCATTCAGGCGAGCCAATATGTATGTCCCTGAACACACGCTTCTCTCGACAAGGTATGGGCCTTCCTAGTTAGGGCCCAATAATCCAGTACCAGGATCTCGGGTGGCTAAGAAAACTCTTCGCAACACCAAATCTTTGACCCCAAATTTCATGTCTTTCACTTTATAGTAGAAATATCTAGTCGCCTTTTGCTGGTAGGAATCTACACTAAACTATGAAGCTTCTTCGAGCTCTTTCACAAGGTCTAGAGAGTCTTAGAGTAAAGCATGATTTGTGGTCGAATTGTATGTGTCGCATCGGCGCGTGGAGATTTCTGCTTCAAATGGGAGAATGACTTCATACCCGTAGGCCATCGAGAATGGCGAATGGCCAGTAGAGGTCCTAATAGTGGTGCTTAAGCACTACAAAGCTTTATGCAGCTCCTCGGGCCAGTCGCCTTTTGCCTATTCCAACCTTTTCTTTAAAGTGCCCTTAAGCGTCTTGTTAACCACTTATACTTGTCCGTTTGCTTGTGGGTGAGCCATGGAGGAGAAAATCTTCACAACACCATGCCTTTGACAAATTCATGAACAACTCACTGTTAAACTGTAGACCATTTTTGGAGACAATCTTCATCAGGAGCACGTAGCGGCAAACTATGTTTTTGATGACAAAGTCCAATGCCTTCTTGGAGGTTATTGTAGCGAGAGGCTTGGCTTCGACCCACTTCATGAAGTAGTTCACTGCCACAATAACGTACTTTACTCCTCCCTTTCACGTGGGCAAGGACTTGATTAGGTCAATGCCCCAGACTGCGAAGGGCAAGCGACTTGTCATCTTCGTGAGCTCATTTGGAGGAGCTCGGGGATGTTGGCCAAGTGTTGGAACTTGGTCGCATTTCTTGACGTAGTCCATTGCATCACCATTCATTGAGGGCTAAAAGTATCCCTGTCTAAGAATTTTCTTAACGAGGCTCTTCCCCCCAGCGTGGTCTCTGCAAAAGCCCTCATGCACTTCTTGGAGGATGTGGCTAGCCTCTTGCTTGAACACACATCGGAGAAGGGGCAACAAATATCCTCACATGTACAACTTACTGTCCATGATCACATATCGAGGTGCTTAGTAGAGCAGCTTCCGAGCGGCTTTCTTGTCCTGCGGTAATTCTCCATAGACAAGGTACTTCACAATAGGTTCCATCCAACTGTCTTGGGGTTGGACCACTTTTATCTCTTCAGGAGCTGAGATGCTTAGAGTGCCCAAATAATCTATTGGGACTACATTGATCAACTTAGCATCCTTAGTGGTAGCGAGCTTGACTAGGGAATCAAAATTCGAATTATGATCCTTTGGTACCCGTCGGATGGTAAATCTCTTGAAGCTGAGTAGAATTTCCTGGGCCATAGGCAGACAGACAACCATTTTTGTCCCCAAGGCCTGATAAACTCTGAGGACCTGATTCGCCATGAGTTGAGAATCACTAAAAATCTCGAGGCCCTCAACTTTAAGTTCCAGGGCCACTCAAAGTATGGAAATGAGTGCACTGTGAGCCCTATGCCCTTAAAGGGAAACCAAGATAAGGCATGCTCCAACCCCATTCTCATTGGAGGACCCATCCACATACAAATTCCACGTGGGACTGACCATTAGGCTTATGAGGGTTGCTCTTGCGCTCCAGTGCACTTGGCAATAAAATTTGCGAGTGCCTACCCTTTGATGGAAGTCATCAGGTGGTAAGTGATGTTGAACTGTCTCAGTTCTACCACCCACTTGAGGAGTCTCCCAGAGGACTCATACTTTTGGAAGACTTGCCCCAAGGGATGGTTGGTGAGGACCTTGATGGGATGCGCCTGGAAGTAGGGTCCCAGCTTTCGAGAAGCTAAGATCAGGAAGAATGTTAGCTTCTCCACGAGTGAATATCTGGACTCCACTCTAAGGAGTCTTTTACTCACGTAGTAGACAAGATGTTGGACTCGACCTTCTTCATGGACTAGTGAAGCACTAATGACGTTCTCAGAGAAAACCATGTAAATGGTAAGGGGCTATCCTTCCCATCAGGCTTTGCACATCCTTATGCTTGGGGGACGACATTTATGTTAGGGCTCGGATCTTCTGGGTGTTTTCCTCTATTCCCCAGGCGTTGACTATGAAGCTTAGAGGACAACACAAAGGGGACATGCCACAGAGGCAAATAGGCAGAGGATCGAGAATACTTCCGCCAGATCTTTCATATGGTCAGATCCTAGAATTCACCAGCATGTCATCCACGTACACCTCCATGTTCCTACTGAGCTGATTCTTTAACATATGATTCACTATTTTTTGACACGCGACACCAACATTCTTTAGACCAAAGGGTATCACTTTATAGCAGTAAAAAAGTTTTTTGTTCATAAACTGGTGTGCTATTTATCAGCGACATGCATCGAAATTTGGTTGAACCCCAAGTACGCATCCATAAAGGACAAGAGCTCATACTCGGAGGTGGCATCGACCATTTGATCGATCTTGGGCAATAGAAAACAATCCTTTGGGCAGGCATTGTTAAGGTCGAAGAAGTCTATACATGTCCTCCGAGTGCCATTTTGCTTAAGCACCAAGACCGGGTTTGACAACCATTTTTGGTATTGAGCTTCTCGGATGAAACCATTGGTGAGAAGCTTGTCGACTTCTGCCTTTAAGGCCTCCGCCCTAGTCAGGTCAATTTTCCTCTGCTTCTGCTACATCGACGCAACATTAGGATCAATATTCAAGGCATGACATATGATGTTTGGGTCAATGTCCATCATGTCGGAGTGCAACTAGGCGAAGACATCCTGGTTCTCCATGAGGAACCCCACCAGGGCTTTTCGAACTTCTGCCTTGAGATTTTTTCCATCCTTGGTTTTCCTGTCAGGACTGGAGGCATCAAGGGTAACCTCCAAAGCCTCATTCATGGGATCAATAGCCTTTTCTTTCTGAACTATGGCGTCCAACTCATTGGACTCTCTTTCCTCTAGAACAGTTTAGACCTCCCTCTTCTCAGAGGGTGTTGCGATCTCAATCACCATCACTGGATGCTTGACGGACACATTGTAGCACTTGCAGGCCTCCTTTTGGTCTTCGCAAATTGTCCGTATTCCTGCCTCGGTGGGGAACTTCATGCACAAGTGGTGTATTGAGGTGACTGCTCCAAACTCCACCAAAGCTAGACGTCCCAGAATGGCATTATAAGCGGAGGAGAAGTCTATGGCCATGAATAGGCAGGACTTGAAGGATTGGCATGGCACTTCTCCAAGTGTCACTAGCAGCTTTACATGCCCCATTGGAATGAGACCTTCCCCTAAGATTCCATAAAGGGTGGGGGTGCAAGGGGACATGTCACTAGCAGTCAACCAAATCTTCTCGATGGCTGACTTGAACATGATGTTCACAGAACTCCTGTTGTCCACCAATATCCGAGCCATAATTTTGTTGGAGATCAGGCTTTCGACCACTAAAGGATCGTGGTGGGGAAAATGCACCCTCCAAGCTTCGTCCTCAGAAAATGAGATGACTTGATCTGTCATTCGAGATATTGTGCTGGCAGCTAGAGTAACACCAACTCTTCATTGTCATGGTTTAGGGCCTATGCATAATAATTCTGCTAGCCCCTCGACGTGCCCCCCAAGTGGGGTCCTCCAGAGAAAGTCCCTACTGCGGGGTCTAGGGCTATCTGTTGCTACGGGGTCATGGGCACTTGGACCAAGGGCTGAGGAACCACCTGTTGAGGAGGCAATCCTACGGCTAGAGCCTGAGCTGGGCGCATACTGGCCATAGCATATTGGTGGAGTTGCCCCAGTTTTATGAGACTTTCAATATCATCTCTAAGTTTCTTCCACTCGTTGGTGTGGTGCCCCAAATTTTTACGGAACCAACAAAACTTAGTGGAATCTCTTTACTCCTGATCCCTTTGTATAGGTTGCAATTTCTGGTAGTGGACTTGCTGCTCAGTTGCTATGAAAATTTTCTCCTGAGTATCCACCAGGTTCGTGTACTTGGAGTATTGTGGAGTGTACTTCTCCTCAAGAGCTGCTCCAGTTCTCTTGGGCTTCTTGCCCTTGCCATTTCACCAATGTTTGCTCCTGCTAAGGGCTCGCTGGATGCCAAGGACTTGGCCAAAGCCACAGTTTCACCAGTGAATGTAGGCTGAAAAGCACTGTATTCTGTGTGAGCTGCTCCATAGCCTGTCGGGTCGGCACTAAAACTAGCATTTGGCATGGTGCTAAAGCCAGTTGGTTGAACAGCATGGCTTAACTATGGAGTTCTCATAACATTCATTTGGGATGGAGTGTATGGAAATTAATGGGTTCCTGGAGCCATGACGTTTGGGAACAGCGAAGCGGGGAAAGGGACCGGTCCTTCCAGTACTCCGTTCTGGGCATCCTCCTAGTTAATGTACACTTGGGCTTGACATATGAAGCCGTTGAGCTTGTGGCATCCTCTTTATTGGAGGTCATCTCATAGTGGGGAACCGACTTGGATGCTAGATTATAGGGCCAATAGTTGTTGGCCATTAATGACCCTCTTGGTCCTGGCTACATATTCGTTAAAATGTTTTATGCAGGCTTCAAGGGTCTCAAGCGGTCCTTGCTTTATGTTTCCAAAATGATTGACCTCAAAATTCACCTTTTGCGCAACTATGAATTGTCTTCGAAAGGAGTAGGAGAGTTTGTGCCAGGATTGAATGGATCCTAGTTTGTGCTTCTTGAACCATTCATCTGCTGATCCTAACAAGGTCAACGGGAAGACGTGGCAGGTCCTCGGTGACGCAATGAACCAACGTCAATCTATTAAACTTTGAAAGAAGGTTGGTGGGATCCGTGCCTCCACTGTACAAATCGATGTTTGCCATTTTGAAGCCTCGAGGTAGTGGGGCTTCCACAATGTGGGGAGCACAAACCTCCCCATCCTCATCCCCCTAGTCTGAGTAATGATCTTGTCTGTTTTCAAACTCTCCAATTCTGCATGGAGAGGGTAGCAATTTTTATTGGCACTCTGTGCCAGGTGTTCCATACTTCGAGCATTAAGGTCATCTTGGAGGTCTAGTTGTAGCTGTCTCCCACGATTATCCTCGGGAGCTGCCCTGCCCCCATGGGCGTTCAAGTCATCTGGCAAGTCAGGTTGTGCTTGGTGGCAACCACCGTCTTTGGGGTATCCTACTTCTTTTTTTCCCTCGGGGTCATCATAATCGTTATTGACCGAGACACTGGTTCTTTGTCCTCGATTGGCTGAGACATTTCTCCTACTGGCCCTTTGGCCAGGGTTTTTGTGAGGCAGGCGAGGTGCCGACAAGACACCACCTCCAGGCCTAACGTAATCTGTCGTAGCGCACCTGGGCAAACACCCTAGGCTCCATGGACGCTAGTGGCCTGGCGGTGTCCTCGAGTCCACGCCCTTGGCTATCATTGGCCCATCTCGGGGCCCGAACAGGCTCAAAAGCCCAACAAGTTCTCTTCCACCTTTGCACAGAATCTTCATTGACTTTGCATTTACCATGATCCTGTGGTGCAGGTGGGGCTCTAGCTCCAGCTGGGTGGGTAGATGGCATGCTAGCTGGAAGATCTTGTGCTTCGTCAGTGGGGTGCGTCGCAGGCGCACCCACTGACCCATCAGGCAGTGTTCTAACTGGGTGCATAGGTAGCACACTAGTTGGCTGCTAAGTGGTATTTCACCATGGGGGTCCACTCGCAGGCCTTGGGCTACCAGAGTAGCCCTCATGGATTTAACCATCTCATATAGGGTGGAAATATTGCCCTTTAGGGCATCGATTTTCAACTGTTGGGTGGCACTTGGTCTCTGAGAGCAGATGTGGTCGGTTGGGTTCCCTCCCTCAGTTTCGGTGGGAGGAGCGACTTCATTTGGAGTGTTGCTTCTTGTGATCACCATGAAGGAATCTTCAAAGCTTTCTTCATAGCATCTCAATGAAATCACCAAAATGTTGACTGCCTTTTTCGCTATCAACTAATTAAACAAGAGCTTAAAGAAATACATGTAAAATACATAGATTTTACGTGGTTCATTTTATAAAACAACCCTAGTCCACGAGGCTTTAGTATTAGTGCTCTTGAAGCTTGATATGGCAAGCATCAATGGAGGTTTTCTCATGCAGTGTATATGTTTTTATGAGTACAAACATGGGATCAAACGTCTGAAAACCAAAAGTCCTCTACAATGGATGTCCTAGTCCTATTTATAGTGGCTGGGGGCAATTAATTCCCTTAATGGGGATTTATTGCAAATTTTCCCAATCATTTGGGAGTTTAAAGCTAATTAACACCATCGGGTGCCCTAATTAAGGTGGTGGGCCTAGGCATATCGCACAGAGCCAAATTCGTAGGTTGCTGCTCACTACTTTACAGGGGACACGCCCCCTGACATTGCCAGAATGCAGCTGCATGTTTCCCATGTCAGGCGGCACATTGGAACATACCATATGTTGAGTGTACGAGGTCAATACCACTACTCGAGGCACAAAAATATGTTAGATGGATACCCACGGTACAAAGTTGCTGCGAGTGACATCTGGCGTTCCCTCCAGGCCCCAAGGACAAACCCCTAGGCTTGAAGGATGAACTGATCAAGAAGATGGGAGGACCATAACGAATATCCTCGGGACGTGGCCTTACTTGACGACATACAAACGGACCTCTAAGGGGTTAGAGATGATGTCCATTGTAGGATCTTTCCAGCTACTCTAGCAGATTCTGCTCAACAATAGTTCTTGAAACTAGAGCCAGGAACCATTACGTCATGGGTTACATTTGTGAGAATCTTTTACTCACAATTCTTTGCTGCTCGTATCCCACCTACTGAACTCAATGACCTTGTTGACATTAAGCAAGGGAAAAATGAGCCACTGAAGGACTATGTGCAAAGGTTCATGAAAAAGGCTGCCCGATCAAAGACAGTCAGTGATGATGGAAAGCTGATGGCCATCATCACTAGAATTCAAGTAAAGGGTCCTCTATGGACTAACCTAAAGAGAAAAACCATCTACTCAACGAGGGAGTTCTTAGCAACACCAAACGAGTTTATTAAACTAGAGGAATCCATTAGAATAGTAGATCAAGCCAATCAGGCAGGTACCAGTATTGCTGCTCCAGCCAAGAATAGTTGAGCTCCAAACCAGAACACGAACCAGACAACCAATGGTAATGGTAGTGGAAATAAAAATAACCAAGGAGATGGAAAATGCAACAAAAACTCGAACAATGGCAATAACAACAACAACAAAAGGGCCAAAACCAACGATAAACTACAAGAGTATGTTCCCTGTTATACCACCTACTCTACACTTTTGGGGTCACAAGCAGAAGTCTTTCAAGCTAAAAAAGTTGAGGTACCTTATATGAAGCCTAATCCCATGAGGAAAGACATAAGTAAGAAAGACACAAACAAGTTTTGTCATTTCCATAATGACTACTGACATGACACCAACGAGTGTAACCATCATAAGGAAGAAATCGAATTTCTCATTCGCCAAAATCATTAGGCCATGAGAATATATATTTGACGTCCTATTTATCAAAACCAAGCTACTGCACCCAATATGGATGCACCAGCTCAACCATTGCAGCCAGCTCTAATAGCTGGTTGACTAGATATGATATGTAGAGGACCACACCTGACAGGCAAAAGTAGAAAAGCCTTAGAACGCTATGCCTGAACACTTCACCACGGACCAGAAGATGAAGTTCTGGCAGTCAAGGATCCAACTCCCAAAGCCAATAACATTCACTAAGGATGATGTTGCACACGTTAAATTCCAACATAACGATCCTTTGGTAATCAAGGCCCATATTGCTAACATGATCGTAGCATAGATGATGATAGATCGTGTTTCCTCAGTAAACATCCTTTTCAAAACAACCATTGAAATGATGAAGTTATCTATTCGGGACCTAGAACAATGCACACAAAGTTGTATTGTTTTACTGGAAAAGGGATGACTCCAGCAGGAACAATCGAGTCAGCAGTAACATTGGGAACTGCACCTGCAAACAACAAAGTTATGGCTACATTTGTCGTGGTCGATATTCCCTCAACTTTAAGTGCCTTCTTAGGAAGACTGATCCTGATCTACTTGAACGTTGTAACATCTATGTTTCACTTAATGATGAAGTTTCATATCAATGCCAGAATCGGATGTGCAAAAGGAAATCAGAGAGAGGCTTGGGAATGCTTTAATTCCTCCATTACAACTGCTAAGAAAGGCTTGGCCATGACAAACATGATATTTGTTGGACCAGCAATAAGAATGAAAATAAGCACCATCGAGCAACAAGGAAATACCTCCTCAAAAGAGGCGAGCAACTCCATATAGGGAGTTGCCAAAACCGAAGGATAAGATATTGATCCTTACTTTGGGGACTTAGAGACTGGAGTGGGACCAATTGAAGACTTGGAGGAAGTTTTACTCGATCAGGACGAACCGACTAGGACAATAAAAATTGGGAATTTTTTTTATGAGGAAGTCAAGTTTAAACTTATAAACTTCCTAAGGGACAATCAAGACGTGTTCGCTTGGTCGCACAGGGACATGGTAGACATTAGTCCCACTATTATAAACCATGCATTTAATATCAACAAAGACAACTTTAAACCTGTACAACAGAAAAGAAGGCTGCTTGACAAAGAAAGGTCAAAGGACTTAAAAGAATAAGTCGAAAGGATAAAAGAAAATGGGTTTATAAGAGAAGATTTTTACCCGTAGTGGGATTCTAATCATGTCCTAGACCAAAACCAAATGACAAATGGAGGACTTGTGTGGATTTCACTGATCTAAATAAGGTATGCCCAAAGGATTGTTTTTCCCTCCCATGAATCGACCAACTAGTCGATGCCAGTGCAGGACATGAAGTCCTCACATTAATGTATGCTTACTCGGGGTATAATCAGATCAGTATGTACCCTCCCGATGAGGAGCATACGAGTTTTAGAATTGGTGTATGCTTCTATTGTTACAAAGTAATACCTTTTGGTCTAAAAGATGCTGGCACGAAGTGCCAGTGACTAGTAAACATGAAGTTCAGACACCAAATGGGCAAAAACATGGAGGTCTACATTGATGACATGCTGGTAAAGTAAAAAAAGTCTGGGGGAACATGAAGGATCTAGTAGCATGTTCTGCCATCCTTACGATATGAAGCTTAACCGCTGAAATTGCTCATTCTGGGTAAGCTCGGCAAGTTTCATGGTCTCATTGTCAATGCAAGTGGTATAGAAAATAACCCAGAGAAAATCAAAGATTTGATCAACATGAACTCCCCAACCAAGATAAAGGAAGTACAGAGTCTAACGAGATAGAATGCATCACTCATCAGATTTGTCTCAAAATCCATTGACAAGTGCGTACCATTTTTTAACATGCTAAGGGGAAATAACAAGTTTGAATTGATAGGCGAATGTAAAAATCTTTCCAAAAACTTAAGGAACACTTGGCTCAAACTCCACTCTCATTGATGCCAATCGATGGGGAAACTCCATACTTGTATTTAGTAGTTACTCAACACACTGTTACTGCAGCCCTTATCTAAGAGACATATGGAATCCATCATCAAGTTTATTACATAGGCAAAAGGCTGGTTAGGGCAGAATCACGGTATCCATTAATTAAAAATCTACCTTATTGTTTGTTGCTCAAGGAGAGGAAATTAAGGCCTTACATCTAGGCTTATCCTATCATAGTTTTAATTGATCAACCTCTTAGGTAAGCTCTACAAAAACTGGAGGCATCTGGTCAACTACTTAAGTGAGTTATCGAGCTCGGGTAGTATGAAATCACCTACCAGCCAAAGATTGCTATCAAAGGGCAATCTTTAGCAGACATTATTGTTGAATGCACTAGAATACCAGAAGAAAATGAGGAAGCAAAGGAATATGAAGATAATAAAGAATATTGGCTCGTATGGAGGCTGTTCGTAGATGTCTCCTCCAATGAGCATAATTATGGAGCTAGACTTATACTTATTATACTTGAAGGACATTGTATTCACTGTGCGCCAAGGTTCGACTTCAATGCCTCAAACAATGAGGCAGAGTACGAAGCCCAACTTGTAGGATTATGACTTGCTAGAGATGTTAAAGCTGTTTTAGTAGACATATATAGCGATTCTCAGTTGGTCGTGAATTAGGTGTTCGGAGAATATCAGGCTCGAGGAGTAAAAATGGCATCCTACCTAAGCAAGGCAAAAGATCTCCCAAAACAATTCAAAAAATTTACCACCCAGTAAGTGCCTCGTGACCAGAATTCCAATGTAGATGCCCTACCAAAACTAGAAAGTGCCAAGGAAGCAGACACCCTAAACATAATAGTAGTTGAACACCTGGCCCAACCAAGTATTAAGGAAACAAAGCAAACGCTACTGCTTCATACTTCCCCCTCATGGATGAATCCTATAGCCACGTTCTTGGAGCATGGAATATTGCATCAAGATAGAAATGAAGCCCGAAGGATTTCAAGACAGGCTGCTAGATACGTGATTATTATTGGAGTAATGTACAGAAGATGGTTTTCTATGCATTTGCATCGATGTGTTACTAAAAGAGAAGCTAAGCTGCTAATGATAGAAGTGCATGAATTAGTATGTGCAAATCACGCAGGGGGCAAGTCTAGCAAAGAAGATACTAGGACAAGGATATTTTTGGTCCACGATGAATGAAGATTCCACGAAGTACGTCTGGAACTATGATAAGTGTTAGAGATTCTCCAAAATCCCTCGAGCAGCTCCAAATGAACTTAAACAAATGTAGAGCCCATGGCCCTTCCCAGTATGGGGCATTGATTTGATTGGGCAACTCCCAACAGGAAAGGGTGGAGTGAAATTTGCGGTGGTCGTGGTGGATTACTTTACAAAGTGGATTATAGTAGAACCAATGGCTAAAATTACTTCCAAGAAGGTGCTCGATTTTGTGGTAAAAAACATCATATGTAGATACGGGCTATGGAAAAAATATTGTCTCAGATAATGACACATAGTTTGACAGCGACACATTCACAGACCTTTGTGTAAAGCATGGTATCACTAAGAGCTTTTCTGCAGTTGATCAGCCTTAAGCAAACGGACAAGTAGAAGCTATCAACAACACCTTAAAGGACACAATGAAAAAGCATCTCGAACAAATCAAAGGCAATTTGTCGGATACCTTGCCAAAAGTATTAGGGTCATATCAAACTACTAATCAAACCTCAACAGGACATACTCAATTTTCCCTAGCTTATGGATATGAAGCAATGATACTAGTTGAGTTAACCCCCCTATTGCATCGAAGGAGTACGTATGACCAATATCAAACCACCAGTTTTTAGCTGAAAACCTCGACATGATCGAGGAACAAAGAGAAAAATCACAGTTGCGAGTGGGTGCTTACCAGTAGAAAGTAGTCAACTATTTCAACTCTCAATTCAAGAATAGAAAGTTTTCCCTAGGAGATCTAGTATTGCGACAAGTGTTCCAAAACACTAAGGATCCTGCAACAAGAGTTTTGGGACCCAATTGGGAAGGACCATATCAGATCGTAGAAGTATTGCAACCAAGAACATACAAACATTCTCGATTGAATGGTGAACTAATTGCAAGATACTGGAATGGCAAACACTTGCGAAGATATTATCAATAAACTGATGTTCAAAGACACATTTGTCCACTATATCCACCAGAAAAGTTCTAGGTTTATTTGTATGGCATGATTTTCCCACCTTTTATTTTCTTTGTTCATTTTTTGGTTGTAAGGCACGTATTGCCCATTACTTTTGTAAACCAAAAAATTACTTAGACAATGTTTTGATATTTATGCACATTTTGCCCTTATAAATGACAATTAACCTAGTTCAATTCAATTCTTTATGTTTTCTCTTAAGAAACATGCATTCCTCGTAGAATTTCCATTTTATTATGAGGTATAAGCAAGGGAGTGTGCTCGACACACTCATTATTTAAAATTTTGTTATTAAACAAGTATTGCTTAACATGATATAGTACTTTAGCAGCTGTGTTAGCCTGAGCAAGACTGGTTATTTGGCAAGTGACCAAGGACTAACCTCCTCAATCACATGGGGGGCATAAAGGGCGTACATGATCGTACATAAGTAAATAAGTTAAAATAACACAACTAAATTATACTTATAAAATTTATAATTTATTTTGCTTCATCCAACAAAGACATCAATAACCAAGATGCTTTAAATGTTTAAAACAGGAAATAAAGTTAAAATCATATATAGCAAAGAAAATTGTTATATCAAAATAAAATCATACGAGTAGCATATAATATGTATAAAGCAAGAGTAAAAATATTTACACATGTTATCCGAGATTAAAACCTGCTCGGCCAACCATTGTCTTTGAACCACAGACCTTAAGGCCCAGGGTGACTAACAAAAAAAGAAAGCTTAAAAAGATGCTGTGACTGTCAGTATCCCATGATCCGTAAGGAGAAAGACCGGGTAAAAGCTGTGTAATCCCACACTGTCGGGGGAAGGTCAAGTATGATGATTCTAAGACTGTGTAGGGATGGGACTACACAGTTGAAGATGGCTTAAATGGATTGATGGGTACTACCTATATCAACAAGATGCATCTTCTTTTCGGTAGCCCATCACTTAAGAACTCCAAAGTTAAGTGTGCTTGACCTGGAGTAATCTCAAGATGGGTGACCTCCTGGGAAGTTTCCCCAGGAAGCGTGTGAGTGAGGACAAATCACGCTGGAAAGACTCGTGTTGGTTTGTAGGGCCAGTCATCATTCTAGAAAGCAACCATAGTGATGTGGGGCATTACAAATGGTATCAGAGCCTTGACCCAGCCGGAAGTGTGGCCGACGGGGACGTCAGACTCCTAAGGGGGGGGGGGTGATTGTGACAGTCAGTATCCATGATCCATAAGGGGAAAGATCGGGTAAAAGCTGTGCAATCCCACACTGCCTGGGGAAGGTCAAGTATGATGATTCTAAGACTGTGTAGGTGTGGGACTACATAGTTAAAGATGGCTTAAATGGATTGATGGGTACTACCTATATCAACAAGATGCATCTTCTTTTTGGTAGCCCATCACTTGAGAACTCCAAAGTTAAGCGTGCTTGACCTGGAGTAATCTCAAGATGGGCGACCTTTTGGGAAATTTCCCCAGGAAGCGTGTGAGTGAGGATGATGCATGTTGGAAAGACTCGTGTTGGTTTGTAGGGCCATTCGTCATTCTAGAAAGCAATCATAGTGGTGTGGGGCATTACAGATGCCCTCTTTAAGGATCCACCACCTCGACCTCTTCCCCCTCGGGCTCCTCCTACTTGACTCCAGGGGTTGCAAGGACTTCACTAGCAGCAACAACAACAAGCTCCTCCTCTTCGCAAGCAACACACATGGTGATTTCTCTGTCGCAAAGATGGGCGGGGATGTAGTCAAAATTTGCCTCCTTATTTTTCTTACAAAATAGGAAAAGGCAATTGAAGGTTGCACTCTTGAACTTGGTTAGGTTAGAAGAATGTGACTCTTTTTTGAGTTGGATCTCTTCCTCGAGAATTTTCTTCTCTTCCGTACTCTTCTCTCCGAGCTGCCTCATCTCCTCTGCCGACTTGAGCTGCTGCTCCTCGAGCTCTTTGACACTAGCATTGAGGCTGACCTTCTTTTCCTCAAGCTCCTCCATCTGGCACTTGAGCTTTGCCTTCGACTCCTCAAGCACCTTGACCACATTGCCCTTATTATCAATCTTAGTGTTCTTGCTGCGGAGATCCTTCTATAAGTCCCAAACAACTTGAAACTAGAGAGTATGGTAGTACTTGAAGTGTTTCGCGGTGTCCTGCGATTGCCTCAATCACTCCTCATTCTTTATTGTCTTGGTGCAGGTGTTGGTGGGGGTTATAACAACCTATAAAAACAAAGCAAGAATATACCAAGCACATAAAAGGAGTAAACGAGTTGAAGAATTGAAAGAAAATTGAGAAACCTATAAAGAGAAACCTATCAAAAGGATCTCAGATAGTGCTCGTCTGAGATTGGAGTTGACAAACGAGTTTCGAGACTCCCAAGCAGGAGAAGAAGTGGCGTGCTCAGGAACAGCAGCAGGAGGAGTGGCTATCAGTTTGCTGGAGGGCGCCACTGGGGAAGCCACGAGAGATCTGCGAATGGGAGGAACACTCCTATGCTACTTTGCTGCTGACTCTTTGCTCGAGCTGGCCCCCGTGGTCACCTTTCTTTTACTAACCCCTTTGGTCAGGGCTGGAGGGGGAAGCATAGAGAATAATCATCTATGAATCAGACATGGTTGCAGTTAAAAAATGAAATTGTATTAGATTATGGAATATAGACATAACTATATTATGACTACAATATAAACACACATGCTTGGCAAACCTGGAATCAAGGTGGAGAAAGGAAATTCTTGTGATGGAATGTTCAAACTTTCTACCTCTATTACTGATGTGAACAATAAATGTTCTAGTTCTTCTGGCTATATGCTTGACTCAAATTCTATTAATTTATGGCATGTTATACTAGCACATATAAGTTTTAGAACAATGAAAGGACAATTAAATGTGAATTCATTATGGAGACTCCTAGAATGAATGATGAGCAACCTTTATTGCCTAGAAGAAGCGAAAGGCTTAATGACTTGTGATCAAGTGAAAAGTGCTACCAAGTACAGAAACTATATCTAGTTGAAGAAATTGATGAAGAAGTTAAATGGAAATATCCAACAGTACTTCAAATAGAAGATGATCCCAAAACTTTCAAATAAGCTATGTCCTCAAGAGACTTCGCTTTTTTGGAAGTAGGCAATAAATGATAAAATGGATTCAATTATGTCTAACCATAATTGGGAATTGGTTGACCTTCCATAAGGTTCCAAACCAATTGAGTGCAAATGGGTAATTAGAAGAAAATACCATACCAATGGCACCATACAAACCTTTAAGGCTATATTAGTAGCTAAGGGATTTAAAAAAGGAGAGAATAAATTACTTTGACACATATGCACTGATAGCAAATACAACTTCTATTAGATTGTTATTTTGCTTATCATCTATATATAACCTTTATGTTCATGAAATGGATGTTAAAATTACAATCCTAAATGGAGATCTCGAAGAGAAAGTCTATGTGGAAAAACTCAAGGGTTCTATTCTTCAGCGAAATGAAAAACTCGAAGAGAAGTTTGTATTTAACCAAGAAAGGGAATGTTAGGATTGGTTTAATAAAATGCTCAAGTCGTATTATATAAGTTAGGTGAAGACCCTAAATGATTTCACATAGTGAAGACGTGAAATTTTACTTTTCGTTGTAGGAATTTAAAAATTGTATTTTTGGGTACAAAGTGATACATAGAGGCATCTAACGCTGCCTAAAAAGTTTGGAAGCATTTGAAGGTGTTTAAGGTGACTTTTCAGAAGTTCAACTAGCCCATATGGTGTTGTGTTGCCTCTTTGTAGGAAATGAATCGCCTAAAACTCTAGGGCATAGGCGAAGTGCAGCACGCGATCATAAATATTCTCAAAGAAATTCGTAAAGAAAGTGCATATGTTTATGAATGTCAAGGCTTGTTCAATCCAATTCCCTTTCCTACTAGAGAAAGCTTCAAGCATCCATCATGGGCTAGATAATAAAGAATTTGGACAATGATGCATCTCGTGTATAAGCCTTGGTTTTGATTCCCATCAACAAAGGATTTAAGTCATGTTCTAACTAGGTTTTGAAGCTTGCAAGAAGATCCAAGAGTTTGTTCTACAACAAGGGTTTGGAATATTCAATCCTAAGTTGTGTTCTAAATTAGTATATGCCATACTAAGCTCTTAAAATAAGCATAGGGATTTAAGATAAAAAATTCAAAATGCCCAACTTCTGGAACAAACCCGAGCCCTTATGGTAAAATTGTAACATCCCCTAATCCAGGACCGTTACACTGTGTACTTTAAATAGTGTAAGAATTGCTAATCAATTCATTTGGTTATAAACATGTAACTAAGGTTAATGTCAAGGGTCATGGTTAAAAATTTTGGTCAAAGGAAACATTGACTTTTCATTTGAAAGCTTCCTACACACATGGGATCCCAAAATATTACAAACAGACGGTTAAAAGGGTAAGTACAAATCAAAAGTTACAACTAGTCGACCTAATCAGAAAAATAAGGGATACATCCCTAGTTCCGCAAAGATATCCTCGGTCGTGGTGGATGAGTAGCCGCATACGTACACACCACCACCGAAGCTCTCCAACTCATGGCTGGTCAAGCTTTCCTTTCCCCTTACCTACACCACATAGCACTCGTGAGCCAAGACTAAACAAGAAAACTTAAGTGTGTGCATGAATAGTAATAACAGATTCCCAGATACACATCTAGCATGCCCAACAATAATAACCTACTTATTCATGCATACAATTCTAAATAAATTACTATCATGTCATAACGGGGCCTGCTGCCCTAAATAAATAGTTGACAAGTCATTCTAGGGCGCAGTGCCCTAGGATCTGGGACATAGAGTCACCCCAGGGGCCCGTGCCCTATCCTCTGTATAACCAACCATAGAACTGGCCAAGCGTACCTGGCGCTTTAAGTTTCCAAGACCAATGGGTCGGATAAGCGTAGAATGTGCTCCCAGTTAGGCCTAACCATATCGACTAGTGCTCAGCCTACTATTGCCACCCTTGACTTATGAGCCAAGGCTTTTCAATCAGATAATGCGTGCAAGTGCACATCTTATAATAGTTATCCTAAAGCAGAGCATTCACGCATACATAATCAATTAAACACAGAAGTAATCATAATCATGTTCTTTGTCAGGGGCCCGAGCCCTATTCATAATCACATTAAACAACCAGATAAACAGATAACCATCTATTGATAAGCATACCTTAGATAATACATGTATGAATACGTATAAGTCATGGTATCTAAACCAATCCAAAGGCAAACACAATATTAACTATTTTCCTTAACAGGGCCAGCCCTACCTATGCGAACAAGGTAAGAATTTATTAAATAATTATCCAGGCATAGAGCATTTAAGCATAATATAAATCACCTTCATTCTCAGGGGTCGAGCCCTTTCCATAATTATAATCAACAACTGGGCCAAGCCTTGATCACATATAACACATATTGGGTGCAATTTTCTTACCTTAGGTTCGAGTGCAAAGTGTATTAAGAACGACCCTTGAGCACGGTCCTGGTTCTGAGCTCCTAGCAATATCCTAGTCACAACCAACAGAGAATCACTTCAAAATGAGCGAATAAAGGCTTCTAGATCGAGTCCTGGCCTCTGGGATGTCAAATTCTACTAAACCGGTTAGTAAGATCGATCTTGAGCCCTTAGGTTTGAGTTCCCGCACTAAAACACCCTCCTGGGGCTCAAAATCCTTTAAGCGTTGCGGCTAAAAAAAAAGGAACTGAGACTTGCCCCAAGTCAGAGAGTCGAAGCTCTCCTCTGCTTCAACCCATGCCACAGAGCTTCCTAGCAGGCGCCGCGACTCAAATAGCCTGAAGGCACCAGCTTTTCTCAACATTCAAGAGAGTCGCAGTGCCCCAGGAATAGGGTCGCGGCTCGACATGAGAACCCTATTTTTTTCTTCGTTTTCTTTAAGCCAAATCCCTCCAAAAACCTATCCCAACATATCTAAAACTCAAGAGTAAAGCCTTCAATCAATTCAGTAGTTCAACCCAACAAAACCCAAGCAAAAGCATGGCCAAAACCCCTTCAAATCCCAAAATCAGAGGTGAGTTTTCTAAACTCCAAAAACTCAACTGAAAATTAGAAAACACAGAGATTTAGGGTTGGAAATCGTTACCTTTGTTTCCACAATTGATGGTGAGTCTTTCCTCAAGCATTCCCGAGCCCAAACTACCCTTGATTCCCATAAACCCCAAGAATTCTCAAGAAATTTGAAGAAAAAGTGTGTAGCCGAGAAAGAGAAAAGGGAGAACGTATTTTTCATCTATTTTATGTATTTGTGTAATTGTGAGGATACTTAGGCTATAAGTAACTCTAAGTAAATCTCGAGGCTCGGGGTACCAAAACGTCCCTGAGGGAAAAATGGTCAAAACTCCTAGAATTCCCTCCTAATCTCGATAATACAAAATATATCCTCAAATATTCATTCCCGTTACCTAATAACACGTTAATGAACTAGATACCCAAAATACCCCTTGATTCAACCCGAGTTGGGTATTAGGTCCTGTTGTGACTTTCCCGCTAACTTGCTCCCTAGGATTGTCTCGTGCCGAGTAACACAAATATATCCACATAATATTGTGGTCTCACACATATATCATATATATGCTAAATATACCCATAGCAGGCCAAATTACAAAAAGCCCTTCTAATAAGAAACGGGCCCACATGAATATCTAATACACCGAAACAAGCATATCTAGTCATATTATCATATAACTCACATAATCACATAATTACATGCATACACATAATTCTCATAAATTTCCATCCTATCCCCTTAGTTAAGTCCCTAAGCCTTGTTAGGTAATTTGGGACATTACAATTATCCCCTCCTTACAGTAATTTTGTCCTTGAAAATTTTACCTGAACAGCTCGGGATACTGATTCTACATATCTGCCTCCAGCTCCCAGGTTGCTTCCTCGACCTTGATGTTCCGCCACAATACCTTAACTAAAGGTATAGTTTGGTTCCTCAGGACCTTGTCCTTCGTGTCTAAAATCTGAACTGGTTGCTCCTCATAGGAAAAATTTGTCTCCAGTTCTAGATCATCATAACTCAATACATGGGTCCTGTCTAATACATACTTCCTCAGCATGGAAATATGAAATACGTTGTGCACAATAGACAGTGCAAGGGGTAAGGCCAAACTATAGGCCATCTGACCGATCCTCTCCTGGATCTCAAATGGTCCAACAAACCTAGGGCTCAACTTGCACTTCTTCCCAAGTCTCTTCACCCCTCTCAGTGGTGAAACTCTAAGGAAGACATAGTCTCCCACCTGGAACTCTACGTTCCTTCGCTTTGGGTTTGAATAACTCTTTTGTCTACTCTGAGATGTTAGCATCTGAGCTCTAATATTTTCTATACCCTTAGTGGTCCTCTGAACTGCCTTAGGAACCAAATATTTCCTCTGACCCATCTCATCACAATGAATGGGCGATCTGCACTTCCTACCAAATAACATCTCATAAGGTGCCACTCCAATAGTCGACTGGTAGCTATTATTATAGGAAAACTTTATCGTAGGCAAATATTTGGTCCAGGACCCTTCAAATTTCAATACACATGCTCTCAGCATGTCGTCTATCATTTGGATAATCCTCTCAGACTGACCATCGGTCTGAGGATGATAACCTATACTGAACTTCAACTGTGTACCCATCACCCTCTACAAACTTCCCCAAAACATGAAAGTGAAGATAGACTCCCTATCAGACACGATAGACCTCAAAATCACATGAGGGCGAACTATCTCTCTCACATAGAGATCTGCATACTGGCCAACCATGTAATTCATCCTCACTGGTAGAAAGTGAGCTGATTTTGTATACCGATCCACGACGACCCGACTGAATCATGCTGGCCCACTGTCCTGGGCAATCCTACCATGAAAACCATCGTGATATCCTCCCACTTCCACTCTGGGATATCCAGAGGGTATAATAGCCCTGCTAATCTATGATGCTCAACCATGACCTACTAGGTCAGGCACCTTGCCACGTACTCAGTCACGTCCCTCTTCATCCCAGGCCACCAATATAAAACTTTCAGATCTTGGTACATCTTTGTGGTGCTTGGATGAAGAGAATAATGGGTAGTATGAGATTCATCCATATTCTCCCGTATGATCCCAGTGTCCATCAGAACGCAGATCCGATCCTTATATCTTAATAAGCCCATGCCTGACATTGTGTAGTCCTTAGCTACTCCAGCTAGGATATCCCCTCCGATCTTTCCCAACTGTGGGTCACTTAACTGCTTCTCCTAATCCTCTCCAAAAGAGTAGATTGTAGGGTGATATTGTGTAACTGACCCACCGCAAGCTCAATTTCTGCTCTAGTCATATCTTCAGCCAACTGCCTGGATATTTGCCTGACACTATACAACTGTCCCGGACCCTTCCGGCTTAAGGCATCTGCTACCATGTTGGCCTTTCCTGGGTGGTAGAGGATTTCACAATCATAATCATTCACCCGCTCTAACCAACGTCTTTGCCTCATGTTCAAATCCTTTTGGGTGAAGAAGCATTTCAAACTCTTATGATCCATGTATATCTTACACTTCTCAACATATAAGAAGTGCCTCCACACCTTCAGTACAAAAAATACTGCTGCAAGTTCCAAATCATGTGTGGGGTACCTTTGCTCATACTCCTACAGTTGACGTGATGCATAGGCTATCACCTTCCATGTATGCATAAGGTCACAACCTAAGCCCTGCCTCTAGGCGTCACAATAAACCACAAACTTGTCTTGATCTGTAGGAAGACTCAGAACTGGCGCGGTGATCAAACTCTTTTTAAGTCTTTGGAAATTGTCCTCACACCTGTCTGACCATGTGGACCTCTAATTCTTGCATGTAAATTCAACCAGCGGTGATGCAATCTTGGAAAACTCCTCCACAAAGTGTCTGTAATTAACTTGCCAATCCCAAGAAACTTCTTATCTCTAAAGCATTCTTCGACCTTGGCCAACCTCTGACCACCTCAATCTACGTTGAATCCCCAATAATTACATCATTATTGACTATGTGGCCTAAAGAAGTCACTTGTGATAACCGAAACTCACACTTCTTGAATTCCGCATCCAACCTATGTTCCTTCAGTCTCTATAATAATAATATGGGGTGTTGCTCATGCTTTGTATCTGCCTGAGAGTATACCATTATATCGTCAATAAAGATGATCACAAACTGATCCAACAGATCATCAATCCCTGGCAAAAGATACCTGTTGTTAATAATCAACTTGTTCAGTTTTGTATAATCGATACCCATTCTCAAAGAACCATCTTTCTTCTTCACGAAGAGAACTGGTGCGCCCTATGGAGAGAAACCGAGCCTGATAAAACCCAATTCTAGTAACTCTTGTAACTGAACCTTTAGTTTCTTCAGCTCTGCTGGAGCCATCCTGCACGGTGCCCTTGGCACTGGCTCTATCCTTGGCGACAATTCAATCACAAGTTCTATCTCCTTGTGTGGAGGTAACCCTGGCAGATCCTCTGGAAACACATCTAGAAACGTTTAGACTAATCTAGTTTGTCCTGGTCCCACTGGCACGACCTGAGTGGTATCCAGCACACTAGCTATGCATCCCCCCTACAATAGGTCTCTAGCACTAAGGATAGATATCATAGGCATATGGGGTCCATGCAAAGTGCCAACAAATATGAAGGGATCCTCAACCTCTAGCTTAAAGGTTACCATCTTAACCTTGCAATCTATCGTTGCCACGTGCTTGGCTAACCATTCCATACCCAAGATCATAACACAATTGATCCTAACCGACTCTATCAAGTCAACCAACACTCTCTACCATCCACTACCACTGGAAATGATCTAACCCCTCTCTTAAAAAGTTACTAGTTCCTCGATAGGTGATAGGGTTCGAATTTCTCAGCATAACATATTCACGTAATCAACAAGCTAAGTCTATGCCTTTACTAAATGCAACAAAACAAAACATGGCTCCAGAACCAATCAACATAATATAAGACTCAAAACAAAGAGGCTGACCTGTCACTACTGAGGAACCTGCCTCAGCCTCTGACTGCGTCAGAATGAGCTATCGAATTGGAGTCAAGCTATCTTCCCCCTTAAATTCTTCCTTCCTCATCCTTGGGCAATCCTTCTTGAGGTGCCCAACTATCCCACATACAAAACATGTCCTTGCTCAGCATTCCCCAAGATGGCGCCTTCTGCATCGAGTGCATTCTGGGTAGAGTTTCCTATCCTCGCCCCCAGCCTGCTGGCCTATATGAGCTTTTTAGAACCCCTCTTCAAGCTCAGGGGTACTGAATATATCAGTAACCTTTCCTTTCTGATCATTGGGGTCTCCACCCTTGCCTAACCTAATAAATGGCGGTATCACTACCTGAACTACACACTCTTAGGCTCTCTTCATCCATATCTCATTTCCTATGCCCTCAACGACAAGGGCCCTCCCTACCACTTGAGCATAGCTAGAACTCTTATGTATTGGGGAAATCCTAACGCCCTAAGCTATCCCGGAATTCAATCCTCGAATAAATTACTCTTTCTGAGCCACGTCTGTGGGTACCATATCAAAAGCAAACTTGGCCAACCCATCAAACTTATTGGCATACTCTGTTACTGTCGTATTTCCCTGAACCAGATTCAGAAATTCATTTGTCTTTGCGGTCTTAACCGCGCTACTATAATATCTCTCATTAAAAAACTACCTAAATTCTTCCTAGTTCATCATAGTTGTATCTCGCGTCTGGGATACCACTTCTCACCAAGTGCGAGCATCTTCCCGTAACACATACGTAGCACAAATCACCTTATCATGACCTACCTCCCCCATAAAGTCGAGGATGGAGCTAACCATGCTTGTCCATTGCTCAGCTCTGAACGAATTTAGGCCTCCCTCAAAAATTGGAGGGTAATGCTTCTGAAACCTCTCATATATTGATTACCACCAATTCTCAACCCTAGGCTGAGCCAAAACTGATGCCACTCCCAGTATAACAAAGTAAGAAGTGTTCTCTAGCAGAACCTGCTGCTTCAACCACCTGATCTTTTCCTCTTTCCAATGCAATCTTACTTGCATGTCTGTAAACACCTGCTTCTAATTCTGAGTTGCAAGCAAATGGCTCTGGCCCTGACTATAACTTCCGACCTCAACAAAAATGCTGCTGGTTCCCATTGACTGCCTTGGGTTCATAACCTCTAAGTTCGTCTGCAGTTACTCACTTGTCCCATTAGGCATAATGATATCATCCAAAAGCTTTCCCGCAGGGAAAACCAAACAACACCGCATTAACATACAACAGTAGTACTAAAGTACATGCCCATAAAGTTCATGCATAAATTAATAAGCAATGCTCTTACCAACACATATATCATGCTTTCTACTCTAGAATGCTGGTAAAACATTTATTTATCCACTGAGCAGGCAAGCACATAATCATATAAATAGTCAAGGGCCAGGTTCTATCAAAATATCTCACGCTCCCTAATAAGGCATGCATATAAGGAATTTGTATCCTATTTAAGCAACCACATAAAGAGTTACCATACCCTGAGTTGAGCTTGTCTTTGGTGGCGAGTGTACATGCCCTACTTGTCTTCAGGAACCCTTAAACCTGGCTCTGATACCAAGTTGTAACATCCTCCTGATCTAGGACCGTTACACTGTGTACTTTAAATAGTGTCAGACTAGCTAATCGAGTCATTTGGTTATAAATGTGTAACTAAGGTTAATGTCAAGGGTTAGCCTCAATGATCCTCTAAACCACCACAGGATCCAAATATAACATCTCACTCATCTCATCCCAGTGATTGAATGATATACATTTTCTACTATACAACATCTCATAAGGTGCCCTTCCAATAACTGGATAGCTATAACTGATTTACCATTAGTCTGAGGATAATAAGCTGTACTGAATTCCAACTATATACTCACCACCTTCTGCAACCTTCCCCAAGACTTGGAAGTAAAGATAGGGCCTCATCTAATAAGATAGACCTCGAATTCCATGAAGGCGTACTATCTCTCCCACATAGATCTGCATAACTATCAACTGTATCATTCTTCCTTACTGATAAAAAGTGAGCTAACTTTATATACCAGTCCATAACGATCCAAACTAAATCACACTGCATAATCCTTAGCTATTCTAGCTAAGACTTTCTCCTCAGTCCTTTCCATCTATGGGTCACTCAACTGTTTTCCTTTGATCTTCTATACAAGAGTAAACTCAAACGTAATGTTGACCAACTAGCCCACCAATAAATCTACTCCATTTCTGGTCATATACTTCAACAAACATGATCCATAGGCAATCACATTTTCTATCAAAGAGATGTCACAATAACTTATAAACTGGTTCCAATCTGTAAGAAGACTCAGAATTCTTCCACAAAGCACATGTAATATCCTTCCCGTCTAAGGAAACTCCTGACCTTTGAGTCATTCCTTGGCCTTGGCCAATCTCTAACTAAGAGTATACCACAATATTGTTAATCAAGGCGATCCCAAACAAATTCAAATAATCTCTGAATTCCCTGTTCATCTGGTCCAATAAAACAACTAGGGCATTAATCAAATCCACAAGACATAACTTAGCACTCCCAGTGCCCATATCTAATATAAAAGACAGTTTTCTGCTTATCCTTCTCCTTGACCTTTTGCTGGTAATAACTAGATCGAAGATCCACCCTGGAGAATATTGTCTTACTCAATAACTGAATCTTTAGTTCCTAAAGCTCTGCTGAAGTGGCTCAATACTTGCCCTCAACTAGGTTCCGTCCCTGGCACCAAAATAATCACAATTCTATCTCTTTGTGTAAAGGTAACCTTGACAAATCCCTGGAAGCACATCCAGACACTCACAGACTAATCCAGTCTATCCTTGTCCCACTGGCACGACTTGAGTGGTATTCACCACAATAGCTAAAAGTCCCATGCATCCCTCCTGCAATCGGTCTCTAGCTCTAAGTACAGATGTCATAAGCATATGGGGTTAATGCACAGTGCCAACAAATACAAGGGTTTCTCACCCTCAAGCCCAAGGGTTACAATCATTTCCTTATGATCTATCATTGCCCCATACTTGGCTACCCAATCCATGTCCCAAATCATATCAAAGTCGGTCATAACCAACTCTATCAAATCAACTGATGAGTCCTTCCCCGCAATAATCTAGTCATCTCTTAAAATTACCAATAGGGTACCACATTCCCATCACAACATAACCATGTAATTTGCATATCAAATCTATATCTCTCTCAAATATAACAAAACAAAGAGCAACATGGCACGAAAAGCAATCAACATAATACAAAAACCAGAACTAAAAAGCTGACCTGCCACCACTGAGGAACCAGCCCCAATCTCAGTCTCAGTCTCAGTCTCTGACTCTGACTGTGTCAAAGCAAACACTCAAGCTGGGGTCGAGCTATCTGCCCCCTTTGGCTTATCCTTCCTTAGCCTTGGGAAATCCCTCTTGACGTGCCCAAACATCCGACATAAGAACACATGCCCTTGGTCGATATTCTCCCAAATGATGTCTCTTACACCAAGTGCATTTCGGGTATGGTTTCCAATCATCGTCCTTCCCCGATCAAATAAATGGAGGTATCATGGTCTGAGCTCTCAACAACAAGAGCCTTCCCTACCACCTGAGCGTAGGTAGAGATTTCATGTAATGGGGAAATTCTAACGCCCTGAACTATTATGGGATTCATTCCCTGGATAAATCGTTCCTTCCGAGCTACATCCGCGGGTACCATATAAAAATCAAACTTAGCCAACTCATCGAATCTGTTAACATACTTTGTTACTGTTGCATTTCCCTAAACTAGGTTCAGAAATTCATTTGTTATTGTAGTCTTAACTGCATCACAATTATATCTTTCATTAAACAGCCGCCTAAATTCTTTCCATTTCATCGCAGCTATATCTTGTGTCTGAAATACCACTTCCCACCACGTCCGGGCATCTTCCCGCAACACATATGTAGTATAGATAACCCAATCGTGACCTACCACCACCATACTATCGAGGATGGAACTAATCATGCCCATCCATTGCGTAAATCTGAATGGATCTAGGCCTCTCTCAAAAACTGGAGGGTAATATTCCAAAAATCTTTTAGAAAGAGATTCCCACTTGTTCTCAACCCTAGGCTGAGCCAATACTGATGCCACTTCTGGCATAACAAAGTAAGAGGTGTTCCCTGATAGAACCTACTACTATTTCAAACACCTGATCTCTTCCTCTTTCCTCTGCAATCTTAATTCCATATTTGTAAATACCTGTTGCCAATTCTGAGGGGTAGGCGAAGGGCTCTGGCCCTGACTGTAATTCCCAGCCTTAGTATAACAACCACAGGGTCCCATTAACTACCTTGGGTACATAACCTCTAATTGAGTCTATAGTCAATATCTTGACCCATTAATTATGATGAGCATATTCAAAAGCCTTGCCCCACGGGAACAATCACACAACACCACATTCACAAACCATTATAGTGCTAAAAACACGCCCACAACATTCATACATCAATTCATAACCCCTGCTCTTCCAACATACATACCATGCTCTCAATTCTAGCATGCAAATAACACATTCATATATTCAATGATCAGGTAATCACATAATCATATTAATAGTGAAGGGCTAGGCCCTAACTGAATCTCATGCTTCCTAGTAAGGTATGTAGGTAAAGCAGTTAAACACATAACCACATAAATAGTTACCATACCCTGAGTGAAGCTTGTCTTTAGTGACGAGTGTACATGCCCAGCTTGTCTACAGGAACCCTTAACCTTGGCTCACTTTGATACCAAGTTGTAACGCCGTACTACCCAGGGACCGTTACACTATGTATTTTAAATAATGCTAAACTCACTAAATGAGTCATTTGGCCATAATCGTGTAGCTAAATGTGATTAATGATTTAGGGTTAAAATTTTTGGTCAAGGATACAAATGTTTACTATATACATGGGATCCCAAAATACATTTAAAAGGTTAATTACAATAAAAGATTTACAACCAGTAGACCTAAGCGACAAAATAGGGTTTAACTCTAGTTCCTCTTTAAACTCTCAGCCGTGGTGGTCGAGAAGCCGCATATGTACACATCGTCACCTAATCTCTCTAACTCAAGGATGGTCTAGCTTTCTTTTACCTTTACCTGCACCACATAGCACCCATGAGCTGAGGCTCAGCAAGAAAAATTAACACATGCTCATAAGAAGTTAATAACATGTCACCAAATCATAATAAAAATTCCTAGCAGTAATAACCCTACTCATGCATGCAGGCAAGTATAAATAAATGATTATGAAGTCATTTTGGCTCGACGCCCTAGATATGAGACTAATAAGTGACCGTGCCTTATTCTTTGTGTAACCAGCTTTCGAGCTAATCTAGCGTACTCGGCACCAGGTTGTCTTCGATCAATAGATTGGTTAAGCATATGATGTGCTTCTGGTTAGGCTAGATCATATGGACAAGCGCTTAGCACACTATTGCCCTACTTGACTAATAAGTCAATGCCTTACGACCATCATTCAGTGTGTTATTGCCGTCCTTGACTAATAAGTCAGTGCCTTTCGACCAACACTCACCATGCTAATTTTGTCCATGACTAATAAGTTAGTGCCTTTCGACCAACGCTTATGTCGATCTTGACTAATAAGTCAATATTAGGATATGTGACTATTAATTCACCTCATGTCTCTTAGCCATATCCTCTGTATAAACGTACATAGCCCTGACCAACACTCAACGTGCTAAGATCGTTCTTGACTAATAAGCCACCTCAGGTCTCTTAGCCATATCCTCTGTATAAGCGTACCTGACGCTTCTGGTTAGCCTAACCAACACAACCAGTGCATAACGCTATTGTCACTCTTGACTAATGAGTCGATGCTCTTCGACCAACACTCAGTATTATTGCCATTCATGACTGATAAGGCAGAGCTTTACAACCAACACTCAACACTATTGCCGCTCCTGACTGATAAGTCAATGCTCTTCAGGCAGCACTCAACACTATTGCTGCTCATGACTGATAAATTAGAGCATTACAACCAGCGCTCATCACTATTGTCATTTCTGACTAATATGTCAGTTCTTCCTCAGTGAGGTAATGCAAACAAGAATATATCATATGTAAAGTATCCAGATATAAGGCGTTCAACACGCTCAATCAATAATCACGAGCATAATCATAATCATGCACATTTACAGAGACTGAAGCTCTGATCAATTCTATATGCAACATTCATGCCATGCCATAATCACATGTATTACATGCATCACACACTGGGTGTAGTTTTCTTACTTTTGGTCCAAGCATAGATTACAAATAACTAACCCTCGAGCACGATCCTGATTTTGAACCCCTAGCGACCACCTAGTCACAACCATAATATAGAATCCCATAAAAAAAGAGTAAATAAAAGCTTCAGGATTGAGTCCTAGCCTCTGGGACGTCGAATCCTACCAAACCAAATAGTAGGATCGATCCCGAGCCCTTAGGTTTAAGTTCCCATGACTAAAAACCCAACCTGGCCAAAAAATGCATAGACGGGCCGCGACTTGGCGTCGGGGGTCCTGTCGCGCCTCCCAGACAAACAACCCTCTGCTTGGGCTTCAGGGTGCGGGCCGCAACTTGCCCCCTAGAGTCACGACGCACCACAGGAAAAACCCCTCCTGGTTTTGGGTTCACACAGGTTGCGACTTCCAAGAACAAGGTCGTGACCTAACCTCGAACCCAGCCATTTTCTCCGTTTTCTCCATTTAAAAACCTTCCAAAAATCTATCCAAACATATCCAAATCCTAAAATTAAAGTTCCCAAACATCTCAATTTCCCAAACCCATTAAAACACAAGTTCCAATCAAATAAAAAAACTCTTCAAAATGCAAAATCCAATCAAAGCTTAAAAACTCGAAAACTCAAAACTTAAAACTTGGATTACCTCTGATTGAGTTGTCTCCCAATTAAATCATCTGGCAAATAAGCTTCTAATCTTCCCTATAATTGTTATGACTTTAACCTTGCTTGAACCTGAGTCCTAAAACTCGAGTTTCCTTCGAAAATGCTAACGCCATAAAAAAGATAACAAGAGAGAGAGTGAGCGTACTGAACATTCTTTTTATGATTCTGATAGGTTACTTCGAGCTTAAGTAACCTCAAGCAAATCCTAATGCTCGGGTCCCAAAAACGCCCCCCGGGGTAAAATAGTCGAAATTCCTAGAATTCCCTCCTGATCTCACTAACTCCCAATATATCATCAAATAATCATTCCCATTACCCTATATCCTAGTAATGTGCTAATTACTCAAAATACCCCTTGACTCACACCGAGTCAAATATGGGTCCCATTGTGAGTTCCCACTAGCTTGCTCCCTAGGATCGTCTCGTGTCGAGTAACCCAAACATATCCACATAATAATGTGGTCTCACACATATATCACATATATGCCAAATATACCCATAACGGGCCAAATTACAACAATTGCCCAATTAATCAGAAATGGGCCCACATGCATATTTAATACACCAAACACATGCATATCAAGTCATATTATAATACAACTCACATAATCACATATTGATACGCATATATATATCACATAATTAAATAATTTACATAATTTGCCATCCTGGCCCCCTAATCAAGGTCGTAAGCCTTATTAGGAAATTTGGGATGTTACATTTTCAATCAGATAATGCATACAAGTACAAATCTCTTAATAGTTATCCCAAAGCAGAGCATTCACGCATACTTAATCAATTAAACACAGACATAATCATAGTCATGTTCTTTCTCAGGGACCCGAGCCCTATTCATAATCACATTAAACAATCAGATAAAAAGATAACAAGCTATTGATAAGCATACCTTAGATAATACAGGTATGCATATGTATAGATCATGGATTCTAAACAAATCCAAACAAAAACACAGTATTAACTATTTTCCTTAATGGGGCAAAGCCCTACCTATGCGAACAAGGAAAGCATTTATTAAACAATTATCCAGACACAGAGCATTTAAGCATAATCTAAATCACTTTCACTATCAAGGGCCAAGCCCTTTTCATATTTATAATCAACAACCGAGCCAAGCCCTGATCACTTATAACACATACTAGGTGCAATTTTCTTACCTTAGGTTCGAGTGCAAAGTGTATTAAGAACGACCCTTGAGCACGATCCGGGTTCCGAGCCCCTAGCGATATCCTAGTCACAACCAATAGAGAGTCCCATCAAAATGAGCGAATAAAGGCTTCCGGACCAAGTCCTAGCTTCCGGGATGTCGAATTCTACTAAACCAGCTAGTAGGATCGATCTCGAGCCCTTAGGTTTGAGTTCCCGCACTCAAAAACCTTCCCAGGTCTCAAAACCATTTAAGCACTGTGACTCAAAACAAAGGAGCCACAGTCCACCCCAAGTCAGAGAGCTGAAGCTCTCCTCTGCTTCAACCAATGCCACGGAGCTCCCTAGAAGGCGCTGAGGCTCAAATAGTCCAAAGGCACCAGCTTCTCCCAACATTCAAGAGAGTCGCGGCGCCCAAGGAACAGGGCCGCGACTCAACATGAAAACCCTGCTTTTTTTCATTGTCTTCAAGCCAAATCCTTCCAAAAACCTATCCCAACATAGCTAAAATTCAAGAGTAAAGCCCCCAATCAATTCAGCAGTTCAAACCCAACAAAACCCAAGCAAAAACTTGGCCAAAACCCCTTCAAATCCAAAAATCAGAGCTGAGTTTTCTAATCTCCAAAAACTCATATGAAAATAAAAAAACACAGAGATTTAGGGCTGGAAATCGTTACCTCTATTTCCCCAATCAATGGTGAGTCTTTCCTCAATCATTCCCAATCCCAAACTAGCCTCGATTCCCCTTAAACCGCAATAATTCTCAAGAAATTTGAAGAAAAGGTGTGTAGCCGAGAGAGAGAAAAGGGAGAACATATTTTTCCTCTATTTTCTGTATTTGTGAAATTGTGAGGTTACTTAGGCTCTAAGTAACTCTAAGTAAATCTTGAGGCTCGGGGTACAAAAAACATCCTCGAGGGCAAAATTGTCAAAACTCCCAGAATTCCCTCCTAATCTCACTAATACAATTTATATCCTCGAATATTCATTCCTGTTACCTAATAACCTGGAAATGAACTAGATACCCAAAATACCCCTTGACTCACCCCGAGTCGAGTATTAAGTCCCGTTGTGAATTTCTCATTAACTTGCTCCCTAGGATCGTCTCGTGCCGAGTAACCCAAATATATCCACATAATAATGTGGTCTCACACATATATAACATATATGCTAAATATACCCATAGCGGGTCAAATTATGAAAGCATGTTTAATACACCTAAACATGCATATCTAGTCATATTATTATATAACTCACATAATCACATAATTACATTCTGTTGACGCGGTTCTTCGACAACAGGTAATTAAGAAACTAAGAGAATGGGATTAGTGCTAAGTAATGAACCGAAACAGATGAATGATCTTAAAATGAACTGATGATACCAATACTTTTTTTAGGTGGTTCAAAGGTTAAAATCCTTCTACTCCACCAGCCAATATTATTGCTATATTTCTAGTATTCTTTATAGGGTATTTCCTTACACAATAAGATCCAACCCCTTGCAACTCCCAGGGTCTCCATATTTATAGGAGAGGACACCTTGGGGTTGGCAAGGGGGGTCATCCCGTGACCTTCTTACCCATCATGTCATTTCTGTGACATTCATGATTAATTCCTAAAACCTGACAAATGAAGTGTGGTCTAATCAATAGGTAAGGGGGATAATGGGCCGCACGGCCCAACCCAATCGTGGGTGCCTGAACACGCACGTTTATGCGGCGTGTCCGAGAATTCAGGGAAATATCAGACATGTGATGTCTGATATATGCACGTTTACATTGTGTGGTTAACTTTATAAAGGGTCACAACTTCCAATTCAGGTCCGTGCCTCGAGCTGGATGCCTTCTTAACCCGCGGTCTTCATACCTCTGACTCGGTTCCTTAGTAATCTCAATAAACTTTTGGCTACCTCGAGCTAAAGAGGTAGGACCTGATAACAGCAGCTCCGGCCATGTGGCGTCCACGTGGCTGATATAACTATGCCATATCTCAGCTCGCTAATAGCCCGTGGAAAATTAGGGAGTACATTTGCCCCCCAAGCCCCTGCTCGTGGCACATGACGCCACCTGGGGCCACAGTGGGGGCTTTTAGGCTTCCTTGTGGACTCTTCACATTCCGCCCATTATGCAGGCACCAAATACGTGGAGCATTGTGGTTGGTGACGGTACGTCTTCCGAGGACCGCATTAAATGGCCTAGCCTATACTCGGCCGTCATTTTGCCTTTCGAGTAGAGAGCCTCGTATCCCACATCAGGGTAATCCAATGGCCCTCCTCACTTGGCCTCCTACGTATATAAAAGGGGTGGCCACCTTACGCATGGACCACCCGTTTATTTGATAATTTTCTAAATTTCCCATCTTCTTCTTCCTTCTCATCCTCAAAAAACCTTATTTTTCTTCTGGTTACTGTTCCCAGCATTCCAGAAGTTCAGGCGTGAGAGCTCCTTTGAGGCTTTGGCACCAGCTATTCTGACAAGGCTCCAACCCAGACGACCCCTTCATCCTCCCCACAGCAAAACACTCTGTAAGTTTTCTGCTTATGCATGCTTTAAATTTCCTCTTCAGTGTAGCTTAGGTAAATTGTTCCTGTAGCCACATGCAACATTCTGTTGGTTTTTTGCGAGTATGATAGGTGTAGGTTTTTATTTTAGGGCATCGATCGTAGAAAAAACCATTTAGGAGCATGGCTCATATGGTACGCTTTCTGGGGAAGTTTTATGGGTAGGATTTTTGGTATGTCTGTTTGAAATATCTAGCCTTTTGGGTTCAAAATCGGGTAGCTTAGGGGACACGCTTCATAGGCAGTTTTTGCACTGTTTGCCTACTGAAACTTTCCTTCCAAGGAAAACTTTTATCTTGACCCTCCTGACACACGAATTTTGAGTAATCGGGGATCCGTTGGGAGCACAGGCGCGTGTTCATAGAACCGCGTGGTCTCACTCTCCACGGGCTGAGATTACTTCAGCCAGTGCAAAGGAAACATGTCGCTTCAGATTCTTTCTTATGCTTAGGTCGCCTTTTCTAAAATTTTCTTCTTTTGTTTGCTAGGCGACCTGATGGGACCCAAGAAGAACGCCCCTAAGAAGACCGCTGGCAGCTCGTCTTCTCAACAATCCAAAAGAAAGGAGGTGGTGACGGACTCTCCAATCCCCGTTTTCGGGCCGGCCGTGGAGCGGGAGCTCGAGGTGGCGCCCGACGCTTTCTTCGAGCCTGAAAAGATCGTCTCGAAGATCACCGACCAGGGGAAAGTGAATAAAATATTCCTTTCCCACAATATCGAGATTGGGAGGGGCACCCTGATCGTGCGACCTCCCCTGGAAGGTGAGTGGAGCTGCGCGCCGCTCGATGAAGAATACGCGGCCTGGAGTGACGAGCACTTCAAGGCTGGGGCCTTCCTCCCACTGGACCAATATTTTGCTGACTTCCTCAATTACGTTAAGTTGGCCCCTTTCCAGCTCCCCCCTAACTCGTACCGTTTGTTAGTGGGTTTGAGATATTTATTCCTGAAGTCGGAATGGGAGGTCCCCACACCGGCGGATATCTTATACTTTTTCTACCTCAAGGCCAGCCCGGAGCAGCGGGGCGAGGCGACAGGTTCTATTACTTGACCCGTTTTCCAAACACAACTGCGGTCATCGAGCTGCCCAGCCACCCCAACGACTTCAAAGACCAGTTCTTTATGTCCAAGGGGTTTCGCAACTGCGAACTTCATTACTTCAATCTTCCTCGTAAGTATCTTTTACTCTTAGCTCGTGAGTTGACTATTGAATAGCTCCCTTTATTTGTTCCCGACTTAGAAACAATTGTGCAGCCATTTTTGCGAGTTCGGCCAAGTTTGTGACCCTCGGGGGTCAATACGAGACATTGGCGGGGCTGCCTCCCAGCAAAAAGGATTATCGCCAGCTCGTGTCAGACGAGACGATGCTGGTGTGCAAGCTGATCTCTCCAGGCCAGACTTTGGCCTTGAGGAGACCTCGGAGCCTCCCTCAAGCCCACGAGATAGCACCCAACCCCGAGGAGGAGGCCGCGGGGGAAGGAGAGGATGAGGAGGACGAGGTGCCCCTCGTGAGGCAGAAGCGGGCGCTGGAGGTCGCCCAAGAAACAGGCGAGGAGAGGGTCTGGTCCGGAGCAGCCGCCGGTCCCTCTGGGCAAGGTAATCCTTATATGTTTAGGGACTTAGATAGGGCCACCGCAGACCCTCAGTTAGCTAGGTTCAATCCCAACCAGCCCGTTCAACGTCATCAAAGTGACCCAGATCGCGATATAACCTTACTCCAGTGCGTCGACCAGCTCGTGCTGGATTACAAAAGTAGCCGCCCTAGGGGCACTGTAGTCGTAGATAACACCATAGCTTTTAGGTCGGTCTTTTTTGAGGAGTATGGGACCAATCTTTGGATGTGGCCCTCTCTTCGGGAGGGTACAGTAGCTCTGGGCCTTAGGCAATATGCAGAAGAGTCTAGTCCCGAGCCAGATTCGGACCCAGAACCTCTTTCAGCTTGCGAAGTCATTGTCCTAGACTCATCCGCTGCAGCTCCGGGGCCGGTGGTCGTGACCATAGATTCCTCCTCTGGCTCGGAGGGTAGGATCCCTTTCAATATACTTGAGATCTATTTTCCCTTTAACTTTTGTTGTCTTGTACACATATTTCTATCTGTATATTAACATTTTGCCTTTGCTTTCTGAGAGGAGATGTCTCAGCCCGGGAGCAACGACTTGCGAGCTATGTTCCCTGGAGGGAACCCTTCCTCGGGGGCCTCTGGGCCCATGGTGAAGAAACTCCGGCTGGTGAAGAAGTCCATCGGGAGTGCCTCTAAGTCCCCTGCAAAGGGGCAAAACCAAGCTCCGACAGCTCAGGAGAAAGTACCTCCACCATCTCCTGCAATGAAGATGCCTCCTCCTCCCCTGCGAGTTCCCGACCCTGCTCAGGAAACGGGGGTGCCCACCGGGACCTTATCCACCACCACCCCTGAGGTGTGCGTCCCAGTAAACCCCCAGGCTCTGCAGAAGATCCCCGACGTCTTTCAGGGAACGGTCTACGAGACGGCGAGCTACACGTGGACCATTACTACAACACCACCGAGAGGGACCTGCAGGCGATCGAGATGAGGAGCCCGGAGAACGTGATGGAGTCTTCATTGGGGATGGCTCTCATGGTAAGTTGGCCTTGCCATTTGTATCTCATGCTCATTATGCATTACATGTTTGTTTTTCTTTTTCTCTAAGGCAGTTGCCTCATCATATTTTTGTCTTGAAGGGTGCCTTGGCTCTCCACTGGAGCATATCCCGATCTAGGGCTCGGCTCGAGGACATGAGGGGCGAGCACCAGAAAACTTTGGCTGCCCTTAAGACTGCCCAAAAGTAAGAATAGGATGCCAAGGATGCCCTGGCGTCTGCACAGGCCGAGCTGGACGCATCTCGTCCTAAGTTGTAGGAGGCCGAGGCTACCTTGGCTGCCCTCGCCGCCGCGAGGACTGAGCTCGAGGAGGCCAGGGCCGCTCGGGCCGCACTGGACGCCGCCAAGGCTGAGGCCGAGGAGGCCAAGGTTGCCCTGGCGACAGAGAGGGCACCTGCTAGCTCCTCCATGGGGGCCATGCTGTACCACTGCTGGGTCTACAACCCAGATGGAGACTTCTCCTTTATGGGGGCAGATGCATGGGACAACTTCCTGGAGAAGTTCAAAGCTCGCCTTCAGCAAGAGGCGCCCTTTGAGACCAGGGAGACCTTCACAGCCGTCGAGCAAGAGGGCGAGGTGGTGACTTCATCGGAGCAGCCTGGCGGGGCCTAGGACTTTTTTTCTTTCCACCCCTTGAACACATTTTTTTTGTCACTTTGTATGAGGTTTTCTAACCTCGAGACAATTGGCTTTATCAATTTTTTGCTTTCTAATTGATTTATAACCTTCAGCCTTTATTCATTTTGATAATGGTCTTAGCTTTTGTTGGTGCTGCGATTGACATTTTATGCTTTTCTAGGAAAAAACATAATCAATTTTGAGCCAACTTCTAAGATAAGTCAACTTCTAAGTTTTAGGACCTGGTTATATCCAGGACGTTAATTTGAAAACTTAGTTCGTGTTAATTCTTGATTAATATCTTGTGCTTTTTAAGAAAAACACCGATCAACCAATTTGAATAAACTTCTAAGTTTTAGGACCTGGTTATATCCAGGACGTTAATTTGAAAACTTAGTTCGTGTTAATTCTTGATTAATATCTTGTGCTTTTTAAGAAAAACACCGATCAACCAATTTGAACTAACTTCTAAGTTTTCAGACGACCTGGTTATACCCAGGATAGGACTTGGTTCGCGTTAATCCTTTATCAATATCTCGTGTTTTTTAAGAAAAACATCGATCAATCAATTTGAATTAACTTCTAAGTCTTTAAGGCGACCTAGTTATATCCAGGCACCATATGCCCCCCAAGTAATTAGGAAAGGGTCTTTCGTGGTTACTTGAGATTACATTCTCAAATATACACAATAATTTAAAAAGATTTAATTCTCATTGCTTGATAAACAAAAAATGGCCTTTCTGAATAAGCCTTACAAGGGTGTTACTGATAATATTTCTTCAAATGGATGGCATTCCAAGTTCGTGGGACCGCTTCTCCATTAAGCCGATCTAACTTGTAGGTTCCTTCCTTTATGACCTCGGTTATTTGATATGGCCCTTCCCAGTTTGGTCCCAATACTCCATCTTTGGGATCCTTACCGGCTAAGAAGACTCTTCTGAGGACCAGGTCGCCAATGCTAAAGGCGCATTTTTTTACCTTTGAGTTGAAGTAACGAGTGATTTTTTGCTGGTAATGCGTGAGCTGGAGCTGCAAATCTTCTCGTCTTTCATCTATTAGTTCAAGGGACGCACAAAGCATCTCCTGGTTGCAGTCCTGGTCATACGCCTGGACTCTATACGAAGATACCTTTATTTTGACAGGAAGTACTGCCTCACTCCCAAAATCCAGGGTGAAAGGAGTATGACCCGTAGGAGTCCGATGTGAGGTCCGATATGCCCACAGTACCTGGGGGAGCTGTTCTGGCCAGGCCCCCTTGGCTTCGTCTAGCCTCTTCTTAAGGCTCGCCTTTAGCGCTTATTGACGACTTCGACCTGCCCATTAGCCTGGGGGTAGGCCACGGAGGAGAAACTTTTTTCAATGCCGTACCTTTCACAGAATTCGGTGAAGAGGTTGCTGTCGAACTGAGTCCCATTGTCGGATACGATTTTCTTTGGCAGCCTGAACCGGCAGATAATGCTTTTGACCACGAAGTCGAGGACTTTCTTGGAAGTGATTGTTGCCAAAGGTTCTGCCTCAGCCCACTTTGTGAAGTAGTCGATAGCCACCACAGAGTAGCGGACCTTGCCCTTTCCAGTAGGGAGGGCGCCAACCAGGTCGATTCCCCAGACCGTGAATGGCCACAGGGACAAGATCATCTTCATCTCGAATGGGGGAGCTTGGGCAACAGTGGCGAATCGCTGGCACTTGTCACATTTCTTGATGTACGAGATTGAGTCCTTCGACAGAGTGGGCCAGTAATACCCCTGCCTTAAGACTTTCAGGGCCAAGATTTGGCCCCCAGTGTGGTCCCCACAAAAACCCTCGTGCACTTCCTGCAAGATGGTCTTTTCTTCACCTGGTAGAACACATCGTAGGAGGGGTAGGGAGTGCCCATGTCGGTATAGCACCCCGTCTACCATCGTATACCTTGGAGCCTGGTACAGTATCCGCCGTACGTCATTACGCCCCTCGGGTAACTTTCCTTCAGTGAGATACTCGAGGATGGGGGTCATCCAGGTCGGTCTGGCGTCGATCATCTCGACCTCCGCCCCGACCTCTTCTATACTTGGTTTCTCCAAGAACTTTAATGGTACTAACCCTAAAGCCTCCGTCTCCGCAGAGGTAGCGAGCTTGGCGAGGGCGTCTACGTTAGCGTTCTGCTCTCAAGGTATCTGCTCGATTGCGCCCCGTTCAAATGCGGACAGCTCGACTTTCACCTTGGCCAGGTAAGCAGCCATCTTGGTCCCCTGTGCTTGATATTCACCTAGTACCTAGTTTACCATAAGCTGGGAATCACTGAAGCATTGAACGGAGCTGGCCTTCAGCTCCTGGGCTACCCTTAGCCCGGCCAGCAAAGCTTCGTATTCGGCCTCGTTGTTGGATGCCTTGAATCCAAATCTCAGCGCCGAGTGGAATCTATGCCCTTCTGGGGATATCAAAATGATTCCAGCCCCGAAGCCGTTCTCATTAGATGAGCCGTCCACGAAGATCTTCCATGACGCCTTGGCCGAGGTGACCTAGGGTGAATCTTCCACATAATCTTCTCTGAATCCTGTGTATTCCGCCACAAAATTGGCCAGGGCTTGGCTTTTTATTGCAGTTCGTGGGGTGTACAAAATCTCAAACTGACTAAGCTCAATAGCCCACTTCAACAGGCGTCCCGATGCTTCAGGTTTTTGCAAAACCTGCCTTAAAGGTTGATCGGTTATGACGTGTATTGAGTGGGATTGGAAATATGGCTTGAGCTTTTGCGAAGCCGTGATAAGACAAAATGCCAGCTTTTCCATCAACGGGTATCAGGACTCGGCCTCGAGAAGTCTCTTGCTGATGTAATAGACTGGTTTTTGAACCCAGTCTTCTTCTCGGACCAATACGGCACTAGCTACATCTTCTGTGATAGCTAGGTAAAGGAAAAGAGGCTCCCCTGCCATTGGTTTGGAAAATACGGGCGGCTCAGCCAGATGTGCTTTCAGGTCGAGGAAGGCACTTTCGCACTCCTCTGTCCACTCGAACTTCTTATTTCCCCGGAGCAGGTTGTAGAATGGCAGGCACTTGTCGGTGGATTTAGAAATAAATCGATTAAGGGCTGCCACCCTTCCTGTCAGACCTTGGACGTCCTTTCGCGACCTAGGCGAGGGAAGTTCGAGCAATGACTTGATCTTATCAGGGTTTGCCTCGATTCCTCTAGTGTTGACAATGAAACCCAGGAATTTTCCAGACGCGACCCAAAAAGTGCACTTTTGTGGGTTAAGCCTCATGTCGTACTCCCTTAGTATCTTGAAGCATTCCTCCAGGTCAGAAACATGGTTATTGGCAGTTTTTTACTTGACCAACATGTCGTCCACGTATACTTCCATGTTCTTCCCGATCTCGTTGGCGAACATCCTAATCACCAATCTCTGGTATGTAGCACCGACGTTCTTCATTCCGAACGACATGACCTTGTAACAATAGACGTTAGTTGGGGTCATGAAGCTAGTGTTCTCCTGGTCCGCCAAATTCATGGCGATCTGATTATAGCCTGAGTACGTGTCCATAAAGGACATGAGCTCGTGCCCTGCCTTGGCGTCCACCAATTGGTCGATCCTTGGCAAGGGAAAACAGTCTTTGGGGCAGGCTTTATTCAGATCGGAGAAGTCGATGCAGGTCCACCATTTCCCGTTGGGCTTCGGGACCAGCACAGGATTGGCGACCCAAGTCGGAAACTTGGCTTCACGGATAAAGCCGCATTTCTTGAGCCGGGCTACTTCTTCTTCTAGGGCTTCAGATCAAGTTGTTCCCAGGTGCCTCTATTTCTGGGACTTTGCAGGAACGCTCTTATCCAAATGAAGGGTGTGCATGATGACATTTGGACTGATTCCCATCATGTCCTTGTGTGACCATGCGAACACATCTAGGTTCTCCTGCAGGAACTTGATCAGCTCCGCCTTCCTCTTGCCACAGAGGTTTTTCCCGAGCTTAACCATCCGTGAGGGATTCTGTGGATCGATATTTACTTCCTCGAGCTCTTCAATAGCTTGGAGCTCGGACTTATCCTCGCCTATTCGGGAGTCAATATCCTCACTTAGGACGACATTTTCCCCTTCGGCGCTCTGAGGTTTTTCAATCTCAAGATTAGGTAAAGGTTCCTGAGATTCCTTTTCTCCACCTTGGACGGCCATTGTTAACTGCTCGGGTTTCAATTTTCCCTTCATGGAAATGCTGTAGCATTCCCTGGCAGCAAGTTGATCGCCACGGATGGTGCATATCCCTGTGGAAGAAGGGAATTTTAGCGCGAGGTGGCGGACAGAGGTGATGGCTTCAAAAGCTATAAGTGTAGGTCGACCCAAAATGGCATTGTATGCGGCGGGACAGTCGATGACCATGAATTCAAGGAGTTTTGAGACTGTCCGAGGTCCCTCTCCTAAGGTTATCACCAGCTCGATCGTCCCTATAGCCGCCAATCCTTCTCTAGAGAAACCATAAAGGATCATGGAGGTCGCCTTCAGCTCGGCGACAGACAAACCCATCTTCTCTAGCGTGGACCGGAATAGAAGTTTTACCGAGCTCCCATTATCGATCAACACTCTCCTAACCCTCTGATTAGCAAGCTGCACTGCTACAACCAGAGGGTCGTTATGAGGGAACTGAACGTGGCTGGCATCTTCTTTAGTAAAAATGATTGGTTGCCTTTCCAATCGCTGCTGCTTTGGCAGATGCTGCTCAGGGACGAACTCTATTCCATTATGAGCGTTAATTTCGTTGACGTACCTCTTTTGGGCAATTCTGCTCGTGCCAGCCAAATGAGGACCTCCAGAGATTGTGGAGATCTCTCCTCCTATCACTGGAGGACGGACATCCTGATCTATCCGAGACCCGGGCTGATTGACAGGGACCTCCGGAGCTGGATGGGTTGCGGGAACTCTATTCCGCGCGTATTGAGCCAAGGGGCCGGCTCGTATGAGAGTCTCAATCTTGTCCTTCAGGTGTCTACGGTCATCAGTATTGTGGCCAATGTCGTTGTGGAAACGACAAAACTTGGAGGGGTCTCGCTTCCCCTTCTGGTGCTTTAACGGCTCCGGCTTCTTCCAGGGGAGGCGAGCAGAGTTTTCTAGGAAGATGTTCTCCCTAGAGCGGGTGAGCTCCGTATAAGTCGCGTAGACCGGCTTAAATTTTTCTACGGACTTATTCTTCTTTTGTTCGTGCTGGTTGTCCTCGCCATTCCCCTTTCTCTTGCCTTCACCAAACTGGTTATTCTATGTAACATTCTGGGTCGTTGTCATGACCTCCGTTCCCACTCCAGCGGGCTGCTCAGGGACCTGGCTGGTTCCTGCAGCTGAGGCTTGGGCCTCCTCCAAGTTGATCCACCCCTGGGCTCTATTCAAGAATTCATTTACGGAGCTGACTCCCTTTCTTTGTATCTCATTCCAGAGTCCCCCTCCAATAAGGATTCCAGTTCTCAAAGCCATGAGCTTGGAGCTGTCATTTGCGTCTCTGGCCCGAGCAGCGACGTTCGTGAACCTGCTCAGGTAAGCCTTCAGAGGCTCATCGGGTTGTTGCCCTACGTTTGCCAGGGAATCAGCTTTGACGCGGGCAGCCTGGGAAGCTCAGAATGCTCTTTTGAAGTCAGAGAGAAAGTTTTCCACGAGCTGATTGACTATATTTTATTCTGTTTGAACCACTGTCTGGCCGGCCCAATCAATGTGGAGGGAAAAATTTAACACCTCAACTCGGGGCCAATGTTATGGGCCATCATCACGATATTGAACATACCCAGGTGATCTGACGGATCCCCGTCTCCGTTGAATTTGGACAGGTGCGGCATACGGAAACCGGGTGGGTATGCCGTTGCTGCTATGTTGGGGGCGAAGAGCTCAAGTTCGTCCCTTGAATCATATTCATCTTTTTCTTTCTCTGACAGGAGCTTCCTCATTAGCTCCTCCATCTGAGCTAGACACTCAAGGGTTTTGTCCTGATTTCCTTGGTTAATCCGCGGCTGTTCAACAGCTCCATATCCAATGTACACGTTTGGCGGGTTATTGTCCCTCCTATCTTGAGATAGGTTATATGGTACATTCCCGCTGTTGTGTACCTCAGACAGGTCTTCCCTTGGGCGAGCACGGCTACCATTTCCTGCTGGGTCTCCCCTTTGAAAGGTAAGACGATCTCAGAGATCGCCCCTCGGGGTGGCTTGAGGACTTTGCGCCGAGCTTAGGCATTGGCGCAGGTCTCCGCCAGAAAGGTCACTACGGCGGCTTCTTGTCCAAAAGCTCCCGTTTGAGAAGCTTGGAGCCCATCTCTGGGGATGAGGATCTAGGACTTCTCTGGGCGCCCTGCTACGATGGGAAGGTCCTGCAGAAGGTGGGTTTCTTCTGCTGCTCCCATAAGCTGGAATATCTTGGACAGGTCGAGGAGGAGACGGATATCTTATCGGTGAAGGAGGATGCCTGACCGGGGATGCAATCTTGGTCCTGTCAAGGCGGATAAGGTTAGGTAGGGGCCTCTTGGCTCTGCCAATCTGCGGGTCTTGCGCTTGGTGGTCTGAGCGGGGCGCAGGACGGCTGGCCAGGACAGGCTGTCGCTGTGAGCCCTCCCTGGATCTCCTTCTAGAATTCCCTCGAACCCTCCTGGGTGCACTCGAGGGTGGTAGTGAGCTGGGAGTTAAAGTTCGGACTGAGCAGCTATACTGTTGCTCGGCCCTGGGTAGTTCTTCGAAGGTTGTCTCTCAGCGGTGCGATGAGGGAGTAGAGTTGGATGTCGGGTGTAACGCCCTACTTCCTTAGAGCCGTTACTTAGTGAGTTTTAAGACAAATCAGTGTGCAAAGATCCCGCTAACCGAGGTTTTGAAACGAAAGTGTGACTAATTAAAAGTTAAGGCTGTAATATTAGAAAAATGCGTTGTTTCAATAAAACTCATAATATTAAACATTGGGATCCCAAAATAAGGTTTGAAAACTATTTACATCAAAAAAATGAGTTCACAGTTGATAAATCATAAAAATCATAGATTATTACAGCCATTTTCAAATAAACCCCCAACCAAAGCAGTCGGGCAGGCCAAACATGTACGCGTCGCTTCACGCTCTCCGTACTCATGGTTGGTTGACTCAGTCATTGCCCTTACCTGCAACACAGAGCACCCGTGAGCCGAAGCCCAGCAAGAAAACTCATGCAGAACATAACATATGCAATGTATACAGTTTATCGTAACAGATAATCCACAATAAACAAGTCAATCATTAGACTAAGCAAACACGGCCATGCCGCCCCAGGACCCTTACCAAAGCCCTGGGGTATCGGTTCTCACCGCGAGGATAACTCATGTATCCCTTGGGTCCCACCCTGAATATAGCATCCCATGTGCTAGGTGTTACTTTCGGCCCACGGCCGCCCCGGCCTACGCCGTACTCGGCCCACGGCCGCCCCGGCCTACGCCGTACTCGGCCCACGGCCGCCCCGGCCTACGCCGTACTCGGCCCACGGCCGCCCCGGCTTACGCCGTACTCGGCCCACGGCCGCCCCGGCTTACGCCGTACATTTCATCATAATCACATATATAGTACATTCGAAATAAACATTCACACACATCACGATTCATTTCAGGTTAAACATTTACACATAATACAATCCGGGGCCACGCCCTACAATCATCTCATCATGCAACATGCAATAAAGGGCCATGCCCGACCATCACACTACGGGCCCATGCCCTATCCTACGGGTGTTATAGTTTTCTTACCTGTATTCCGAGCCTCCTGATGCACTAAAGCCGCGAGCACGGTCCTCTAGCACGAGCCTCACCAACAACCTAGTCACAACACACAAGAAACATCCCTCAATACTAATCAACCCAAAACCACTTCCCGGGACCAATCCCGCACTCTCGGGACCTCTAAAACCTTAAAACAACACCCCGGAGACATCCCCCGAACTCCCGGAGCAAAGGCCTAAAATTGCCAAAAATGTCATCCTGAAATTTGCCTTGTGCCGCGGCACAACTTTCTTGTGCCGCGGCACCCATCAGTCAGGGGCTCCCTTGCCGCGGCACGAAAAACCTGTGTCGCGGCACGCCATCGCAGACCCAGAATTCTGGGTTTTCTCCTGCGTTTTCTCCGAGCTTAAACAATCCCAAATCATCCCAAACTCAAACCTAAGCCCCAAAACCATATCAAAACCCCAAGTAGACCATACATCAACCCATAAACATCATAACCCAACTCAATTACACAATCACACTCAAAATCACCCATTTGATTTCAAATTTCAGAAAACTCAAACCCAAGGCCAAAAACACAACCCAAGCTTGAAAATCCTAAACCATGGCTCCAAAATCTTAAACCACAACAGAAAAGAAAACCCAAGGATGTTTAAAACTCTTACCTCAATCAAGAATCCACACCAAGCTTCCTTGATCTCCTCCTAGACTCTCACTTCTCCTTCTCCTCTTCTTCTTGCCCTAACCTTCTTTCTCCTTCTCTTTCTTCTCTTAAATTTCTATCAAGACTCAAGTGATATAAATGCCCAAACCGAACTCCCCTAAATCCCAGCTGAATTTTGTCTATAACCCTTGCCAAAAGACCATTTTGCCCCTCCTTGCCTATCCTTTCCTACTTAAACCTCAAGGGTACTTAAGTCTTTTCATTTCTATTTCACTTCTACCATTTTCTTTCTAAAACTTGTTACTCTCAGCAGTAACTAATGGTTACCCAGGTTACTAAATCTCCAATAACCATTACCCGCTAAATCTCAACTTAACCATAAAATTCCCGAGGTACCCCTAGGCTCCTCCCGAGCCGGGTATAGAAATCCCGTTGTGACTCTTAAGTTAAATTTGCGCTCTAGGACCGTCTCGGCACGTGCATCACAATAATACAACCACACCCACGTGGTACAATTCACAGAATACAATTATCACATATATGCCCTCAGCGGGCTAAAATTACCAATTTACCCCTATCATGCAAACGGGGTCCACATGCGTAATTATTTCACCTAACATGCATACTAACCACGTAGTCATGCATTTCAATGTTCAATTAGTCATATAACATGCTTTAAATCATAACCATGCATTTAACTCATAAAATCACACATAATTGCCATCGTGCCCTCCTGGCACGCTAATCAAGGCCCTTAAGCCTTATTAGCGAATTTGGGTCGTTACAACTATCCCTTCCTCATAAAAATTTCGTCCTCGAAATTTACCCAAACACATCAGTCAGCAACCCGCAACCTGACCATAATCTCCAAGGTCCATCGCCTTACCTTAGTTCTCACCAATGCTCTTTCAGGAGAATAATCTTGGCTCGCAAGATCTCGTCTAATAGCCATACTCTCGATAGCCCCTCTTTAACACCGCAACCCTGCCGAAGCCCAAGGTCTACCTAGATTACAATGACCAATTCATTGTCTTATTCCTGATTCCATAGATACTCAAACGTCATCACCTCTACTAGGTGGGATCAGCTTGTAGGCCCCGCTGGCCTAACACCTAGTACAACTTCGAAATTTTATGTTGAATCAAGGGTCAGAACTCTCCCTTCTTTCTTTGAACGCCTCACAGATCCTGGTCTGTTAAACGCGGAGACGCAGCTCTTTATTCTTCCAAATAGGCAGACACTCCTGCTTTAAGAAGTTCAACGACCTACTTGTCTTTCTCTCTGAACTAAAGCCAAACTGTAGTATTCACTATCCTTCACCTCTTATCAAGCCCTATGTCGTGTTACATTAGCAAGACATCAGCAACTGCCACCACGACTAACTTACCAGGGATTACACTTCCCTTAATACCTCAAGTATTCGCCTACTCAGCGCTTAATTCTTTAAGATCCTTGATAAACTTTCAGGCTGCCAATCCACTTGCAATCAACTGATAATTCCAGGTTCCCACTCTGTTCTTTTCGTCCTCCAAATCCATTCCAACAATTTAAAATACTATGGGGTCTCAATTCCGTATCATCGACGTTCTATCACGAAACCAGTTCACTTTCCCCAACAACATTAACTCAAACAATCGAGTTAAAACTTTTCATGTCCAAACACCTTACTTAAGGTCTATTGTGGTCTATCCCCACAATGCACCACCACATCACCTGACCCTTCAGGGTCCAAAGGAAATCACTAGGCTCTGTCACCCGCTCAACCCTCCCGATACGACGTACCCTAGGAGGTGGAATGATGTCCATTCAGAATCCTCGTTCAAAACCATATCCCACCTGGATCCTTCACTCGATCCTGGTATCCCACTGTACCACCTTGACAGGGTCCTTCCCTGTTTCAACTCAAGTCAACACTTCGGATTCCATAGATCATTGACACTCACCAGCTAATCATACCTACTAGCGTTACGCCAAACTCAGTCGTCGCCTTGTCCACTCTATTACAGTCTATGGTGCCATCCCCTGACTGACACACGCCTTACAGCTAGGAGTTCCGTCTCCAAACATATCTCCCCTCGCTCAATTCAAGGATTTCAAACACTGATCATCCGTCTGTTACTTTTCACCACCTCTGTGTCTCGACGCTATCTTTCTTACTAATACCCAAGACTCAAGCACCTTATAATACGCGTAACTGTTAACTTAACGCTCCAAGTATATCAACCACGTTCATTCTTTCACCTCCCGCAAGGTTCGATCCATCCTCGCGTCCATTATTCCTGGGCGTGCACAATCGTGGTACACTCCCACATATCCATAACCCTACCGTAGATCAGGTCCTTTATGCAATCACTCTTTACTTAACCAAAACACACGCAAATTCCATCATCGTCCGTAACCAATCAAATCTTACCTTGTCTTCTGAAATTCTTTCTGATTTGACACCACTCAATCCGTCTAACCTCAAGTTTTACTGTTCTCCTCGTCTTTGATGTAGAAATCACCGGAGGTGCTTATGCAGTAGATGACGCGCTTACCAGTCTTGTTATGCCTTCAATTCTTCGGACGTTCTTCATTAGCTTCTTTGCGGCTTCCGATCAAATCTCCTCATGCCTGACCTTTCTCCTTGTAGCTCTAATCTGAGTATTCCTGACGACGCTCAAACTAACAATCCGTAGAACCTTACCTGAGACTCTGCCTTCTGGGTACAAACGTCTTTCGCATAGTCACTTGCTCACCATTTCCGTCTGGGAGTAATCCACATGTACTGCTCGTGAACTTGAAGGGAACTTGCCTGAACCATTCTTGTATCCTCTACTTAAAGAACTTACCTGTGCTGCCGTAGCTTGAACCAAATCTAGAATCTTTGTTACCAACTCCTCGCACTTTACTCAGTTCAAAACAAAATTCCTGAAATGTCTCTTTCCTTGGTTTCCAACTGGAAATTAACAGGTCATAGATCAACTCTTGGAGACATCGTCCTACCTTGTATCCAACATCGTACTTTTCGTCCTACCCCGATGATGCTAACAATCCCCGTAATATAACACAGTGGCTACACCAGGCTCAAATTCCTTCGATTGTTTCAATAGGCTTTCTGTCGGCCAAAACCGTCTTTTACAACATTCCTTAAATCAATCCTATCTGTAGTCTGACCTTGAAGTATTACCTAAATCTTTCTGTGCATAACCATATAGCTTTCCCACTGACCAGCTCTGTCTCCTTCCCGTACTCCAGATGATATCCACCACAATTCGTCTGCCAGAGTTTCTAATTCCTTCTCAATAAGTATTACTGTCCTCAGTCTCTCAAATGGCACCATTGAGGCAACCTCTTTATGTCCATCAACCTCTCGGAGCATCCACACCACCGAGTCCTTCCAGTTCGTTATATGTCCAAAGCATAAACCATTCTGTTAAATACTCATCCTCGAGGAATCGACCTCGAACTACGAATGTAGCGAGGCATTCAAGTTCTCCGTTCCCTCACCACGGGAATTCCATTCTATCATACCGAGTCATTCCATGTAGGCATCATGCCTTCGCCTGACCTCCTCTCAGGTGGCATCCTCTCCCTCACGCATACCAATAACCTCCCTGGTTCCTATCGCCATCTTGATAACTAGCTTCTCACTCAGGTTTCTTTCCAAACTCAAATTAGGTGCCCAAGCACTGTCTGGGGTCCTTCTACCTCAAAATTGAGAATCCGACCTCGCTGCGTTCTATCAACACAAGTTCCATCTTATCAATCTGACTTTTCCCTCCTTCTGGCAAACCAGAAGCCACAACCCTATCCGGGGTTCCTTTACCTTGATTATCACGAGTCTATTTTTACCACTTCCATCCAAGGAAGCACTGCCCTTGTGGCTCTAGCACTCAGGCTCTAAACATCAACCATCAGTTCCTCGAACCACATGGCCCTCTCCGCCATCCACATGCGGACGATAATTCCTTATATCAGGGCGGCCCAAGCTCTCTAGACTATTCCAGATCTCATATCTTTAAATGGGTCGCCATACAATTCCGGTACATCCGTCAGTATAAATTCCCAAATGAATTATCCAATTCACCAAACCCATTGATCTACGCTGTTGTTACCCCTAACAGTCCAAACCAGACTTACACATTTGTCCGTCTCCACGGCTCTAATCATGTCTTTAAAATCTCTTCTAACCATTCATCATCTAGGTTCTTTCCAACCCAATAAGCCAGTACTTCAGCCCGAGTACCACTTCCAAGCAACTCTCTGCCTCAACATTTAACACAACCCTCTAATCAGGATCTCTCATCCTCTTAACCAAGGGTGGAATTAACTCTGCTCATCTATTGGTAAATTCCTTGTCAACTTGTACCTTCCTCAACACTAGAGGATAACACCCCTTAAGCCTTTCAATTAGTACCCTTATCTGTCCATCCCTTACAGTAAACCATCACCGGTAACCTTACTGTTAAAGCATCTAAATCAGCCATCTCCCCAGAGAATCCGCTGTTCTTCTATCCCATCTCAACTAACAAACTCCACAGCTTACTCACACCCTAGTGACCCTCTGCTGCTACACTCAGGGGTAACTGGAGATTTCAACTCCAACTTATATCTAAAACCCCCTTTTCAACACAATATCAGGTCCCCAAACCCTTCTAGGAACCAACAACACAATTCCACCTGTCAAAACTGACCCAACACCTGAACTCTGGGGTTCCTACTCTGAACCAAACCACCACTAGGTCCAAATATCCACAGGTATAATGCACACACAAGCATATACTAGGTCAAGTCCACAATGATATACATATGAATTTAATTCAGAAAACTAACCACATACGCTCAATATGCGAACCATTATGCCAATTTTCATCCACATGCATAATAATGTTATTCAGCACACATTGATCTCAACATGCAACAGTCAAGGGCCAGGCCCTATCAGTATCTCATGCATATGTCATCTCATTCCTCATGCTCCATATAAATAAGCAGGCAAACAGGGCATTCAAACATATATTCAAACATGTCAATCATTCATACCAACCAACCCTGAGTCGAGCTTGTCACTGACAGCGAGCGTACATGTTCGGTCGATCTCCAGAACCAATAAACCTTGGCTCGCTCTGATACCAAGTTGTAACGCCCTACTTCCTTAGAGCCGTTACTTAGTGAGTTTTAAGACAAATCAGTGTGCAAAGATCCCGCTAACCGAGGTTTTGAAACGAAAGTGTGACTAATTAAAAGTTAAGGCTGTAATATTAGAAAAATGCGTTGTTTCAATAAAACTCATAATATTAAACATTGGGATCCCAAAATAAGGTTTGAAAACTATTTACATCAAAAAAATGAGTTCACAGTTGATAAATCATAAAAATCATAGATTATTACAGCCATTTTCAAATAAACCCCCAACCAAAGCAGTCGGGCAGGCCAAACATGTACGCGTCGCTTCACGCTCTCCGTACTCATGGTTGGTTGACTCAGTCATTGCCCTTACCTGCAACACAGAGCACCCGTGAGCCGAAGCCCAGCAAGAAAACTCATGCAGAACATAACATATGCAATGTATACAGTTTATCGTAACAGATAATCCACAATAAACAAGTCAATCATTAGACTAAGCAAACACGGCCATGCCGCCCCAGGACCCTTACCAAAGCCCTGGGGTATCGGTTCTCACCGCGAGGATAACTCATGTATCCCTTGGGTCCCACCCTGAATATAGCATCCCATGTGCTAGGTGTTACTTTCGGCCCACGGCCGCCCCGGCCTACGCCGTACTCGGCCCACGGCCGCCCCGGCCTACGCCGTACTCGGCCCACGGCCGCCCCGGCCTACGCCGTACTCGGCCCACGGCCGCCCCGGCTTACGCCGTACTCGGCCCACGGCCGCCCCGGCTTACGCCGTACATTTCATCATAATCACATATATAGTACATTCGAAATAAACATTCACACACATCACGATTCATTTCAGGTTAAACATTTACACATAATACAATCCGGGGCCACGCCCTACAATCATCTCATCATGCAACATGCAATAAAGGGCCATGCCCGACCATCACACTACGGGCCCATGCCCTATCCTACGGGTGTTATAGTTTTCTTACCTGTATTCCGAGCCTCCTGATGCACTAAAGCCGCGAGCACGGTCCTCTAGCACGAGCCTCACCAACAACCTAGTCACAACACACAAGAAACATCCCTCAATACTAATCAACCCAAAACCACTTCCCGGGACCAATCCCGCACTCTCGGGACCTCTAAAACCTTAAAACAACACCCCGGAGACATCCCCCGAACTCCCGGAGCAAAGGCCTAAAATTGCCAAAAATGTCATCCTGAAATTTGCCTTGTGCCGCGGCACAACTTTCTTGTGCCGCGGCACCCATCAGTCAGGGGCTCCCTTGCCGCGGCACGAAAAACCTGTGTCGCGGCACGCCATCGCAGACCCAGAATTCTGGGTTTTCTCCTGCGTTTTCTCCGAGCTTAAACAATCCCAAATCATCCCAAACTCAAACCTAAGCCCCAAAACCATATCAAAACCCCAAGTAGACCATACATCAACCCATAAACATCATAACCCAACTCAATTACACAATCACACTCAAAATCACCCATTTGATTTCAAATTTCAGAAAACTCAAACCCAAGGCCAAAAACACAACCCAAGCTTGAAAATCCTAAACCATGGCTCCAAAATCTTAAACCACAACAGAAAAGAAAACCCAAGGATGTTTAAAACTCTTACCTCAATCAAGAATCCACACCAAGCTTCCTTGATCTCCTCCTAGACTCTCACTTCTCCTTCTCCTCTTCTTCTTGCCCTAACCTTCTTTCTCCTTCTCTTTCTTCTCTTAAATTTCTATCAAGACTCAAGTGATATAAATGCCCAAACCGAACTCCCCTAAATCCCAGCTGAATTTTGTCTATAACCCTTGCCAAAAGACCATTTTGCCCCTCCTTGCCTATCCTTTCCTACTTAAACCTCAAGGGTACTTAAGTCTTTTCATTTCTATTTCACTTCTACCATTTTCTTTCTAAAACTTGTTACTCTCAGCAGTAACTAATGGTTACCCAGGTTACTAAATCTCCAATAACCATTACCCGCTAAATCTCAACTTAACCATAAAATTCCCGAGGTACCCCTAGGCTCCTCCCGAGCCGGGTATAGAAATCCCGTTGTGACTCTTAAGTTAAATTTGCGCTCTAGGACCGTCTCGGCACGTGCATCACAATAATACAACCACACCCACGTGGTACAATTCACAGAATACAATTATCACATATATGCCCTCAGCGGGCTAAAATTACCAATTTACCCCTATCATGCAAACGGGGTCCACATGCGTAATTATTTCACCTAACATGCATACTAACCACGTAGTCATGCATTTCAATGTTCAATTAGTCATATAACATGCTTTAAATCATAACCATGCATTTAACTCATAAAATCACACATAATTGCCATCGTGCCCTCCTGGCACGCTAATCAAGGCCCTTAAGCCTTATTAGCGAATTTGGGTCGTTACATCGGGGGTTTGGCCAACCGGCTAGGCCTGGACCGATTACCCCGGCGGGACTTATGAGTCTCGCCTTGCCTCTTTCCGATGCTAGCGTCGGTTGTAAGAGGGGGTAGTCGGGCCAACACCTCCTTAATCTGCTGGTTAGCTTTCGCCAGCTGACTCCTCAACTGAGCATTCTCCATTTCTACTGCCGTGTAAAAATCCGGGTTCGGATTAGGTGGCTGGGGTGCCAAACTTCCAGTGTCATCTTGGCCTATTGGCTGCTTGCCCGGCCGCTGCTGAACTTCAAGGTTTTGCCCACCGGAGATGGCGGCATGATGGGCCTCCTGCCCATCATGTTGGTCCGCCTCGTTACCGTGTCTTGAGCAAGTGATCACCATGGTTGGGTACTTGCGATAGCACCAATCTAACAAGCTCTCAATGAAAGCACCAAACTGTTGACACGGTTCTTCGACAACAGGTAATTAAGAACTAAGAGAATGGGATTAGTGCTAAGTAATGAACCGAAACAGATGAATGATCTTAAAATGAACTGATGATACCAATACTTTTTTTAGGTGGTTCAAAGGTTAAAATCCTTCTACTCCATCAGCCAATATTATTGCTATATTTCTGGTATTCTTTACAGGGTATTTCTTTACACAATAGGATCCAACCCCTTGCAACTCCTAGGGTCTCCATATTTATAGGAGAGGACACCTGGGGGTTGGCAAGGGGGGTAATTCCGTGACCTTCTTACCCATCATGTCATTTCTGTGACATTCATGATTAATTCCTAAAACCTGACAAATGATGTGTGGTCTAATCAATAGGTAAGGGGGATAATGGGCCGCACAGCCCAACCCAGTCGTGGGTGCCTGAACACGCACGTTTATGCTGCGTGTCCAAGAATTCAGGGATATATCAGACACGTGATGTCTGATATATGCACGTTTACATTGCGTGGTTGACTTTATAAAGGGTCACAACTTCCAATTCAGGTCCGTGCCTCGAGCTAGATGCCTTCTTAATTAGCGGTCTTCATACCTCTGACTCGGCTCCTTAGTAATCTCAATAAACTTTTGGCTACCTCGAGCTAAAGAGGTAGGACCTGATAACAGCAGCTCCACGTGGTCGATATAACTATGCCATATCTCAGCTCGCTAATAGCCGTGGAAAATTAGGGCGTACACATGCATACACATATAATTCTCATAAATCGCCATCTTGGCCCCCTAATCAAGGTCCTAAGCCTTGCTAGGTAATTTTTTACATTAGAGAAATGACCAAAATACCCATCTCAAAAACCTAGACTTAACTTAGAATATTATTATTCCCAATAATAATATAATCTTAATCTATATCTGAAATTTTGAGTTCTAACTCCAAGTATTTCTTGAAATTCATATTCACGAGCCAGAGCCCGAATCCCGAGTCCTACGCTAAATAGGATAATTTTGTAAACTTAAAATATTTTCTACTCCTTGTCAATTTTTTCTCGAACCTTAACTTGAAAAACTTGAACTTAAAAAATAAAAATAAAAATCCCGAGTCTAAACCTTAACTCTGATTTCAAGTAATAATGTCCTGAGCACTAAGGTGGCTTAAGAGATTTTTGGCCTACACCCACTAGAGGTGGTTACACTACTCCACCATAGCACCAAAGCCAGGGGATGGTGATGCCCTTGCTAGCCGACCCCACTATCATATCCTCAAGAATTTTAGGGTGCTAACCATCCCATTTCATGTGCCCTTGCACCACAACACCGACCGCCCACCCAAGTTGGTGGTGGTGGTGCTGAAATTTAAGTGGTAACCACCCCCAAAATTTGTAACCACCCTTGGGTCTCACCCAAACATAGATCTACACCTCTACGACCTTGATAAACCAACTAAGCATAAATATTCCTTCATATTAAAACTCAATCTTAGATCTAAACCTAACGAAATCAACCCATAATTTTTATACACATCCAAACATTCAACATTCAACCATTTAAAAAATAACCAATAAAAGGATAGAACTTCTTACCCTTGTTGGCTGAATCCTTAGAGAGCTTTCCCCTCCTTTTATAGAGTTTCTAAGGCTCTACAAATATGGCCAAAACTTCTAAGAACATACAAAAACTTAGAAATCAAAGAGGAGGACAAAACAAAACTCACACTTGATTCTATAGTAGCCTAGGCCAAAACTTGGTATGTTCTCCTCTTCTTGCTTGCAGTTAACTCTACAACAGCCCAAAAGTCTCTAAAATCATCAACACGATCCAAATCATCAAAAAGAAGACAAATATTTGGATTCAACACTCACCTTGTGTTGATCACAACTAGGCCAAAAATGAGGCATCTCTCTCATTCTTTCTTAGTTGATTTCAAAAATGGCTGTGCAAAAATGAGTAGGAGACTCCCTATCACAAGCCCTTAACTTCCCATAACTACCCACTACTTTTGAATTTTGAAGGGCCTTGGTTCCCTCTCACTTATGCCTTGGCCGAAACTATAGAGCACAAACATTAAATGTGCTGAAGTAATTTTATGCCACCTCTTGCACAACTCTAGGGAATAATTCAATGCTAAACTTCCTATGACCAAACTTCCATTAAATAGCAAACTATAAAATAAAAATGATTAAAAACAAAACTATATTCTAAAAATAATTCTATAATTTTATGTGAGTTCAAACACATAAAATCATGTTCTAGGCTTCTCAAATAAATTCTCATGTGATCCAATAATTTAATAATCTTGTTCTAGGGTCCTTATATAATTTATTTAACCCTTAACTATCTAGTAAAATATATATTTTACTTAGATATTTATTTTACACTTAACTCTCAAACTTTATTCTAAGGCGATCCACTCACAATTCTTATTAATTAAAATAATATCTATCAATTATTATTTTAATTTCATTCAATCACATATTTAAATAATTCACACACAATTATTTAAAAAAAAAAAAACCAGGTTATTAGAATCGAGATCAATTATTATATGATCATCTTATTGATATGTTTAATTGATACTAATAAAAAAAATGAGATTTAACTAAGTATTAACAACATATCTGGTCTATTTAAATTCGGATGTCCTACTACATCAGTAATCCAGATCTAGATTACATGCCTTCATAATACGAGTGAACAATAGTAAAAATATTTAGTCGTGACTCTAGCAAAGTCAGAGGCTGAAGGTTTGCTAAAGGGAATTAGAGTCACGACTTGGTCAATAGAGTCACGGTGGGCCACGACTTGGGTTTAGAGGGTCGCGGTGCCTAGAGGGCTAACCAGATTTTGAAGAGCTTTAAAAATGACACAGGCAATGTTGGGGTTTTATGCCCTAATTAAAACCCAAATTCTTTGTAATCTCATTTTATTATCAATAAAAGAATAGAAATCATTTTTTGACTTGGTCAATCACTTTGCTCACATGTTTTATTTTCATGATTATTTGTTTAGTATAAACTTCTATTAAATCCCAAGCATATAGCTAATCTTATTTATAGTGACGTAATCACACTGGAATATAAATATGATTATATGTTCAAAATATGTTAGTCCTAAGATTAGTCAGTGCACAGGATTTACACTGACTTCCCAATCCACGATATGATCTACTTACACATTACAGTGTTATGTTCTTTCTAGAACATTAGCAAAGTAGATAAGATCGGATGTATTTGTTACATCGGACGGGACCGATATTGACAGTTGATAAGATAAGTAAACATACCGTTATTATCTATTCTAGTCATATCATATAGTTGACCATAGGTAAATTCAATCTCAATTATGAGTGGTTAGTATTCTAAGTGATTGTATTATTTGAGTTCTTTGACTTGTTCGTTACCAACTTACCCTACGGACTAGCCCATACTTACATCTTGGGAACTTGGTAGTATAATTGAGTGGGTGTGTTAATCATAGATATGAACACCTATAGCTTCTGATGAAGAAGTGAAATGATGGTTTCCTTTTAGTTTGGTTCAAGGTGTTAAATGATAGAGATCTCATTTCAGTAATTAAATTAGTTTAATAAAATATCATTTACAAGGAACTAAGTGTTTTAAGGATAAAATACAATGAGGGGTAAAATGGTATTTTAGTCCTATCTCATTGTAGACCATATATAGAGGATTGAGTGACGATTGTGGTTGTAACAATGGATAATTAATAGCATATCTATATTTGTTATAGAGCGTTCTATGAATTCAAGAGTGCAATTCTGAGTCTATAGTGGAGTCACGGGGAATTAATAAGTTAGTAAATTTATTTGTTAGATTTATGATAACTTATTGGAGCTTGATTTCATAGGCCCATGGTCCCTATTGTACCTTGGATAAAATCATCTAGATAGTCTCAATTAATTGATTTAATTATCAATTGTAATTATCAAAGTTGACCAGGTCAATTTTGGATAGTTTCACAGAGTTATGTATTTTTTAGAAGGTAAGAGAAATTATGGCAGATTTATTAATTAAGATAAATTGGTATCTAAATTAATAAATAAGTTTAAATCAAGGTTCAAATTATAAATAATTAATTTTATAAAGGATTTAAATAATTATTTTATTAATTAAATCAATAGAAAATAATACAGGCCTTGATTTTAAGTCCAATGGGCTTATAATCAAATTGGAAATTTCACGGGCCTAAATCCCATGATAATTTCGACCTAGGGCTTCAAATTGTCTATTATTTTATTGATTTTTTAATTAAATTAAATGACCTAATTGAGTCTATAAAAGGAGTGCTTAGAGAGAATTCATAAGTTTAGATTTCTGAGATGACAGATAAGTTTAATCACTGGTTTTCTGATAGTTTTAGATTCTCTCAAAACACAAGTCCTTTTCTAAGCCTCTTTGTTATTTTCTCTTCTTCTCTCTGTATCTATCTCATGTGTTGAGAATTTCCCACACTAGTCTATGTGATTCTAAGGATACATTGGAATACTATGAAGAAATTAGAAGAACTGTTCAGTTTCTTGATAATACTCTGCGACAGAAAGGATACAAGAGTTAGAGAAACTGAAGGAATGACTCTTTCATTCCGCTACGTATATTGTAAGTATTCTTATCTTTGTTTCTCTTTGAATACAATTTTAGAAACATGTTCTCGGTTATCTCATATTAATTTGTTTAATATTTGATCTACATGAAAATAAATAAAGAACTTGTATAAGTTTTCCCAACAACTGGCCTCACAGCATTTGGTAATCTTTATTTTCATGCATGAATATGTTAAAAATTGGATTATTTGATGTGTGTTGAATAATTGGATGAATTTTCATGTTTTTATGAAGCATATTGATTTTATGTGATTATTAACATTTTTAGGTTATTTTGTAGTATTTTCTATGCTATTAATTTTTATATATGCTTTATTTTGTGTAAAACATTTTAAAAATTAATAAGAAAATGGTTTTGGTTTGAAAGATTGCTCAAAAAAATTGTTTTTAAATTTTTTTGGCCTAGTTGCCAGGGTGCGCACGCTCGCACACACCTGTGCGTACCAGCCACCAGCGCGGTGAACCGTACCCACGAGTACTATTCATCCAAAATAAAATTTAATTTTTTTAAATTAAAGAAAAATATAAATTGTGAAAATTAATTATTTATAATCAATACCAAAAAAATCATATTTATTTTATCATTTAAATTTGTTTTTTAAAATAATATATTTTTGTTAGTTGAGATTTAAATAATTAGATATTTTCTACAAATATTCAAATTCAAATTTAAAAATAGACTAACAACTTCATTTTCAATCTTTTAATATACTAAAATATTATAATTATGATATCAGATATTTAAGGTATTTTCATTTAAATTCTTGATTTTTTTTAAATCTTTATTTGAAAATATATATATCTTTTTATTCTATAGTTTTTAATATTTAAATTATTTGAAATTTGAATATTGTTAGTTAGATATTTTTATTGATATTTGAATTTGATTAACTGTTTTAAGATATTTAGGGTTGTTATAACTATTAATATTTTTTTAAAATAGTTAAAATATTTGCTTATAGTTGTAACAACACAAGATATTTTTTAAAAACAATTAAGATATTGATTTTAAAATTTTAAATTGGTTAAATTTTGAAAAATATCAATTTTTTTTCAGCCAATTAATAAAATATTTTTTAATAAATAGGATTTAAATTAACTTTGGTTAATTGTTGATAAATCCTATTTAAATTAAATTAATATTTTTTTTTCAAATTAACCTAAACAAAGTTGATTGTTGATAAATGAAATTTAAATTAACTATTGTTAATTGTTGATAAATTTCATTTAAATTGACTTATTTTTGTAAAAATTTAATCAATTTGAATTTTTTGATAAATTCTAGATAATAAATTATGGTATTTTTGCAAATGAAATAAATTGTGGTATTTTTGCATAAATTCATAGAATTGCTCATATAGTAACATGATTAGGCCCATCCAATTATAACATATCAATTTGAACTATATGTGGTATTTTTGCAATTGGGCTTAGATTCATATAGTGGCCCATATGTTTGTTAGATGATGGTATTTTGCCAAATAAAATATTCAAAAAATAATAGGTTTTATTTGGGCCGATTAGAAAATGTAAACTATAAATTCCTCTCTTGAGGGTGATTCCACTTGTGAATGCCCATTTGTTTTTCATGACTATATTGGGCCTAATCAATTAATACCAATTAATAAAACGAAGGTTTAAATTCCTGTCTTTTGGACCTTGTATGGAAGATTGGGGGCATTTGTAGTGGGAACGACATACTGGACCCAACCCTCCTCCATACAAGCCCAATTGTTAAGGCCCATTTACCTGAGTTGGACTTAATTGTATATGTTCCTTATATTAGTTAAACGTAAATATTGATTAGCAACAAATTAATTATAAATTAATTGAATTTGTTTCAATGTGATACTTTAGAATTAATAGGAAATTATAGAACTTTGGTTTTTAAAAATTTAATCTTTTTCAATTTTTTTGGAGAACCATAGTCATTAATTTTCTAAAAGTAAATAATAAAAATACTATTTTTTAATTTAATAATGAGCTTATTTTAAGTATGGATTCCATTATTGTAATTCATGTTCCCAGCCATTCATGATATTGAATCTCCAAAACAAAAGTCATTAGCCTCATTATAGTAAGAAACCTTTACGGGTGAATCAAAAGTTCCAATAAACATAAACAAGAGTTCATGAATACTCAGGATTTAGACTAATCTACAAATGAACATCTATTATGATAATAATCAAATCCTTATGTCAAACAATAAGTTTATAAGGATAATTAATTCTTATCGGTCCAGTCATATATAATCTCTATTATATACAACACCTTTACTAAGATTTCTATCCACATCAATAATCTGAATCTTGATCACTTGCATCCCATATGCTTAGTAAACTGCACTCGTAACCATTCATTAAAGATTCCTTACTTTTATATGTTACTGACTATTTTATTCATTATATATGATATTAATTCTCTCGTACTAATACAAGATCATATTCTCATAAATGAATAAGGAATTTTGTTGATATTATCATATAATTAATTCAAACAATAATTATAATATTCAAATATATAATAAAATTGTTCTTTTTATTTATTTCAATAAAATGTCTTTAAATGCTTTTTATGAAATTAATCATAACAATCTTCCACTTGTCCTCAAAGCAAGTGAGGCATCTCCCTTAATCCCATGTTGCATAGATGACCCATAAATGACTTTACAAGAAGTGTCTTGGTAAACAGGTCAGCCAGGTTTTGTTCCGACGCTATCTTCATAACAGTCACATCACCTCAGTGTACAATCACTCTAACTAAATGGCAATCCCTTTCTATATGCTTTCCTTTGTTGTGGCTTCTTGGTTCCTTGGAGTTAGCTACTGTACCACTGTTGTCACAATATAGGATTAGTGGCTTATCCATATCTAAAACTACTTCCAGATCAGTGTAGAAGTTTCTCAACCAAACCGTCTCCTTAGCCGCTTTAGAAGCTGCTATGTATTCGGCTTCCATGGTTGAATATGCTTTGCTGAATTGTTTAATACTCCTCCAGACCACAGCTCCTCCACCAAGAGTGAACACTGACCCAGACGTCGACTTACGACTATATTTGTCTTATTGGAAATCAGAATTAGTGTATCCAGTAGGTTTTAATTCACCCCCTGAATATACAAGCATATAACCTCTCATTCTCCTAAGATACTTGAGAATGTGCTTTACTACAATGCAGTGTTCCAAACCAGGATTTGATTGTTAACAACTCACAATCCCTACTACATAGCATATGACAGGTATAGTACATAACATGACATACATTAGACACCCAACTACTAAAGCATAGGGATACTTTCTCATATCTTCTTCCTCCTGAGGTGTCTTAGGACACTATTCCTTGGAGATAGTAATTCCATGTCTGGTCGGTAACTGACCTTTCTTGGAATTCTCCATAGAGCATCTTTCAAGCACCTTATCAATATAATTATCCTGAGAAAGTGACAAGGGCTTGTTCTTCCTATCCCTTAGGATTTGGATTCCTAGAACATAGCTCATCTCGCCCGAATCTTTCATTTGGAACTTTTTGACTAACCACTTCTTCATGTTTGATAATGTCTCTACATTGTTGCTAATGAGGAGAATGTCATCTGCGTAAGGGACTAGGAAAACCACTACTTTTCCTTTGATGTATTTGTACTCACATTCTTCGTCGACATTCTGTTCAAAGCCACATGTTTTAATTGTTTCATCAAATTTGATATTCCAAGATCTAGATGCTTGCTTTAATCCATAAATGGATTTCAGCAACTTAAATATTTTTTTTATCTTCCCCATTCTTGATGAACCCTTCTGGTTGTACTGTATAGATACTTTCAACAAGATAGTCATTCAGAAAAGATGTCTTGATGTCCATTTGCCATATCTCATAGTCATATGTGGCAGCTATGGATAAGAGGATGCAAATGGATTTAAGCATGACCACATGAGAAAATGTTTCTTCATAATCAACACCTTCTCTCTAAGTGTAGCCTTTGGCTACTATCCTTGCTTTGAAAGTTTCCACTTTCTCATCTACAACTCTTTTCTTCTTGTATATCCATTTGCACCCAATGGGCTTGACATCTTCAGGTGGATCTACAAGTTCACAAACAGAATTGGAATACATAGATTCCATTTCTTGGTTTATGGCTTCTTGCCATTTCTCCTTTTAAGGATCATCCATTACCTCTTTAAAGGTTAATGGATCATCCATGTCTGTATTGGAAACAAGGACATTTTCCTCATGTTCGTAGCGAACAAGTTGTCTCACAATCCTCCCACTACAACATTGCACTGGGGTTTCTTTTCCAAGAATAGTGGTTTCCTCGGTTTGTCATTTATCGCTTAATGATGGAGATGAAAGTGATGGAATCTTATCAACTGTGAGTTCTCCAAAACTACTTTGCTCCAAGGTTTATAATTATTCATATACTCATGTTCAAGGAAGGTCGCATTTGTTGAAACAAATACATTTTGGTCCTTGGGACTATAGAAATAACCGCCTCTTGTTTCTAGAGCGTAGCCCACAAAAATGCACACTTCAGACCATCAAGCAAGTTTCCCTGATTTAGGTCTAAGAACATGAGCAGGATAGCCCCAAATGCAGAAATGGTGCAAACTAGGTTTGTTTCCATTCCACAAATCCAGTGGCGTTTTGCTTATGGTCTTAGATGGGACTACATTCAAAATGTAAGTTTCCGTTTGAAGTGCATATCCTCAGAATGAGAGAGAAAGTGAAGAGTAGCTTAACATATAACTGACCATGTCTAACAAGGTCATGTTTCTTCTTTCAGAAACACCATTTTGTTGTGGTGTTATTGGTACTGAGAGTTGGGATAGAATACCATGCTCCAGAAACAAATCTTTGAATTCTAAATCCAAATATTATCCACCTCGATCAGATCGAAGTGTTTTAAGAGTCTTACCTAATTGCTTCTTAGCCTGAGCTTTGAATTCTTGAAACTTACCAAAGGTTTCAGATTTCCTATGCAGTAAGTAAGTATGACCATATCTTGAGTAATCGTCAATAAAAGTTATGAAGTACTCATACCCACCTCTTGCTTGTACATTGATTGGACCACAGACATCGTTGTGTACAAGCTCCAAAGGTTCTTTAGCTCTATTTCCTTTCGCTAAGAAAGGATGTTTGGTAATTTTTCCTTCTAGACAAGATTCACAAATCAGAAGAGTTCCAACTCTTAGTTCTCTCGAAGGTCCATCTTTTATTAACCGGTTTATCCCGTTTAGACCTATATGACCAAGTCTAAGATTGCAAAGATATGTGTCATCCTCCTTCGAAACTCCTTTTCTTTTGTTTCCTTTCAGTTTTGCAACTTTGAATAATTCTGGGTTATTAAGCATTCGTTCATTAGGTTTGAGCATATACACTCTGTTTTTATGTTTTGCTTGACAAATTGTGCAAAAAAATCTTCAAAATAATAATCACATTATTACTATAAGAAAAATCAAAATATTATTCATGCAACATATATAAAGAAACTAAATTTCTAAAAAATCCCGAAATAAAATAATCATTGTTCAAAACAAGAAAATTATTCCCAAAATGTAAACGAACTGTTCCTTTTGCTCTAGCTAAAATGAGCGCTCCACTTCCAACTTGCATGGTCACCTTGCCATCAGCCAGCTCCCTTGATGACTCAAGTATCTGCATAGAAGAACAAACATGGTTAGTGTCTCCTGAATCTAAAACCCAAGATGACATATCGTCTTCCACTACACAAGCTTCATGTACAAGTAAATCACATTTACCTTTCTTATTCAGCTCCGAGAGATACTTTTTACAGTTTCTCTTCCAGTGACCTTCAACTCCACAGTGGAAACATTTTCCTTTTGATTCTTTCTTCTTGGATTAATTGTCATTCTTGTTCTCCTTGGCTTTTGGTGCCTTCTTGATTTTGTTGGACATCTTGCCCTTTCCTTTGTCCTTATTATTGCTCTTCTTCCTCTTCTTGGAATTATCATTAGAGTTTGAAGGTTTCTCCTCTACCACATTTGCCTCAGCCTTTTTTGTAATGGATTTTTTATGAGACTCAAATGTCTGCAGTTCATTCAACAGCTGGGTCATGTTGAATTCCAACTTATTCATAATATAGTTGGTGGTGAACATAGAAAAGGCAGGTGTGACCGATTCAAGTATGATGCTTACTTGTGTACACTCATCAATGATGACCCCATGTATTTATGCTTCGTGAATCATGTTAATCATGCGCAAAACATGTTCACATACGGAAACACCTTTCTTCATCTTAGTAGTCATGTAGGTTCTAGTAGCCTCATGTCTACTTTGATCAGATTGTTATCCAAACATGGCCTGTAGAGAATCCATTATCTCAAACGCAGTTTTCATGGGTTCATGATTTGTTCTCTGAACATCATTCATGCTCATAGGCATGTAACACTTTTCCTTGTTGTTGGATTGAATCTAAGCATCATACTTGTCCCGAACATTCTTCGGGGCATTGGCAACGGGCTCTTCAGGACATTCCTTAGTTAGGACAAATTTATGGTTCTAATAGATTAACATAAGATTCCAAGTTAGACGTCCATCTTATAAAATTATCACCATTAAGTTTTTTAAGTGAAAGTAATGGAGTTATAGGATTGCCACTGTTTGACATTACTAAAAGAAATAAATACAATAATATTACTATTTGAAAAAATATCAATTATTCAAAAAGTAAATATGATGCTTGAATGCAACAATTACAACACATAAATAAACATTTATTTTTCTACGATAAAACTACCCAAAAAATAAAGTGTCGCCTTAGGGTCGGTCAAGTTAAATTCAGATAGCTTATAGGACAATCTTATCTTTATAATTTAAAACTCTAAATAACTCTTTATTTTCTCTTTTAAAAATAAAGTACAACTGGTTTGGTCAAGATGCAATTATCCACTACAAAGCTTAATTGCATCTTTGTAATTGTGACCCATTATTTCAGAATTCATGACTTAGCTTAGAGAGTGTCGCCTTAGGGTTGGTCAAGCCTAAAATACATCATTACTTACTATCTTAATAAGAAGCCAACCTTGGTATTAATATGTCCAGAAACCTTCCTTAGGGGGACAAAAAAAAAGCTGCCTTGAGGCCCTATTCATATCTCATGGTGTTGTAGTAATAATGGAGACCATAGGTCACGTTGAGATGTTCACATTCTCCTACTTACTATTTTAGAAATAATGTGTTTTATTAAACAAATCAATCTATTCAAAATTAATTATTAGTTTATCAATAACCTATGAATGTAATTAATTACAAAATACATTTAATTATAAAAGAGCTTTTTTTTTTACAATTAATGTAATCTAGATAATTACCCATTACATTCATCCAACTTTACTAAAACACTTTTTAAATAAAGTTGGTTATCTTAAAGGCCTATAAAAACTATAGCCTTTATTATGGTCTGAGTTACCAAGTTTTAACTAATTTAATACTTAGTAGTTTACATGCAATTGATTTCTCTAAAACAATTCACATAAACAATTAGGACAATCCTAAATAATCATGTTTATAAAAGATGCATGATTAATGAAAAAATTATGTGGGGTTTCATGATTGACGTGTAATTGAATAATGCATGATCATGTTATCAACCAAACATTAATTAACATTTATTTATATAAATACAATAAATAAATAAACAGTAAATGATGAATCGAGTACTATTGGGTATTTCTAAATTTACAACCTTTGAAAAATAGAAATAAAATTTCAAAAATAGCCTATGACTTGTTTTCAAGACTCCAAGAATGCTTCTCCTCTATTTTAGACTTTCTTGCAAATCTTTAGGAATTTGGTAGTGTGTATCCTAATTTCAGCACGAGTCTTTCACTCAGATCGTGTACAACTGGCAAATAAATGCATGGAAGAAATAGCTTGGGAGTCCATGTATTCTCCACTTAGATAGCACAGTTTTCATGATGGCTGTCCGAGCTAGGGATGCATAAATTGATAAGGGCAAGCTTATAATATTTATAAGGCATGGTCTCCACAATACGAGCTCGATGGTATATCCAACTCATGGTAATTTGGAGATATGGCGTGTCCGCGGATCCTCGAAGACCCGGATACTGTATACGATCGTTTATGGCCAGTGTGTGATATTTAATGTCCCAAATATTAGAATAGTATTTATTTCATGATCAGATCATATCCAAGTATAAATGGGAATATTTCATATTAAATGTAATAAATATGTAACTCCGTGATTGACTCACACGGTTACCTAAACCTGTCCAAGGAATTTCTCTATAAATACTGAGAATATTGGATAGGAAAAGGGGGAATGATTCTGTAATACCGAAACTCTGTCAAAATAGAGAGAGAAAAGCAGTAAATATATAGACTCATGGACTAGGTGGATTTTAACCACTGAACCACTTAAAAATATCAGTGTTCTTGAGAGTTATTTTCTTATTTCGGTTCATAATCAAGCACTAATTCAACCTTGTTATTTTCTTAATTCACTGTTGGAGAAAAACAACATCAACAGTTTGGTGCTTTCATTGAGAGTTGATATTAGTGATTTCATCAAAATCCCAATCAAATCTCATCTTGGTGGTCACTCGCTCGATGCACGACAATGAGATGAAACAACTTGGAGGGCAGGGGGCCCACCATACCGTTGCTTCAAAGAGCATGGCCCTGAAGTTCAGCAATGACTGGGAAAGCAACAAGTGGGCCACGGTGATACGTGGAGTTCGGCGTCATTGCCACCGAATCCAAACCCAGAATACTTAACTGCGGTAGAACTAGAAAACATGCAGTTAAGAAGCCATCTTGCTAAGGCAAACAGGCAAATCGAGGAGTTTTTGGCTTGGTTACCCCCTCTTGCAACCGACGTTAATGTAAGAAAGAGGCAAAGTGGGTCTCATAAGTCCCACAGGAATAACCGATCCAAATCAAGTCGGGCAGTCAGAACTGCCACTCCAAGTTCTGTGCCCACAGTGCGAGATCGCCAAAATGCTCAACCTAGTGGCCCTCCCAAGGGTCATCGACAGGTCAGTCGATTGGTTAGAACCACAACCCCAAGTTCGGTACCACCGTCGTACGCTCCTGGGAATACCCATGGCAACCCACGAGGAGGGGGCGGAGCAGGTTCATTGAGACAACATTTTCCAGCCAACCCTCATGCACTGCGGTCGGAACATCAGACGCAAAGAGCTAGAAATGGTGGGGCGGAGCGACCGTGGGCTAATTTAGTTTGCTCTGATGGAACAAGAATTTCCTCGCCAGTCAGGCATCCCCCATCACCCATAAGACATCCGACATCGCCTCATTCTGCACGGGACATTCCTGCTTATGGGGACAGTAGGAGAAATCCTCCTCCGTCTGCCCTTACTTATGTCCCGCGGACACGTGTCAATAATCCAGATCCTCAGCGTCAACCGTGAGAAGTGAGCTTCGCTAATGGAAGTTATTGGACTGAAATCCATCGAAGTGGCATGTCCGAAGGTGATATGAGAAATCACCTAAGTTCAGCTTAGAGTCCTTGATTCGATCCACAACCTGATCTGCGAGATCGCCTAAACCCACAGAGAAAAAAATTTAGCCCGAAATGAAGGAGTTAGTTACACTCGTCAAGGAGGAGGTCCTTTTGAAGTACGTGATAACGGGAATCTCCAACAAAACCAAGCCTGAACATGGAGGGACAACAACCCACCGAACGTGTACGATCGGACGGGAGCTGTTGAACAGCCCCAAAATAACCAAGGAACCAGGGACCAAACCCTCGAAAGGCTAGCCCAGATGGAGGAGCTAATGAAGAGGCTCCTATTGGAAAAGAAAAAGATGAGTGTGATTCAAAGGATGAGCTTATGCTTTTCACCCCGAATATTGTGGCGACTGAATATCCACAGGGTTTCAGAATGCCACATTTGTCAAAGTTCGATGGAGATGGAGATCCATCTTATCACTTACAGATGTTCAACACCATTATGATGGCCCACAACATCGGGCCCGAGCTAAGATGCCTAATATTCCCCTTGACTCTGATGTGGCCAGCTAGGCAGTGGTTCAAACATTACAAGAGCCATTCAATCAACTCACGGGAGAGCTTTTCCGCTGAGTTCAAGAGATCATTCAGGGCTTCTCAACCAGCTCAGATTAAGGTTGACTCTCTAGCAAATGTAAAGCAGTAGCCCTATGAACCTTTGAAAGAATATCTAAGTAGGTTTGCCAATGTTGTTGCACGAGCTAGAGACGCCGATGAGAGTTCTAAGCTCATGGAAATGAGGATGGGAATCCTTGTTGGAGGCGACCTGTGGCAAGAGCTACAGAGGAAAGGAGTTAATACTGTGGATGAGTTCTTGAACCGGCTTAAAGGTGGATTAATCTACAAGAGGCGTGAGCTTCTGTCACAGGAACCACCCAAGTCCCTGTCCAGCCCATTGGAACGGTAATGTATATAGTAGCTATGACTCAAACAGTTGCCCAATATAACCAAGGGGAAAATAAGAAGAGAAAGGGAAATGGTGAGGGCGACCAGAACAGAACAAAGAAAAACATGTCAGCGGAGAAATTTATACTGGTCTATACAACATACACCGATCTCACGGATACTAGAGAACTCATTTTCTTGGCAAATTCTACTCACCTTCCATGGAAGAAGCCAGAATCGTTAAAGAATCAAAGGGCAAAGAGAGATCCTTCGAAGTTCTATCGATTCCACAATGATATCAGTAATAATATTGATGACTGCAGACACCTGAAGGATGAGATTAAGACTCTCATCAGGGTAGGAACTTTGGCTTAGTACGCCCATAATCAAGTAACTCTTAGTCAGCCCGCTGGACAAAACACTGTCAGCTCAGGAAGATCCAGTGAATCAAGCTGGAGCTCAGGTGAATCAAGACAATCCTCCTCCGATAACAGGAGGAGATTTAGCAACCATTTTGGGAGGACCTCATCTGGAAGGCATGAGCAGAGGTTCCCATAAGAGATATATCAACGAACTAAAATCCCATAATGGGGCAGAGTTCGTCCCGGAACAACAGTTATCAAAGCAGCAACGATTGAAAAAACAACCAATCATTTTTACGGAGGAAGATACCAACCATGTCCAGGTTCCACATAACGATCCTCTGGTCATACCAGTTCAGCTCGCCAACCAGAGAGTTAGGAGGACACTAGTAGATAATGGAAGTTCTGTGAATCTACTCTTTAGGTCCACCCTAGAAAAAATAGGATTGTTTGTAACTGAGCTGAAGGCAACTTCCATGATTCTATATCAGTTTTCTAGTGAAGGGTCGGCATTGGGTGAAGGTCCACGAACTGTCTCCAAGGATGTTGAGTTTGTGGTCATCGATTGTCCAGCCGCATACAATGCGATTTTGGGTTGACCTGCGTTGATGGTGTTTGAAGCCATAACCTCTATCCGCCACCTAGCAATCAAATTCCCCTCATCTGCGAGAATATGGACTATCAGAGGCGATCAGCTCGCTGCTAGGGAATGCTATAGCATTTCCATGAAGGGAAAATTACAACCCGGGAAGCAAGCAATGGCCATAAGTGATGGAGGTGAGGAGTCCCAGGAAGTGTAAGTTACCTCCGGGACGGAAGAACCTCAAGAAACAAAGGATAGAGACGTCGCCCCAAGTGATGATATCGACCAACGAATGGACGAGGATAGGTCAGAGCTCCAAGCTATTGAGGAGCTCGAGGAGATAAATATAGATCCCAAAGATGCTTTAAGAGTCGTTAAGATTGGGAAAAATCTTGGCGATGATAGGAAAAATGAGCTAGTTAAATTTTTACAAGGGAATCTAGATGTGTTCGCATGGTCTTATAAAGACATGGTGGGAATAAGCCCGAGTGTGATCATCCACACCTTAAACTTGGATAAAAGTGTGCTTGCCAAAACCCCAAAAACAGAGACGTTTGGGAACAGTTCGAGCTGAGGCATTGGAAGAAGAAGTAGCTCAGTTATTAAAGTGCAGGTTCATTCGTGAAGTAAAATATCGGATCTGGATCGTGAATCCTATCCTGGTCCCGAAGCCAAACGGAAAGTGGCGGACGTACATCGATTTCTCCGACTTGAATAAAGCTTGTCCTAAGGATTGTTTCCCATTGCTGAGAATTGATCAGTTGGTAGACGCCACTGCGGGACACGAGCTCATGTCCTTTATGGATGCGTACTCTGGATATAACCAGATCGCGATGAATCCTGCGGACCAAGAGCATTCTAGCTTTATGACTCCAACAAATGTATACTATTATAAAGTTATGCCCTTTGGGCTAAAGAACGCCGGGGCTACCTACTAACAGTTAGTCAATAGAATGTTCATTGGTCAGATCGTGAAAAATATGGAAGTGTATGTCGAAGATATGCTAGTAAAATCCAAGACTGCTGATAACCATGTTTCCGATCTAAATGAATGTTTCAAAATCTTGAGGAAATACAATATGATGCTGAATCCCCAAAAATGTACTTTTGGAGTGGTGTCAGGAAAGTTTCTGGGAGTCATAGTCAATACAAGGGGGATAGAGGCAAACCCAGATAAAATCAGGTCATTATTGGATATGCCTTCGTCTAGCTCCCGTAAAGAAGTTCAGAGTCTGAGTGGAAAGGTGGCAGCGCTAAACCGATTTATTTCAAAGTCCACTGACAAGTGTTTGCCATTCTAAAACATGCTGAGAGGAAACAAGAAATATGAATGGACTGAGGAGTGAGAGCAGGCATTCTTCGACCTAAAGACGCATTTGGCTAAGCCCCTAGTATTGTCTAAGCCTGCATCTAGAGAGCCCCTGTTCCTTTATATGGCTGTGACAAAAAATACAGCATGTGCCGTGTCAGTTCGGGAAGAAGATCGTGCTAAAAAACTGATGTACTATATAAGCAAAAGACTTCTCGGGGCTGAATCACGGTGTCCACTGATAGAAAAGATAGCATTCTGTCTCATATCAGGTTCCATGAAGCTTAGACCATACTTCCAGTCCCATTCAATCCACGTCATGACCAACCAACCTCTAAGGCAGGTATTGCAAAAACCTGAAACGTCGGGACGTCTTTTAAAATGGGGGGTTGAACTCAGCCAGTTTGAGATACTGTACGTACCATGGACCTCGATCAAAAGCCAAGCCCTTGCTGATTTTGTGACTGAATGTACCAGATTTCAAGAGGATTTTTTGAAAGAACTGGTGCAAGAGTTGTGGAGAATATTCGTGGATGACTCATCTAACAAGAATGGGTTGGGAGCTGGGATCATATTGATCCCTCCAGAGGGCCATTGATTCCATACAACTCTGAGATTTGGATTTGAAGCACCCAACAATGAAGCCGAATATGAAGCTTTGTTAGCCGGACTTAGAGTGGCAAAGGAATTGAAAGCAAGGATCATTCAATGTTATAGCAATTTCCAGCTCATGGTCAATCAGGTGTTGGGGGAATATTAAGCACGTGGTACTAAGATGGCGGCTTATCTAGCTCAGGTGAAGGGAGAGCTATCAAAATTTGAATACAGTACTATTGAATAGATCCCTCGTGAGCATAACTCTAATGCTAACACTTTGGCAAGGCTTGCCACCACCAAGGAAGCTGAGACTTTGAATGTAGTACCAGTGGAATTCATGGAGAGTCCCAGCGTGGCAGAAAAAATGGTAGAGGTCGAGATGATTGACACTAGGCCAACCTAGATGACCCCCATAGTGGAATATCTTACAACAAGAAGGTTACTTGAGGAAAGAAAGGACGCAAGAAAAATACTCTATCAAGCTCTGAGGTATGTGATAGTGGATGGAACATTATACCGACGTGGTCATTCACTACCTCTTATACGGTGTGTTCTGCTTGAGGAGGCTAAAACCATTCTGCAAGAGGTGTATGAAGGCTTTTGTGGAGATCACGCTGGGGGCAAAACCTAGCTTTTAAAATATTAAGGCATGGTTATTTTTGGCCCACTTTAACAAAAGATTCCATCTCCCATGTTCAGAAATGCGACAAATGCCAGCACTTTTCAACAGTCGCTCGAGCAACTCCAGTCGAGCTAACGATGATCTCATCGACATGGCCATTTGCAGTATGGGGAATTGACTTAATATGATTCTTACTTATGAGAAAGGGAGGAGTTCGTTACGCGTGGTGGCATTTGATTATTTCACGAAGTGGGTAGAGGCCGAGCCTTTGGCAACCACCACTTCAAAAAGAGTCCTCTACTTTGTGGTGAAAGACATTGTATGCCGATTTGGGGTTCCTATAAAGATCGTGTCAGATAATGGAACCCAGTTTGACAGAGATCTCTTCACCGATTTCTGTGTAAAGCATGGAGTTATTAAAAATTTTCTTTAGTTGCATATCCACAGGCCAATGGACAGGTCGAGGCTGTGAATAAGACCCTAAAGGCGAGCCTTAAGAAAAAGTTAGATGAGGCCAAAGGAGTATGGCCCGAGCAGCTCCCACAAGTACTTTGGGCATACTGAACTTCCCACAGGACCTCCATAGGACACACTCCTTTCTCCTTGACCTTCGAAAGTGAGGCTGTCCTTCTCGTTGAAGCAAAGGTAGCCACACACAAACTAAGGACATTTAGCCAAAGCGGAATGATGAGTTACTTAACGCGTCTCTAGACCTGATTGATGAAAAATGACAGGATTCACAGTTACAGCTCACACATTACAAACAGAAAATAACTCGTTATTTTAATTCTAAGGTTAAAAGACGTAGTTTTGGACTGGGCGGCCCAGTTCTCCAAAGGGTATTTTTGGCAAACAAGGATCCTAAGGACGGTGCTTTAGGCCCGAACTGGGAAGGACCTTATCAGGTCATGGAAGTTTTGCATGAGGGAACTTCAAGTTAGCTCGGCTTAGTGGAGAAATAGTCCCACGGACTTGGAACACCATGCACTTAAAGAAGTATTACCAGTAGTGTTACCAACCATCTATGTAAGGCTTAGTTATAAAAGTCATTTAATTAAATAACGAGGGATTATCATGTAATTTTTCTTGTTAGCATGTTTTTAAATAATTTTTCTTTATAAATTAGCTCGTGTAAAAGCAACAAAGAAAGTTTTACATTCTGGTTACTTGGGGGGGCATATAACCCGAGGTGGATCTGAACAAGGTTGCCGATTGACTTTAAATTACTAAAAATCCTTGATACAACCAGGTTTAAAACTATCTTGGATACAACCAGGTCAGAAACATATAAGCTTGGAAAATTGATTATCGTCAGAAACTTAGAAGCTTGGAAAATTGATTATCCAATGACCTTTTAAGAGCTTGAGGTGTCAATAAACCTAGCACGAACTAAGTTCAAATCCCTTAAAACCCTGGACACAACCAGGTCCAAAACATAGAAGTTAGCAAAATTGAATATTCGATGGCGTTTTTAGAAGCTCGAGATGTTAATAAACCTAACACACACTAAGTTTAAAATATTTAAAATCTTGGATATAACTGGGTCCAAGGCCTGACACTTAACAGATGTGATATAAATCAGCACATTAAATTTGGATCTAACCAAACTCAAAATATCTATCCCGAACTAAAAATAGATCACTAAAATCTCGAATGTGCAAGTCTAAGAAAGTATAAACATGAGAGATAATCAAGGAAAAGTCAAATAGATTAAAAGTTAGATATATGAATTGAAATTCATGTTGTCTGGAGGAGAAAAACCTCGAACTAAGCCCAAGGGCAATTGGTTATAAACAAATAAAAAAGAAAGAAAGAGCAGAACAACGAAGACTTCATTCAGCCCCTCCAGGACGTTCTAAGGACGGGACCTCCTCGATCTCCTGCTCGCCCGCTGTAGAAACGTCCCCTATTTCCGACGGTTCTTGCAAGATCCTGGCCTTGCATTTTTCAAGGTATGGATCCCACAGCTTGGGAGCCATGAAAGAAAAGTTGCCATCCTGGTTAAAAGCCCAGCAATGGTACAACATGTCTTCCATGGAGGACAGTGAGGCCGCCTTCTCTTTTTTAATTGAAGCCTTGGCCTCTAGCTATTTTGATTTGGCCTAAGCAACCTCGACCTGGAGAGCAGCCAAGGCAATCTTTGCAGCCTGCTCATTTTCTTGAGACAATGCAAGGGCAAACTTGGCATCGTACTCACTCTTTTGAGCAGCTACAAAGGCAACTTTGGCAGCTTGCTCGCCTTCTTGAGTAGCGATCAAGGCGGTCTTAGTGGCATTGAGCTTAGCTTGGAGTTCGTCATTTCTAGCTCTAGCTCAGGCTATATTGTGGTGCTGAGCCAGGGCAAACTGCAAAAATAAAAAGGCAAGTTAGATGTATACTTCGGCAAGATGAAGATAAAATATTCATTAAGGAATGATACCTTACTATGAGGGTCATCCCCAAGGCTAACTTCAAAATGTTCTCCGGGCTTCGCTCTTCTATCCTCGGGTCCTTCCGGTTGGCTTTATAAGGGTGCCCCACAATGTGGCTCGCTGTATCGTAGATGATTCTCTGAAAGGCATTGGGGATCTTTTCCAGATCCTGAAGATGGACTGGGATGTGCACAGTTGCGGCTGGGACAGGAGGAGTTGGGGGATCAGCTTGTATTACCTAATCCCAAGTAGATGTAAACCGAGGAGGAGGGGGAGGATGAGGAATCCTTTTCTTCGTCACAATAGACGCCAGAGTTGTTGAGCTCGCGCCTTTCCCCTTAGTAGGGGATTTGGAGGTGTTTCCTACCACAGGAGGGGTTGTCTTTGTAAAGCGGGGCTTCTTTACGACAGGACCCGAGCTGGACTTTCTGCCTTGGAAAGTTTTATGGAGATCAGGAGCTCCAGGTTGTTCCATCTCTTTGCCTAAAAAGAACAAAAAGGGAATTAATTCACAAGTAATGTCGAAAACTTATACAAAGGAAATAAATAAAGGTCCTACCCTCCGGGCTGGGGGAGGAGTCTATTATCACGACCTCTAGCCTTGGGATTACTGGAGGAGAAGGAAAATCTATGTCTAAACTTTCCTGGTTTAGAGGAGGTTCGGCTTCAAGCTCTACCTTAGGGCTAGACTCATCTACATATTGCCTAAATCCAAAGGCAAAGGCGCCTTGGAGCAAAGAAGGCCACGACCTACGATTGGTCCCATACTCCTAAAAAATGGATGACCTAAAAGTTGAGGTGTTATCTACAACAATAGTGCCTCTAGGGTAACTCATATCATGGTGCAACACTAAATGATCCACGCACTGGACCAGGGTGATGTTACAGTCTGGATTGTTAGGGTGAGGGTGGACGAGCTGATTTGGGTTAAATCTAACTAGCCTAAAGTCAGCGACATCCCTATCTAATTCCCTATGAGGGTATGGGTTACCTTGGCCGGAAGGGCCGGTTACTGCCCCCGATGCAGATCGTTCTAAATCAGGTTCTTGAGCAGCCTCAGGAACCCCCTCTTCTGCACAAGAGGCACCTCATCTTCCTCTTGCTCCTCGCCTTCAGCAGCTTCTGAGTCTTCTTCTCAGGAAGGTGGGAGCTCGAGGACTACTGGAAGGGTAGCCTGGGTCCTTCTTAAGCCCAACATCTGGCCTTTGTCGATCAACTTACACGCTAACATCGTGACGTCATTCACGAGCTGGTGATAGTCCTTCTCGCTAGGTGGGAGCCCAGATAGTGTTTCATACTGACCCTCCAGGGTCACTGACTTTCCCGTCCTTGCGATTATGGCTGCATAAAAAATAAACTCAATTAACATATGCACAAGGAGTATGTATTAAAAAAAAAGAATAACTTTACGAGCTAAGGAAGGAAAGAAGACTTACGAAGATGGTTGAAGTATCTTTGCTCACAGTTTCGGAATCCATTCGACATAAAGAACTGATCCTTGTAGTTGTTAGGATGGCTTGGGAGCTCGATGACTGAAGCGGAGTTCGGGAATCTGGTGAGGTAGTAGAATCCGCCACCTCGCCCCTTTTGCTCTGGGCTGGGCTTAAGGCAGAAGAAGTATAGGATATTTTGTAACGCCCTGGATAGCCAAGACCGTTACACTGTGTGTTTATAAAGTGTCAGACTTGCTAATCAAGTCATTTAAATAAAACCGTGTTATTGAAACTATTAAGGAACTAGGGTTAAAAGCGTTTTGGTCTCAAAAGTCACGTTTTCATTAAGAAACATTGTTTATTTACACGGGATCCCAAAAATATTAGTTTAGAGGCCATCTACAAAAGTTACAAGGTTCAAATACATTAACCAGCCATACTAAGGCAAAACGAGCAGTTAGGTAATCCCTGTCCTGACTCACTCCTCGACCATGGTGATCGAACAGTTGGCTAAGTACATTCCACCTCAGGGCTCTCCACCTCAGGCTTGGTCCAGCTTGCCTTTGCCTTTACCTGCACCACGTAGCACCCTTGAGCCAAGGCCCAGCAAGAAAACAGAACAACAACAGAGCTTGAACAATTAACAGACAAATCAATAACTCACATTGCATCTCATAAACTCATATATATCATCAGTCAGTATAATCAAGTATTCCACATACTAGGCATTTCAGTTCATAATATACACAATTCACAAACGATAACCAGGGCTAGCGCCCTTAGGCTGCTCCCTCTGTTATCCCGTTGTTCCTGGCTCCCAGTGGCCAATTCGCGCCCTGTGCGCTAAAATCATGTACGGTACTCTTAGACCGCTTTCACATGTCCCATGGCATGATACCAACGTTGACACGATATAACTTTCGGGAGCACTTAGTCCCATCACAATATCACAACCGGGTGCAGTTTTCTTACCTTTCAATTTACTGGTTTCCGATGCCACTAAGCTGCGAGCACGGTCCTCTACCCCGAGCCTCTCCAAAGTCCTAATCACAACACAAATGAAACATCCTTTCTCACTAATCAATCCATAACTACCCGGAACCAATCCCACACTCTCGGAACCCCCAAATCCCTAAAACAATGCACCGAAGACATCCCCCGAACCCCCGGAGCAAGGGCTCAAAATTGCAAATTCTAACATCCTGAAATTGGCCTAGCGCCGCGGCTCTACCCTATAGGGTCGCGGCGCCCAGAAAGTCAGAGAACCCATCACCCCCAAAAACAGCCTTGCGCCGCGGCGCGCTAGAACAGCGCCGCGGCGCTCCTTCGCGAGTCCAGAAAATCTGGGTTTTCCCTGCGTTTTACCCGAACCCAAATCACTCCAAACCATCCCAATTTCATACCTAAGCCCCAAAACTAATTTAAAACCCCACATAGACCAACCAACAACCTATAAACATTATAATCCAACTCAATTACACAACCACCCACAGAATTCACACTTAAATTCAGATTCAAACCCTTGAACCAAAGCTTGAGAAAAGTGAAAACCAGCACCTTTAGATTCTTAAATCATAACAGCTACGAAAATTTAAACATGATACACTCTTACCTCAGTCAAGAACCCAGCTTGAATTCTCCCCAACTCTAACTTCAAATCACCTTCTCTTTTGATTATTCCAACTCTGAATTCATGCAAAACCAGCCACCAACTTACTTCAATTCATACTCATCATCTAAAAACCAGACTTGAAACTTAAACATATCATAGCTAAATCCTTACCTCTGAGTATTCTTGGCCTAAGCTTGATTGATAACTTCAAACACCCCTTGATTCTCCTTCCAAGAGCTAAAGTTCAGCTTCCCTTTTCTATCTTTCTTTTGTTCTCCTTCTAGGTCTCCAAAATTTGGCATAAAACCAACTTCCCAAAATGTTATACGTAAATGTATTTTCCTTCAGCTCAAACTCATCTATTTACTGCCGAAAGACCAATTTATCCCTCTATTAATATCCCTTTCTAACTAGACCTCAAGGCCTTACTTGTCCTTTTACTAGCTTTACAATTCTACCACCTCTCTAGCAAACTTGTTACTCTCTATGGTTACTAACAGTTACGCAGGTTACCAAATTACCAATTACCACTATCTAGCTTTCTAGAACCGTCTCAGCACGTGCATCTCATTAGTATCACCGCACCCACGTGGTACAAATCACATATCATAATTATCACATAACATATTACACATAGTCATATAACATGCTTAAAATCATAACCATACATCTAAATCATTAAAATCACACCTAATTCCCATTATGCCCTCCAGGCACACTAATCAAGGCCCCTAAGCCCAATTAGTGAGTTTGGGTCGTTACATATTTGCTGGAGTGGGGACCTCCCACTCGTGCTTCAAAAAGAGATATTTCAGCACCGCCTAAAGTCTGTATGAATTTGGGGGGAGCTGAAAAGGTGCCAACTTCATGTAGTTCAAGAAGTCAGCAAAGTATTGATCTAGAGGAAGGAAGGCCTCCACCTTTAAATGCTCGTCACTCCACACCGCGAAGTTATCCTGCAGAGGCGTGCAACTTCGTTCCCCTTCGAATGAAGGTCGAGCAATAAGGACTCTAGACCTGACCTCTATATTATGGCTCATCATAATTTTGTTGACCCTTCTTTGAGTCGTAATCTTGGAGGCGATTTTCTTTGCCTCGAAGAACGCATTGAGATCAACTAGACCTCCCTCTCCACCACTGGGCCGAAGTGAGGAAGAGGAGATTTGGAGGCGATCTCTTTTCCCTAGTTTGCTTGTTGAGCAGATGAGCCAGATGCGTTCTTCTTGGGTGCCATTAGATCGCCTAACAAACAAGAATGATGAGTTACTTAGTAGGCGATCTAAGATTTTGTAAAGGTTATGACATGGATGTACGGGGGAGAATGATATCTTTGATATACGAGTTGAGTTATTCTCAGCCCGTTGCGTGAACCCACACGCTACCCTACGCTACACGTCTCGATTTCCCAACAGACCCATGATGTTTTGGGATCCATGTATCAGAATATCTGGCCACTACTATCCTTAAGAGGCAGTTTAGAGCAAAACCACCCAAGAAGCATGTTCCCTAAGTAATCTGGTTTCGAATCCTAACCTTTCATCTTCTATACCCTGAATGGGTATTTCCTAAAAATGGCCATAAGCTACCCAAACTTACCCAGAAATTACCCAATTCTATGAATATCATAGTTTTAAGAGATATTCTAAGACATTCTCTATAAACCTAAGTTGGAGCTTATGTGCCAAAATTTTTGAGAAAACAACCTAATATTGACTATGGTGAAGCATGGGTGAGCTTGGTAAATAAAACACAGAAATTAGTAAAGAAAAAGTTTCTTCGAAACAATAAGACTTACAATGTGTTCGTCGATATAAGAAGTAGATTTCGCAAGGGAGAGTTCTTGGAAGACTCCTGAGTAATTGTGTAACTGGGTTTCAGAGTGTTTTTGCAATAGATGGTTTTTGGGTTTTTTTTTCTCTGAGAAAGAAAAAGGGTTTGAAAATGCAGAAGAGAGAAGATGAAGAAAGATTTCAAATAATGAACTGTGTAAATTTTCTATCCTATTTATATGTAAACGGTATAGATCAATTTGAGCCATCTGATTTGGTCAGTACAAGATTCAAGGGCTATGTTTCTAAGGACAAAGTGACTGCAAAAAGTTGACAAGACAATTATTGCAGTCCTCGAAACCCGAACATGCGCCAATTGTAGTGTTCCACATGTCCAGTACTTGAGCAGTGGGCAGGCATGGTTTATTGCAATAGAAGTCTAAAATTCCCTATTGTGTAGGTCAGAAGGTGACGTCCTAAACCACGAGCAGGGACTTGGGGGGCAAAAGTGTATCCTAATTTCAGCACGAGTCTTTCACTCAGATCGTGTACATCTGGCAAATAAATGCATGGAATATCAGTGTTCTTGAGAGTTATTTTCTTATTTCGTTTTATCATCAAGCACTAATTCATCCTTGTTATTTTCTTTATTCACTGTTGGCAAAAACCGCGTCAACAGTTAGGCCCACCTAATTAATTAGAAACTAACTTTCCAATTAATTTATTTAATTAAAACTAAATTTTAATTAAATAAATATTTATGTCAAATTTTTTATTTAGTTGAATTTAAATAATTAAAGAATCAAATTGAAATAATTATTTAAACTTAAGATAAAATCTTAATCATATAAAAATATTTTATTGTTCTAATAAAGATAAAATAAAATAATTACACTTTTAAATTCAAACAATTTAAAATTAATTAAATAAAAGATTATTGAACAAAAATAGGATTTTACTTGGGCAACAAGAATGGTGCCCTAGATCACTAAGGCTGGCAGCTACAAGGTGAGCCAAGGGCTCGGGTTGGTGGTTGCATTGGTGGCTCGGGTTGGCTGAAGGCGCAGGGGGCCAGTGCGCAGGGAGTCGCGGGGCTGGGCTGCATGCGTGTAGGGTGCAGGTGCGCAGGGAGCCTTGGGGCTGGGCTGTGGCACGGGTGGCATGCTCGCACGAGCCTGGGTGCTTGTTGTCGTGCGCCTTGCACTTGGGGTAGGCAGAGACCTGATGCGCAGGTGGTCGTGTGCCTAGGTGCATGTGGCTAAGGCTCGGATCCTTCTATTTGCTCTTCCCTTTGTGTATGGATTTTAAAATTTTGAATTTCACAAAATAAAATTACAAAAATCCTATGCTCCTTATGGCTTACACAAGATCTAAAAAATTAAAATTCGTAACCCAATAACACCATATAGTTAATGATTCATCATTCAACAATACATTCAAAAATAACTTCCATCCATTCAATATACATATAACAACTTCAAGAAACCCACACAACATTTAATTTATATATGTACACTGCTTTGATACTACTTGACGGTATTAAAAGAGCAAATCAGAGATACGTAGTGGGGGAATGGTCCCTTTTTAATAATTATAAATACCAGCCAAGATCATACACATATAGATATATTAAATCACATACAATCAGATTAGAGATTACCTCTTGTAGCCTATCAAGTGTCCTCGAATCTTTTTGTATAAAATCAACGATCTTCCTATCCAAGTTCTGAAGAGTCACACCTTGATCTTCTAGACCAATCCTAAAACGTACAAGGACGTGTATGGGCACATAGGATTCAAATTGTTGATTTATGACTCTCTAGATGTACTCAACACATGAGATCTAGAGAGGTTTGATAGAGAGAAGAAGAATTGAATACTTTTCGAGGTTTAGGAATACCACTTCTGTTTCTGAGAGAGAGTCCGTGTCTGTCAATTATTTCTCTTTTTAGGTTTATAAAGAAAATTAACTTATTTAATTAATCTTTATTCTATTAAAATAAAACTGATCAGTTATAACCTTATTTAATTATTTAATTTAAATCATATTTAAAAAGAATAATTATATTTATATAATTAAATAAACAAATTATTTGAAATTCAAAATTCAAATCCAAGTGAAAGAAAATATCCCTGTGTGGCGCCACTCACTGTGCAGTACAGTGAGTGGCGTGAGCTGCATTAGGCTTTTCCCTAATTTTCTCATTTATTTATTTAATTAATATTTAAGACAATATATTTATTCCAAAATAAATATCACTTAATTCAAAAATAATTTTATCTTAAAATATTAGTTTTAAATAAATAAATAAATATCTTATTCTAAATAAGATAATTATTAATCTCTCTTTATATATTAATCCAAACAAGATTAACATTTATTTTCACCTATAGTTTTCCAAAATGAAAAATATATAGTAAAATAATGAATTAATTCACATATAATAAATTGCCCATAACTATCACATAATTATTTCATTGCCTTGAAAAATTAATTCCTTTGCAATTAAGTCATTCTTTCTACAAATATTTCTTTTGACATCCTCACCCTTGACAGTGTAGGACAGAGGTGATCTGGGGACCATGGACCTATTATACGAAGCTCCAATAAACCAGATTATTAATTAAACTCTTTAATCCAATAATCTTATTTATTAATTCCATGATTACTCCACTATAAATATGGAATTGAATTATAAGTATTTATACAATTATATTTATAGAGTTTTCTCTTGTAGTCCATTAATATAATTAATAAATGCAGTTCTGTCCTTCATTTATCTGTTCGTTAATTAGAGCTGGTTGAGATTATCGTTTTACCCTTCTAATTACCTCTTAATCCTTAAGTACCATTAATTCACTAACGAATAATTAATCTATGATAAAATTATAGATTTGAGCTCAATAACTATTCAGTTCCAGAATAAACCCTTAAGGGAACCAATATTCGACTCGTTAGGAAAGTATGGATTTCATTATTGTAATCCATGTTCCTAACCATTCATGATATTGAATCTCCAAAACAAATGTCATTAGCCTCATTTTACTAAGAAACCTTAACGAGTGAACCAAAAGATCCAATAAACACAAACAAGAGTTCACGAATACTCAGGATTTAGACTGATCTACAAATGATTATCTAATATGATAAGAATCAAATCTTTATTTCAAACGGTAACTTTATAAAGATAATTAATTATTATCGGTCCAGTCATATATAATCTCTATTATATACATCATCTTTACTAAGATGTCTATCCTCATCAGTAATCGAATCTAGATCACTTGCATCTCGTTGCTTAGTAAACCGCACTAGTAACCATTCATTAAAGATTCCTTGCTTTAATATGTTACTCACTATTTTATTCATTATATATAATCTTAATTCTCTTGTACTAATACAAGATTATATTCTCATGAATGAATAAGAAATTTTCTTGATATTATCATATAGTTAATTCAAACAATAATTATAATATTTAAATATATAATAAATTTTCTTTTTATTTAATTCAATAAAATGTCCTTACGTGCTTTTAGGGCATTAATCCTAACAGGATGTCCCTCCATTGGAATCTTCCATACACTTGTCTCTATAATGAGACTCCTCTTCAATCATTAGGTTCTTAAGAATTTCTTCAAAAGATATCTCCTCATTCTTATGGAGAATTTTATTCCTATAGCATCTCAAAGATGGAGGCAACTTGGCTATTAAAGCACCTACAATAAAGAACTCCGACTAGTTTTCTTTAGAGTAGATAATTTATTCACAATAACTTTCAATTCATGCACTTGTTGAAGTAGGGTATTTCATCAAAAAAATTTAAAATTCCATGTATTGAGTAATGAGAAATTTCTTGGTACCTTATTCTTCAGCTTCGTAATCCTTCTCAAGTGCTTCCAAAATTTCTTTTGTCGATGTTGTGTTGGTGTAGATATCATAGAGATGATCTGGGAGAGCGTTGAGGATGTGACCACGAAATATGAGCTCATCTTCTTCACAATTCTTCTTCTCCTTGATAACTTATTAAGAATCATTGTCTTTTGGTGCACCAAAATCCTTTAAATGTAGTAGACTTTCAGAGTTGTGAGAAAGAACTTGATCTTCTCTTGCCATCGAAAAAAGATAGAGCCATAAAAATGATCTCGCCTAACTAGATACTGGGACATGAACTTGAGAGCTGACACAATGCCCGAATTTGATATTAAGGCTGAGTTCCTTAACTACAGAGCCTAAAGGGCCTAATTGGAATTATATGAGTGAGTAATGGATTATATGTGTGATTATATGATATAAATGAATTGTGTGCTAATGATATTATACATGCATGTTTGTGTGTATTAAATATGCATGTGGGCCCATTTCTATAAATTGGGGCATGTTTGTAATTTTGGCCAGTTGAGGGCATAAATTAATTATGTATGTATTGTGAGTGAGACCCTAGTGTTATGGGAATATATTCGAGATGTGTGGTCCAATATGATCCTAGGGAGCAGATTAGCGGAATAGTCACAACGAGATCAAATACCCGGCTCAGGGTGAGCCTAGGGGTATTTTGGGAATTTAGTATGTAGCCGAGGTTGATCGGCTAGTAGGTAATTATTTAGTGGTTATTTGGGTACGTTAGGATTAAATGAGTATTTATAGGGTTTCTTGAGGATTAGCGGGAAACGTGGCAAATAATGATTTTGCCCTTGGGGCCATCAAAGGATAAGGTTATGCTTAAGGCGCATGTTGGTTTTTTACCAAAGGGGATAAACTCACTAAGTGGGAAAACTTTAGAACCTAAAAGACACTGGTACAACACTTTCTCACGTTTCCTCTTCTCTCTGTCCCTCTACGTTTTCTCACAATGCTTAGAAGTGTAGAATTAGGAGCTCTCAACTTGGTGATGATCTGAATTGGACATAAGGTGTGAGTGAAGATTGGAGGCAACTAGGAGTACAAATAGCTAAGGGGAAGGGACTTGAATTCTGTTGGGATTTAAAGGCATGGATTAGAACTTTGAGCTATTTAAGTGTTATTGGCATGTTTTGGATTTTGATGCTTAGGAATATTTTTGAAGCTATAGGTTGTTAATTATTGTCTATCTAAGTTGCTGGAATGATTTGGGTAGTTTATTTAAGATAAAAACTAAGTTTGGAATGATTTGGGGGGAGAATAGGAATTTGAAAATGCTGGGAAAAACTGGGTTCGCAGGTCCGAGTTGTGACCATGTTCTTCAGGCGCCGTGACTCGCATGAGCCCAGGAGGCTTGGGAGCCTCTGAATTGGTCAAGGCACTGTAGTGCAAGTTAAGGTGTGCCGTAGTCCTTGTCCCCAGAAGAGAGCCTCGGGGCCCTCTGATTAATAGTGCACCGTGGCCCTAAGGGGCTGGGCCACGACTCAAATAGGGCATGTTGGCCGTTTGAGGGTTTTAAGCTCGGGAACTCAAATCTTAAGGCTCAGGAAGAATTCTACTACCCGGTTTAGTAGAATTTGAGGTCCTTGAGGCTAGTATGTTATTCCAAAGGCTTTTAATTGATTTAGATCGTGATGGATATTTATCATTACGTTGTGAATAGGTTTTTGCCGCTAGGCTCGAGTTTAGGGATCATGCTTGTGATCGCTTTAGGTTGTTAGCTCGGGACACTAGGTAAGAGAACTGCTTGTGCCCATAGATTTATGTGGTGTGTAATGCTGTGTGTATTGTTTATAGCTATTAATTCATAGATGTGATTGTGACCGATCGGCAAGAGCCGGAAGCGGCAAGATCCGGGGGCAGCAAGAGCCGGAAGAGGCAAGAGCCGGGAGCGGGAAAGGGCTGGGATCAGTGTTAAGCATGATGAATGTAGGCTGCCAGGGTGAGACCCTCTAAGGGTGCTATACACACCCACTCGGTTAAGACCGCAGACTTGGTGCCTAATAGCGCACCCCGATCGGCGAAGGCTGCTGCTATGCTACTATATTGTTATGCTGTTATGGCATTGTGCTATTGTGTTGTTATACTACTATAATGTTGTGTATTCCAATAGAAACTTGTAATTGTTTATTTTCTTTCATTAAGTATGTATTTGTGGAACTAAATTATTGTATGCTTTGCTATGAAGTTCTTGTAATGCCCCAAATTTCCTAATAAGGTTTAGGACTTTGATCAGGAGGCCGGGAGGGCCATAATTGATCTATTATGCTATTTAATAATCATATGCATGTTCATGTGGATTATATTATTATATGATGGTAAATGCATGCATATGGGTGTATTTATAATCATAAGGGCATTTTGGTAATTTGGCCTGTTGAGGGCATATTTGTAAATTGGGTGCATATTGTAATTTGTGAATGATATTTTATTATTACGGAGATATATTCTAGCTATTCGGCATGAGACGATCCTAGATTATGAGTTAGCGGTTTCGTCATAACGGGGTCAAGTTTGGGGTAATAGAAATGTTTATTTGATGATAAATTGGGAATATTTGAGATCAGGATGGAATTCTGGAGGTTTTGACTATAATGTCCCCGGGGGTGTTTTCGGGACCCCGAGCCTTAGGATTTATTTGAGGTTACTTAAGCTTGAAGTAGCTTGTCAGATAAGAACGTACGTTAGAAAATCTCTCTCTTCCTTCCCGATAGCTTATTTTACCGTTCGAAGCCTTTTTGAAGGAATCTCGAGTTCTGGGAGTCAGAATCAAGCGAGGGTCGAGGCATAGCGATCCTAGGAAAGATTAGAAGCTTCTTAACTGAAGGATTTAACGGAAAACAACCCAATCAAAGGTAATCTAAGTTTGAATTTTTTAGTTTCTAAAGTTTTTAAGCTTAGAATTGGACTTTGTGAATTGTTGAGTTTTTGGTTGGTTTGAGCTTCAGGTTTTGGACCATTGGGAAGTTTGGGAACTTTGATTTGATGATTTGGAGATGTTGGATGGGTTTTTGGAAGGTTTTAGAAGTGGAAAAACGAAGAAAAATGGCTCTATGGCATTAATGCTAGACCGACCCTAAGGTCGATGAACAAGCATTGAATGGCTCTATGGCATTAATGCTAGACCGACCCTAAGGTCGATGATCACGCATTGAATAGCTCCATGGCATTAGTGCAGGACCGACCCTAAGGTCGAAGAACTTATAAGCGCTTGCCTGGTCTATGACCAGATGTTTATAGCCAAGGTATATGACCTCGGTGACTGTTTGTCACATGGCTAGGGGACGCTGTCCATAGCACGACTCTAGAGTCGGGAGGAAGGTTATGTTAGTGACCATTCACCATGCACCTGTCCTGATCAAACTTATGAAAGAGTCACTTATCAGTTAAGCCCTGGTGACCCTATCGTCACATGGCTAGAGGGAGCTATGCTCATTATTGTGACTTTTGGCTATTGTCACCTATTTGCTTGGACTGATAGTCCTGAATGGTTATTATGATCATTGTTGATATTATATCATGCTTTATTGTGTTTTCTTGCTGGGCTTTGGCTCACGGGTGCTACGTGGTGCGGGTAAAGGCAAGAGGAAGCTGGACCATCCTTGAGTTGAAGAGCTTAGGTGATGATGTGTACATATGCAGCTGCTCGTCCTCCACGGCCGAGGTTTAAAGTGGAACTAGGGTTGAACCCTGTTTTTCCGCTTAGAACGGCCTGTTGTAAATATTCTCTATAATAGACTCTGAAATTATATTTTCGGGATCCCAATGTACGTGTTAAACGTTCTAGTGAAATGTTACATCTTAACCAAAGTTTTTAATCCCTAAACCGCTAATCATACTTAGTTCACGATTTTGGCCAAATGACTCGATTAGCGAGTTTAGCACTGTTTGCAAGGCACACCGTAACGGTCCCTGGAGTTGGGGCGTTAAAGTTCTCTTGCAGGGCCTCGGCCCACGGGTGCTCTGTGGTGCAGGTAAAGGCAAAGGAAAGGTCAATCAACCATGAGTTGGAGGGCGTGGAGCGGTGTGTACATGTTTGGCGTACCTGGCCGCCACGACTGGGCTATTTTGAGGAGCATGTTATAAATGTTTGATTTTGTCTCTTTGGTCGACTATAAAGTAACTTTTGAGTTGTAAATATGTTTCTAAACAGTATTTTGGGATCCCAGTGTAAAACTATCATGATGTAAATGAGTGTCAAACATTTTATACCAAAAAATTATTTAAATGAGTCTTCATTTTAATTAACTACACTTTTTGGTCTAATACCTCGATTAACGGGCTAATGACACATTTTAAAATCACATGGTAACGACTCTAGGGAAGTAAGGCGTTATAGCTGAGAAAGATGAACTTTCTTCCATGGTGTTTGGTTAGAGATTTGAAACAACAACCTTTGATGTAAAAAATCTTACAAGAGAAATATAGGGTTTGGAAATAGAATTTTTTTATTGTTGGGAGTATAGATTATAATCACAAAATTAATATGACAATAAAAAGAATCAAACTCTAGATAATCTCATAAACAATGGAAGAATAACCCAACTTGAGACAAGAGAAATAAGGGATCTTTCTTGAGAGAAACCCTAGTTACATCAAATCATAAAGTTATGATTTAATGTAATAAATCATAACTTTATGAGGGTCGTTGGCAGAGTCACCGTCAGGCCCCTCACATGCTTCGACCTTCCCAATACTCTGGGTGGCTAAGAATTAAATTAGCATGACATTGAGGGTCTCTGCATCCATTGTGCTTGTAAACTTGGCCAATGCATCAACGTTCGAGTTCTTCTTCCTTGGCACTTTTTCGATTTCATAGTGATCAATCTGTGCCAGCATATGCTTTGCCTTAGCCAAATATGATGCCATTTTTGTTTCTAGAGCCGTGTAATCGCCTAATATCCGATTAACGAATAGTTGAGAGTTGCTTCTTATCTTCTAAAATTTTTCATTGAACTCATTCACCATTCTTAGACTAGCTAACATAGCCTTATATTCTTCCTCATTGTTTGTCATGATGAATTTGATCCTTAAAGCGCAATGGATGTGATGCCCTTATGCTGTTATTAAAATTAGGCCAACCCCATCATGATGTTCATTAGAGGCGATGTCCACATACACTTACTAATATTCCTTGGGTGGTTGTGAATTCTCTTTGATGGCCTCAAGTCGCCGTATGTATTCCACTATAAAATCATGCTAGAGCCTAGCCTTTGATTTCTATTCTCGGCTGATAAGTGATCTCATACCATCTCAACTCAATGACCCACTTCAAGAGTCGGCTTGATGTATCTAGTCGCTACAACACTTGCCTTAATAGTTGGTCTGTAAGGACCTTGATTTGATGACCCTGGAAGTATGGTCATAGCTTCATTGATGCAATTAGAAAAAAATATACCAACCTAGCCATTTGAGGGTACTTGGTCTCAGCTCTTATAAACCACTTGCTGACATAGTAGAAGAGGTGCTGAATTTTCTCTTATTCCGGACTAATGTTGCACTAAAAGCGTGATCGATACGACCAAGAAGAGGTATATGTATTCGCCATACTAGTTTAGAGTGGACTGGGGGTTGTGCTAAATATTTCTTTATCACCTAAAAATCTTTATCATTCTTCGGTCCACTTGAACTTTTTTCTTCCTCTGAGTAAATTGAAAAACAGAATGCACTTAGCAGTGGACTTTGAGATGAAAGCTCTTTTCGATCCTCACCTTTCGAGTAGGGTCACCCTCTTTCAATTTAATTTCTTCCAAATCTTCGGCTGGACCGACCACCTTCTCTTCGTTCCCAAAGCGAGGATCTAACACTTCTTCCCAACTATGGGCCTCATTTTATAAAAAGTCCAAGGGTTGGTCTCCGAGAGCAGACTCTCCATAAAAAACCCTTAAATTTTGATTGCAACCTCTCCATTGAGCAAACCTTTGATGCCTTCCATAACATGGTCATCAAAAATTCATATTTGTGCCGTCACATTTTCCTTCGCTGTGTTAATGGAGGCGTTGTAACACTCTTGAGCTTCTTGCTAGTTTCCCCTTACAAAACCAATACCTTCACTTGTAGGAAATTTGACAACGAGGTGCCAAATGTAAGTTATAGCTTGGAAATCGATCACCACTGGTCGCCCCAACACAACATAGTTTGCTAAAGGGCAATCAGCGACCATGAATGTTGCCGTACACGACGCCCATCGTGGGGGGTCTCCGAGTGTAACAAGTAACTAGATGGATCCCATGGGGGCTAGACCCACACCATTGAATTCGTACATCTTCATGGTTCATGACACGAGATCTCAGATGGATAGGTGTTGGGTTTTATGCCCTTATAAAACCATGTCGGACATGTGTTGACCCAGAATTTGGCCAGCTAACACGGAGTCAAATTTGCCTGATGTGGACAAACACGTTAGAAAGAATGTGATGGCGAAATGATAAAGAACACAAAGGTTTATAGTGGTTCGGCCCCAGAATCTGGTAATAACCTACGTCCACTTGAATTGTTATTGATATAGGATTCAAAAAAGTGATCAAAGAACTAGGGTTCAATGAGTTTCACTCCCTTCTGAAGAACAAGACAATGTATCAAATAGAATCACTCTAGTCTCAAATAATTCAAAAACCAAAAGTCCCTTCCTTGAGCTATCTTTCTCTATTTATAGGCTCAAGGGGGATTACATTAATTTGTTACAGATATTCTTTCCTAAATAATCAGATACTCAGGAAATCATGGGAGTCAATTTCAGGATTGACTAAGAACTTTATAAAAGTATCGTGAGGAACGCGAAACCTGCGACCACACTGGTCGCGGGTAAGCTTCGACTGCTTTTGCTTGTAACATCTCTTCTGGTCGATACCCTAGAAGAATTCCGCCAAGTGTCAGTCACGTGTGCGGGAATCACTTGCCATGTCATTCATGTCTGTTTTTTGGATAACATTTGCCCCCGAAGTTTATTTATTATGAGCAATAAATAAACTTTTGAGGAAACGACCCTTCGGTTACCCCACCATACCTGTAAAAACCCTTCGTGTGTTTTTGGAAAAAGCAACCTACCCTTGTCTAATCACGGCTTTTCGCTTCCCAAGTAACATTTCGACGGCTATCACTCTTCCCCATACTTCGAAAAAGGGGAAGCTGATGATTACTTCCTTTTAATGCTTCCGGACAAAAATATATATAGCCTCTTCAAAGTTCCCTTTCCTTTTTACGCAAGCCGTCAATCTTTTAAAGAAACCCTAACACCAGAGCTCCTGTTTCCCTCTGAATACTATCCTTTGGCGTTCCAAAATTCAGTCTGTGAGTCCTTTTACGCCCGAAAAGTCTTTCAAATCTCCACGATCTTTGTCCTGGTAAGTTTCTGGACTTTTACGTTTTATATTTTTGTCCTGCATGCTTCTATAGGTCAATTGTTGGGTTCATTCGTTTCTGGGTTGAGACGCATGTCAGTAGGAGGGTTTATAGGTGAAACTGAGTGTTGCGTGATATTTTTCTGTTACTAAGGGGTTACGAGTTAGTTTGATAGTTAAGATCATGGCCTTAGGACGTAAAACCGAAGTGAAAATTCGATTTTTATGCCAGCTGAAAAACTAGGTTTTTCCCGCCCTAAGAGGAGTTGAAAAAGTTTTTTCAAAAAAAATTTTGCTTTCACTTTTGATCTGTTTCTCAAACTGTTCGCGTGAAAAAGTTTAGTTTTTTGTTAGAATGCTGCTGTATAAAAGCCTAACTTTTATACTCGACCAGCGTTATTCTAAAAAAAACTTTCAAAATTCTTCATCCTCACCTCCCCATTCTTCTGTTTGCAGACTTTAATGCCAGATTTGTGGGGAGGTGAATGGCCCATCGACGACGATCTTCTTGCCTAGCTGCTCGAAGGCGAAGAACAACTGATCGACCGAGTTCATGAGATTTCATTTTCATGATCTTCTTCTAGACCTCGTCCATCACCACCTCAAATGGCCCGCTCTAAGTCATTAGGCAAGAAAAGACCTGACTCCGAAAATAGCCCAAACTCTCCTGCCCAGCTTGATTCACAGGCTAGGGTTCCCTCGACCAGTGGTCGAGAAAATGCCACCCCAGACCCTCGTATCCAAGTTAGGGCCTACCCTCAGCATCAAAACCTTCCTGATGTCGAGTGGTATCTTTCCCCGACCAGCCAAGTGACTCCTCGGATGCTTGCCAACTATCGCAGGAAGTATCCTCTTACAGGGGTTAATCTCAAAATTCCAGCTGCGGACCAAAGGGCTAACCTTCCCGAGGGTGTATACAGTGCTTGGTTCATATATCACATAGAGGCGGGGGCTATCCTTCCTCTACATCCTTTCTATCACGGGGTGGCCAACTATTTTGGTGTCGCCCCCTTTCAAATTACTCCAAATGGGTATAGAATGCTAGCCGCACTCTATATCCTATACAAACTTAAAAAATGGCCGGAACCCACTCCTCACGAGGTCAATTTTCTCTTTGACCTTAAGTCCAACCCTCAACAGTACGGGACAGGCTTCTTTCATCTCTGTCACCAGGAAACTAGCCGAACTTTCCTGAGTGACACTACCCATATCTCCAATGTGGGGCAGTACAGTAGGGAGTACTTCCTCACACCAGACATGACCGCCAACAACCTGGCCTTCGCTCGAGGAGGTAAATGATACTCTTACTAGTCGATACCTTTCCTTAGCAAACTCTTCTGAATTTTTCTTAAAGTACACTTTGCCTTTCAGGACCATGGTTATGTCCGACCCCAACACCAGACATGGTGTTGAGGTCCAATGCACTGGCCAGGATGGCAGACGCAGAAAAAAGCGTCAAGTCCTTGGTCACTAACGAAAATTTGAGGATATCTGGCCTCCTGGCTCCTCGCCATGAAACAAGAGGGCTCGTGGTGACAGATGCCACGGTCGAGGGGGATCCCGAGCAGCAACCCCTAGTGTCCCTTCCCCGAAGGAGGCCAACGGGGGTTACAATCAAAGAACCCACTGGCGACCCTTCCGCAGAGAGGCCTTCTGCGCCCCAAGGCAAGGGGAAACAAAAGGAAATAGAGTCTGTTATAGACCTGAATGAATCCTCCGATGAAAATGATACTGTTATTTTGCTTTTAAATAGCTTCCCAATTCCCTGTCACTTGTTTGACGGGGACGGCAATTTTACGTATACTCAAAATCTAGGGCTAGACTTCTTCGTGCCAGATAGTGAGTGTATGACTAATAGAATCAGTAGTATAGCGACCAGTAGTTGTAGCTCGAGTATTAAACTTTGTAACCTCTTTTTTGTTTTATCAAGAGTTTTCATCCGCCTTTATCTAATCACCTGTATATTTTTCTTTGTACACAGAGATGGCCACTCCCAACGTCTTTGATTTGTACCAGGCTGAAGAGGAGGCAGATGTCTCCCTGATTCGACAAAAGACATATCTAGGAGGCACAATGGCGAATCGAGCCAAGGACCTCCAGCCAAGAAGGGTCGAACAGAAGATCCTTCCAAGGATGTGCCAACTGGGCAAGCTTCTGCCCAGCCTTTGGCTCCTGCTGAAAAGGAAACCCCGCCCGCTGCTACGAATCGCACACCTTCAGCCACGAAAGAACAGTCCCATCCAGCTGAAGTTCCTGGGGCCAAACTTTCACACCGCGCCTTGCGAGCAGCAAAGGATCGCCTTGCACACATCGTGAGGTACGACCGCTGCAAGGAAGCGATGGCTGAGGCGGAGAATATGGGGGTCGATCAAATCCTGAACAGGGCTCTAAACAAAATTGCCAGTGTAAGCATTTTTTATCTCTTTGGCTCGCGTTTTTTCTTCCTTGTAATAGATTCTAACTTTATCCTTTGACCATACGCCAGGCTGACTGCAACGACTGCTCACGCCCGTGCCCAAGCTTCCATCGACCATGCTCGGGCAAAGGCCATTGAGGGGTACCAGGCGAAGGCCAACGAGGAGCTTCAGGCTGCAGAAGCCAGGCACGCTGGGGAGTTGGAGGTGGTCACCCAACAGAAGGATGCTGCGGTGGCAAAGCCGGCATAAGCTGAGTCTTCTAAGGCAGCCATGAAAAAGCAGAGGGAAGAATACCAGGAGTCCAGCCGAGTTCAATATCGTGAAGTCAAGAGGCTCAAGGAGGAACTCCTAGGTAAGGACAAGGCCATAGCTATTCTTGAGAGTCAAGTAGAGCAGCTGAAGCTCACTAATGCCAAAGATCTGGAAAGGTATAAGAATGTGAAGCTTTAGTGTTTCTACGACTTTTGGAAACCCAACCGGGGTGCCAACTTTAACTACCTTCCAGAGGATGCCGGGAACACTGAGCTAGCCCGCTGCACTGCTCGATTGGCTGCAGAAGAAGAAAGAGCAAGGATCCCCGCTTCCCCAAGCATCCCGCCGGCTGCGGTCGAAGAGGAAGGAGGAGTTGCTGATGATGCGGCCAATCAAACTGCTGAGCAAGACCCTCCTGCTCTTTGAACTTATTTCTTTTTTATTTTTCTTCGATTACACGACCCACGGGTCGTGCTGTAAAGAAATTTTTTACTTTATATTTAAATTTGTTGCACGGGTAGCAAACTTTTCGTTTACTTTGAACAATTACATCCAAGCAGTACTGCTTGTGGTTTAAAAGACTGCCATTTGATATTATAATATTTTCATCTTATTATAACATCTGTTCGCGTGACCGAACTTAGCATAGTACTTTGGTTTAATTCAACAAAATATAAATTTTGAAAAATACTCTAAGTATCATAGCATGCTTTCACTTATTTTGTTCATGTGTTTACATACCTCTTGGTATGCTTTGCTATCGATGTATCTTATATGCCCCCCAAGTGATCGAGGAGCTTTAGGTCCTTGGTCACTTGCCTTGACCACGGCCTGTACGAACATTGCTGCTCGGTAGGAAACGTAAGACTTATAATACAGCAAAACAACACACGTAATGAACAAATACTTGTAAAATAAATTTACAAAGGTTGGCAAGAATGACTGGCTGCGCACAGTCCCTTATAATCTCGTATTAAAAATGGACTAATCATGTCTTTACGAGTGATCTTAGAAAAGATCTTACACTTATAAGCGATTAGCCATACAACGTGGCTAACCCTTTTTTGAAACTTGTAAAAAGTAAAAATTAATACAAGCCAGTCCTTTAAAAAGGACTGTTTATTGGTAGTACTTGCGCAGGTGTTCACCGTTCCAATAGCATGGAACGAGATCTCCATTTAAGCGTGCAAGTTTGTAGGTGCCCGGATGAAGGACTTCTTCAATCTGGTAAGGTCCTTCCCAATTTAGTCCGAGTACTCCAGCAGTGGGGTCGTGGGTGTTCAAGAAAACTCGTCGTAGCACTAGATTTCCGATGTTGAATTTTCTTTCTTTTACTTTTGAATTAAAAATACTGGGCGACCTTTTGCTGGTACGCAGGAACTCGGAGTTGGGCTCTTTGTCGTATCTCTTCAATCGAGTCTAGGGATTCCATCATTAGTTGGCTATTCTGGCCCTGGTCGTATGTGATGCGTCGATGTGAGAGGGGATCTAATTCGATGGACAGCATAACTTCATACCCATATGCTAAGGAAAATGGAGTGTGACCTGTAGTTGTTTGACGAGAAGTTCTATACGACCAGAGTACTTTAGGCAGTTGTTCTGGCCATGCTCCTTTAGCGTCTTCAAGTCTTTTCTTCAGGATGTCCTTAAGTGTTTTATTCACTGCTTCGACCTGCCTGTTTGCTTGTGGATGCGCGACTGAAGAAAAGCTTTTGATAATCCCATGTCTTTCGCAGAAGTTGGTGAATAGGTCACTGTCAAATTGGGTGCCGTTTTCTGAGACGATTTTTCAAGGCAAACCATATCGGCAAACAATGTTCTTGATGACAAAGTCAAGAACTTTCTTGGTCGTTATGGTAGCGAGCGGTTAGGCTTTGGCCCATTTGGTGAAGTAGTTAACTGCAACAACTGCGTACTTCACTTTGCCCTTTCCCATTGGCAGGGATCCAATCAAGTCTATTCCCCACACTGCAAAAGGCCAAGGACTCTGCATCTGTTTTAACTCGTTTGGAGCTGCGCGTGGGATTTTGGAAAATCTTTGACACTTATCGCACCTTCGCACAAACTCCATTGAATCTTCGTTCATAGTTGGCCAGAAATAACCCTGCCTTAGAATCTTTTTCGCCAAACTTTGCCCCCTAGCGTGATCCCCGCAGAAGCCTTCATGTACTTCCTTCATTAGCTCCTTAGCTTTCTCTGGTGTAATACATCTGAGAAATGGCATGGAATATCCTTTTCGGTAAAGAACTCCATCGACCAGTATGTACCTAGCAACCTGCCTTTGAAGAGTTCTAGCATTGTTTCTATCTGCTGGTAGTACACCATTTGTCAGATACTCCAAGTAAGGTGCCATCCATGTATCTTCCATTCGGATTTCCATACTGGCTTCAATTGCTCATACGCTTGGCTCACTCAATCTTTCTACTGGCACAATGTTCAAAGTATCAGCATCTTTCGCGCTCGCGAGTTTGGCTAAGGCATCTGCGTTCGAATTCTGATCCCGAGGTATTTGCTGGAGGGTATAATTCATGAACTGGGCTAACAAGTCTTTAGTTTTGTTTAAGTAGGCCACCATCTTTAGGCCTTGCGCTTGATATTCCCCTAGAACTTGATTCACTACCAGGTGTGAATCACTGTAAATGTCCAGCACCTTTATACTCATGTCTTTCGCCATTCTTAATCCAGCAAGGAGTGCTTCGTATTCGACTTCATTATTTGACGCTGTGAAGTCAAACCTAATGGCACAGTGAAATCGATGCCCTTCTGGCATTATCAAGATCACTGCTGCTCCTGCATGAGATTCGTTTGAAGACCCATCTGTGAATAACTTCCACGAAGGAGCTTCGTCTTGAAGGTCAGGCGCACTAGGCTTTTCGCACTGCTCGTTGTCTGGGAGTTCGGTGAACTCTGCAATAAGATTAGCCAAGACTTGTCCTTTTACTGCTGCTCACGGTGAATATGTAATATCGAACTGCCCTAGTTCGACTGCCCATTTTAATAAACGCCCAACCGCTTCTGGTTTTTGGAGGACTTGCCGAAGGGGCTGGTCAGTTAAAACTGTAATAGGATGGGCTTGGAAGTAAGGACGTAGTTTCCTTGAGGCCAAGATTAAGCAGTATGCTAACCTCTCGATGGGAGGATACCTCAGTTCTGCTCGATTAGCCTCTTGCTTACATAGTAAACTGCCTTTTGTACGCCTTCTTCCTCTCGTACTAGTACCGCACTAGCAGCAACTTCAGTGATCGCCAGGTAGATGAACAAAGTTTCTCCTTCGATAGGCTTTGATAAAATAGGAGGCTGTGCCATATGGGATTTCAAGGCTTGAAAAGCTTGCTCGCAGTCTCCTGTCCATTCAAATTTCTTATTGCCCCTAAGTAGATTGAAGAAAGGGACACACTTATCCGTTGTCTTGGAAATAAATCTACTTAGGGCTGCAATTCTTCTAGTTAAACTTTGTACATCTTTGATCTTCTCTGGTGATTTCATGTCGATCAAAGCTCTTATCTTGTCAGGGTTGGCCTCGATTCCTCTTGAATTAACAATAAACCCCAAAAACTTCCCTGATCCAACTCCAAAGGAACATTTGAGAGGATTTAGTTTCATCTGCTACTTTTTCAATACATCGAAACACTCTTGCAAATCCTTCACATGTCCTTCTGCTTTCTTCGACTTTACCAGCATGTCGTCCACATACACCTCCATGTTTACTTCGATCAATTCTTTAAACATGTGATTAAACAATCGCTGGTAAGTCGCACCTGCGTTTTTTAGTCCGAAGGGAATTACTTTATAACAGTATAATCCCGTATCGGTCCGAAAGCTGGTGTGATCCTTGTCAGGGGGATGCATGATGATTTGATTTTAGTTTGAGTATGCATCCATGAAGGAGAGGATCTCGTGTCCTGCAGTAGCATCGACCAACTGGTCGATCCTTGGGAGTGGGAAGCAATCCTTTGGGCAAGCTTTATTGAGATCTATAAAATCCACATAGGTTCGCCATTTGCCATTAGGCTTGGGAACCAGTACTGGATTAGAGACCCACGATGGATAAAACGCCACCCTGATGAACCCATTCTCCTTTAATCTCTCAACTTCTTCTTTTAGGGATCTCGACCGTTCCTTATCGAGCAACCTTCTTTATTGTTGCACGGGTGGAAAATTCTTGTCTATGTTCAGGACATGGCTGATGACTGCAGGATCTATCCCAGCCATGTCTTTGTGCGACCAGGCAAAGACTTCCTGGTTCTTCTGCAAAAACTCCACCAGTGCATGTTTCGTGGTTGGTTCTAAGCTTTTCCCGACCTTCACGACCCTAGTCGGGTCTTTCTCGTCAAGTTGGACCTCTTCTAGGTCCTCAATGGGTCCAACATTTTCCTCAAAATCCCCAAAGCAAGGATCTAAATCTCTATCCTCACTTTGGGCAACACCCTATTTGGTGACTTCATCACCGGATTGGGCTTGTGTATCAATTGCCATCTGCAACCTATTAGAGGGAGTGCTTTTTGACGTTCCCTTCTTCGCCTTAGTGGATGAGGCGTTGTAGCACTCCCTGGCCTCCCTCTGGTTTCCCAACACGCGTCCTACCCCTGCGTCTGTCAGGAATTTCATGGCTAAGTGCCACATAGAGGTGACGGCCCGTAGATCAACCAGTATAGGCCTCCCAATGACGGAATTGTACGCCGAAGGACAATCGACTACTATAAAAGTAGCGAGTAATGTCCTGGTAGTCTGATTGACCCTGCGGGGGTGAGTTCCAGCGAAGACTTATACAGGATATTCACTGAACTTCCTGTATCAACCAGCACTCTCTTCACCATCATGTTGGCCATTTCGATATCCACGACCAGCGGATCAGAATGTGGGAACCGGACATGTTGGGCATCGCCATCAAAGAAGGCTATTTCGCCTTCTTCTTATCGACCCTTTTTCGGCGCGCGGTCATCCACAGTCATCATCTCGATGTCCTGGTAGTGGCGCAGAGTCCGAGCATATCATTCTCTGGCCTTTCTGCTAATTCCCGTGAGGTGCGGGGCTCCACAGATGATTAACAATGTTCCAGTCACAGGGTCAAACTGCAAAAGTGGCGAGCGTTGGCGCGTGGGCACTTGCTCGTTGCCACCTGGAGCTTCTCGTTGGGAATTTCCCGAGGCACGTATATATCTTCTCAAGTGACCCTGTCTAATAAGGAACTCGATCTCATCCTTCAGCTGGTTGCATTCGTTGGTATCATGTCCATAGTCGTTATGATAACGATAGAACTTGGTGGTGTCTCTTCTCGAAATATCCTTTCGAATGGGGGCAGGCTTCTTATAAGGCACGCTAGAACTCGTGGCCTGATAAACTTCTCCCCGAGACTCAACCAGGGCAGTATAGTTAGTGAACCAAGGTTCATAACGGTTACCCTTGGATCGTTTATTGTCAGAGGCGGAAGGCTCATTGTGTGGCCATTTCCCCCCATTCTTGCCATTGCCGTTGCTGTTCCCGTTGCCTTTGCCGTTGCCGTTGGGCTTGGACCCATTGGCGGCTTTGGCGGGCTCGGCGGTCCCCTTGTTCTTACCTGGGGCTTTCCTTCGTCGGCGATGGCATCTTCGAGCTTGATGTAGCAATCAGCCCGATCCAAGAATTCCTGGGTAGTTCTAACCCCATGTTTTTGGAGGCTTTCCCAGAGAGGCGTGCGACGCTTAGCCCCTGCGGTTATGGCCATCATTTTTCCTTCGTCTCCCACTATTTTTGCTCCAGTAGCTGCTCGCATGAAACACTGGACGTAGTCTTTCAGTGGTTCAACCAGCTGGCGTATTTCAACCAGCTGGTTCGCCTCAGTCAGGTGTACACGACCCGCGTAGAACTGTCCGTAAAACTCCTTTACGAACATTTCCCAGGAAACTATACTTGCAGGAGGGAATTTAAAAAACCACGGGAAAATCCTGCACCGAGCGTCCTCGGACACTTTCTGAAAGTCCATTTGTATCTCAAATTTGTTGACGTGAGATACCGGGTCACCATCCCGTCAAAGTTTGGAAGCGTAGGCATCTTAAACTTGCTAGGAGTCTCTGCCATAGCTATCCTTTGGACGAAAGGAGTGCCTTTCCTCCTATCGTGGTCAATGTATGATGTTCTTCCCCCGACCAGCTGCTGCACTGCCTAGTTGAAAGCATCTATCTGGGCCTGCACAGCGCTAGGAATCACCGTGGCCTCTAGTACTGGGGGGACATACTCGCCGTGCCGCTCGCGGCAATCATTGAGTACATCTCTTAAGTCCTCGTCTCTCCTCCGCTGCTCGCTAGCTCCGAGCCGGTTGAAGACGTTATTTTGTCTGGGCTGCCCCCCAGCGTCCCGTCTGTCAGGCTGGTCATCCTGAGGTAGCTGGCTCCTGCCTCCACCTCTTTCTTCATTTCTCCGACCGACATTCCCTCTGCCTGAGTCGGCCTCATTATAACCATGACTATCTCTGAATCTTGATTGGCTATGGTGGGATCGACTACTCCCTCGATTTCCTTCTCGGGCTGAAACCTCTCGAGCGTTAGAGGGTGGTCTGCGTTGGTCGTTAGGTCCCTGTGCATTATCATGCCGTGGGGGGCCTCAGACCGCAGAGCCTACCTATGAGTTCCTCCTGCTTCCAGGAGGATGCTGTCCTCTGTTCGAAAGGTTTGGCTCATCGCCCCTATGGCGTCTAGGACTATGAGGCTGCTGCCCGGTCCTATTCTGCCTCTGCTGCGGGGGATTGCCGCAACCAGTTTGAGATGGAGGTTGTGCTTTAAGGTCCCCTAGCGGGACATTGTCCTGAGGCGCCGGTGGCTGCTCGGGTCTTTGTGGGCTCGAAGGTTGGATAGGCGGGCTAGGATTGGGACCCCTCTTGGGTGGCCCATCCGGGGTGGCCCATCCGCGGGTTGATCAGGCTGCGAAGCAGGTGCAGCCTGATTCCTAGCCAATTGTAAGGTTGCATCGAGGGCTGCCATGGCCTCCCTCTAGCGACGGTCCATCTCCGCCTGCCTTTCACTCAGCTCCAGGAGTTGTCGCTCAATTTCCTGCTGCTGCCGCGCCATGATTTCGGCAGTACTTTCCTGGCTGGCCCTTAGATTGGCCCGCTCCTCATGCAATGCCCCTAGGGTACTCTTCAACGTCACGTCGTCCATTTCTTCCTCATCCAATTCCAAATGTGGCTCATCTTCAGCCTCGTTTGGAGGAGGAGGAGGAGGCGGGTTAGATGGTGCAGCGCCGGCCGCCTGTCCAGTTTTCCTGGTAGTTTTCGCCATTGATCTTCTCAACGATGCCGTATCAAGCTCTCAATGAAAGCACCAGAATGTTGACCCAGAATTTGGCCAACTGACACGGAGTCAAATTTTCCTGATGTGGACAAACACGTTAGAAAGAATGTGATGGCGAAATGATAAAGAGCACAAAGGTTTATAGTGGTTCGGCCCCAGAATCTGGTAATAACCTACGTCCACTTGAATTGTTATTGATATAGGATTCAAAAAAGTGATTAAAGAACTAGGGTTCAATGAGTTTCACTCCCTTCTAAAGAACAAGACAATGTATCAAATAGAATCACTCTAGTCTCAAATAATTCGAAAAACCAAAAGTCCCTTCCTTGAGCTATCTTTCTCTATTTATAGGCTCAAGGGGGATTACATTAATTTGTTATAGATATTCTTTCCTAAATAATCGGATACTCAGGAAATCATGGGAGTCAATTTCGGGATTGACTAAGATCTTTATAAAAGTATCGCGAGGCACGCGGAACCTGCGACCACATTGGTCGCGGGTAAGCTTCGACTGTCTTTTACTTGTAACATCTCTTCTAGTCAATACCCTAGCAGAATTCCGCCAAGTGTCAGCCACGTGTCCGGGAATCACTTGCCACGTCATTCATGTCTGTTTTTTGGATAACAACATGTAACACGATTTCATATTGTCAATAAAAGTAGTAGAAATAATTTATTTTGATAACCGTGTTGCTTGCTTGTTTTATTACATGATTATTAAAATAATACATACATTGATAAAATCCTGAGCATATGGATAGTTACAATTATAGTGACTAGGTCACAATGGATTATAGCTGTAATTATATGTTCAAAAGAACGAGTCCTAAGATTAGATCAGTGCATTGGATTTTCACTGATTAGGCAATCTACGATACGATCTACTTACACATTCTGGGTGTGATGTCTTTTCCAAAGCATTGACCAAGTAGATAAGATTAGATGTATTTGGTTACATCGAACTAGGACCGATATTGATTATTGATTGATAAATAAGTATCATTGTTATCAAATCTAATCAATGTCACAACGTTGACCATAGGTTAAGTCGATCTTAATTCTGAGTGATAATATTCTGCTAATTATATTATTTAAATCTTTTAACTTGTTCGTTACCAACTGACCCTACGGTCTAGCCCATACTTGCATCTTGGAGATTAAGTAGTGTAATTGAGTTGGAGTATTATTCATAGATATGAAATCTATAACTTTTGTACGAAAAGTGAAAAGATGATTTCCTTAATTATTTTGTTCAAAAGGTTAAATGATTGAGATCTCATTTCTGTGATTAAGTTCACAAAAATATCATTTACAAGGAACTTAGTGGGAGTTAAGGATAATAATTTGCACCCAGCTCGTTAGTAAGTCATCGATAGAGGATTGACTATCTATAATGGTTATAACAATGGACAACATATTTATGGTTTGGAAAATACGTTCTATGAATTCAAGAGTTCAATTCTGAGTCTATAGTGGAGTCACGAGGAATTAATAAGGTAGTGAAATTATTCGTAAATAAATTAACGGTAACTTGTTGGAGCTTGATTTCATGGATCCATGGTCCCCACATCACCTTTGAGTAAATCATCTAGAATCTCTCAATTAATTGATTTAGTTATCAATTATGATTTTTAAAGTTGACTAGGTCAATTTTGGAAAATTTACAGAGATATGAGATTTACAGAATAAAAGAGAATCTTTGGGTAAATTTATTAATATTGATAAATTGGTGTCAACATAAATAAATAATATTAAATCAAGTTTGAAATTATAATTAGTGAATTTGAATAAGGATTTAATTAATTAATTAAAATAAATAAAAGCTTTTGAATTTAGGCCCAATTGGGATTTAAATTCAAAACAAAGAAATTGGGCCCAAGTCCATTTGTGGGAGCTCAAGGATTTTATCTTTTTGTTTATTATTTTAATTAATGTAAATTTAAATAAAGCCCATTAAGTTTCCTATATAAGGAATATGATATCTAGGGTTTTCATAAGGAAGTCAGTCTTAGTTGATTCATTGGGTAAGTGAAAACCTAGACAATCTAATCCTTTTTTAGCCAATATCTCTTCTTCTCTTCTAGATCTCTATCTCATGTGTTGAGAACCAGTCCACACTAGTTCTAGGTTTATCAAAGGCTTGGTGAGGAAGTCTGTGTTGCTGATCTAGTTCAATCTCTTGATAATACTCTACTAATGAAATAAATCAAGAGTTAGAGAGATTGAAGGAATGAGTTGTTCCAGTTCCGTAGCGTAATGTAAGTTCTTACTTTACTCAGTATTTATATCAATTTCATAGGAGCATGTTCTAGGAATTTGCATGTTTGTTTGATAATATGTAAATTGCATGAAAGTAAATAAAGATCATGCAATAAGTATTTCCTACATTTGGCCTAAGAGCCATAGGTTGCTAGTTTATTTTCATGAATGAACATATATGAAATTGATTGATATATTAGGGTGTTAGTTTGATGGTACATGTTATTGGTGCATGTTTACGGGTTGTTATGTAAATTTAGCAATAATTTGGTTGTTTTGGGATTGAAAAAATGGGTAGATTTAAATTTTTTTTTTGGACTGATTGGGTAGTATGCGTGTCAGGCACGCATGAAAAAGCCACTGGGACCTCGGGGTCGTACGACATCCGTACGGATTCGTACACCAGGCCCGCAACAGGTTTTTCCACAAAAAAAAATTAATTTTTAAATTTTTTTTTTTTTTTTATATTGGATATTTTGTGTTGTTAAGTTTGAAATATTAAAATTAGTTATCTGATTATTCAAGATATTTTTATTGTTTAAAATATTTATAATTGGTTATTAGATAATTCTAGATATTTTAGATATTTTAAATTTGGTTAAAAATATTCTGATATTTTAAAATTGGTAAAAATATTTAAAAATAAAATATCTTGTCATTCCTAACAACTTAATAGCCTAGTTTAAATTAATTACTTGAATTTGAATTTTGTTTGATAAATTATATTTTAATTAATTTGATATTTTGCAACTTGTTTGATTAATTATATTGAATTTTGTCTCATGAATTCTATGGTAATTAATTATGGTATTTTACAAAATAGTATATTATTGTGGTATGTTTGCATAATTTAATAATACATGCTTATAGAGTAACATGTTAGACCCATCCAATTATTAACATATCAAGCATCATTATTAATAATTTTTTTTTTTTTGCATTTGGGCTTTAAATATAAGTATAATGATGGCCCATTTTTTGTGTTTGAAAAATATGGGAAAAATCAAATAAAACTTTCATAAAATGTTTGGTTTTATTTGGCCCAATTGATCGTGTAAAGTTTAAATTCCTCTCTTGTGGATGGTTCCACTTGTGAAGACCCATTTTCTTTGCATTACTAGATTATGCTTAATCAATTTAATAACAATTAATAAAACGAATGTTCAAATTCCTGTCTTTTTGGACTTTGTGTGGAAGTTAGGGAGCCTTAGTAGTGGTTCTGACATACTGAACCCAGTTGTCCTCTATGCAAGCTTGAATTGTCAAGGTCCATTTACCTAAGTTCGACTTAATTGTATTAGGTTATATTTTTTTAGTTGGATTTAATAATTGATTAGAAACATATTAATTCTATTTTTTGAATTAATTTTCAATGGTAATTTCAGAATTAATGGAAAAATTATAAACTGTGGTTTATTAATTATTTTATTATTTTGGCAAACCTAAGTTGGTTTATTGATTATTTTAATAATTTGGCAAACCTAAGTTGGTTTATTGATTATTTTATAATTTGGCAAACCTAAGTTGGTTTATTAATTATTTTAATAATTTGGCAAACCTAAGTTGATATTTTTCAAAAAGAATAAAATACTAAAATTTTTAATAATGAGTTTGAAAAAGTTGAATTCGATCTCCACCGTTGATTTAACAAGGTTAGAGTTCAGTGGGGTCTCATGGCGCTTTGATTTCATCTCCATATGGAAGGTGTTCACTGGACTTCTTAACATGGTTAAATTTCTTAGGATAGATGGTTGTAGATGGACCTTCTATAGACTCATCCCTACGGTGACTATAGGAATTAAATCTATAATAATCGAAACCGTGGATCAAACTCATAAAGTAAGACATATTTGTGACTCTCGCCTATCAGGACACATGAGTTTTCATTACTTTGATCAGATGGAATAGGTAGTTAATAAAAGTCTATGTAGTTTTATTAATTGAGATGTTTCTCTATTTAACTAAGTCAATATTTGTGACTCTCGCCTACCGGGACACATGGGTTCATGGTTAGTTAAAGTACCTAAGAAATAGAAGATAAGTGTTTTAGTATTTTACTTATCCCAAAACATTTTGTATGTTATGATATTTTAAAAAATTTAATGACTAAATGTTTGTCAAACAATGCTTTGATTTCTACTTAATTGATAATCATAGCTCTAGGCTTCCCACCTCATACTCTCTCTAATCTTTAAAAGGTTACTTAATGGTGAGAACCTCAGGAAATGTTTGTCCAACATCAACATCGTGTTGATTATGGACAACATCGAGTTCGTGATAATCAAAGATATTCTTATTTTTCCTATGCAACGATCACCAAATCTTTCAAAAGAGGATTGTTGATGGTGGTTCGAGCAAAGGAAACGATGCTAATACTACTAAACAAGCTCAAGGAGAAGTTACTTTAAGCTTCTTATTCGAAGAGAAAATGAGGAAGAAATTCAAACAAAAAGAATAAGAAGTCCATTGGCAAGGCACCAAATGTTACAAAGTTTCTTGGAGCAATGCCTGATTATAAGTACATTAAATGGGAGTGTTTCCTGTAAATCCTATAATTGGCATTTTTATAGAAATATCTTTTTCTTAAAAGATAAATTGGTTGATTTAATTGTTTCCTTTTATTATAATTTTCAGAAATATTTGTTTTCCTTTTATTATAATTTTCGGAAATATTTGTTTTCCTTTATTATATTTTTCGGAATTATTTGGTTTCCCTTATTATAATTTTCAGAAATATTTGGTTTCCTATTTCAATTTTTGGAAATCCTCTTTCCTTTTGTGTGAATTTTGGTCAATAATGTGCTTCCTTATTTAGCACATATTGTCTCATTTTGTTTATAAAGGAAACAAAGTTTATTGCAAATATTCGGTACTTACCCAAAGTTGTTTTTGGATTATTTGCTGATATATTTTCATGCAGCTCAAGGATTGCAATCAGGAAACTGGTTCTTAATGTCATTAATTATTGTTTCCTTTTTGAGCTTGTTTTTGATTCGACACAGGTCTGAGCTGTCCCCACCGATATCGCATCTGTCGGATCAGCATTTTCTAAAAAAGGCAACTCTTCATCAATCAAGAATAACCACTGTGATTCTTGCGTTTATTAGAAGAATTCCTTCTCTGCCTTTGTGAGCACGAAAAGACTCTATAAATAGGGCTCTAAAGGTAGTGAGAAAAGTGAACTCTTTGGTGCATTATTCGTGAGCTTTATTGTAATATTTGTGAGAGTTCCTCTTTGTATTCAAGATCATAAGTATTCACGTGATCTTGTAGAATTATGTGTGTTTAGTTTTTAGTGGTGAGTTTATACCATATTCATGAGTGAATACACATTGTAATTTGAACACAACATTTATAGTCTTCGGGAGAAGATTTTTTACAAGCCTTGCATCGGGAGGATGCAAGCACTCGATGTCCATTGAAGGGAGTTCAAGTGGTTGAGCGTTTCAATCAAGATCAGATTAGTGAAGAGAAGTACAACAAGTTGCGGCAAATCTCAAGAGGGAGTCTTGTTTTGTTTAAGTCAATGTTTTTGTACTTGTGATTCTTTATTAATTGGTTTTATTCTCTGGGCGTGGCCCCAAGGAGTAGGTTATCCGAAAGGGTTTCTGAACCTTGTAAAAATTCTTCGTGTTCTTTATTGTTTTGCATTGTCTTTTTATTGTGTTCAGTTTCTGTTGTGACAAGTTTGGTTTCTGTCCCGACAAAACTGTAATTTGTGTAAACAGTTAATTACCATTCCGCACTTCAATTAATTTACTTGGTTTAATTAATTTGGTAATTACTAAAAACAGAATTACATTTCCAACTGCAAGGAGATTGGGAATTGGAACTAGATTGCCCAGCAGTAAAGGCATATGGAACCCAAGAAAATTAAATTTGTCTTGGATGCATGTGAAAGCCATGAAGGATAAAAATCCACAACTTGGAATCCATCAAGGGTTGTTCATATCAAACAAGGCAAAATGATGAGCTTGAATGAATTTTGGAAATAAATATATTGTTTTATTAAATTTTTTATTTTATTCCGTTTTTCAATGGACATTTTTAATTTCAATTTTTCTTATTACATCAACAACAATTTGTAGTTACTTTCACAAGTAATAAAATCCTATTTCTTTAAATGGATGTGAATTGTGGGGTGGATGTATGAAAAACAGGCTATACCTATTGCAACTAAATGAACCCTATGTTATAAATAATGAGTTGTTTAAGATAGCTACATCTAGGACCATTAAACGAAAAAAGGTCAATAACGTTAGAAATGGCGTACCTTTGGCATTTTCGCTTTGGTCATATTTGCTTTGATAGGATTCAAAGACTAACAAAGGTTGTGCCTTTGAGGGAACTCACCTAGGGTGACCTACTTGTTTGTGAATCTAGCCTCGAGGGCAAAATGACAAAGCGTCCATTCTCTGTGATAGGAGAAAGGGCCAAAGAACCACTAGGGCTAGTATGTTTAAATGTCTGGGGACTTATGAATATTCAAGTGAGGGGTGGTTATGAGTATTTAATCACCTTCATCAACGATTTCTCTAGAGACTCCTGTAAGTACCTAAGGCATAGGAATTCTGCGAGTTTGTTAAGAAGTTCAAAGAATTCATTGCTATGGCTTTAAAACCATATTAGGTAAAACGTTAAAGATCTTGCGATCTGATTAGGGTGGAGGATATTTGGATAATCAGAACCAAGATCATTTAATTGGCCTTGGAGAATTTTCTAAAGCATTTGTCCCAAGGACTTCGCAATAGAACAATGTTGCTGAGAGGTGTGAATCAAACATTTATGAAAATGAGTGTTCTATGACATGCTATTCAACTCTACCAACTTCTTACCCAGATCTTTTATGAAGACATACTACCTAGACCGCATGTGACATTTTTAAAATATTGTGCCGTCTCAAAAGCTGTCTTCAAGACACCACTAGAATTATGAAATGGTCGTGAACCTGATTTACGTCATGATGGACTTTGGGGGTGTCCTATTTATGACCTGAGGAAAAAGGTTTGAAAACTAGAACAATGATCCGAGGTTTAATTGATTGATGGCTATTCTTAAGGTACTCAGGGTGGTCTGTTTTATAGTCTAGTAGACAAGAAAGTGTTTTTCTCTACAAATGATACTTTTTATGGATAACGACTACATAATGAATTTCAAGTCTCATAGCAAAATAGTATTAGATGGAAAAATGATAAACTATTGTTCCATCCACCGACGCAAGTCGATGAAAACAAGGTAGATTTAGAAACAACTAATCAAAGTCAGAAAGTTACAATGCCTCGTCATAGTGGGAGGGTTTCTCGGAATACGATACCTATGAAATGAATAGTGAAACCGACAAGCTGGTTGGGGACACAAGTAACGATGATCTGTTGGCTTTTAAACAGGCAATGGGTAAGTCTTAAAGGGATCTTTGACTCGAAGCCAAGTACCAAGAAATAGAGTCTAAGTACTCTTAATTTGTCTGAGATCTTGTAGATGTGCCATTGGACTTGAGGCCCATGGGGTACAAGTGGATCTATAAGAAGAATATAGGAGCTAATGGAAAGGTCGAGACATTATAGGCTCGACTCATGGCAGAGAGAGAAAGTTGACTTAGAGAGAACTTTTTCTCCAGTAGCCATGTTAAAATTCATTTAGTATACTCTTATCCATAGCCACAACTCTTGATTAAGAGATAAGGAAAATGGACATCAACGAGTCATTTTTAATGGCTATCTTGATGAGACAATTAAAATGGATCAATCAGGAGGATTTAAAGTAGTTGGTCAATCTAGGGACTTAAACAAGCTTCGCGCTCCTAGAACTTAAGGTTAAATGGAAACATTAAGACCTGTGGTTTTGAACAAAATGTAGTCAACCCTTGTGTTTAAAAACTTATGGAAAAGATATTGTTGTGTTCTTAATCCTTTATGTAGATGATATCTTACTCATTGGAAACAATGTCAAGAAACTATCAGACATAAAGAAATGACAGGAAATGAAATTCCAGAATTCATTGTAAGTAAGTCATGTTCTTTGTATCCAGAACATCAGGGAAAGAAATAACTGAATTTTGACTCTAACTCAAGCAACCTACTTTAGTGAGGTGCTTGTTCGTTACTTTGTAACAAATTCCAAGAAAGGATGTATAACATCTTGACATAGAATTTATTTTTCTAAGCAGCAGTCTCCATAGACTCCTCAAGAGAAAGAAAAGATGGGACGAATTCCTTATGCTTTTCCAATTAGAAATCTAATGCATGCTATGTAGTATACTGTGACTGAAGATTTGCTATGCATTGGGAGTGGTGAGCACGTGTCAGTAAAACTTTGGAAATGAACAATAGAGGGGGTCAATATCTTTGATGGACTAGAGACTATGGGTTAGTATTTTTAGGTGGATCTTTGAACCTGTTAGGCTCTACAATTCAGATTTTGGACAGATGTTGATAACAAGAAGTCTACTTGTGAAAAAAGTGTTTACTCTTTGGGGTGGAGCTATGATTTGGAGAAGCGATAGGTTGTCTGCCATCTCAATAGCTATGATTGGGAGAAGCGTTAGGCTATCTACTATTTCAAATCCACCTTGGAGGCTGAGTACATAGTTGCGTCTATGGCAGCTAATGAAATAGTCTGGCTGAGGAAGTTCTATAGGGATCTCGGTGTTATTCCAGAAATGGATAAACCACTCATTTTTTTCTAGTGACGGTAATGAGGCAATAGCAAATTGAAAAGAACCTCGAAACTATAAAAGGGCAAAGAGTATAGAGAGAAAGTACCACATTATCGAGGATGTGTGGTGAAGGCGTGACGTGAAGGTGAAGAAGATAGCATTGGAAGGCAATCTTTCATATCCCTTTACAAAGATATAAGCAGAGAGCATAATTGTAATGACCTGAATTTGCTAATCGGGCTTAGGGCCTTGATTAGTGTGCCTGGAGGGCAATAAATGATTTAATATGCTTTAATATGTTAATGGGTGAATTAATGTGAATATATGATAGTGATGCATGTTTAGTGAGTTAAATGTGCATGTGGGCCCCGTCTGGATATTAGGGGCATGAATGTGATAAATATCGTATGTGTGATATGTCTGTGTAGCACGATCCGAGACAGTCCTGGGGAGCGCTTAGCCAGAGGGTCACAACGGGGTTGAGATTCAGACTCGGGGTGAGTCGAGGGGTAATTTGGGTACTAGGTGTTATGGGATTATCGGGACATGAAAATAAATATTTGGAGATATATTTGAGGATAGAATGTCTAGGCGGGAATATTGGGGAAATTTACCACTTTGCCCTCAGGGACGTTTTGGTACCTCGAGCCTTGAGGTAACCCTTTAGACTTAAGTCAAATAAAACAAAAAGGGGAAATATTTAGAAGCTATAGAAACCAACTTACTCTCTCTTCTTTCAGCTAAGGATAGTTTTATCTCTTCCTTCCTCATTCACTCTCTAAGATAAACACAAGGAAAACTAAGGGAATCAACTTGAAGGTCTAGGGGAATTCAGCTGTGATATTCTAGGACCTTGAAGCTTAAGGCTTAAAGATCAACTACAGGGATTGAATTCAGCAAGGTAAGCTTTAATTGTTGGGATTATGTTGAGAATTGTTACTGGTTTGCTAGAATATGCATGCTAGTTAAGTTTGATATGTTCTTGAGTATTTTAGTTGGGTTTCGGAGCAGATTTTGATGGGGTTTTAGTGTTGATATTGAGCTGGTATGTATGTGTTAAGTATATGGGTTTGATAGTTGAGTTTTGGGTGAATTAGCTTGAGGAAAGTTGTGGAAAAATGGTGGAAAATCTGGGTTCAGTGGTGAGAGTCGCGGCCCTAGGAGCGGTGCGCCGCGGCTCGTGTGCGCGCGCGGCCATGGGGGGCCGAGAGGTTCATGCGCGCCGCGGCCCGTGTGGGGGTCAGTGTGGTGCTAGCCTCTGTTTTGAGGCTAGCCGCGCCTCTTGAGGGTGGGGCCGCGACCCTTAGTGCCAGTTTGCATTTTTAAGGGTGTTTAGGCTTGGGAATTCAATGGTTAAGGCTCGGGATGGATTTTATCACCCGGGTTGATAGAATTCAAGGTCCCGGAGGTTAGGGTTGTGGCTCGAAGTTATTCATTGGATTAGAACTTGATGACTGGACATTGTTAATGTGTTGTGACTAGGGTTTCGGCGAGGCTCACGTTGGAGGACTGTGCTCGGGGCATCGGTGCTCAGAAAGCTCGGAACTCAGGTAAGAGAACCCTTGTTCCCATGGAGCTTGTGTGCAGGGCTGAGCCCAGTGTGTTTGAATGGATTGATATGCAGGGCTGAGCCCAATGTGTTTGCATGAATTGATATGCAGGGCTGAGCCCAGTGCGTTTGAATGGTTTGATATGCAGGGCTGAGCCCAGTGCGTTTGAATGATTTGATATGCAGGGCCGAGCCCAATATGTTAGAACTGTGGGGCGTAGCCCTTTATCTGATTATGCTAGAATTCTATACTTGCTTGTTATGCTATGTATATTATGATGTGAATGGTCGGCTTGAGCCGGGAACGGTGTGGACCGAGAATGGCGAAGGGCCGGGAACGGCATTGGGCACGTTGAGTGCAAAGCCGAGAACGGCAAGGGGCCGGGAGTAGCGTTGAGCACGTGGAGTGCGAGTTTCCAGGGCGAGTCCCTAGAAGGATACCTGGGATATCCTCACGGCATGGTCCACGAACCCAGGGCTTGGTAAACGCCTGGGACGACTAGGTCGTATGTGTTTGGCCATTGGTGGCCTTTTTATATGCTTGATATATGTGTTGCATATGTTATCTGTTTGTGGGTTCTCTTGCTGGGCTTCGGCTCACAGATGCTCTGTGGTGCAGGTAAGGGTAAGGAGAGAGAAGATCAACCAACCATGAGTATAGCAGGCGTGGGGCGGCGAGTACATGTTTGGCCAGCCTGGCTGCCACGGCCAGAGGATTTTGGGAGATGCTTGTAAATAAACTCTGATTTTGTCGTCTAGTTGACTTGGTTTAGTTAGTATGTTGTAAACATTTCTAAACTGTATTTTGGGATCCCAAGTGTAAACCTTTTATGATTTTCTATGGAAATTACTATTTCTAAGGTTTTTCCTCTATTTATATCTTAATTACACTGTTTAATCTAAAACCTCGATTAGCGAGATGAAAGCACGTTTTTAAACTCACTTAGTAACGACTCTAAGGAAGTAGGGCGTTACAATAATTGTGAGGCATGTAGAATGCATGGTTTTGAGAAACCTGTCCCAATCTCTTGATAAGACTCTGCTATAGAAAGGAATCAAGGGTTAGAGAGATTGAATGAATGAGTTGTTCCAGTTCCGCTGCGCAATGTATGTTTTTATATTACTCAGTATTTATATCAATTTCATAAGAGCATGTTCTAGGAATTTGCATGTTTGTTTGATAATATGTAAATTGCATGTAAATAAATAAAGGTTCTGCAATAAGTATTTCCTACAATAAGTTCATCTTTTCCAAGCATGACTTGTATAGAATGTTGATGGAGCTACCATTATCGACTAACACCCTCAATACCCTTAGATTAGTGATTTGAGTTGCTATAAAGAGGGGATCATTATGTTGGTAACGGGCATGCTTCTAGTCTTTGGTAGTGAAGGTGATGTCTTGGTTTTCCATGCACGAGACCTTCTTTGGTGTCTCTTCATTGGTCATCATGTCATTTGGCTCGTGGCGTAACTCACCCATGCATCTTTCTCGACACTTGTTGCTCTCCACATATTGTGATCATAGTCACTATTGCATCTGGTACCTCGTCAACATAGGTTGGAGACCGTGGTCGGTTGGGCAGCAATTGTTGTCTTTGTTCCCCATCATTTGACCATTGTTTAGGTTCTTCCCTTGGCGTCGGTCCATGTATCGAGCCAACTGACCCTTTCTGAATAGGAACTGTATCTTATCTTTTGATTGGCGACACTTGTCGGACTCGTGGCCATGATCTTTATGATAATGACAGTGCTTGGTCTAGTCCCGCTTACTTGAATCTTTCTTCATAGGTGGTGGCCTTTTTGTATGGTGCATGATTTTTGGTGTAATTAGTAAATCACAACTCATACTTGAGTTGTTTTTCCTCTTGCTTGGGCTTATTTTTGTCATGCCCTTGTTGGTGAGACACTAGATGGTTGCTCATTCTTTTCCCATTGTCATTTTTCTCGCTACCTTTATGATCTTCAGGATTCTTCTTGTCGTGGTCGCTAGTTCTGGTTGCTTCTATTTTCTTTGTGGCCTCGTCGTGCTTTATATACTTGTTAGTGTGATCTAGGAAGTCACACATTGAGCTCGCTGACATTTTCGTTAAACTATTACACAGAGGGCTTTTGACCCTAATGCATGCCATTACTTCCATCAGCTTCCCTTCATCGCCAACTGTCTTAGCATGAGTAGCTTCATCTTGGAATCCCATGATGTAGTCCTTTAGAGTCTCATTCTCACCTTGCATCACATTGGAGAGGTGGTTGGCTTCAACTGGGTGAACACATGCAGTGTAGAATTGCTCATAAACATCTTTGGTGAGCTACTCCCAAGAGTTGATTTATCTTAGGAGGTACTTTCAGAAACATTGCTCAGCGGCCCCAATAAGAGTAGCTAGAAAAACCTTACATTTTGCATTGTCTGAAACCTTGTGTTTTTCCATTTTAATCTCAAAGTTGTTAATGTGTTTTAAGGTGTTTCCCATTCCATCGTATGTTGCCATCATCAGAAGTATGAAGTTATCAAGAAATTGCGCACTGGCAATGATGGGTGAGAAAAGGTTCTCATTTCATGGGTTTAGTAGAGCTCCCTATTTTTGACTTCACCAATTTTCCTTACAACCCATCGCAATTCCTCGAGTTGGACATCTGACCCACCCTGTCTCGTTAAGACTCCTCGAGTTAGCCCACCCCAGATGAGTTGGGGCGGGTCATACTCGACCCTGTGTTAGGATTGGTTATATACATGGTGAAATTAGTTATGTACAAAGAGGTGCAAAACCATAAAGATTTCACTAAAGTCAACAAGAGCGGGTTGATTTTTGTTGTCGACGCTTAAAATTATCTTTTTGGCTCCAAGGTGTTTCTATAGAGTATATAAGAGTTCCCAAAAAATTGGAGGTATTTTGAGGTGTATTGGGTTTATGTACGGGGTCAAAAGTTAGTGCAGCAGGCGTTGCATCCGATGTTGAGAGGAAATCCATTGCCTATCTTACAAAAACCTAGATAGGTGACGTATCGCTTGCATGAGGGCAATGCATCGCTTACATGTAGTAAACCCCACGTGTCGCATGTGTTGTTCGTACGGACCCGTATAGTTACATGTTTTTGGCTTCAAAACTTATTTTAAAATTCTCTAATCTCATTAGTTAACATTAATGACGATTCCTACACTATTTAAGGGGCTCATTTGAGATTTTGGTGAATTGATCACTATACACCCTCTAAAACCCATCTCTTTCTAACTCACAGACACTACTATTTTTCTTTCAGATCTTCATCAAGAAAGCTTGACTTCTTTGAAGACCAAGACTTGTTAATCCCAAACTCATTCCACCATTATAGTAGCTTCAAGCAATCTCTTATGGGAGGCTAGGAATAGAGTTTTTTGGACAACAATTATAATGTGTCAAGCCTTCATGTTCATCTCCATTGTTTGGTCTCATAATATCATAACTTGATGATTTTAAGTAACTAGGGTTTTTCTCTAAAAATGTCATTTCTTCATCTTGATCATATTTGTATTACTCTTCCATTGTGTATTGAGATTAATTCTCGTAAATTACAATATTCTTATTGTGTTAATAAGCTATACTCTCAACCATCAAAAAGATCTATTTCCAAACCCTAGATGTATCTTCTAAAATTGTTTATACCTAAACACCATGCAAGAAAGTTCCTCAATCTCAGCACTCAAATTCATGTCCCAAGATCTATTGAGGCTATATTGATTTGGTGGTTCTAACTTTGTTCATTGGCAAGATAAGATCAATTTTCATCTCATAACTTTGAAGGTCTACTACATCATAGAAAAATATTTGAAAGCTTTAGGTGATTGTTATCCAAAAATATGTAGGAGTAGTTGCGAGGAAATCAAGATTTTGGGTTCCTAACCGAACTCCAAAACCTCGATTAAGAGAAAAATCTCAGATAATAAAATTTAAGGAAAACACTTATTGCAAAAATATTTTGGGAATAAAATTATTAAAAAAATATTGACTGATTGTTTGTTTGAATAAATTCTTGGAAAAAGAATTTATAGTGTATTTTAATGAGAAACTGCTTAAATAAGCCTAAGTGTGGAAATTTAATTTTTCCACAAAAAAACTATAGTGTATTAATAAAATTGGGTGTCACCATTTATTATTTACCTTAGGGTAAGTTGAATTAAACTATTTTGAGGTGATAGTTTTATGGTGGGTAAGTACCATTAGTGGTAAGTGGTAAGCTTTTATTAAAGATAGAATAAAAAAGGAGATTTCCTCACTTTTCTCTTTTTCCATCACCTAGCTTCCCATTCTCTCTATCTCCCATTATCTCTCATTTGTGTCAAAACCTTCCACTCATTTCTCTCATTTGTGTCAAAACCTTTAGCACTAGTCTTCCATGACTTAGGGACACCCATGGAGTATAGGATTAAGTTCGTTAGTCTACACGTCGCTGATAGCAACGAAGAGAATCTTGGAGTTGTGGTTGATCCTAAGGAAGATCCTTAAGAGGACTCTAATGAGGACCCCGAGGAAGACAATGAGGGAGACTCCAACATGGAGATACTAGTTTCATATAGTAGCCAAGACACACAATATTTTGGCATTATTGTTGAGATAGCAATGGTTATGGTAGACCAAAGAGGAGACCCTAAGCCTATAGTTAGGATAACTATGTAAATTTCTCTTATATATGAACAAATCAAGTTAAGACTAATCTTTTTACGTGTGTACTTAAGACGAATTAAAATGGAAGTGTAACAGTGTTTGAATGTTAATGAGTGTGTTTGGAGTGATATTATTGCTTAGTTTGTTGTGTTAGTGGTTACACTTTGCATTGGTCTTAATCCAATTATTCTCCTGAAAATATGAGTGTATTCTTTCGTAGATTTAAATGGCTCCAATCACCCTAGCAGTATGATTAGCGGGGCTTGGATTTAGGCCTCAAGCCTAACAAGCTGGGATGGAGCAAGTTCATGTACTTGCTCAAGCCTCAAGAATTGCATAACAAATTGATGAAATGCATCAAATGATGGAAGGTCAAGCGATTCAAATTGAACAAGGTCGAAAAATACAAGAGGATGCAGAAGCTCATCAAGCACAAATGTTCGAAGCACTGCTTCAACGACTTCAGCCAACACCCAATAATGTCCAGAACAACCCTGGTCAACCTGCTAATAAAGAACAAGACCAAGAACTACTACAAGAAGTGCAACAACTTGACCCACCAGCTGTGGTGCCTGTCGCGACTTCTGTAAGGCCTATCTCTGAGAGATTTGGCAAGAAAATCCTCTGACTTTTGAGGGGACTACTAACCCATTAGTAACTAAAGACTGGATCAATATGTCAGAGAATATTTTTTACTTCATTGAAATTACTTAGTAGGAAAAGGTGAAATGCATAGTCTATAAGCTTAGTCAAGATGCTAGAATTTGGTAGTATATGGTAAAGAAATGTTTTGTGGTGGCGGAGATGTAGTGGACATAGTTCTAAACCCTGTTCAATTCTAAGTATTGTAATAAAGCGGTAATTTATCACAAAGTAAATGATTTTGCTAAGAAAGGCTCGTTGAAGCACTGGAATGGATTTGCATAGTAAGTACTGAAGCAACCAAAATATGGATATTTATGAAAGGACTTAGGAGAGATATAGTAAATTTTGTAGACACCAAATAAACTGGTCCAAAGTCATATGTATAGACAATTGAACATGATACTTGCCAGGAGTCATGGGCTGGAACAATAAGAAAATAATTGAAGAAACAAGAGGAAAGGAAGAAAAACACTAACAATGTTGGATAGTTTCAATTTAGCCAAAACAAACCAGGATGGAGATATACTCCTAAGTTTAAACAAAACACAAGAAGACAAGGTTATCAAGGAAACTGAAGACCGACTAATAACTCAAACAACAAGAGAAAATGAGGATGTTGTACCTAAATACACAAGCTCAACCATCTAGCTTGGGGTACAACCGGCGCAAAATAAATAAAGGAGGCAAGACTTCAGAGATGTTTTGTTGACTCAGGACCAAGTAGCTCGAGACTATGTTCCTGAGTCCGCAACAACCAAGAATCTTCTAGACCATTGGAGATGTAAATGACAGAGATTGAGGTACCCATCATTTAGATCGCCTACATCAAGACAGATCATTATCTTAGTCAAGCCATCCTGCTCCAATCATGTGTTGCTCAAGAATGGAATTTAGCTTGGGGTGGTTCAATGAAGTACATGGGAGAATCACTACAGACTCGGATTACCGATATGTGCAATATATGCATGCAATCGTTATATACATCTATTGATTGATGTAAATAGCAATAGACTTCATTAGAATATTTAAATGTCCATTAATCTGGGAAGTTACCCAATATTGTACATTACCATTTATAGTATAGTTACCCAATATTGTCCACCATAATTCCCAATAAATACAAGGGTGATGGATAGTAAAAGGGAATGACATTCTGTATTTAAAAACTCTACTGAAATTGTCATAAATGATTCCATCTAGGGTTCCTAAACAAATCAATAATAGTGACTCATGGACTACGTGGATTTTAACCATTGAACCATGTAACTTGTTGGTGTTTTTATAATTCTTTACATTAGGTTTACAATAAGCTTAATGTCTCTATTTCAGATTTCAAAATCCTCTATTGGCAAAAAACTGCGTCAACAGATTGGTGCTTTCATTAAGAGCAGTTTAAGCTTGAAATCTTTCATGATATTTAACCCAGCAATCATCATGGTGGTTACTCGTTCCATGCGCAACAATGAAATGGAGTTGCCTGATGATCATGGAGGTCTACGTACAGCCATTCCAACTGGGGAGAGTACGTCCGCACAACGCCATCTTGGAAAACAACACGTGGACCAGGACGATACTGGAAGTTCTGCCTCATGCCCACCGTATCCTAATCCTAGGTACCTAAACACCATTGAAATGGAGAATGCTTAGCTAAGGAGCCACGTTGCCCAGGCTAACAAGTGAATAGATGAGATCATGGCTTGATTACGTCCTCTTATGTCCTCCTACAACCGACGAGAATGTCAGAAGAAGGTAAAGTAGGTCCCACTGAAATAATCGACCTAATGTAAGTCATTTCGTCAGAACACTAACACGAAGCTCTTTATTCTCTTAACAGACTCCTAGGAACAATCCTCTTGATAATAACCACAGGAATTGACAAGCAGCTCACACTCACAAAAATCAGCCTAGCTAGGCAGGGCGAGCTGATACTACATTGAGAAGGGCGGAGATCTTTATGAATCCACCAGTGTCTCCGCCAGCCGCTCAGGTACCACGCAATAACTCTGTGTTGCCACCAACTTGGGAAATCAGAGTAGACAATGGGCGAGCTAATCGGGTCCACCCAGAAGGGACACAAATTGCTTCACCAATAACGAATACTTCCTCACCTATTCGTCATCCAACACCACCAATCCCATAGAGGAATGCTTCATGGTGCATGAATGAAAGGAGACATTCTATACCCGCAGAAGACACATATGCCTCACGATCTCACACTAATAATCTAGCTCGACCTCAACCACGAGCAGTAAGCTTCATGGATGGTAGTTATTGGATGAAGATCCATCGTGGGGCAGGACCGGGAATACCCGTAACATGAATTCCTATAGACACGAAAGTAATTTGACAAATCAGTTAAGTTCAGCTCAAAGCTTGCACTCCAATCCACAGTTAGACTTGCGTTATCATCTAAACACACAAAGAAGACAATTAGCTCGCTATGATGATTTGAGCTATACTCAGAACAAGGGAGATCCTTCTATGGTGCGTGACAATAGGAACGTCCCGCCTAATTGAGCACAACCTTGGAGGGACAACACCAGCTCCCAAATAACCTTAAGACGAAGGATCCAGTCTTCGAATGGCTAGCCCTAGTGGAGGAGAAAAAGAAGAGGCTCTTGTCTGGGAAAAATATAGATGATTGCAATTCTGATGAGGAGCTTGAGCCTTTTCCTCCTCACATTGCAACAAGTTCGTATCCTGTTGGCTTTAGGATGCCAACTATGCCCACATATAATGGAACCATTGATCCTCTTGGAAAAAGATGTAACGATCCAAAATCACTAATAAGGCTCAAGGGCCTTGATTAGCATGCTGGGAGGCCATAATTGGTACATGTGTGATTAAATGGTTAAATGCATGATTAATATGATTATATGAATATGTGTTATGCATGTCTATGAGTATTAGATATGCATGTGGGCCTTTTATAGCTTATAATGACATATTTGTGATTTTGGCCCATTGAGGGCATAAATGTGGTTATTTGTGATAAATTGTTGAGACCACATTATTATGTGGATATATTTGCAGCATATTGCTTGAGACAATCCTAGTGAGCGTATTAGTGAAATAGTCACAGTGGGGTTTAATACCCGGCTCGATGGGAGCCTAGGGTTATTTTTGGGAATTTGGAGAATATTTTTGGAATTATTTGATATTGAATAAGGATTTGATAATTATTTAGAATGATGGGATTAATGGGTAAATATTAGGAACACTTGAGGAATTAGCGGGAACCGAGAGTTGAATGACAATTTTACCCCTAGGAACTATTTGAGGATGAATAAGCTGTGAGGGCAAAAATAGTATTTTGTTAAGCAAAGGGTAAACTTAGACAAAACACTTGGGACTAACCAGAAAGTGGTGGAAACACTTAGCTCTCCCTCACCTCTCTCACTCACGTACCCTCTCTCTCTTTCTCCCTCTCCTTGTACTTTAAAATTGAAGGAAATAGAGGTGATCAAGCTAGGAATTAAACTGGTTTTAGGCTGAGTCAAGCTGAGGAAAGGCTAGGTTAAAGACGGTCAGAGGATTCTGAGGAGTTTCAGTTACTAATTCAGGTAAGATTCCAACTTAATTTACGCAGGTGACAATAGATTTGGGGTTTATCAGACCTAGCTTCTCGCCATGGGGTTCTCCGGTTTTATTTGTGATGAAAAAGGATGGGACTCTGAGAATGTGTATAGACTATAGGGAGTTGAACAAGTTGACTATCAAGAAAAAGTCCCCTGTACCAAGGATAGATTACCTATTCGACCAACTGTAGGGTAAGACAGTATTCACGAAAATCGATCTTCGATCTGGTTATCACCAGCTGAGAATCAATGACGAGGATATTCCGAAGAAGACCTTCCATACGAGGTATGGGCATTATAAGTTCTTGGTCATGTTGTTTGGTTTTACCAATGCCCTAGCAATGTTTATGGATGTGATGAAAAGGATGTTCAAGGACTTCTTAGATCAGTTTGTGATTGTTTTCATCGATGACATCCTGGTTTACTCTCGTTTAGAGGCAGAACATGAGCAACATCTCTAACTGGTACTACAGAGGTTGAGGGATGCTAAATTTAAGAAGTGTGAGTTCTGGCTGCTAGAAGTGGCATTCCTTGGACACATTGTTAGTGGTGATAGAATTAAGGTGGATCTGACCAAGGTAGAAGCAGTTAGGGATTGGCCGAGGCCAAGGAACCCCTTAGAGGTTAGGAGTTTCCTTTCATTAGCAGGATCTTACAGACGGTTCATGGAAGGTTTTCAAAGATTTCCACACCATTGACTAAGTTGACAAGGAAGAATCTGAGTTTCACATGGTTAGACAAATGTGATGGCAGTTTTCAGGAGTTGAAGCGACGATTGATCACTTGTAACAACCCAAAATTCCCTAATAAGGCTTAAGGGCATTGATTAGTGTGCCTGGAGGGCATAATTGGCTTATATGTGATTTAAATGATTTTAATGCATGATTCCGTGATAACAATGCTTATATGATTATATGGATATATGAAATGCAATTCTACGAGTATTAGCATTCATGTAGGCCGTGTTTAGCTTAAAGGGGCATATTAGTAATTTAGCATGTTGAGGATATGAATGTAATTACATGTTATTATTGTGAAGACCACATTATTATGTGGATATATTTGCAGCGTGCAGCTTAAGGCGATCCTAGGAAGCAAGTTAGCGGGAAAGTCACAACGGGACCCAATACTTGACTCGGGGTGAGTCGAGGGGTATTTTGGGTATTAGACAGTAATTTGGGTTATCGGGTTATGGAAATAAATAATTAGAGATATATTTGAGGTTAGGAAGCTTAGGAGGGAATACTGGGGAAATTTATCATTTTTCCCTTGGGGACGTTTTTGGTACCCCGAGCTTTGGGATTAATTTAATTTACTAAGGACAGATTAGACAAAACTAAGGAAAACAGTGGAAACACCTCAACTGACCCTTCTATCTCTTCTATCTCTCTCTCAAGGAAATCACTGAAACCAAACGGAGATTTGGCTGGAAACTCAGGGATTTGAGTTGGAACTTTGGAGATTAGCTCAAGTGTTAGCTAAAGAATTCAATCAAGAATTGAGGTAAGTCTTGAATTACATTCTTGGTCAATAAATTTTGTAGTTTTGGGCTAGGTTCTAAGTGTTTTTGGGTTCTTGATATTGAAGATTGATTTGAGGCTAAGGATTTGGGAATTAGCTCAGCAGCTACCCCTACAAGAAAAACAACTTTTCACAACACAGGTTATAAGACTATTGAAAAAGTATTATAAAAGCTAGTTAAAAAAATGGGACATATAATGTGCTATAGTGTAAGAGGTGGGTAGTGAATTTAATTAGAGGGAAATTGAAACTGAAAATTAAAATGGTCTTAAAACATATATCTTTATTGCGCGAAAGTCATAAAGAAAAAGCTTGGCACCCGGTTTGATCCTGAAGGACAACTTCTTGTTGCACCATGAGTAGCCCGAAAACACAGTAAAGACAGCATTGGGGTTTGGTTGAGCCATTGCACATGAATATGAAACCACATTTTTCTTCTTCTTCTTCTTGTAATTTCTTCATTTTCTTGGGAACAAGAGTTCCCAAATCAAATCCGAATGAGGGCACAAAAACAAAGCAACAAACTTTTACAGTCAGTGACAGACCAAATTACTCCAATAAGCGATGGGTCTACTCAAGGCAAGCGTCAATCATCATGGACTTCACAACGGTGGCTGCCTAAAAACTACTGTTGCCAAACGTCTCATTCTCTCTTATTGTTTATTAATGAACATTTCTACAAGTCTTTATCATCTATAATCATTTTTAATTGATTTAAGTCTGAGAATTTGATGCTCCAAGTTTTTTTACTCTTTGTAATTTATACCATTTATCATCTTTTTTCCATCCATACCTCCATTCATTATACTTTTTTAGTTTTTTCAATTAACTTACAACCAAAAGATTTGGTGATGATGAATCCTTCTCCTCCTCGACGCATAGTGGGTCTTCACAGGGTCCGATAGTGACGATGGCTTCTTCTTCTTCTTCTTCACCTCGGCACGCTGTGGACGACGACTTGGGTTCAGGGCTCGCACTTGGTAAGTTTCTCTATCGAATATGGATTTTTTTCTTATCTAATGTGGTTTGTGTGAGGTCTCACTTTTGCGGAATCGTGGGTTGGGTCTGGATTGTGTTTTTTATTCAAGCTATTTCCCCATATTACATGTTCAAGTTCTTGAAGAAGAGAAGGATAAGTGGATGAATGTCTTTAGGTGGAATATTACTGTGCATAACAGGTAAAATAGGAGAACACACATAATATTTTGAGTCATTTTTCTTAGGAAAGAAAACAGAGCTCTTTGTAATTTTTTTTTTTTTGCATGTTTGATAAGTTATGAATGACCTTTATTAAGACATAAGCTGTTGTCAGATTTTTATGTGTTATTATATGCCACTAATGAATACGTGTGCTTTTGCAGGCTCAGAGGCTATGTTTGCTGATCTTGGACACTTCTCATATGCGGCCATTCAGGTAACTTTTAACATCATTATAACAGTACTTTATCTTGTTTTAATCTCATTTTCAGTGGATGTCTAATCTAACAAGCAAATTTCAACTCCCAATGTATTTTCCTACCGCAGATTGCTTTCACCTTTCTGGTTTATCCAGCACTTATTTTGGCATACATGGGCGAAGCTGCTTATTTATCACATCATCACCACTCCAAACATAGTATCAGTTTTTATGTCTTAGTTCCTGGTAAAGGCCATTCTTCCCTTTTGTATGAAGTATTGTTGTTTAATTTCTAGTTGGGCCAGCTTTGACAAGTTGAAATAAATTAAAACTAGGATTCACCAGATTCTCCTAGCATTCGATAGATGATGTTAAAGAAAATTAAACTTCACATCTCATTCTTTAATATTATTATTTCAAACTTCTGTTGTGAAAAGTGACTGGTATAAGTACTCATTACGAAAGATATGATGTCTATAAATTTTTTTGAATGTAGAATGCGTAAGGTGGCCAGTTCTTGTTGTAGCTATTCTTGCTTCAGTTGTTGGAAGCCAAGCAATCATCAATGGAACATTTTCTATCATAAACCAAAGCCAGTCGATTGGTTGCTTCCCAAGGGTCAAGGTCGTTCACACTTCTGACAAGATTCATGTTCAGATATATATTCCAGAGATCAATTGGATTCTCATGATCCTTTGCATTGCTGTAAAAATTGGATTTAGAGACACTAAACACATGGGAAATGCATTAGGTAACTTGTACATCTTCATTAGTCTCGTACTAAAAACAGTTAAATTTATTTTCTTACCTCTGATAACTTTATATAGGCCCCAAGGAGTCCATTGTTATTGTCCAGCTAAAAGAAGAAAAGTATTACTACTCTGGTTTTAAGTTGGGGCAGCACCCACTCGTGTTGGTTGGCCAATCTGTGAGAAGCAATTTGGTATTTGTAACTTGGTCTAAAAATGAAGTGCCAGATTAGTATATTATCTTTTCCTTTTTAATGAATATGCTTCCATATTGGTACTCATAGGAACCTCAACTTCAAATCCTTCATGTAATACATTAGAACTTTCGAATGATCATAATTTATAGTAATTTAGGGAATCTTTTGGTCACTTGATAAGTTGATGTAACTGAAGTTTGAAACAAAAGCTAATTTCAAGTGAACATTGTTGTATTTTAAAGTTCTTCATAAATGGATACAATGGAATAAGTTGAAGGGTTGGTTTTCTCTTGCTGAAATATGGAGAATTTTTGTTTAGTTGTTTATAGTTTTCATTGTCTTGGAGGATAACTGAATGTTTAGTGAAGCTAATGTTATGTGCATTGGTTTTATGAAGGGGAGTTACAAAATAGAGTTGCTTAACTAGAAGAGAGTAATTGCAAACTAGCGATTCTCAAAGCTCGGAGAGATGCCGCAAAAGTGGCAGGCTTTCTTGTCTTAAATTTAGGGAACAAGCATGTTAGTAGTGACAAAGTCAAAGATAAAGTAAAGGATATACAAGATATGGAGACTACTCTTAAAGAATTAATGGTAGTGTAATTACCTTTCTTTCGAACACTTACCTTTGTAAATTAATCTTTCGTAGAGGGTAATCCATTCTAACTGATTTGAGCTCTGCAGGATCAAGCTTCTTGCCGGCTTGAAGAAATAAAAGGTCTTCATGAAGAGAGAGTACATATATTGCAGCAATTATCTAATTTGCAGGTCAATTTAATGTATAACTAGTCTTTTGTATGTGCTGGTTTTATTACTTTAAAATATCATTTCACTAATTGTAACTCTTCTCACAAATGGATAGAGCAAATTGAAGAATGTAGCATGTATTTCCTCTTCCCAAGCCTACCTCTTAGTGAGAGATCAAATAGAAAAATCAAAATCTGAAGTTATTGAGTATCAGGCTTCGTATGAGAAACTTCAGGTTGTAACTGGTCGGTAGTTTATTTATGCCTTTTATCTACCATTTTTTGCTAAGAAGTCATTCTGATGCTAACAATAATGTTTTCATTGGAGATTGTAGGCTGAGAAGGATATTCTTGTCTTAAAGGAAAGGGAACTCAGTGTTAAAAGTGATGTCATTGATTTCCTTTGTCTGCTGCAATTGAGAATTCAAAGATTTCAGATCTTAGGATAGAAATATAGAAGCAGTACGATGAGAGAAAGATGACTGAAACAAAGGTGGAAGATGCTTCAAGAGAACCTGGTTAGAAGAAACCTGAAGCTTTATTGCAAGCCAATGCCTCTCTTTATTCTTTAATTCTGATGGAAGAATTATTATTTAAGGAAGAAAAGAAATCATTGCAGAATTTAAAGCCTTGGTGTCTTCCTTTCCTGTGGAAATGGAAAACATGCAAGACCAATTGCGAAAACATAAAGAAACTGCTTCAGATGTTCATTCTTTGAGGGCTGATGTGCAATTTCTTTCTAGCATTCTTGACAGGAAGGTGAGCATGTTTTTCATGTGGTGAAATTATTGGATGTTATCATTGGGCTTGTGATGACTTTTGTGCATCAGGTGAAAGAGTGTGAAACTCTATTCGCTAGATTCACTGGTCAGGCTGCTGAGATACAGAAATTGCAAACCGTGGTATGTATTATGTTTTCAGATTTGTATCTTTTACATGGTCACTAGGTGGAGACTGGCCATCACTATTAATCTTTGGTTAATTGTATAAATGTCATGTCATATTAAATTTATCCTTCTAAGTTCTAAGTATGTACAATGGAAACTGGTTCTATGGTTTTATATTCATTGATTCTTTTCAGTTGTGCAAAAAATTTGCCAAGTCTATGATGTTGTTTAAAACATCATTATTATGATGTTGAAGCTTGACAAGGATTTATAAAGTTAACTTATGTCCCCTTCTGCTAGTGTAGCGCCTCATTACACTGAAACTTTGCTTAATGGGACTAAGTTCAATTCCAGCCATTATAGAGGATTCCTTTCAAGTTTAAGCTTGGCCAAGGTATTAATTATCAACTAGTGTTTGTGGTATTGTATTTTTTTTTTCTTTTAACTTATAAGTATAAAATTGTATTATGTAAACTACTTTATATAATACCGAAAAAGTATTATTATAAAGTATACTATAATTTATAAAGACATGTTAAACATTCAAGTATTCCATGCCAATCTGATTCGTTTTGTTTATGAATGTCCTAAAGTTGTGCCTAAAATATAGCTACTTATTTGAATATTTGTGGAAAAGGATAATGCTGCTTATTTGATACAATGAAAGACCACATTTCGAATCTCTTTGTAAGCTCTTAACAAGTTTTTCTTAAGCTATTTTTGCAGCTGATGTTACTGATTAAGGTTCACTAATTGATTATCATATCTAGTATCAAGAAATACTGCAATAAACTTAAGTTCTACCATTATGTAGTTATGTGTAATAAGGATTTAAGTTTGATTTCTCTAGTTTGGTAAGTTTTAACATTAGTTATATGTAATATGGTTCAAATGGGTAGGTTTAATTGTTGTATATCTTTTGCTCTTTTCAATCAACTTACTCAAATTATGCTCTGTTTTATAGAGTGATAGTAGAAAGTCTATATAAATACATGGCCATGCTCTTTATTTAATCCCAGCTGAAGAAAGAACAATTTTGTGAGGTATTTGTTTTTTTTTCTAATTTACTATTTTTATCGTTTAATTTTCTTGTATCTTTTTTCTTCTTATTTACTATTTTGTTTTAGCAAGGATATATAATGGAATTTGGATTGGAAAATCTGCAGGGATCATGACGAGGCGACCTTTGGTCTTGCAGCTTGACAAGACAAACGAGGGAGCTCATAAATACGCCGAGTTTCTTCACCTTTGGCCTCTGACGCTCTCGAACCAAAAGATGAAGCTACCAGTTCTGGTAGTCTTTCTTTTCAGTTTATTCTTATATCTTTGGTATTTTAGGGCTCTTTTGTTGTAGCTTCTGTTTTATTTTGGATATTTGTATGTGGGTTTTGCTGTTAATTGATTTGGGTTTACCTTGAAATTTCTATGTTCTGTTTTCAATTGGGATAGTCAGTAATATTTCTTATTGTATCATTAATACTTTTGTTTACTTCCATAGGTTAGTAGTTTACTAGTTTTGTTGCTACTCTTCTTTTCATTTAATGAATAAGCTAACATGGATACTAATATTAATTAATTTTATTTTGTTTTGGATAATATGAAGCAACTTAGTTGGCTACAACTTCACAATTGAAAGCTCAAACACGAGTGTGTCTCCAAGAAAACTCCTACATCGAGAGCTCCATCGCACCCAGAAAAAAATCGGCCCCAACCCCACTTCGTGAACTCCTGGAAGGTATTGAATTTATTTATTTAGTTTTTCCCCTTATCTTGTCTCATTAGTTCTCAGGCAAACTTCAATTAACTTTTTTAAATTGTTCATGGATTAGCAAATAATTCAATTGTAAGGTGCATACTGCATACCTAGACTTTAAAAGTGTATACTATAGACATTCGTTTTGCATTAAAAAATAGCATTACAGAACTTTTTATGATCTGCTGTTGGCTGTGGTTTTTCGCTATTGTGGATATACCCGGGTCTCCATTGCCTTTGTTTTTTTATGCACTAACATTCTAAATTTGGCCCTTTTGACTTTCAAGTGTCTCATTTTACCATTCTAATAATGTTTTAGCCCCTTATTTTATTGTTGACAAAAAAATTTTTGGTCTCTGGTAGTAAAACCATACATTTGAAGGTCTTGAGGCCAAAATGAGATTCTAATTCTATTGTTTGAGGGCCGAATAAATACTCTCTTTAAAAAAATGTAAAGTGAAGAAGTTAAATAGTGTAATTCAAAGATGATGACAAAAGTTGAATTGATAAATTGTAGTGGAATAAGTGAAAATTCATATTTTTGTCATACTTACAGTATAATAAAAGGCCATGTGACCTTTGTCAAAAAAAATTATGATAAAATGTAAATAATAATATAGCAAAGTATATGAAGTGAAGCAATATATGCCTAGCAACAAAAATATTCTCTTATACAACAAATAACAGGGCCTCAATGTTATCCAGATTTCCGGATAGCGTTTAGATGGATAGCCTCGGGGAACAAGAATTATCAAAGTCTTTCACGATAGGAGACCAGAGCTCGTGGATGGACAGAAAGGCTCCGCCTCTCCCGTTTAGTGTCCAGCATACTCTTTCCAGCAATCGCGACCCAGAAGCTCGTCAATTCTCCCGGAATCCCGAAGGGATATCCTTCGGGGAAGGTCCTTCTAGGAAAAGCTCTTCGGGTTATCTTCACGGATACAGTTTCGTGCCTCGCACGGAAGAAGACCTGTCGGGCGTGTCAGGCGGGATCCTGTGTCAGGTGAGTATCATTCCAACTATGCCTCCTCCATGACTCGACCGCTTGGTCTTCTTCCGTGCGAGGCACGGAACTGTATCCGCGAAGATAACCCGAAGAGCTTCTCCTGGAAGGACCTTCCCCGAAGGATATCCCTTCTCGGTCGCGATTGCTGGAAAGAGTATGCTGGACACTAAACGGGAGAGGCGGAGCCTTTCTGTCCATCCGCGAGCTCTGGTCTCCTATCGTGAAAGACTTTGATAATTCTGGTTCCCCGAGGCTATCCATCTAAACGCTATCCGGAAATCTGGATAACATTTACCCCCCAAGGTCACGGGGCTTGAGAGGTCCGGGAGCTTGTATAGTCCTCCGAGTGTTCTGGTCTCTAGATTAGGCGAGGGGTCACCTCCTGCGTTCCTGGAAGGGTTCCTTTTTCCCTCCTGAGTGTCAGTACAAAAAAAAGGAAATTTCTTCTGTTTGAACTCAAGTACTCAAGTGTGGCAAGGGCCACGCGTCATGCAGGGAATGGCTCTGTGACCAAGACCTGTGCGTGAGGAGACTGGCTGAGTGTACGTGCGTCAGGCGTCTGAGTAGTGATTTGACGGTATTTAATGGTGCACTGGGCCCGAGATGGTATAACGATGGGAAATAAATACTTTATTCCCATCCGAGGAGTCTTAAATGGGACCGGCGCTTCATCCCCAACCGTTGGATTTGATGCATGCGGTATGGGAAGATCAGGACCGTCCATTTGTGGAATTCGAAACGATTTTGTTCTTGCTATAAAAACGAGGGAACTGACCTTTCTTCCTCTTTACGCTTTCAAATTCTCGAGCTTTCAGATTCTCAGATTCCCAAATCTTCGAACTCTCAAGCTTCCAAGCTTCCTTTCCTTCGAATTCGCCACTTCTTTTGGTAAGGAATCCAGAAACTTTTCTTTCGATTAGGCAGTAGGTTTGATCGCCAAAGTTCTAGGTTTGAATCATTGCTTGTCTTTGCAGCCTTTACTTCACGCGTTCGTGCGGTGTAGTGACCCGGTTACTCCATCAATCTTCAACTACTCGAATACCAGTAAGTATTTTTACTTTGCTTTTTCCTTCTAAACCTCAGATTGTTGGTAGTTGTTAGGGTTGAGTTTTTAGCCGGTGTCATCTTTATGCATGCGTGAATAGGGCTTCGATAGGCATGTGACTGATGCGAGTCAATAAGTCATTTCTTTGCATGCTTTGACGATTTGCTTTTGGAAAGTTGTTTCTCGTCTGCTTGTGTAATTCTGGTTTGTTATTTTAGGGCATAAGCGTGAACGCCTTTAGGGTGTCTTCCCCTGGGAAAACACTTCTCTCGGCGGGCTTAGGCTCGAAGTTTGAATCTGGTTCCTTGCTGTCCTCCGGGTGGCATGGTGCCAGCCCCTCGGCAAGCTCGGTGGGAGCCTCTCCAAGCAGTTTTCGGGGAGGGTCTCTCCGACGCCTTTAATACCGTTAGGGTATGGCAAGGGTGCTGACTGCTTGGAGTGTTTTCTTCTTTGTTTCTTTTGCTCAGTGACGAGCACCTCAAAGGAACAAGTCATCGCTGTGGTAGAGGCTGAATCTGCCCAGGAGCAAGGTTCCCCTGTTGCCGGCGCAAAGGGGAAAGCAAAAACTAAGGTGGCCTCGGCTAGCCCACCGACTATCAACAGTTCCATCTGGGAGATGGACCAGAAGCCGAACCTGCTTAGGAACTACGGCATGTTGGAGCTGTATTCCTCAGAGGCAGGTCTGAAGAACATCCCAGGCCTGATGTGGCACCGCCTGTCGGTGCTGGGTGAGTCTGCCAGTCAGAGTCACGAGGGTTTTGGTGCCTAGAGTTGGGCACACATAGTGTGTGGGGCACACTTGCCCCTAAGAAGTTATTTTGCCAACTTCTGCGTGAAGGCGGGGATTGCTCCCTTCCAGTTGATTCCCCCCAGCTACAAGCTTCTAGCGGGGTGGTATATCTTTTGCAAGTCCAGGAACCTGGAGGCCCCTACCCCAGAGGAGGTGCTATACTTCTATGGGCTGAAGTCTCAGCCCATGAGAGGTCATGCAGACAAAGTGGGGTTTTATAGGCTGGAGAGGTATCCGGACGTGATGTGCCCCACATGTCATACCGCGAGGGTTCCAGATCTCCGGGAGTACTGGTTCTTGACGACTGGCTTCCCATTGAAGAGGGTGTCAGCTCTATCTTTGGACTTCAAAGTCCCTGGTAAGTGCTCCTTCCTCTCTTTTTTAACTTTGTTTCTTTACGTTTGGTTTGCCTTTCGGGAGGATCTCTAACACTCGCGTTTGGATTTTACAGAAGCCGTCCCGCGGACACCTCGCTGTGCGGAGATGATAAGGAGGTCAAACTTCTACGAGGGGCTCTCGGAGGAAGAGCTGAAGGTGGAAGGACTTGTGACCACTAAATCTTTGAGGGAGTATAGGCTACTTGCCTCTTTCCAAAATATTGAGCCAGTGAGTGGCAGGGGGCAAAGTCAGGTGTCAGCTGACGTCCGGGAGCAGATTGCCCTGAAGCTATCCAAGGTGATCTGCCAGGTGGCCCAGGACGAGAATAATTTATCCCCCAGTTGGGAGGAGAGGTTCCCTGACCCCCAGTCGGAGGAAGAAGAAATCGAGGCTCGCCACGCTGCAGCTTATCCCAATGAAGGGACTCCGGGAGCTGGTACCTCCGGGAGAGATAAGACTAGTTTTCGATTGATCCACACCCCCAGCCTGTCTGAGGTTTCCCGGACTTCTCAGGTGGGGTTCGATCCCCGCTTCCTTAGGCTAGATCCGCGTAGGATACCCTTTGACAGATATTGCGATAGGGTAGATGAGCTCCTCGGGTGTTTGAGTGACGGTAGTCTGCCAGAAGGTGTCACCATTGTTGATCCTTCTTCCCTCAGCATGTCATTCCCAGACTTCAAGGAGTACGGGAGCTTCCTGGAGCAGGAAGCGGTGTCTTGTTTTGCTCGGGGAAGGCCATCCACGTTTCTCGTGCATGGTCGTCCCTTTCAAACTTTTTTCTTTTTTGTTTCTTGTTCCCTGCTGGTGGACTTGTTTGTGTCTTATGTTGTTGCTTGTTTTGTTTTTTGCTTATCTTTTTTCACATTACTTGCCGATTGGTTAACCTTGCTTCGTACATTTCTTACAGAACATCCTGAAGCAAAGATGTTGGGGAGATCTACCTCACTTATCAAGAAGGCCGCCACCAGCCAAGACCCATCCAAGGGGAAAAGACGAAAGGCCGGAGCTGGTAGGGGAGGTAAATCTGCCACACCCAAGAAGACAAGTGGCGAGGCGCAAGGGTCTCCGGTGGTGGAGAGGTCAATCATGCCCGTGGTGGAGAAGCCTCCTGTCAAGGGGCCTTCCGAGAACATGGTGGTCTCGAGCAGTAGCAGCGATGGGGAAGGTCTTGTGTTCCCCGCGAAGAAGGCCGGGGTGAGCAAGCGCCCCGGAGGAGAGGCTGAGGGCAAAAAGAAGAAACGCCTTAGACATTCTTCTCCCGGAGGTGATGGAGACCTCCGGGCTGCACGCAGTCCCCACCAGACTACCACCACCCAGCAGCAAACACAACTCCAACAGCAAAAGCAACAGCAACAACAACAACAACCACAAAGACAATCTACACAGCCACAGCAGCAGCAAAAGCAACAGCAACATCAGCAGCAACAACAAACCGGGGCGGTAGTGTCTTCGCTACCGTCCCTAATACCCCATCTACTTCCTCCTCCAGTCCAAAGGGAGTCCACCCTTTCGGGGTCTCCTTCTTCTTCTTCTCTTCCACTTTCTCAACAAACAAGCCTTCCTCAGCCTGGCCTGAAGTTCCACTTCCCTCAGAAACCAACCCGTTTCCCCGCTGCCCTCCTGGAGGGTGTAAGATGGGCTGATAATTTTTTGAAGAGGCGGTTGGAGGCCGAGAAGGCTGTTACTCAGGGAAGGGCAGACAACCTGTCTACCGTGAAGAGAGCTGAGCTGGCAGAGGGGGTGAGATCCCTTCACCCGGCTGGAGCGGTTTTGGATGGCCCAGCCTTGGAGAAGAGGCTGGTGCCTAGGCTCGGACGTGCATTGGCGCCGTTCGGAGCGGAGATGATGGAGGACATGGCCCTGAGCTTGTGCGAGCTCAATTCTGAGAAATGGGCCATCAGTAGCAGTAAGGACCCGCTGTTGCTGACACATGCCGTAAAGCAGCAACTTTCTGGGGTAAGCTGTCAGTTGTTATGTTCTGAGATCAATTGTCTTAGTACATTTGGTTCTGCTTAACTCATTCTGTTGTCTTTCCTCGCAGGCCTCTCTCATCGCGGAACGCTCGTTCCGGGAGGTGGGTGCAGTTCTGGTTCAGCTGGAGGAGAGCCAGGTGGCTCGCCAGGCCTTGGAGGCGGAGAAGCAGAAACTGACTCAACAGGTCGAGAGCATAAAGGGGGAGGCTGTGGAGAAGATTAACCAGGCCCGGCGCACGGCTGAAGAAGAGGCGGACAAGAAATATCTTGCCAAATATCAAGAGTACCGGGCCAGCGCGGAGAATGAGTTCAAGTAGCGGTCGGATGACTTGAAGGCCAAGAACTCCAAGCTCCAGGAAGAGCTATCCCAGGCCAGGGGGGAGAAGGACACCCTGGATGCCCGCTTGCAATTGAAAAACAATCTCCTCCTTAAGCAGAACGAGGAATACGCCATTCTTTAGAATAATCTGTACGAGGAGGAGCAAGATCACAAGAGGAGCAAGGATCTCGCGTCTATGCAGGAGTTGGGACTCGCTGAGAAGGATAAACAGATTGGAGCTTTGTAATTCACTATTAGGGGACATGTGACTGAGAAGCAATCCTTGCTGGATAAAAATAAGGTGCAACGCAAGGAGATTGATTCCCTTAAGGGAGAGCGGGATGCATCCAAGGCCGAGCTGGAAAAACTGAGGGCTCAATTGGCTGTCGCGGAGGCAAAGCTGGCGACCTCTGAGGCAGAGCACTTGAAGGAGAAGGAAGATGCCGAGGTGGTGCTGAATAAAATGATTAATCTATCTCGCGTGGTCCTCATGCACCAACTTTGGAAAATAAACCCGGAGGTAGTAGGCTACCTGGGAGAGGACGCTGCCGCCATGAGGGAAAAGATACAGGCGTGGGATCAAAGCCCAGAGGTGTACGTCCAGACTTATAACATCGACGAGCCTGCTGGAGTCCCTGAGGCAGAAGATCCCGAAGAGGCGGGGACCTCTGAACTTGCCATTGATGACGTTCCATCTTCCAATGAGCTGACTCCGCCAGCCCCAGTTGAAATCGCTATCTCCGAGACCCCGGTCGTGGAAGCCGCTGCCACCCCCAGTGCTTGAAGGGGTCTTATTCTTTGTGTAATAATAATTTTTTTTTTCTTTATTTTCCTTTGGGGCGAAGCTCCCTGTACTCTTTTTTTTTTAATTGCGGGAATTACAGATGTCCGGTCCGCAGGGCCTTCATTGTCATAATTGTAGACTTCTTCTTTCCTTTCCTGCTGAGTTCCTTGTTTAATTTTGTGCTTAGGGTAGAGACTTTTATACGATAGAAATTGCTGTAGGGGCGCATGAGGTTTAGGTTCCAACGGCCAGAACCTATGCATTTCTAACTTAAAGCTCCAACGGCTTATGTCTTTTCCCACGTAGTTTCTAGGTTACGGAGGGTTCCTGGTTCCAACGACCAGACTCCCTCTTTCATCGTACTCAGCTTTCCTAAGGTAAATAGCCAATCCCGGGACTTGTAGTTATACCGTTCGCTGGGATGGCTAAGGAGACCCGTTGCATCTTCCCATCGTGATCTTTACAAAGCTTACGAGGCCAACACTTAATACGATTCCGCGGGATGGTGCCGGAACGGGAGTTCTTTTGGTGCGCGTTGCTAGACTTAGGGCTAGATCTTTGCGAAGCAAAACTAACTGTCGTTGCGGACCTCACGGTGGCCGACTTCAGGGACTTGGCATGAAGCCTTACGAGGCAAAGTTCGTTGCGGTCGAGGAAATCGTCACGCCTACCATGTGCAATCCTGGAGCAGGGGCTTTGCGAAGCAAGGCCTGCTGTAATTGGGGGATCGATTATATTTGCTCCCAGAGCTGAAGCTTGCGAAGCGAAGTTTGCAGTGGTCGAGTAGCTCGCCATGCATTTTTTTTTGTGAGACCCGGAGCTAAAGCCTGCGAAGCAAAGCTTTCAGCGGTCGCGGATCTTGCCATCTTTCGCCTTGCGGGACCCGGAGCTGGAGCTTGCGAAGTAAAGCTCTCAGCAGTCGCGGATCTTGTCATGCATTACTTTATGAGACCCGGAGCTGAAGCTTGCGAAGCAAAGCTTTCAGTGGACGCGTAGTATTCTGCGAAGGACTTGTCAGGAAGTTGGGGGTGTTTCGGCATGGCTCTCTGAATGTGCCCCAACCTCCAGTCTTGTTCATCGCTGGGCTACACAGGAGATAATTTTCATGATGCATAATGGCAGATATTTTCATGGCAATTTTCACATAACCACATAATGCACACATGACACGTAATGCAAATATGTTCATGGCAACAAATCAACCTAAGCTTAATCAATTTTAAAAATTTCAAACACAATGCTTTATGTTTTGTTCAAGGGGCTTATGGCTATGCCTTAGCCATGTATACCCCCCCAAGTGAGCGTGGGGTCCGGACGTCTCCGGACCGCGTGGTCACTTGTTAAAACGCAGCTTGGAACAAAGGGATAAAAAATGCAGTAAAAGCGGAGTGAAACTCTCCGTGTTTTATTAAATTAGCCTGTTAGGCATGTGTTTTACAGCTGGGAGGACTATCTCCATATTTTACATTTTTGCTACGTCCACCAAGGACTTTCGACTAGATAGTCCGGGGCTTAATGATAGTAACGGTGGAGGTGCTCCGCGTTCCAGGCGCGCGGGACTTTAGATCCGTCGAGTCTCTTTAAGTGATACGTCCCATGGCCCACTTTTTCTTGGACTTCATAGGGGCCTTCCTAGTTGGGTCCGAGGACTCCCACTCCCGGATCCTGCGTTGCAGGAAATACTCTCCGTAGGACAAGGTCCCCAACTTCGAATGTACGGCTCTTGACTCTTGAGTTGAAGTGTCGGGCTATCTTGCCTTGGTACATTTTGAGTTGAACCTGTTACTGCTCCTGGAGCTCTTCGATCATGTCCAGGGACTCCTGGAGAAGGGCGTGGTTCTGGGTAGGGTCGTAGGTGTCCTGCCTGTGAGAGGTGATCATAGTTTCTACTCGGATGACGGCCTCGCAACCGAAGGTCATGGAGTAAGGTGTGTGCCCTGTCGAAGTTCTCTCTGTTGTGCGATAGGCCCAAAGTACTCGTGGGAGCTCTTCCGGCTAGTGAGCCTTGCATGCTTGGAGTTTTTTCTTCAACGTGGTCTTTAAAATTTTGTTCACTGCCTCCACTTGCCCATTGGCTTGAGGTCTGGCGACTGCGGAAAAGCTTTTGATGATTCCATGCGAAGCACAGAAGTTTGTGAAATGTTCACTATCAAATTGCTTCCCGTTGTCGGACACAATTTTATGTGGAAGCCTAAAACGACACACTATAATCTTGATGACAAAGTCCAGTGCTTTCTTAGACGTGATCGTGTTCATAGGTTCAGCTTCAGCCCATTTGGTGAAGTAGTCTACCGCGACTATGGCATACTTCACTCCACCCTTTCTAGTTGGAAGGGAACCTACTAGGTCAATGCCCCAAACGGCGAACGGCCAGGGGCTGGTCATTAAGGTAATTTCTGTAGGCGGCGCTCGCAGAACCTTGGCGTACCTCTGGCACTGCTCACATTTTCTGACATAATCCACACAATCCTTCTTCATGGTGGGCCAGAAGTATCCTTGACGAAGGTTCTTTTTGGAGAGGCTCAGCCCGGAGGTATGGTTGCCACAGTAGCCTCCGTGAATCTCATGGATGATGGTGCTGATTTCGGTTCCGGCAACACTCCAAAGGAAGGGTATGGACAACCCCCTGCGGTAAAGCTTTCCATCCATAACCACGTATCTGGGAGCTTGATATTGGAGCTTTCTTGCGTCAGCTTTATCAGTGGGGAGCTCTCTGGTGGTGAGAAATCTGAGGATGGGTCCTATCCAGGAATGGGAATGGTCGATGATGGCATTTACCCTCTGTGTCTCAGTACTAGGTGCTTCTAAGTGCCCGATGGGCACTAGGCCATATTGTTCAATCTCCGGGTCTGTTGCAAGCTTGGCCAGTGTGTCCGCGAGTGAATTCTGGTCCCGGGGGACCTGGCGGATTTGGTAGCCTTTGAAATGCTACAGGAGGCCGCGGGAGAGAGACACGTAAGCAACCATTTTTTCGCCTTTCGTCTGGTATTCTCCGGATATTTGGTTTACCACAAGTAGGGAGTCGCTGTATACTTCGATTTTTTGGGCTCCGACTTCTCTGGCCAGTTGTAATCCAGCTAGCATGGCTTTGTGTTCTGCCTCGTTGTTGGATGCTGGGAACGCGAAATGGATGGCGCTCTGGAGCTGATGTCCTTGGGGAGAAATTAGGATAACCCCTGCTCCAGCTCCTTTTTCATTTGAGGCTCCGTCTACATAGACTTTCCATGTGGGAAGTTCCGGGACAGGATCTTCCGGGAGGTCATTCATTCCTGAGCATTCCACAATAAAGTTCGCGAGAGCTTGACCTTTTATGGAAACACGTGGCTGGTAGTGGATGTCAAACTGGCTCAGTTCCATGGCCCATTTAAGTAATCTGCCAGAAGACTCAGGCTTCTGCAGGACTTGCCGGAGAGGGTGGTTGGTGAGTACTCTAATGGTGTGCGCTTGGAAATAGGGCCTTAGCTTCCGCGAAGCGATTAGCAAGCAGAGGGAGAGTTTTTCGATCATTGTATATCTGGACTCGGCGTCCAGTAACCTCTTGCTCACATAATACACAGGGAGTTGGAGATGGCCGTCTTCCCGGACGAGAGTGGCACTTACGGCATGCTTTGTCACAGCTAAGTACAAGAACAACGCCTCTCCTTCGACAGGTTTGGATAGAATGGGAGCTCGAGTTAGATGTTCCTTGAGGTGTTGGAAGGCTGCTTCGCATTCGGGGGTCCACTCGAACCTCTTGTTTCCTCGCAACACATTGAAGAAGGGGACACATTTGTCAGTGGCCTTAGATACGAAGCGGCTGAGAGCAGCTATCCTTCCGGTAACGCTTTGGACATCCTTATGCTTTCAGGGAGAAGGCATATCTATGAACGCTTTAATTTTCTCAGGGTTGGCCTCCACTCCGCGGGAGCTGACAATGAAACCGAGGAACTTCCCAGACGAGACCCCGAAAGTACATTTCTTCAGATTCAGTTTCATTCCGTACTTTCGGATCACGGCGAAAGCCTCCTCAAGGTCGTCACTGTGGTCCCCGGAGGTCTTGGATTTCACCAACATATCGTCTACATACACCTCCATGTTCCTCCCCAGCTGATCCTTGAACATCTTGTTTACTAGACGCTGGTATGTCGCCCCAGCATTCTTCAAACTGAATGGCATGACCACGTAACAGTAGACACCCTTGTCCGTGAGGAAGCTGGTGTGTACCTGGTCCGCGACATGCATCTTGATCTGGTTGTATCCGGAGTATGCATCCATGAAGGATAAGAGTTCATACCCGGAAGTAGCGTCTACCATCTGATCGATTCGAGGAAGAGGGAAACAGTCTTTTGGGCAGGCTTTGTTCAGGTCCGTGAAGTCAATACACATTCTCCAGGATCCATCGGGTTTTGGGACCAGAACCGGGTTGGCCAACCACACGGGATAGAGTGACTCCTGGAGAAAGCCTATGGACATCAGCTTGTCCACTTCAGCTTTGACTGCTTCGGCCCTTACTGGGTCTAACGGCCTCCTCTTTTGGCGAACTGGAGTTGCAGATGGGTCTATGTTGAGTGTGTGGCACGCAACATTAGGATTAATCCCCGTCATATCAGCGTGGCACCATGCCAGGATATCCTGATTATTCTTCACAGTGGCCACGATCTTTTCTCGAATGGCCGATGGAAGGTTTTTCCCCACCTGAATGACTTTGGTGGGATCTTCCAAGTTGAGGATCACCTCTTCGACTTTCTCCATCGGCTCTATCGCCCTCTCGACCCCCACTCTAGGGTCGAGTTCATCAACGTATGCCCCTTGGGCACCCCCAGTCTCTGGTAAATCCTCTGCCAAAGGTGTGGCAACAATCGCCTCCTGGACCGTGTAGACGGATCGGACGGAGACGTTATAACAGCTTCGTGCACTTCGTTGGTCTCCCCGGAGAGTGCTGATGCGCCCGTTGTCGCATGGAAACTTCAAGCATAAGTGGCGTATCGAGGTTATGGCCCCAACATCGATTAGGACCGATCGGCCTAGGATGGCATTATACGCCGTGGGGCAGTCGACCACCACGAATGTGCAGTGCTTGAAGGCACAAGCGTCGCTGTCTCCTCTGAGGGTGACTGGAAGTTGAATTTTTCCTAAGGGCATGAGTGCATCCCCATTGAACCACTGAAGCTGGATGGGGCATGGGATCAGATCTGTCTCGGTTAATCCGATCGCGTGGAAGGCAGCTTTGAAGAGGATGTTGACGGAGCTTCCATTATCGACTAGGATCTGTGACACCTTCTTATTGGCGATCTGGGCTTCCACGACGAGGGGATCGTTGTGGGGGAAATGCACATGTCGGGCGTCATCTTCCGTGAAGGTGATGGGAAGATCCATCAATCGGGGACGCTGAGCAGGTGACTGAACCAAGGCGCACATCTCCCCGGTGTGTTCTAACTCCCTCAAGTACCTTTTCTGGGAGTTGCGGGAGCTTCCGGCAAGGTGCGGTCCTCCGGAAATGGTGACCACGTGTCCGTCAACGGGTGGCGGAGCAAGGCTAGGCGGATAAGGTTTTCTGGGTCCTGGAGTCAACATGGCAATGGGTGCCGGAGAGGTCGGAGCAGGAAGTGCTGGGAACTGAGATCCAGGAGCTTGGGGGTGACCGGCTCCAGGAGCGCTAGCGGTCCCCCTCTGTCCCGGAGAGTACGCAGCTCCGTGAACTACTCCCTGTCCGGGATAGATTATGGGTATCCTCACCCATTGACCGAGGTGTCCCGTTCTTGCCAGGGACTCGATCTCATCCTTCAGCTGAAGGCATTCGTTTGTGGTGTGCCCCACGTCTCCGTGGAACTCACACCTCTTATTGGAGTCTCGCGGACGCCTTCCTCCGTGAGACACTTTCGGGGGCTTCCGGTAGTTGGCCATATTACAGGTCGCCCGATAGACGTTCTCTCGCGAGTCTATCAAACTGGTGTACTCCGTGAACTTGGGCTCATAGTTCTTCCGGGGTTTCTTTGAATGGTCCCCCCGGTTGGAGTTTCTTCCGCCTCGTTTATTCCGCGATTGGCTCAGATTTTGTTCTGGGCCTTCCGCTTGCGGTTGCGACAGGCTGGGAGCGATACTACATCCGGTTGGTACAGCTCCGTACCCAGAGAAATGGGTTTGACTCGGCGTCTGAGCAGACGCGGAAGGTCCATACACGCTTGGAGTGACCTGGGCTCCTGGAAGCGTGAGGGCTGGCACGGGAGCTTGCAAAGCAAAGCTCGGTGCAGTCACGGAGGTCGTCGGAGCTGGGGGAACTCCAAAGGCCTGTTGGTAGGCATCTTCAAGGTTGATGATTCCTTGAGCTTTTGATATGAATTTGGACAGAGTTTCTGCTCGCCTCCTTTGCATTTCTCCCCATAGCAGGGAGCCGACGGCAAGCCCCGATTGAAGGGCGATCAGCTTCATGTCATCGCTGACCTTGGTCTTAGCAGCAGCTTCCATCATTCTTTGAATGAAAGCTTTGAGGCTCTCATTGGGTAGCTGCTTGATGTTGGTTAAGGAACCAACCTCCATGTCGTGGTCCCGGGCAGCAATGAACTGCCTCCTGAATGCAGACTGTAGCTCCTTCCAACTGTGGATGGATCCGGGAGCTAATTTTTTCCACCAGTCTTCCGCGGACTTGGTAAGGGTGAGTGAGAAGCACATGCATTTGGCATCCTCACTGACGCGCGCCACTTGCATCATCTTGTTGTATTTAGCTAGATGGGTGCGCTGGTCTGTCCTCCCCTCATATAATTCTATGTGAGGCATTTTGAAGTTCTCCGGGAGGGGCGTTTCCGCGATCCTCCGAATTCATGGTTCCGGGTCTTCTTCCTCAGAGTCTGACAGGGCCCCACTTTGCTTCCGGACCAGCTTGGTCAAGGCAGCGATCTGTTCCTCGAGCCTCTTTGTATCGCTCTCCGGGAGGTCACGTCCCCGGAGCTTGTCGTTGAGATGATTTCGCAGGTCATCTCCGCGAGGCCGGGCCTTTTCTCCTTTGGCCTTTTTGTACTTGGCCTCCAATCTTTTCCTTAGGTCCACCGTGGACCAGCAATCTTCGGAGTGCGTGTCCGCAGCCCGACCGTCCTGGTTGATGGAATCACTGGGGCGGTTGTTCCTTCCCCTAGGCCTGGGTGCCTTAGCACCAGGCCCTTTAGGCACAGAGTGCCCCCTTGGGGCTGAAGGACGTCTGGGCTTAGAAGCGCCAGAGGCCTTCTGCGCGCGAGGGGGGGGGGGCAATCGGCCTGTTGATTCACGCCTTTAGGAGGTGCAGGGGCGTTAGTGCGCACAGGCTCCCCAACTTTTTCTTTGCCCTTGTTAGGGGCGGCTTTGGATGGTCCAGCAGCGGCGGGATCCGGCATGGTGGCATCAGCACCACCTAAAACAGAGGCGTCCTCGTCCGAGTCGCCTAGATCTCCGAACTTACTTTGGAGGCGCTCCATCATGCGCTGCATTTTTCCGGAGACGCGCTCCTGCTCAGCGAGCTTGGCCTTAGTGGCCACCAGTTCTTTGGCTACTTGGACCAGTTCTGGATCCTTCTCGTAGTAGTAGCCGTCTTTGTAGTAACTGTCTCGGACATACTCTTCTTCGTTTTCTAAGTATGTCGTATCTTCAGTACTGACCCGATCCTGGCGGGATGTCGGGTCTTCACCTTGGTAGTCCGAGTCGTGGGTACTTTCTCCTTCGGTCTGGGCTGCCGAGGGTTCGTTTTGTACCGCATCTTCCATCATAGTATCGGGGTTGACCCTAGCATTCTTGTCAACCGCGGATTTTCTCGTAGTCACCATCTTTTCAGTACGCAGAAAAAGAGCTGACTAACAACTCCCTACAGCTCTCAATGAAAGCACCAAAATGTTTACCGAGTTTTTCGGAAACGAATACAAATAAAATAATAAAAAGATAAGAACTGTAGAAGTGCAGAAATATAAATAGACAAATACTCTGTATCTTCGCGGATACAGTTCCGTGCCTCGCACGGAAGAAGACCAAGCGGTCAAGTCATGGAGGAGGCATAGTTGGAATGATACTCACCTGACACAGGATCCCGCCTGACACGCCCGACAGGTCGAGGCCGCACACATCCCAGCACGCCTAAAAGTACCTTCTCGCCTACTGTTCCGCTGACAGCCTGGAAAAGACAGCTGCCTTTTTACATTCCCCATACTTTCATGTAAATATACCCACATAGAACCTGGTAGCCAGGAGACTACGGTAATTGTATCCCCTATTTATGGCTGGTGTAATTAAGACTCATGGGGGCAGAGTAAAACCCTAATCCAAAACTCTAGCTATAAAGACCTCCTCATTTTGCAATAGGAGAGAAAAAAAAGAAGAGATGACATAGGAAGAACTCTGCCAAAATCTCTCTAGCTTCGTCTTCTTCTAGAGAACTCGAGAGAAACACTGTGAGTTTGTGAGGTTCTTGTACACCAGCCATTTTACTGTAATTCTCTACAAGTATAATAACATCGACTCGTGGACTAGGGCTCGTTAACGCCTGAACCACGTAAAAAACCTATTTGTCTATTTATATTTCTGCACTTCTACAGTTCTTATCTTTTTATTATTTTATTTGTATTCGTTTCCGAAAAACTCGGTAAACACTCAATTATAAAACTCATGCATAAAGGTACATATATTCTATAACTTAAGATAAAATGCTAGATATATTTGCCCCTGTACAACTGTAATGGATTTGAACTCCTTTCCCATTTTCATTTTTTAAAATATTTATCTTTGTGGTTTCAGACTTGAACAATTTGATTATTGAAAAAGATTGCCCTCTTATGGTGTTGTTCTTGATTTTTTTGTTTGTTTGTGTTCTCTGATTTGACCTTGTATGTTAAGTTAAGTTAGTGTTAAGTTATCACTTTAGTTTAGGAAGTCCCCCACTACAGGTCCCTCCATGACCATTGTCATTGCTGAACAAGCACCATTGGATTCGACAATGACATCAAAGAATCGGTAGCCCGACCATTTGATAGTGAAAGAGAATCGTCATAGGCATAGGATGATCTCTGTCTGCAAAATGGTTTATCACCACCCTTTAAGTCAGGAGTCACTTTGATTGTTTGCTATGGCTTAAATATCCCAACAAAATGGGTGGTTTTTCTTGTTTTGCTTGGGCTTAAGTTTTAGCACATGTAGTTAGTTAGCTCTAACTGTAATATAGGTTCAGCTATAGTTAGTTGATTAGTGTGGTTAGTTTTCTGTTAATCACTTCTTGGTTTCCAGCTCCTTTTTCCCTCTCTTTATATCTTTGTACTATTCAACTATAAATAATAAAGTCTCATATCTCTGGTAGATTTACAGAGATTATTTTATCCAATTCATTTTCTCTTAAGTACTCTTATGTGTGTGTGATGGCAGCGATCACACAGGGGGCATGTTTGGAAGTGTGAAATGCTATTATTTAATCACAAAGGAATGCTGATAATACCATGTAGTACAGTGTGATGGTGCTCCTTCCTATGATGATACCATCTCGATAATGACCACCATTGATTAATAAGGCATGCCAAAGGCTTCTGTCATATTTTTTTGGCCTCTGTAATTTTCAGAGATTACCTCCAAAACAGAAGCTTCTGTTCCTCTTTTTTTTTTTTTACCTTAATAGAGCTGAAAATCAATTTAGCAGAGGTTATAGAAGCTATAAGCTAAAAGTTAGAACTAACTCTTTAAAATATTTTACTATTTGTTTTTTGTTATTTTAAATAATACTGAAGAACATGAAAAGAATGTGGTGCTTTTGGAGAGAATAGTTACAAAAGCTTATATTTTATTATATTGGTAATGATAAGAAAATGAGATAAAAATATTGCTAGACAATTTTATTGTGATAGTCTTGTCTCCATGAAGTTTAATAAAAATGTCTAATTATTACGAGACGTGTCTAGAATCCATTGTTTTTTGTTTTCCCTCTTTTTTTTATAATTCTTTTGGCTGCTCCTTCTCATGATTAGTTCAGTATTGATTGTATTTTTTAGCTCATTACAAGTGTTGAATCACAAATATTCAACACTTGCATATATTTGGATAAAGTTTAGTTCATTCATTCTCTATTCTCTCTGATGAATGTGGTGCTGTTTGAGAGACCAGTGATAAGGAACACAACATAATCAAAATTTCATCTGTTTGCCATAATGGAGTTGTATTGTATTGTATGTATTTGGTTTTGATTCATGTTAGGGTGATTGGTGCAGGATAATTGGCCTTCTGTGATGTTTGTAATGGCAGGAGGGGTGGTACTTAGCCTTGGAAATCTCCCAACTCGGTATGCTTGGGCTTTTGTTGGCTTGTCAGTCACAGAAGTGATCACTGCAAGCATAACAGTTGTTATAGGTCCTTTCTTTCGTTCTCTCTCTCTGACCATTTCTAAATGTTGATGTTTGTCTGTGTTGCTCTTATAGATACTGAATTTTTTGCTTCTGTTACGATCTTTAATGGTGACAGGAACAACCTTGAATTACTTTTTAGACGATAGAATTAATAGAGCTGAGATCCTTTTCCATGGCATTGGCTGCTTCTTGGTTGTAGTTTGCCTTGCTTGTGCTGTCCACTCATCTAATGCAACTGATAATAAAGAAAAGCTTGAAGGTTTTTCATCTAAAGAAGGGTATGTTTCGTTCATTAAATGTTAAGGTTATCTAAGAATCATCTGGTTTTTATTCATTTCTAAAAAGAAAATCATCGAGCTTGTTGAGTGATGCAATTTTTACTTAAATTGTTTTGTTTGATGGTTCACTTAAGGATAATGAGAATGAGCAGAAAACTAGTTGTACCACTATATATGGCACTGTAAGAGGCAATAATTTTTAGTATGGAAAATCAATTAAAATTCTCACATTTAGATGAAAAATGATAATCTTGTGTTGCAAAAATACTACACAACAATATTTGGAGGTTCATCACCTGACATTCAAATCCAAACATCTCAGATTCTCTATCACAATTAATAATTATAACTCTTGCTACAGGTGTTTGAGAAAATCACTCTCATTGGACTGTCCATATGTTTCTTTGCTGGTGTTCGCTTTTCTCTATTCTCACCAGCATTCAACTTGGCAACAAATGATCAATGGCATACATTGAAAGACGGGGTTCCTCACTTGGTTGTTTACACTGCATTCTTTTACTTCTCAATATCTTTTTTTGTCCTTGCTATAATCCTCAACATCACATTCCTTTACTACCCTGTGTTGGACTAACCCAAATCATTATTCAAGGCTTATATGAATGAATAGAATGGCAGAGGCTGGGCCTTAATGGCCGGTTTGCTCTGCGGGTTTGGCAATGGTCTCCAATTCATGGGAGGCCAAGCTGCAGGGTATGCTGTAGCAGATGCTGTTTAGGTTGGTTCAAATATATTTTTTTGTCTTGATTCCAAACTTCTCTTTTGTTGGATAAACTTGTTTGTGCAAAATTTCAACTGAACCAAAATGTGCATCACATACTAATATAGACTTTTTTGGGGTGATGATTGGCAGGCACTTCCACTAGTAAGCACTTTCTGGGGAATTCTTTTGTTTGGAGAATACAGAAAATCATCAAGAAGAACATATATATTGCTAGTAAGTATGTTTTCTATGTTTATTGTGGTTGTTGTTGTTCTTATGGCATCATCAGGGCATCGAAAGTAGGAGTCAGCTGCATACACAACCCTTTGCCTTTGTTTTTGGGAAGTGTTTTGTGTAAAGCAATAAGTTGGCCTGTGGTTTGATAATACAGATGAGGATGCATTTACAAAATATACGAGAAGTTGTTGGTTCAACAATTGTATGACCTTCTCAAAAGGTTATTTCGAGAGGTATTTATTTGGTTATTTGATTATATAAATGCTTGTTCACCATTAACCGACATGCAATCCAAGATTATGATAGTATTATTTGATTAATTTGATAGGGAAGATGAGAAAGACAAAATGATAATGTGGCTAATTTGAATTAATATTATGCACCATTTAATTAAAGTTCTAAGGTCACTTGAGTATAGATAGTTATAGTAATGTGTGTAATATAATAATTTCATTATTATTCAAACTCAATTATTGTAAAGTTGGTCGTGTCATGATATTATTGACTATTTTAGATGAATGATATGATATTTCATGACCTCATTAGTTTTTCTTGTAAGTTTTATTTACCAGATTCAACAAGTGAAGTGCAAAAGAAAATATGATTTGGAAGGCTTTGGTGTGCCGACATTTGGAAGATCATGAATTCCTACCTTTACTTTTGAATATGCAACTGTTTACGACTATTTTGTTGACTACTGTGAGAATGTTTTGTTTATGTTAATTAGGAAATGTTGAATATCTTAAGACTTTTGGATTGTCTTTTAGATAATCTTGAATGTATTTTGACACAATTATTTGGTTATATATGTTATGTACTATATAATTGGTACTGAAAAATATATTTGTACAATGTTAAGGGTGTCTTAAGTTTATTAAATAAAGCGGGTTTGAATTAAAGCAATTAAAAATAATTATAATGTACAGGTTTATATAATAATAATTCAAGCTTATCCAAATATATGAATAATACAAAAAAATGTGTTATTGTATCTTTTACAATAACACTAGTTTATAAGCATAAAATTATGTAATGCAAACTATTTTCTATAATGCAGAAAGTGTGTTATTATAAAGTGTATCATAACACTACTTTATAAGTATGAAAAAGTGTTATATAATCTATTTATAAATAACATAATGAAAAACTTATCTAACTATTAAAATAACACAACAAAAGTGTTATCGTAGGCTATACCACAACCCATGTCTATAACTATGAAAAAGTGTTATGCAAAGTGCTCAAACCAACTATAACACCGCTTTCCTTAACACATCAAAAAGTGTTATGGTATATATTTAATAATACTTTTTCAGTCTTATTGAAAGTATTTTTTCTTGTAGTGTACTTGGTGGACTTGTTCTTCAGTGAAGGTAATCTTTTAATTATAGTATAGCATCAGAATTCTGGGAATTTCTGTCTATTCTAAGAGGTTTATAAGCTTTTGGGTTTCAAGGATTGAAGTGGGATTTTGATGAGTTTCTAAGTTAGGATTTTGTTGGTTTTTGCTGCTGGGAATGTGTTAAAGTGTTTTTGTTAATCAATTTATGTTTTGGGATGGTTTTGGGTTGGATTGAGTGAGGTTTAACTGCTAGAAATGGTGATTTTTCTGGGTTTGAAGGGGTCGGGCTGCGACTCAATGTGGCGTAGCCCTCTAGAGCAGGTGGGAGCTGAGGAAGAATGGCGGGCCGCAACATGGGGAGTGCTGGGCCGCATCCGTGTCTGTTGTTTGGTGAGGCTGGGCCTCTGGATGGAGGCGGGCCACATCATAGAGGGCTTAGGGCCGCAAATCTTAAGGGAATTTTTGGCCTTAAGGAGGTTTTAGGTGCGAGAACCTAACCTAGGGTGCTCGGGATCGATTCCACTATTGTGCTTGGTGGAATTCGTTGTTTCGGAGGCTAGAACTTGGCCTGGAAATCGTTATCCAATTATTATTTATGGAATCCCTTATCTTGGTTGTGACTAGGTGTAAGCTAGGGCTCGAGAAAGGGATCGTGCTCAAGGGTCATCTCTCATAATCAGAACACTTGGAATTAAAGGTAAAAAACTACACCCGGTTGTGAGTTTATGACGGGACTAAGGGTTCCCTATTCTTATATGCATTATGTAAGGTGGTATTATGCCATGTGAATATAAAACAAATGGCCTAAGAGTGCCAGAGTTTATATTGGCGCTCAGGGTGCGACTTAGCCACTGGTAGCTGAGGACAGCTTAATATTCATTGAGCTTTGTTTAAGCGGACCTCAATCAGTGGGGTAAATAGAGGGTGCGAGCTAAGGGCGTTGAACTTGATTAATAAATAACCTGGTTATCAATATTGATTTGATGAACTTGGTATACTAAATTTCTGATTATGTGAATGCTATGAATTACTGAGTATACGGTTGTGCTTATAGATTATTTGATTATTGTTGTTGTTCATGTTGTGATAGTACAGTTTTCTTGCTGTGCCTTGGCTCACGGGTGCTATGTGGTGCAAGTAAAGGCAAGGGTAAGCTTGATCAGCCCTGATTTGGAGAGCTCTAGAGGCGGAATGTACATGATCAGCTGCTGGGCCGCCACGGTTGAGGGAGGGACAGGGTCAGGAGGACCTTAAACGTCTGTTTTGCCCTTAGAGTGGCCAATTAATGTTTATACTCTGGAAATTTTGTAAACTGTCCTTCAAACGTTATTTCTTTTGGGATCCCATGTAAAAAACGTTTATTTATATATATGAAATGTATCTTTTATGACCAAAAGCTTTTAACCCTAGTTCATTAATGGTCTTAGAGACACGTTTTCAACTAAACGACTTGATTAACAATGCTTGTGAATGATTGGAGTTCCTGTGATGGATCATGACAGGATTATTACCCTGTCATCATAGTCTGATTGCCGAGTCGTTGATTGCAGATTGACTTGGATAATTATGCGTCCAAGAAAATCTACGCAACTAGCCGGCAGGTCCGGGACTAGAGATGATGATCAGGGCCAGACCCCTCCGCCAGTCCCTGAGAACTGGCAGCAGCTGATGGCAGATATGCAGGCTCGACTATAGAGCCAATATGAACAGATTCGAATTTTGTGGCAGCAGGCTCCATCTGGGAGTGTTTCCCCCATTGTGCCACCTGCGGTGGTACCTATTGTGTAGCCAGTTGAGGTTGGGAACAAGTAGGAACCGTTGTATGAGCAATTCAGAATGCAGCAGCCCCCGATCTTTGAGGGAGGACCCGATCCACTGAAGGTTGAACAGTGGATGACCATGATTACTACCATTCTTGATTTTATGAGGGTAGAGGGACATGACAGAGTGGCCTGTGCCACATATATGCTGAGAGAGGATGCCCGAATCTTGTGGGAGGTGGCATCACAGACCAGAGATATTACTGCTTTGACTTGGGAAGGATTCAAGGACTTGTTCAGTCAGAAGTATTATAATATTGCCATCAGGGTAGCGAAAGTAAATGAGTTCGTGGGGTTAGTTCAGGGAAGTATGACAGTTACAGAGTATTCCCTGAAGTTTGACAAACATGCAAAGTTCGCATCAGATCTTGTGCCTACTGATGCAGCTAGGCGGGACAGATTCATTAGAGGGCTTAATGCTATGATTGCTCGTGATGTGAGGATTACAATAGTTCCTGGCGGGACAACTTATGCCCAGCCTGTAGGAAAGGCTCTTACTGCTGAGGAGGCGGAGAATAAGATATGGAGAGAGAGTGCAGTGAGGCGGGAGGGCCACAGGGCGGTGCCTCCCTATGCTGGTTTTGGTAGGGACGGAGGCCCCAATAAATTAAAGAGGAAGACCCCTGATGCTTCGATTGCTCCTGGCCCTAATAGGAGAGGTCGGGGTACTCAGGGAGGCCGTGAGGGAGGCCGTGATACATGGAGGACTTATCCTGAGTGTACAAGGTGCAAAAGACGCCATCCGGGCAAGTGTCAGGCTAAGGCCTGTTATGTGTGTGGGGTGGTGGGACACCTCAAGATAGATTGCCCGACAGTGAAGAAGAAAGATGCGGGGAAGGTGGGCAGCTTGACTCCAACTCGAGTGTTCACCCTGACGCAGGCGGAGGCCGAGGCTAGTCCCTCGGTAGTGACAGGTCAGCTTTCTAGTGTTGGCACTCCTTTTACTGTATTGATTGACTCTGGTGCTACACACTCGTTTGTTTCTAGTAAGGTGATTGATAAACTTTGTAGACCTAGTGAGTATTGTGTTTTAGGGTTTGGGACTATTTTTCCTAGAGGGGAACTAGTAGTGTCTAGGAGGTGGATTAGAGCACTACCAGTGATAGTTGATGGTAGGGAGTTATCAGTAGACTTGATTGAGTTGAATATGGAGGACTTTGATATGATTCTAGGTATGGATTGGCTGGTTAGATATGGAGCTACCATTGACTGCAGGAAGAGGATGGTGACTTTTGAGCCAGAGGGCAAGGATTCCTTTATTTTTGTGGGAGCGGTGCATGGACCCCGCGTACCCAGGATATCGGTGTTGAGAGCCAGAGACTTGTTATAGGGTGGATGCATAGGCTTTCTGGCTAGTGTGGTGGATACCACCAGAGTTTCGCCAGTTGGACCGGAGGAGACCAGACTGGTTCGCGAGTTCTTGGATGTGTTTCCTGAGGATTTGCCTGGGTTACCGCCGCGTATAGAGATTCAGATTGTCATTGAGTTGGTGCCAGGGACAGAGCCAATGTCGAGGGAATCATATAGGATGGCACGAGCGGAACTGAAGGAATTGAAGATGCAGTTGCAGGAGCTTCTGGATTTGGGTTTTATCAGGCCTAGCTACTCGCCATGGGGTGCTCCAGTTTTATTTGTGAAGAAGAAGGATGGGACTTTGAGAATGTACATAGACTACCAGGAATTGAACAAGTTTACTATCAAGAATAAGTATCCCCTACCAACGATTGATGACTTGTTCGATAAGCTGCAGGGTAAGACGGTGTTCTCAAAGATTGATCGACTTCTGGTTATCACCAGCTGAGGATCAAGGATGAGGATATGCTGAAGACGGCCTTCCGAATGAGGTATGGGCACTACGAGTTTCTGGCCATGTCGTTTGGTTTGACCAATGCCCTAGCAGCCTTTATGGATCTAATGAATAAGGTGTTCAAGGATTTTCTGGATCAGTTCGTTATTGTCTTCATCGACGATATCTTAGTGTATTCCGGTTCAAAGGCAGAGCACGAGCTTCATCTTCGACAGGTTCTTCAGAGGTTGAGGGAGCATCAGTTGTACACCAAGTTTAAGAAATGTGAATTTTGGTTACCAGAAGTGACATTCCTTGGACATATAGAGGGTGCAGATGGGATTAAGGTGGATCCATCTAAGGTAGAGGCGGTTAGGGATTGGCCGAGGCCAAGGAATGCCTCAGAGGAGTTTTCTTGGTTTGGCAGGTTACTACAGACGGTTTGTATAGGGCTTCTCGAAGATAGCGACACCGATGAAAGAATTGACACGGAAGAATTTGAAGTTTTTCTGGTCAGACAAGTGTGAAGACAGTTTCCAAAGCGACGACTTATTACAGCGCCTGTGTTGAGTCTTCCTTCGGGGGAAGGGAAGTTTGTTGTTTACTGCGATGCATTGAGGTTGGTTTAGGCTGTGTGTTGATGTAGAATGAGAAGGTTATAGCTTATGCATCACGACATCTGAAGGAGTATGAACATCGGTATCCTACCCATGATTAGGAGTTGGCAGCAGTGGTATTCGCACTGAAGATTTGGCGACATTATTTAAATGGGGAGAAGTGCGAGGTGTACACTGACCATAAGAGTCTGAAGTATTTCTTTACACAAAAGGACCTGAACATGAGACAGAGGCATTGGCTTGAGTTGGTAAAGGACTATGATTGTGATATTCTTTACCATCCAGGGAAAGCCAATGTGGTGGCAGATGCATTGAGTCGGAGAGGCCCAGGTCAGTTATATAGTTCCATTCAGATCTCAAGGGAGTTAGCTAATGAGATGGTCAGAGCGAGGATAGAGTTGGTGGTAGGCCAGTTGGCCAATATTACTCTGCAGTCGACCCTGCTAGAGCGGATCAGAGAAGGACAGTTGGCAGACGCTCAACTACAAGGGATTAGAGAGAATGTCTTAGCAGGAGTAGCTAAGGACTATTCTATAGCTGAGGTTGGTTTGCTTCGGTATCAGGGACGGATATGTGTTCCAGCTGATGAGGAGATCAGATGTGAGATACTAGATGAGTCTCATACGACGCCATACTCGCTTCATCCGGGTACCACGAAGATGTACCAGGATTTACGGACGTTATATTGGTGGCCCGGGATGAAAAAGGATGTGGTGGAGTACGTAGCCAGATGCTTAACTTGTCAGCATGTGAAAGCTGAGCATCAGCGACCAGCAGGGTTGCTTCAGCCTTTGGGTATTCCCGAGTGGAAATGGGAGGACATTACTATGGATTTTGTGGGAGGTTTACCCAGAACAGTGGGGCTTCATGACTCGTTGTAGGTGATAGTGGACAGGTACACCAAGTCATCCCATTTTCTTCCAATAAGGTCGACATATACTGTGGGTCAGTATCCTGAGTTGTACGTGAGGGAGATCGCACGTCTCCATGGGGTTCCTAAGTCTATAGTGTCAGACCGGCATCCTATCTTCACTTCCAAGTTTTGGGGTGGTTTGCAGAAAGCTATGGGAACTCAGTTGAAGTTCAGTACAGCCTTTCATCCTCAGACTGATGGACAGTCTGAGAGGACGATTCAGGTGTTGGAGGATATGCTTAGAGCGTGTGTGATTGACTTTGAGGGTTCATGGAGTAAGTACCTTCCGTTGATTGAATTTTCGTATAACAATAGTTACCAATCAACAATTGGAGTGGCTCCCTATGAGATGTTGTATGGGAGGAAGTGTAGATCACCCATTTACTCGGATGAGATGGGTGAGAGGAAGTATTTGGGACCAGATATGGTTCAGAGGCCAAGTGAAGCTATAGAAAGGATCCGAGCTAAGATGCTCGCCTCTCAAAGCAGACAGAAAAGCTACACTGATCCTAAGCGTAGGGACGTGGAGTTCCAGGTTGGGGACCATGTGTTTCTCTGAGTTTCACCATTGCGGGGAGTGAGGAGGTTTGGAAAGAATGGCAAGCTAAGCCCTAGATTCATTGGACCATTTGAGATCCTGGAAAGGATTGGTCAGGTGGCTTACAGGTTAGCCTTACCGCCATCTTTGTTAGGAGTCCATGACGTCTTCCATGTCTCTATGCTTCGGAAGTACATCTCAGATGTAACTCATGTATTGATGTAACGACCCAAATTTGATAATAAGGCTTAGGGCCTTGATTAGTGTGCCGGGAGGGCATAAATGGGATTAGAGTGAATATTATTGACTTAAATGTGTGAATATGTGATTAATGATGATTATATGATAATTAATGATATTATGTGATGATATGAAATATTTATGTGATATATGTGAGAACCACATTATTATGTGGGCAGGTTCATAAAGCGCAACTCGAGACGATCCTAGGGTCAGATAGCGGGAAAAGTCACAACGAGACTTAAGATATGACTTTGGACAAGTCAGGGGTATTTTAGGTATCGGGTAGCGATTTAGACTATCGGGTCATGAAAATAAATATATGGAGATATATTTGAGGTTAGGATGTCTAGGCGGGAATATTGGGGGATTTTACCGTTTTAGCCTAGGGGACGATTCCGACACCCCAAGCTTTGGGAATTAACTTAGTGGATAAGACAAACACAAGGAAACCCTTAAAAGAAATATAAACCGACCTTATTTTCTTTCCTCAGTTTAGTCTTCTCACTCACGAAACACTCAAGGGGAAAACAGAGGAAAATTCTTGAGAAATTGGAGCTGTAGATTGCTGGGAACTCAGAGGAATTCAGGGGTAATTTTGAGGCTTTGCTCAGTGAACAATCCAGGACTAAATCAAGACTAAGGTAAGGGTTAATCCATGTATTTTTTTTAAGTTTAACCTTGTATATCAACTAGTTATTGAGGTGTTGTCAAATTATTGATTAGGGTGGAATTGAGCTGGGAAACCTTGGGAATCAGCTGGACTTTGGATAGAGGAAAGGTTCTATTATTAAGGTAAGCTTTACTCCATGAATTAGAGGTTTGAATTTGAGTTCTTGACTGGTTAGTTTTGGGTGTTTATGTCCTTGGGTTTCAGAGATTTAAAAGAAAATTCTAGAGTGTGTTGGGCTGGATTACTGTTGAAATGTGTAGCATAAGTTATGTAATAAGTTGTGGAGATGTTGGGTGTTGAAGTAGGGAGCTTAGGGGTGATTTTGGCTGAGGTTTTGTGTTTTAAAATGGTGAGTTTTCTGGGCACGAAGGGAAGGGCCGCGGCTCTATTCTAGAGCGCTGCGACCCTAGGTTGAAAATGAGCCAAGGAGGCTCGGCCAGGAGTGAGCGCCGCAGCGCCCATGCAAGGGCCGCGGCGCGGGTCTTTGCTAGGGTGACCTTGGTTCTGTTTTGAGGCTAAGGTCGCGGGTAAGCTTCAAGGGCCATAGGCCTTGGTTGCCCACTTGATCTTTTGAGGATTTTAAGGACTTATATCGGGCATAGGAAGCTCGGGAACCATTCCACCACCGTGCTTGGTGGGATTTGTTTTCCTGGAAGTTAGTTTTGTGACCGAAAACCCTAACTGGAGTTTTAATGAGACCCTATGCTTTGGTTGTGACTAGGTGATAAAGGCTTAGGCTCAGGAATGGATCGTGCTTGAGGGGTGTTGCTTGTAATCCAAAACCGTGAAGATTAAAGGTAAGAAAACTGCACCTGGTTGAATATTTGAACGGGACTAAGGGCTCCCTAATATATATGATTGAAAGAATGGTATTATGCCATGTAAATTGTAAACCGACGGCCTAAGTGTGCCACGGTTAACTTGTGCGATTGGCACGGCTTGGACACTGGTATCTGAGGACAGCTTATTATGCACTGAGCTCGGTTTTAGCGGGCCGGAGTCAGTGGGTTAAACAGGGGGTGCGGCCTAAGGTGTCGGCCCTAGTATTTTTGTAAATTGAATATTGTATTTGGCTATAGATGAGATTGTTGTATAATCTAAATGTAAATGAGGTTGTTTGTACCCTGGAGTATGCTTATTTGCTATGGATTGAACAACTGAACATGCTTACTAGAATACCTGTTTGAGATTGCTATATATGTTGTGTATGTTGTTTTCTTGCTGGGCCTTGGCTCACGAGTGTTGCGTGGTGCAGGTAAAGGCAAAGGCAAGATCAATCAGCTTGATTGGAGAGCTCTGTAGGGTGATTGTACATGGCAGGCCGCTCAACTGCCACGGTTGAGGAGATTACAGGGACAAGAGAACCAGAACCTTGTATTTTTCCTTAGTATGGCTAATGTTTACTTTTAACTATTGAGTTTTGCAAACCAGCTTTTAAACACTGGTCTTTTGGGAATCCCATGTATATAACAGTTTAATTATATAAAATGAGTCTTTTGAGACCAAAACCTTTTTAACCCTAGCACTTACATGTTTAGTGACACGTTTTTAAAATAATGACTTGATTAGCAAGTCTTGCACCTTTATGAGTACACAGTGTAGCGGTCTTGGTAATCCAGGGCGTTACAATTGAGGTATGAAGATTTGGAGTTACAAACAGATTTGGCTTTTGAAGAGCAAACGGTTCAGATCTTGGATCGGAAAGATAAAGTATTATGGAATAAGACGATTCCTCTTGTTAAAGTATTGTGGAGGAATAGTAGGGTTGAGGAAGCGACCTGGGAGCTTGAGACAACGATGCGGGATCAATATCCTGAGTTATTCAGGTAAATTTCAAGGACGAAATACTCATTAGGAGGGGATAGTTGTAACGACCCAAATTTACTAATAAAGCTTAAGGGCCTTGATTAGAGTGCCGGGAGGGTATAATTGGAATATATGTGATTTAATGATTAAAAGTATGCTATATGACTATTTGAATATCTGAGATGCATGACTATGTGTATTAGTATGCATGTAGGCCCTGATTAGGTTAGAAAGGGCATAACTGTAATTTTGGCCCGTTAAGGGCATAACAGTCTATATATGTCATAAATTGTCGAGACCACATTATTATGTGGATATATTTGTGATCTGTGATTCGAGACAATCCTAGTGAGCGGGTTAGCAAAAAAGTCACGGCGGGGATTTATACTTGGCTCGGGACGAGTCAGGGGGTATTTCTAGGAATTTAGAGAATATATTGGGTTTAATTTTGACATTGAGGAATATAATTGGTGATTAATTAGGTATCGATAAGTAAGCAGAAAATATTAGAGACACTCGAGGAATTAGCGGGAATTGGGTGAAATGACCAAAATGCCCCTAGATGGATTAAAAGATTTAGAATTAAAGGGGAGGGTATTGTGGTCATTTGGAATATAAGGATAGGTATAACTCAGGTTTCATGCCTTAGTGGGAAATGTAGAAAAGGTTGGAAACTCTGAAGGAAAGAATGAAAAGAAAAGAAAGAAAAAGAAGGGAAAGAAACGGGAAAAGAAAACAGGGTATTTTTCAAGGTTGGTTTGGCTTTTCCCCATCAATTCTTGAGGTCTTTTGGAGCAGAAACTCAGGAAGAGTTTGGGCAAGAACTAGAGGCTAGGATCCCTGTTCTAGCTTGAGGGATTGGCAGAGCAATTCATTCAGTTGAGGTAAGACTTTGAAGTTTTCTTCAGTTTCTGGTTTTGGTATTGAACTGTGATGTCTAGCTGAATTTGATGGGAACTCTAGGGAATTCAAGGTAAGGGTTTGAGGAGGAGTAAACCAAGGAGGTGTAGAGGCTAACTTAAGGTCGAATCCCCATTAAAGGTATGAAATTCTAGCTCTAAATTCTTATGTTTTGGTTGTTTTGTTGAAGTTTCTGGATTTGAGGTTCAACCATGGTGAATTTTGAGTTTAGGGATGCATGAGTTTAAGTTTTGTATAGTTGGGATGCTTGGGATGAGTTAGACATGTTAGTAAGCTTGATTCTAGGTTTGGTGGAAGTTTGGAGAAGTTTTGGTAAGGTTTGGCTCGGGGAAAGTCGAAGGAGGGAAAAATAGCATTAGTTGTTCTGTGACTAGCGCTAGCCTTTGGGTGCTGTAGCGCTAGGCCAAATGCCTTGGGACGATTTTGGGCTCTGTTTGTAGCGCTGTAGCGCCCTACTTAGAGCACTGTAGCGCTACCCTGTTTCCAGAAAGGGGTTTTTGAGTTATTTTCAAGGGTTTTTTCCTGGGGTTCGGGGTTCGATTCCACCACCCCGTTTGGTGGAATTGGGGCTTCCCGAGGGCTCGGGATTGGTCCCGAGGTTAGGTTTCGGACTTGAGGTTTGGTGGTGATTCTGACCTATGGTTGTGATTAGGTGTGCGCTAGGGCTCAAGAGGGATCATGCTCAAGGATCAAAGTGAACGAAGCTAGCGAATTTAAAGGTAAGAAAACTGCACCTGGTTATATGTTTGTGATGGGACTAAGTGCTCCCGATATCTGTATAATGTCATAGATGGTATTATGCCATGGGACATGTGATAAACGGCCTAAGGGTGCCGTATACAATATTTGTGCACAGGGCGCGGCTTGGCCACTTGTAACCGAGGACAGCTTAATATTCACTGAGCTTAGTTTAAGCGGGTCGGAGTCAGTGGGATAAACAGAGGGTGCCGCCTAAGGGCGCTAACTCTAGTTATCATTTGTAAATTGATTATCGATATGAGATGATATGTTTGGTATGCTGAGTACTTGGTTATCATAAAAGCTTAAACTGTTGAGAACATGTTTATGTGATATGAGATATTGGATTGTCTGTTGATTGTTTAAGCTCTGTTATTGTGTTTTCTTGCTGGGCCTTGGCTCACGGGTGCTACGTGGTGCAGGTATAGGCAAAGGCAAGTTGGACCAATCCTGAGATGGAGAGCTGCAGGGCTGAATGTACATAGTCAGTTGTTCGGTCGCCATGGCCGAGGAGTGGATTAGGACAAGGTATGCCTAACAGTCTGTTTTGCCTTAGAATGGCTAATTACTGTATTTAAATCTTGAATCTTCGTAAATGGTTATAATCTTATTATTTTTGGGATCCCGTGTAAACAGAAAATGTTATTTATAAGAAATGCTGCTCTTGAGACCAAAATCTTTTAACCCTAGTTCCATTATAGTTTTAGTAACACGTTTTTAATTAAATGTCTTGATTAGCAAGTCTAGCACTTTTATAAACACATAGTGTAACGGTCTTGGCTATCCAGGGCAGTACATGATTAATGTGCCGGGAGGGCATAATACATAGCCAAGTGTTTAACCTTTGAGTACGTTAAGGCTAAACACCAGCGACCAGCGGCGTTGTTACAACCTTTGGGTATTCCCGAGTGGAAGTGGGAAGATATTACTATGGATTTTGTGGGAGCTTTACCAAGGACAGTGGGCAGCATGACTCGATGTGGGTGATAGTAGAAAGGTATACTATGTCAGCTCAATTTCTACCAGTGAGGACGACCTATATTGTGGATCAGTATGCGGTGTTGTATGTTAGGGAGATTGTATGTCTCCACGGGGTTCCTAAGACTATAGTATCAAACCGAGATCCCATATTTACCTCCAAGTTCTAAGGTGGTTTACAGAAGGCTATGGGGACTCAGCTGAAGTTCAGTACAACCTTTCATCCTCAGACAGACGGGAAGTTTGAGAGGACAATTCAAATATTGGAGGACATGCTTAGAGTATGTGTGCTAGAATTTGAGAGGTCTTGGAGTAAGTACCTCCCATTGATTGAGTTCTCATATAACAATAGTTATCAATCAATGATTGGAGTCGCTCCATATAAGATGTTGTGTGGAAGGAAATGTAGATCCCCCATTCATTGAGATGAGATGGGGGAGAGGAAGTATTTGGGACTGGAGATGGTTTAGAAGACTAATGAAGCTATCGAGAAGATTCGAGCTCGAATGCTCGCTTCGTAAAGCAGACAAAAAAGCTACGCTGACCCTAATCGTACGGACATGGAGGGCAAGTTGTGTGGGGTGAGGAGATTTGGGAAAATGGGCAAGTTGAGCCCATGATTCGTAGGACCTTACGGGATCCTGGAGAGGATCAGACAGGTAGCCTACAAATTGGCTCTGCCACAATCATTATCAAGGGTTCAAGACGTATTCCACATCTCAATGCTTCAAAAGTATGTCTCGGATACGACCCATGTATTGGGATTTGAGGATTTGGAACTACAGATCGATTTATCGTATGAGGGGGTGACTAGTTCAGATTCTAGATAGGAAGGATAAGGTTCTGAGGACAAGATGATTCCTCTAGTAAAAGTCTTGTGGAGGAATTGCAATGTCGAGAAAGCGATCTAAGAGCTAGAGTCAATTGAGCAGGATCAATATCCTGAGTTATTCAGGTAAATTTCAAGGAAAAAAATTTCAGTAGGAGGGGATAGTTGTAATGTCCCAAAAATGCTAATAAGATTTAGTGCTTTGATTAGCGTGTCAGGAGGGCATGTTTGAATATATGTGTGATTAATTGAATAAATGCGTGACTATGTGTGCATGATTTATATGACTATGAATATATATTTATATGCATTTTTTTAGTATTAAATATTCATGTGGGCCTGTTCTTGTTTATAAGGGCATATCTGTAATTTTCGCCCGTTGAGGGCATAAATATGATTATATGTGTTAAATGGTTGGGACCACATTATTATGTGGATATATTTGCAGTATACGGCTCGAGGCGAACCTAGTGACCGAATTAGCGGAATAGTCACAACATGGTTTAATACCCTGCTTGGGGTGAGCCTAGGGGTATTTTGGGAAATTTAAAGTATATTTGGGATTTGTTGAGTAATGGGTAAGTATTTGATAATTAGTGAGGCATGTCATAATTAATTGGGAATTGGTAGGACAACTCGAGGAAATTGCGGGTAACAGGGCAAATGACCATTTTACCCTTAAGGGCAATTAAAGGGCCGAGTTGATTTTAGGGGCATTTTGGTCTTTTTTAGTTAAGGGATATACTCAGTTGAGACTATAGGAAATAACCAGAACCATTAGGATTATTCTAAAACACACACACACACACTCTCTCTCTCTCTCTCTCTCTCTCTTGAGCTTGGAAGTTTAAGGAAGCAGTTGAAGGGAAAGCTTGGTTTTAAGCTGGGAAACTGGGAATAGTAAGCTAGGGATAGTCAAGGAATTGATGAGGATTGAGGCTATTAACAAAGGTACGAATTCTGTCTTGATTCTTTTGGAAATTCAGATTGTTAGGATGTGTTTTGACTGGGGTTTTGAGTGTTGATTGATTGCTGATTTGGGATGGTAATTGCAGTAGGATTTTGGGTGATTTTTATGCCTAGGATGTGTGGTTAAGAGTCCTAGACTCAATTTCGGGTTTGGTTCTAGGGTTCAAGGGGTATTTGTTGAGTTAAGTTGGGGAAAAGTGCTGAGAAACTCAGGGATTTCTAGGTTCATGGGGGTGCACTGCGTCCCAGTAAATGGGCGTCGCGGCTCATGTGCCCATGAAGGCCATGGGGGGCTTGCTGACTTGTGGGTGTGCCATGGCTCTAGAGGGCAAGTCGTGGCCCGCCTCCCCCTGGGACAAGAGGCTGGCAGCTCTGACTTAGGGCGCGCCACAACCCTTAGGGCCAGGTCGTGGCCCGCCTAGGCAGCCATAGCCAAGATTGGTTTTTAGCCTCGGGGAGGCTCGGGGATTGAAACCTAAGCACTCGAGACGAATTCTACTACCCGGTTTAGTAGAATTCGGGGTCCCGGAGGCTTGTATTTGATTCCAAAACATTTAATTGGATTCGATTTTAATAGTTATCCATTGTCACTTCTGACTAGGGTTACCGTTAAGGCTCGGGATTGAGGATCGTGCTCGGGACCACTCCACAACCTCCGTTTAGGACTCGAAGTAAGAAAACTACACCTAAACTATGAATGGGACTGCAATCCCTTGAAAATGAAGATATGTGTTCTGTAACCTGTATATCTATTATGTGTGATGAGAAAGTACGACCTAAGGGAGTCAGGGCTGATGTTGAGCATACTGAACGCAACTCAGGCTAAGCGAGCAGGGATTCACTAAATAACCAAAGGGCTAGACCTAAGGACGCTAACACCTATTTATGTGTATAAAGATTGATTTATATGTTTGTATTAAACCATTATTGTTTCCTAGTTTAGCACTTGTATTCTGCTGTTAATTGAACTGATTGTTCTAAAGTTTACTATGTACACTCTATTGTTATTTATGCTTGTGGATTATGGTTTTTTTGCTGAGCCTTGGCTCATGGGTGCTACATGGTGTAGATAAAGGAAAAGGAAAGATGAACCAACCATGAGTTGGAGAGCTTTGGGAGCGGTGTGTACATCAGCAGCTGCTCGACTGCCACGGCCGAGGGAATTACAGGGACTAGAGCCAAAATTTGTGTTTTTCCATTTAGGCTGCTTCTATTGTATTTCTTTTGAGGTTGTAACCGCCATATAAACATTAATTTTGGGATCCCATGTATCAAACTCTTATTTTAATGAAATTCAACTGGAACCAAACTGGGAAAGACTCTATCAGATCATGGAGATGTTATGGGAAGGAACCTTCAAACTAGCTCAGCTAAGTGGAGAATTGGTTCCACAAACTTGTAACGCTCTACATCTCACGAAGTATCATTAGTAATAGGATGTCTTTGTTAGATTTAATGAGTTTTGTTCTTTGTAAGCCATTTCATTTCATTTGAATTTGAATAATAAAGGGTTGCCACTTATTTTAAACATTGTATCAGTTTTTTCATTTCATTCTTGTAATTTAGCAAGTGTTGATTGTGTAAAAGTGGTATAGGGTATTGTTGACCGCGTTTTTGGCCAACGACGTGTAGACGTCAAAAGCAACAAAAACTTTCAAGAGAAATAAACAACACAAACGATTTTTATAGTGGTTCAGCCCCAATGTATTGGTAATAGCCTAATCCACTTAGAGTTGTGATTATGGATCTGCACTCAAGATCAGATGAACCTGAGTCAACTGAGTTTCTTTAGTGCAGATTACAAGAATACAAGAATTCTCTCAAATACACGTACTCTCTCTTTCTAGAAAATAAGAATTCGAATCAAAAGTTCCCCCATCCTCTTTATGATGCCATAAGCCTTGTATTTATAGGCTCAGGATCGTACAGATGGTATCTCCCCATAATTGGGATATTTTGTTATTCTCATTATATTTAATTTACAATATTATTCATAATATAACAATATACTATATTCATGGGATAAACTGAGAGATTCCCGCACAAGCCAAGACCGATTCTTGTTGAAACCGTTTCTGGGATCTCTTGTGTAGCCCTGCTCTGTCTAGTCGATCCATATCACATTCAGGCTGGTCGGCCAAACTTTCACTGGGCAGACACGCACCTAACTGGGCAGACTTGCCCTTAACTGGGCAGACATGTACTTGGTTGGGCAGACATGCACTTAACTGGGCAGACATGCACTTGGTTGGGCAGACATGCACTTGGCTGGGTAGACATGGTCATGACTGGTCGGACAAGGTCATGCCTGGGCAGACAAACATGTGACTGGTCAGACAAGGTCATGCCTGGGCAGACAAACACATGACTGGTCGGACATGGTCATGCCTGGGCAGACAAACACATGACTAGTCGGACATGGTCATGCCTGGGCAGATAAACATGTGACTGGCCAGTCAAAATTCTTCACTGGTCTACCGGGTCACTCCTAAGCCAGATCACCCAACTATTCCTTGCCATTTGTCATTTCTATTGCCACGTTGTCGAACTCCAATTTTTGGGGATAACATTTGCCCCCCAAGTTTATTATATGATATACTCACATAATAAACTTTTCTTCTAACAAAATGCTTTTGAGGTCATCCAAAAACTTCCATCTGGTCGATAACTTTCACGTAAACCCACGATTGAACTTGTCTTTTGATTTCTTCAAATTCTATTTTTTGATCCTGTTGTAGTATCGACCACGAGTAAGAAAACATGCATGTGCCCCATGCCCTTGAGATTTATTCTCCTTTCGGACCTTATAGCCAATTGGTCATTATTTTTTTGGCCCTTGAATGCATACGTGATAAATGGTTTGTTGGAAAATATGCGTATGTCCAGTCGGCCATTTTCATCTAACCGCTCGGACAATGGGTATGCCCCAAGCTGCTTAGACGGTCACCACCAATTTTCTTGGATGCACGCCTAAGCCACTCGGTCATGCCCAATCCGCTCAGTCACTTGCGCTAACCGATCGGACATGTCAGCTCCAACCACTCGGATGCCAGCTCCAACCGCTCAGACGCCAGCTCCAGCTGCTCGAACATGCCCTTGCCTTGGACACACAGCCAACCGATCGGACGCAGCATGCCACCCCTCGAACGCAGCATGCCACCCTTAAGATGCAGCGCACACCGCTCGAACACGCAGCTCCAGCTGCTCGGATGCCGCCCCCCCGACTGCTCGGCATCCGCTCGATCATCACCCAACCGATCAGGCATATGGCATAGCTACTCAAGCATATGCCTAAAACTTATCTCTCCAAAAACCATCAAAACACCTTGTTTGAATCTCCCAAAAGTATTTTGAGAGATCGATTTCTCTCAATCAATCTTGGGAAAGATTGACTTCTCTTCTCAAAGACATTTTTTCACTACGTAGTATTTACTTTGCATTCATTTGTTCATGTTTGTTTGATTCACTCCAAGGACTCGTTGTTGTTAGTCATGCTCAACAACAGAGTTTCCTACCTGACCAGTGATATATGCTCAGCTGACTAGGGAAGTTGTATCTGCTCTCCCGACCAGGAAAACTTTGCACCTGATCAGCTAAACTTTGTACCTGGCCAGTAGTTTACTCTATTTTCTTGTGAAGACAATCGTTGCTTAGCAGCTTTGATATTTTTCTCGTACAGCCGAGCTGTTGGCATTTATACTTTACTTTTCTTTGTTAACTTCAAACATTCTAAGTCTTTTTAGACTTAAAAAGTTATAAGTTTTTTGTGAATAGTAAAGTCACACTGATGTATGCCTTATATTTTCGCATGAGTACTTAGTTTTCTAACTTAGAAATTCTAGACATTTCATAAGTCCATACTAAGTATACTTTCTCACACTCTTATTGCTCTAACATTTTATGAGCATAATGTTTATTGTCACACGAATATCTGCTTCTAACTTGAAATTTTAAAAAATTCCAAGTTACTTAAGCTTTGTCAAACAAGTTAGCTTAATGGCCTTTTTGGACTTCAAAAATTTACAAGTCAGCCTAAAAAAAAATATATTAACTTGTGCTCTTATTGCCTGTGTTAAATTATATACCAGTATACCCCATGTGCCCCCCAGGTGATTGAGGGTTGAAAGATCCTTAGTCACTTGCTACTTGACCAAATCTGTTCGAGCAGTTAATTACTCGTTAAACACATAGAATATATGGAAAATATTCGTGCAGTTGAACACTGCTTGAACATATCAACCAGTTGAACACTGTCTGATTTTACCGACCAGTTGAACACTGCTTGGATAACTAACACACATGCATATTTGTAGCAAAAATTGACCACGCTGCGCGTATTCTCTTTTATTACTCGTAAATTAAAAAGGACAAAACATGTCTAATAACGAGTCTTAAACAACCAAAATTGTTCAAAAATAAAATGACTGGTTAGCAAATAACCAGCTCATAAACCAAACTTAAATAACAAGTCAAACAACTCGAAATCAAGCTACCACTCTGAAAGCGGTATTTAGAAATAATATATCCTTCGATGCTCGCCACTCTAGTGGTTTCTGATCCTAGTACTCCCGCTCAGCATACCTCTCCCTTGTTTCATTGCTTTCCTCAGCCAGGTGTGGACCTCCACATATAGTGTCTAAGGTAAAGTCCATAGGTCCGGGTTGAAAGGATGGAGATCTTTGTCGTTTGAAACCAGGATTGTTGCTGCCTCCTTCTCCTTGGGGTATCTCTGCCCGGTACTTCCACAACTTGCCTGACCGGAGAAGAAATTATATCTCGTCCTTAAGGTGATTGAATTCATTTGTGTCGTGACCATAATCTCCATGGAAACGACAAAACTTATTCATGTCTCTTTTCCTCATCTCTTTCCTGATGGGTGGAGGTTTCTTGTAGGGAACCTCTTCATGACTAGCAAGATATATTTCCGCTCGGCTAGCCGAGAGAGTGGTGTAGTTAGTGAACTGAGGCTCATACTTGGTTGGCTTTTCATTTGAACTCAACTTTACTTTCTTTTCCTCATGGTGGTCAGACCCGTTATTTCCACGTTTCTTTCCACCATCCTTAGGAGAGTCAGTTGATCCACCCGGATTGTTTATACCATTCTCCTCCTTCTCGATTGCATCATCCAATTTCATATACTTGTCTGCTCGGTCAAGAAATTGTTGAAGTGTTGAAATTGGATTTCTATGTATGTTATCCCACAAAGGGCTCCGATAAGTTATCCCGGCAGATATTGCAACCATCTTCCCCTCGTCTTCTACAGCAGTTGCTCTATTGGCTTCTCTCATGAATCTCTGTATATAATTCTTTAGAGACTCATCTTTTCCTTGTTTGATATCTGCCAAGTGGTTGGCATAAAATGGAGGGGTCTGGGCAGCACTGAACTACCTGCAAAACTCTTTCCTGAAACTCTCCCAAGAAGTGATGGAGTTTGGCTTAAACTTCCAATACCACTCCTGGGCAGTGTCGGACAATGTGGTGGGGAAGAATCTGCACCGATAATCGTCACTTACTCCTAGCAATTCAATCTGGTCCTCAAACTTCCCAATATGTCTGATGGGATTTGTCTTTTCTGTATATACTGGCAGGATCGGTGCTTTATATTTTGCCGGTGGCTAGACTGCTCTAATCCGGGCTCAAAATGGGCTGCCACTCCGGTGGTCTATCGCATCTATCCCGGAAGGTCATTTTGACAAACCTTGCACTGCAGCTACTAGTACATCCAGCTAGGCTTGGATGGCTGGTGCAACTGATGAAGTTCCAAGATCTTGACCGCCTGGTCAGGCATTACCATCTGGTGCGTTGTCGTCAAGTATTTCTACTTGATTGGCAGGGTGGTCCAAATTTTGCCCTTCGACCGGGACGGTCCTCCTCTTGTTGGTGATAACATCCCTTAGATCCTTCCGGGAAGCATGCTCTCCTGCCCGATCGAACACCGTACTTTTCAATTTTTCAGAGGGCTTACTACGCGGGACTTGCGCTCTCCCTCTACGCTGCTGGCCGAGGTATAGTGGAGGCCTTTCGGTATGTCCTGGGCAGTCTTTCCTTCCTTGTTGGTCGTTTCCCTCCTTTTCCTTTGACTGATCAGTGTGATGACTATCAGCCTCATCACGACCATGCCCATCTTTGAATTGTGAAGTCCTCTTCTCTCGAGGAGTCTTAGTCTGATCCTGCCTGGGTGGAGTCTTTTTACTGCCCGACCAGTGACTCCCTGATCTAGAAGTATCTGATCGGTGGCTCCTGGAGGGGATTCTAGAGTGCTCCCTTTGCGTCGAGGCAGTTCTGGATCGGTCCCCATCATTTTCCCGACCAGGGGGGTTACTCCTGCTTCTGCCTGGTCCTCGAGAATCGGCTCTGTCAGTGGTCCTCTGATCAACGTCATTATTTCTTGCTCCCTGGGTGGCTTCTTGTGCTGCGGCTTGAGCATTGGCTTGGGCCAATTGGGTAGCTGCTTCTAGAGCAAGTGCTGCTTCATGATGTCTCTGGTTGACCTCCTCCTGTTGTTGTCTGAGCTCTTCGCTTCTAGCCTCCATATCACGCCTTTGCTGCTCTAACGCGGCTTTCTACCTGGCCATCTCTTCAGCGAACGCCTCCTGTCTGGCGTGGAATTGTGCCATCTCCTCCTGGAAGGCCCCCATGGCTTCCTGGAGTTCTTCGACTTCTGGAGTCACGTCCTCGAGCATGACCCTAGGCTCAGTCTCTTGGGCTTGTGGGCCAGGACCTTCTGATCTAGCAGGCCCTTTAGAGGAGCCTGTCTTCTTGGAGGCTGCATTGGTGCTCTTAGGCGCCATAATACTTCAGGGACCATCTGTCTTTCTCTTCAGGCTCTCAATGAAAGCACCAAAATGTTGACCGCATTTTTGGCCAACGACGTGTAGACGTCAAAAACGACAAAAACCTTCAAGAGAAATAAACGACACAGACGATTTTTATAGTGGTTCAGCCCCAATGTATTGGTAATAGCCTAATCCACTTAGAGTTGTGATTATGGATCTGCACTCAAGATCAGATGAACCTGAGTCAACTGAGTTTCTTCAGTGCAGATTACAAGAATTCTCTCAAATACACGTACTCTCTCTCTCTATATAAAATAAGAATTCGAATCAAAAGTTCCCCCGTCCTCTTTATGATGCCATAAGCCTTGTATTTATAGGCTCAGGATCGTACAGATGGTATCTCCCCATAATCGGGATATTTTGTTATTCTCATTATATTTAATTTACAATAATATTCATAATATAACAATATACTATATTTGTGGGATAAACTGAGAGATTCCCGCACAAGCCAAGACCGATTCTTGTTGAAGCCGTTTCTGGGATCTCTTGCGTAGCCCTGCTCTGTCTAGTCGATCCATATCACATTCAGGCTGGTCGGCCAAACTTTCACTGGGCAGACACACACCTAACTGGGCAGACATGCACTTAACTAGGCAGACATGCACTTGGCTGGGCAAACATGCACTTAACTGGGCAGACATGCACTTGGCTGGGCAGACATGGTCATGACTGGTCGAACAAGGTCATGCCTGGACAGACAAACATGTGACTGGTCGGACATGGTCATGCCTGGGGCAGACAAACACATGACTGGTCGGACATGATCATGCCTGGGCAGACAAACATGTGACTGGCCAGTCAAAATTCTTAACTGGTCTACCGGGCCACTCCTATGCCAGATCATCCAACTATTCCTTGCCATTTTTCATTTCTATTGCCACGTCATCGAACTCCAATTTTTGGGGATAACAGGTATTTATATATTCTGATCGCTTGGGAGGCATATAACCCCTGAACAGTATTTTGAAACATTCGACAAATTTAGGTTAAAATTTGTGCAACTTAGAATTTAGAACATTGAATACACTGTGTCTTCTTAAAGCCTGTGTTTTCAAAGAAATTTTGAATACGAACTAAGTTAAGAAAATTCAAAGCATAATGAACTAAACCCTAGAATTTAACTGGACACAAAAATCTTGGAACTAAACCAAGTTAAAGGCCTGATCCTTAATAGGTATACACGACTAGGCGATCAAACTCTTGGAAATAACTAGGTCTTCGACAAGAGATCAACTGGGCGAGCCATCAGGCAAAAATATCTCGATCTAAAATTACCCCTATAACTATTTGGATGTATAAGGACTTTGAAGGTTCATAAACATAAAAACTTGATAGAAATGGGGGTGAAAAAAAAGATTAGATATAACAGGCTGAAACATATATCAAATATTTTAATAATATGGAGGATAAAAATAAACTCAAGGTAAAGCCCAAATGCAATTGTCTCAACCTAAAAGGTCCAAATACAAAGGGATTAAAGTGCCCAGATGAAAAATAAAAATACGATAGGGCCCTTGTCATCCCTGAGCTCCAGTAACTTGCTTTTGAGAAGACACTTCTTCCTCCTCAACTTCTGATGCAGCTCCTAAAGTCTCTACTCTCTCCGTGGGCTCTTTTGATAATAGGTTCTTGAACTTGGCGAGGTAGCATTCCCAAAGTTCCACATCCAGGAATGAGAAATCCCCTTCTTGGTTTTACGCCCAACACTGATAGAACATTTATTCCATATAGCTCTCTGCTACGATAACATCCTCCTTGGCCTTGGCTTCGACCTTTGCAAGCTTCTGCATGAGGCTGTCGACCTCTACCAGCTTCTGCTTAAGATCGTCGACTTTGAGCTGAAGCTGGACTCGCCACTGGATTACCCCCGAGACTTACACTTTGGAAATTTTCTCGTTCTCCTGGGAGGTCTTCAGGCCGTTGTTAGCCTCATCCAGGGCAACCTTTGCCTCCCCCAAGGCGGTCCTGGCCTCGTCGCTTTCAGCTCGTATCCGAGCAATACCACAAATCAAGGCCATGAAAGACTACAAACAATGATTAAACAAGGTCAGTTTGTTAACACATGGTACTGAAGAAGGAGGACAGGATAAGACTTATGGTTAGAGTCATCCCCAATACAAATTTGAGGATGGTCGCCAAAGGTCTCACCTCTATGGCCTGCAGCTCTTTGGCAATGACAAAGTTCACATGCTTCATCAGATGGTTCACAATCTCCTGAAATGAACTGTAGAGAGGTTTTGGATATTTCCCCACCTCGGTCGAGGAACTGGGATCGTGGTAGTTGGGCCTGTGGCTTGGACGACCTACATGACATGCGAAGGGTCACGAGGAGATGATGGAGGAGCTTCTAGGGTCATGACTACAGTGACCTGGGCTATTTCTGCTTCTGGGCGGAGCTGGCACCCTCGTCTTTCGCAGAAGACCTGGTGGTGAATGGATTTCTTCAACACCCCCTGTGTGTTTACGAAAGGTCCAGTTTTGAAAGCCTCTTTTAGATTCATGTCTTTGTCTGCAGAAGGGCGAGTAGAAGAGTTAGGTTCAAGAAGTGTTAGTCAAAATAATACAAATTAAAAGTAACAGAACAAGAACCCTACCCTTCGAAATAGAGGAGGAAACTATTACGACTAGTTCCAGATTATGGACCGGGCTGGATATAACCTTTAACTCTTGGATTGTTGGGGGAGGGGGAGAGTTTAGCATGACTACTTCATGGGACCTACAAGGTTCGGGCTCCTCATCTTGACTAAGCTCATACTCGGCCTGCCTAATACCCAGGGTAAATGAACCATGAGGCAAGGAATATCATTACAGGAGGTTTGTACAATACTATTAAAAAATGGTGGACCTAAAATGTAATGTATTATCCACTAATTCAGTATATTTGGGGTAGGAAAAATCATGGCGTACGACCAGTTGGTCGACTCATTTGTGTAAGGTCACATTCAAGTTTGGGTCTATAGGATGTCGACTCACAAGCTGCCTCGAATTGAATCAGACTAATTAAAAACTGGCAGTAGCCCGACTTATTTCTCTATCTTGACTACCATAGCCGGAGGTGCCGGCTACTACCCCCGATTCGACACAACCTTGGCCATAATCTTGTCCGCCTTATTTCTTTTTCCCACCAAATATGCGTCCTCCTCTTCTTCCTCAACTGTTAGGAACGAGTTTCCTAATATGCAGCGGAATGGTGGTGTGGTTGGCCTAGTGTACAACAAAAATTTTGTAACATATTTAAACTACCTTTAAATATGCGGATCCATTAATATACATACATTAATCATAAACAAGATAAGGATAGAATTCATACCTCTTGAAGCCTATCAAGTATCATTGCTATCTTTTCGTATTTAGAGCGATCTTCCTATCCAAGTCGCTCCCACGCACTCACACCAAGATCTTCCAAAGCGTTCTCTACACCTCAAGAAATGTGTGGGCACTTGGAGAATGAAGGATAGTTTATTTGTGATTCTACTTGATGTACTCAACTCATGAGATCAAGAGAATAAGCCTGAAAATTGGTTCTTTATTTTCAGGGAGAGAAAACTATCGTTCTATTTTTCACAGAGCGAATAGTCCGAGTTGTCTCACTTCACTGAATATTTTTCTGATTAGTCATACTTAAAAGAAAATATTCAAATTTTAAAAAATAAATCTGTAACCATTTTACAATTTACTTTTTAATTAATTAATTATTCTATTAATGAAAAAAATCCAAAAGCCGATTTTTGAATTATCCATTCATTAATTAATTAAATAAATAAAAATGAAAATCTCATCCCTGAAAATTGCCCTACATGCCACACACAGTCCATGGACTGTGTGTGCACATGTAGCCTCCCTAATTTTAGGGATGTTGTTTTTTTAATTTTTATTTAATTATTTATTCAAACTGTTTTGTCACATAAGATCTAACAACCTGATAACTAATTCAAATTTAAATTAATTATATTATTAATTAATTATCAAATATAATTAATTATTTGAATAAATATTAATCTTTTAAATTCAAATCCTATTTGAACTTATCAGATTATTATCTCCCACTCAAATAAAGATATTTAATTAATTCTACCAATTAATTAAATCCAAAATTTTCGAAAATAAATATTTAATTTATTATAATTTTGAATATTATAATTATTTAATTAAATTTCGAAATTACTTTAATTATTTAATATAATTTTGAAAATTATACAATAATTAAATATTAATTAATTTTGTTAACTACAACTAATTGGTAATTAATTAATTAATCGCTATTATCATATAATTGCATATTTTACCTGAAGAACAAATTTCTTCTTAAATATGTCTTTAAACTATTTTCCCTTCATTTCAACTCTTACCTTGAACATTTTTGATAGAGACGATATGGGGACCTATGGACCTATAATTCCAAGCTCCAATAAATTTGAGATTATTAATTAAACTCTTTAATTAAATAATCTTAATTTATTAATCTCGTGATTATTCCACTATAAATATGAGGCTGCACTCTTGTAATTATAGACATTTCATTTACTTAGTACTTTATAATCATAAAGCGTCCATTGATATAATCATTTCATACAACTTGACCCTCTAATAATGGTTCATAATTAATCGGGAATAAAATTACCATTTTACCCTTTTAATTATCTCTTGTTTCCTTAAGTACCATTGACTCTACTAGTGAAGGTTAATTCATAACTAAATTATGAATTTGAGCTCAATAATCTTTCAGTCCCAAAAGTCAACCCTTAAGACAACCATCATTCAATCTCTTGCGAGAAGGCATAGATTCCATATCTGTACACTATGTCCCCAGCCCTCTACATTAATGAGTTCCCAAAACAAAAGTTTTCAGCCTGATCATTCTGACAGACCCTAACAAGTGAATCAAATAACTCATATAACATAAACAGGAGTTCATAGTAACTTCAGGATTAAGTTCTATTTGTATATGATCATCAGTTGATATATTTAATTGATACTTCAAAATGGTATTTAACTAAGTATTAATAAACATATCTGGTCCAGTTATATATATTCTCTAATATATAAAGCATCTCCACTAAAGTGTCCTACCACACTAGTGATCCAGATCTAGATCACATGTATTCATAATACTAGTGGACCGTGCTTGCAGTAATTAATCTAAAGATTCCATAACTTTATTTTACTGCGAACTATTCAAGTTCATTTATCTCAAACACAATCCTCCCGTACCAATACGTGTTTGAGATCACATATATGAACTTTTGAATTTTCCTGATATTTACTTAATATTATCACAGAATAATATAGTCCATAAAATATATGCATAACAAATTCAATTCATTTATTTATTTCATAAAAACAATGTCTACTACATATGCTTTCAGGGCACATTTCCAACAATCTCCCACTTGCCCTAAAGCAAATGATGCATCTCTCTCATTCCCATGTTTCTTACATGCTCCTTAAAAGATTTTATAGATAAAGTCTTTGTGAAAGGATCTGCAAGATTATGCTCTGAAGCTATCTTCATAACTGCAACATCTCCTCAATGAACTATCTCTCTTAGCAAGTGATACTTCCTCTCGATGTACTTCCTCTCGATGGAGGTCTAAGGGGAAACCTGCTTGTCCTTTCCTTGAGAAGAGGAGCTTGTCACTGTCTTTTTCTTTTGAGGGACCATGACAAAGATTTTAGTTTGCCTGATTACAAAATGAACCATTAGAGGAGACATGGGAATATAACCTAACTATAATAACAGAAGAAATGGCGACCTAAAATTCTACGGCTTATTTACTTTACCTAAGGCATCTACGAGTCAAGTGTAGGCTTAATACACTGAAGTGTGGTCCCATGTGTGTCTCTAGTTCACGCGCCCGAATCTCAGGAAGGTGCTTAAATTTTGGAATTCGTGTGTCGGACGTAATGGTTTTGAAAGGAAGTTTAATGAAAAACCACTCCAATACTGTTACCCTTAAGCTACTGAAAAATGAACCTAAAACTCTTGAGTCTTTAAACCAAGAAATCCAAACGTTCTTCCGCTAAACCCAGAAAACCCGAAAAATAACCCAATTTTTGTGCATTAATTCTAATCCTTCCTAGTGCTACTGTTTTTGGTCTAGTAAAATCCTAAAGTAAACTTGTACAGAATCAAAGTAAGGAAAAAGCACTGGAAAATTTGATAAAACTTATTGAAAAATGAGAAATGAAATTTAAACCACGGATGAGCATACTTACAAATTGTTTTCTTGATTGATGAGTGAAGGAAGAACAAAAAATGCCTGAAAAACCCAAGTGTGAGGGTCAAAGAATTTCAGGGAAGCAAAGGATTTCAGAGTGTTTGAATATTTTATGAAGAAGAGAGATAAAAGGGAAATTTCAAATGCAAAGTTTGCTAGGCACATAATTTTCTCGTCTATTTATACGTAAACTTTGTGGACAAATCTGATTTGCACAATTAAAGCAAGAAGATATCCGAAGGTCAGAATTAAGCAAACCAAACGACGACAAAAAATTGACAAGAAAACTGTCATTGTACTCGAAACTCGAACACGCACCTATAACAAGCAGACGCGTGTCCCGTACTCGAGTGAGAGGGTGGGTATGTTTTCTCATGACAGAAGCCAAAAAGCCCCTACTATGCATGTCAGAAGTGACGTCATACACGAGCAGGAGCTTCGGGGGAAAATATTGTACCCTAAAAAAACACTAGCTCAACTATCTAGCTTGGGGTACAGTTGGCGCGAAATAAATAAATGAGACAAGCCTTTAGAGATGTTTAGTTAACTCCAGACCAAACAGCTAGAGGCTATGTCACTGATTCCAGAACAACAAAGGATCTTCCAGACCATTGGAGATGCAAATGACAGAGATCGAGGTACCCAACATCCAGATCACATGTAGCAAGCCCGAACATTATATAATTCAAGCCATCCAATTCCTATCATGTCCAGCTTGAGAATAACATTTAGATCGGGGGGGTTCAACAACGCACATGGGAGAATCCCAACAGACTGGGATGCCTGATATGAACAATAAATTCATGCAATTTTTATATACAATTACTGATTGATGTCAATGGTAATAAGCTTAATTAAGATATTTAATTTTCCATTAATATGTAAAGTTACCCAATATTTTACATTACCATTTATTGTAAGGTTACCAATATTGTCCACCATAATTCCTATATATACAAGGGGAATGCACAAAAAAAGTGACCGACATTCTGTACGCAAAAACACTGCTAAAATTTTCATAAACAATTTTGTCTAGGGTTCCTAAACACATCAATAATAGTGACTAGTGGGATAGGTGGATTTTATCTACTGAACCACGTAAATTGTGGGTGTTTTTATAATTCCTTACTTTCAGTTTACAGTAAACTTATTCTCTCCATTTCAGATTTCTAAATCCCTTGTTGACGAAAAACTGCATCAACAGAGGACTTTCCAAATAAGGTACGACTAATTTCAACAAACAGCCCAGGCACGAGTTCGAACCCTGGCAAAGTTGTAGCAAATGCAACCGATGCCATCCAGGTGAGTGTAACTAAAGGGCGTGCTATACTTGTGGAAAGCTTGTAAATTCTCAACATATTGAACAAATTCAGAAAATAATGATGGGAATGATAAGCAGAAGCAAGTAGGAGCGCTGCCGCGAGTTTATGCCCTTACACAATGCGATAAAGGGGCACACCGTCTGAGATGGTTTCAGGTCAAATTTCTATTCCTCAAACCTCTACTTATGCATTAATGGATAATGGAGCATCACATTTGATCATAGCAATTTGTTTAGTTAAGAAATTACATTGAATGCCTGAACCTATATCGAACATTTGTGGTGTATCTTTACCTTTGGAAAAGAAAAAGGTAGTGCGAATTTTGATTAGAGGTGTACCCGTAAGGTAGATGGACGCGAGCTAATTGTTTATTTGTTAGTTCTTGACTTACGTGAATATGACGTCATATTTGGTATGAATTGGTTAACCAAATATGGGGATGTAATAAATTGCAAACAAAGGAAGGTAATATTTTCCCTTGTAGGTGAAGAACCGTTCGAGTTTAAAGGCTAGTCTCGAGAGAAAAAAAGGTCATTCATTGATAAATGAGTTTTGGACTCATTTTAGTGTGTATTGTTAGGTAGTGTTTTAGTGAATTCGGGTTATTTAGTTCTATATTACGCTTGTTTTGGATTGTTTTTAGGTTTTGAAGGATGAGGGACACATTGGGACAAAAAGGGGATAAAATTTGACAAAATGACTAAAATCAGTCGAGAACTAGAATTCTAATGAGGAAGTGTGACCGGGCTACGGCACAACACGGCCGAGCTAATATGTTGGAAAAGATTAATTTCTGCAGAATCTGTATGAAGGGGATCTTGGCCATATGACTTGGGGAAAACATAGGGTTTTGTATATTTATAGTAAGGATACCAATATTGTCCACCATAATTCCCTATATATACAAGGGGAATGGACAATAAAAATGACCGACATTCTGTATGCGAAAAGTCTGCTAAAATTGTCATTAAAAATTTTGTCTAGGGTTCCTAAATAGATCAATAATAGTGACTCGTGGGCTAGGTGGATTTTAACTACTGAACCACGTAAATTGTGGGTGTTTTTTTACTTCTTTACATTCGGTTTATAGTAATCTTATTCTCTCTATTTCAGATTTCTAAATCCTCTGTTGACGAAAAACCGCATCAACAGAGGACTTTCCAATTAAGGCACGACTAGTTTCAACAAACAGCCCAGGCGCGAGTTCGAATCCTAGAAAATTTGTAGCAGATGCAACCGATGCCATCCAAGTGAGTGTAATTAAAGGGCGTGCTATACTTGTGGAAAGCTTGGAAATTCTCTGGAGATTGAACAAATTCAGACAATAATGATGGGAACGATAAGCAGAAGCAAGTAGGAGTGCTGCCACGAGTTTATGCCCTTACACATTGCGATAAAGGGGCACACCGTCTGAGATGGTGTCAGGTCAAATTTCTATTCCTCAAACCTCTACTTATGCATTAATGGATACTAGACCGTCACATTCGTTCATAGCTATTTGTTTTGAATTGAAATTACATAGAATGCATGAACCTATACCGAACATTTGTGGTGTATCTTTTCCTTTTGAAAAGGACATGCTAGTGCGAATTTTGATTAGAGGGGTACCCGTAAGGTAGTTGAATGCGAGCTAATGGTTTATTTGTTGGTACTTGACTTACGTGAACAAGTGTCATATTTGGTATGGATTGGTTAACAAAATATGGGGCCGTAATAAATTGCAAACATTGGAAGGTAATATTTTTCTTTGTAGGTGAAGAACCGTTCGAGTTTAAAGGCACGTCTCGAGAGAAGAAAAGGTCATTCATTGATAAACGAGTTTTAGACTCATTTAAGTGTGTATTGTTAGGTATTTTTTTAGTGAATTCGGGTTATTTAGTTCTATTTTACGCTTGTTTTGGTTTGTTTTTAGGTTTTGACAGATGAGGGACACTTTGGAACGAAAAGGGGTGAAAATTTGACAAAATGACCAAAATCTGTCAAAAACAGGAATTCTAATGAGGTAGTGTGACCGGGCGAGGGCACAACACGGCCTAGCTAATATGTTGGAAAAGATGAATTTCTGCAGAATCTATATGAAGGGGATCTTGGCCATTTGACTTGGGGAAAACATAGGGTTTTTTATATTTATAGTAAGGTTACCAATATTGTCCCCCATAATTCCCAATATATACACGAGAACGGACAATAAAAGTGGCCGACATTCTGTAAGGAAAACGTTTGCTAAACTTGTCATAAAAAAATTATTCAAGGGTTTAAACAGATCAATAATAGTGACTCGTGGGCTAGGTGGATTTTAACTACTAAACCACATAAATTGTGGGTGTTTTTATACTTCTTTACATTCGGTGTACAATAAGCTTATTCTCTCTATTTGAGATTTCTAAGTCCCTGTTGAGGAAAAACCGCATCAACAGAGGACTTTCCAAATAAGGCACGACTAGTTTCAACAAACAGCCCAGGCGCGAGTTCGAATCCTGGAAAATATGTAGCAGATGATACCGATGCCATCCAGGTGAGTGTAATTAAAGGGCGTGCTATACTTGTGGAAAGCTTGGAAATACTGTGGAGATTGAACAAATAAGACAATAATGATGGGAACGATAAGCAGAAGCAAGTAGGAGCGTTGCCACGAGTGTATGCCCTTACACAATACGATAAAGGGGCACACCGTCTGAGATGGTGTCAGATCAAATTTCTATTCCTCAAACCTTTACTTATGCATTAATGGATACTAGAGCTTCACATTCGTTCATAACTATTTGTTTTGTTAAGAAATTACATAGAATTCCTGAACCTATACCGAACATTTGTGGTGTATCTTTACCTTTGGAAATGGACATGGTAGTGCGAATTTTGATTAGAGGTGTACTCGTAAGGTAGCTGGACGCGAACTAATGGTTTAATTGTTAGTTCTTGACTTATGTGAATATGACGTCATATTTGGTATGGATTGGTTAACCAAATATGGGGCCGTAATAAATTACAAACATAGGAAGGTAATATTCTCCCTTGTAGGTGAAGAACTGTTCGAGTTTAAAGGCACGTCTTGAGAGAAGAAAAGGTCATTCATTGATAAATGAGTTTTAGACTCATTTTAGTGTGTATTGTTATGTAGTGTTTTAGTCAATTCGGGTTATTTAGTTCTATATTACGCTTGTTTTGGTATGTTTTTAGGTTTTGAAGGATGAGGGACACTTTGGAACGAAAAGGGGTGAAAATTAGACCAAATGACTAAAATCAGTAGAAAACTGGAATTCTAATGAGGTAGTGCGACGGGGATGGGCACAACACGACCGAGCTAATATGTTGGAAAAGATGTATTTCTGCAGAATCTGTATGAAGGGGATCTTGGCCATTTGACTTGGGGGAAACATAGGGTTTTTTATATTAATAGTAAGGTTACCAATATTGTCCACCATAATTCCCTATATATACAAGCGGAATGGACAAAAAAAGTGGCCGACATTCTGTAAGTCTGCTAAAATTGTCATAAACAATATTGTCTAGGGTTCCTAAACAGATCAATAATAGTGACTCGTGGGCTAGGTGGATTTTAACAACTAAACCACGTAAATTGTGGGTGTTTTTATACTTCTTTACATTCGTTTTACAATAAGCTTATTCTCTCTATTTGAGATTTCTAAGTCCCTCGTTGAGGAAAAACCACATCAACAGAGGACTTTCCAATTAAGGCACGACTAGTTTCAACAAACAGCCCAGGCGCGAGATTGAATCCTGGAAATTATGTAGCAGATGCAACCGATGCCATCCAGGTGAGTGTAATTAAAGGGCGTGCTATACTTGTGGAAATCTCGGAAATTCTCCTGAGATTGAACAAATTCAGAGAATAATTATGGGAACGATAAGCAGAAGCAAGTAGGAGCGTTGTCGTGAGTGTATGACCTTACACAATGCGAAAAAGGGGAACACCTTCTGAGATGGTGTCCGGTCATATTTCTATTCCTCAAACCTCTACTTATGCATTAATGGATACTGGAGCATCACATTCGTTCATAGCTATTTGTTTTGTTAAGAAATTACATAGAATGCCTGAACCTATACCGAACATTTGTGGTGTATCTATACCTTTGGAAAAGGACATGGTAGTGCAAATTTTGATTAGAGGTGTACCCGTAAGGTAGATGGACGCGAGCTAATTGTTTATTTGTTAGTTCTTGACTTACGTGAATATGACGTCATATTTGGTATGAATTGGTTAACCAAATATGGGGATGTAATAAATTGCAAACAAAGGAAGGTAATATTTTCCCTTGTAGGTGAAGAACCGTTCGAGTTTAAAGGCTAGTCTCGAGAGAAAAAAAGGTCATTCATTGATAAATGAGTTTTGGACTCATTTTAGTGTGTATTGTTAGGTAGTGTTTTAGTGAATTCGGGTTATTTAGTTCTATATTACGCTTGTTTTGGATTGTTTTTAGGTTTTGAAGGATGAGGGACACATTGGGACAAAAAGGGGAAATTTTTTGACAAAATGACTAAAATCAGTCGAGAACTAGAATTCTAATGAGGAAGTGTGACCGGGCTACGGCACAACACGGCCGAGCTAATATGTTGGAAAAGATTAATTTCTGCAGAATCTGTATGAAGGGGATCTTGGCCATATGACTTGGGGAAAACATAGGGTTTTGTATATTTATAGTAAGGATACCAATATTGTCCACCATAATTCCCTATATATAAAAAGGGGAATGGACAATAAAAGTGGCCGACATTCTGTATGAAAAAAGTTTGCTAAAATTGTCATAAACAATTTTGTCTTGGTCTCCTAAACAGATCAATAATAGTGACTCGTGGGCGAGGTGGATTTTAACTACTGAACCACGTAAATTGTGGGTGTTTTTATACTTCTTTACATTCGGTTTATAGTAATCTTATTCTCTCTATTTCAGATTTTTAAGTCCCTTGTTGACGAAAAACCGCATCAATAGAGGACTTTCCAATTAAGGCACGACTAGTTTCAACAAACAACCTAGGTGCAAGTTCGAATCCTGGAAAATTTGTAGAAGATGCAACTGATGCCATCCAGATGAGTGTAATTAAAGGGCATGGTATACTTGTGGAAAGCTTGGAAATTCTCCAGAGATTGAACAAATTCAGACAATAATGATGGGAACGTTAAGCAGAAGCAAGTAGGAGCCCTGCCACAAGTTTTTGCCCTTACACATTGCGATAAAGGGACACACCGTCATAGATGGTGTCAGGTCAAATTTCTTTTCCTCAAACCTCTATTTATGCATTAATTTATACTGGAGCATCACATTCGTTCATAGCGATTTGTTTTGTTAAGAAATTACATAGAATTCCTGAACCTATACCAAACATTTGTGGTGTATCTTTACCTTAGGAAAAGGAAATGGTAGTGCGAATTTTGATTAGAAGTGTACCTGTAAGGTAACTGGATGCGAGAAAATGGTTTATTAATTAGTACTTGACTTACGTGAATATGACGTCATATTTGGTATGGATTGGTTAACAAAATATGGGGCCGTAATAAATGGCAAACATAGGAAGGTAATATTTTCCCTTTCAGGAGAAGAACTGTTCGAGTGTAAAGGCACATCTCGAGAGAAGAAAAGATCATTCATTGATAATCGAGTTTTAGACTCATTTTAGTGTGTATTGTTAGGTAGTGTTTTAGTCAATACGGGTTATTTAGTTCTATTTTATGCTTGTTTTGGTTTATTTTTAGGTTTTGAAGGATGCGAGACGCTTTGGAACGAAATGGGGTGAAAATTTGACAAAAAGGCAAAAATTAAACGAAAACTTGAATTCTAATGAGGTAGCGCGACCGGCCTAGGGCACAACACGGCTGAGCTAATATGTTTGAAAAGATGAATTTCTGCAGAATCTGTATGAAGGGAATCTTGGCCATTTGACTTGGGGAAAACATAGGGTTTTGTATATTTATAGTAAGGGTACCAATATTGTCCACCAAAATTCCCTATATATACAAGGGGAATGGACAATAAAAGTGGCCGACATTCTGTATTTAAAATGTCTGCTAAAATTGTAGTAAACAATTATGTCTAGGGTTCCTAAACAGATCTATAATAGTGACTCATGGGCTAGGTGGATTTTAACTGCTGAACCACGTAAATTGTGGGTGTTTTTATACTTCTTTACATTCGGTTTACAGTAGGCTTATTCTCTCTATTTCAGATTTCTATGTCCCTTGTTGACGAAAAACCGCATCAACAGAGGACTTTCCAATTAAGGCACGACTAGTTTCAACAAACAGCCCAGGCGCGAATTCGAATCCTGGAAAATTTGTAGCAGATGCAACTGATGCCATCCAGGTAAGTGTAATTAAAGGGCATGCTATACTTATGGAAATCTTGGAAATTCTCCAGAGATTGAACAAATTCAGACAATAATGATGGGAACGATAAGCAGAAGCAAGTAGGAGAGCTGCCACGAGTTTATGCCCTTTCACAATGCAATAAAGGGGCATACTGTCTGAGATGGTGTCAGGTCAAATTTCTATTCTTCAAACCTCTACCTATGCAATAATGGATACTGGAGCGTCACATTTGTTCATAGCTATTTGTTTTGTTAAGAAATGACATCGGATCCCTGAACCTATACAAAACATTTGTGGTGTATCTTTACCTTTGGAAAAGGACATTACGAATTTTGATTAGAGGTGTACCTGTAAGGTAGCTGGACACGAGCTAATGGTTTATTTGTTAGTACTTGACTTACGTGAATATGACATCATATTTGGTATGGATTGGTTAACCAAATATGGGGCCGTAATAAATTGAAAACATAGGAAGGTGATATTTTCCCTTGTAGGTGAAGAACCATTCGAGTTTAAAGGCACGTCTCGAGAGAATAAAAGGCCATTCATTGATAAACAAGTTTTAGACTCATTTTAGTGTGTATTGTTAGGTAGTGTTTTAGTCAATTCAGGTTATTTAGTTCTATTTTACGCTTGTTTTGGTTTACTTTTAGGTTTTGAAGGATGCGAGACGCTTTGGAACGAAAAGGGCTGAAAATTTGACAAAAAGGAAAAAGTTAGTCGAAAATTGGAATTCTAATGATGTAGCACGACTAGGCAGGGGCACAACACGGCCAAGCTAATTTGTTGGAAAATATGAATTTCTGCAGCATTTGTATCAAGGGGATCTTGGCCATTTGACTTGGGGAAAACATAGGGTTTCGTATATTTATAGTAAGGTTACCAATATTGTCCACCATAATTCCCTATATATACAAGGGGAATGGACAGTAAAAGTGATCGACATTCTGTATGCAAAAAGTCTGCTAAAATTATCCTAAACAATTTTGTCTAGGGTTCCTAAATAGATCAATAATAGTGACTCGTGGGCTAGGTGGATTTTTACTACTGAACCACGTAAATTGTGGGTATTTTTATACTTCTTTACATTCGGTTTACAGTAATCTTATTCCCTCTATTTCAGATTTCAAAATCCCTTGTTGACGAAAAACCTCTTCAACAGAGGACTTTCCAATTAAGGCACGACTAGTTTCAACAAACGGCCCAGGCGCGAGTTCGAATCCTGGAAAATTTGTAGCAGATGTGACCGATGCCATCCAGGTGAGAGTAATTAAAGGGCATTCTATACTTGTGGAAAGCTTTGAAATTCTCCAGAGATTGAACAAATTCAGACAATAATGATGGGAACGATAAGCAGAAGCAAGTAGAAGCCCTTCCAATAGTTTATGCCCTTACAAAATGCGATAAAGGGGCACACCGTCTGTGACGGTGTCAGGTCAAATTTATATTCCTCAAACCTCTACTTATGCATTAATGGATACTGGAGCGTAACATTCGTTCTTAGCTATTTGTTTTGTTACGAAATTACATAGAATGCCTGAACCAATACCGAACATTTGTGGTGTATCTTTACCTTTGGAAAAGGACATGGTAGTACGAATTTTGATTAGAGGTGTACCCGTAAGGTAGCTGGACGTGAGCTAATGGTTTATTTGTTAGTACTTGACTTACGTGAATATGACGTCATATTTGGTATGGATTGGTTAACCAAATATGGAGCCGTAATAAATTGCAAACCTAGGAAGGTAATATTTTCCCTGGTAGGTGAAGAACCATTCGAGTATAAAGGCACGTCTCGAGAGAAGAAAAGGTCAATCATTGATAAACGAGTTTTAGACTCATTTTAGTGTGTATTGTTAGACAGTGTTTTATTCATTTCGGGTTATTTATTTCTATTTTACCCTTGTTTTGGTTTGCTTTTAGGTTATGATGGATGCGAGACGCTTTTGAACAAAAAGTGGTGAAAATTTGACAAAAAGACAAAAATTATTCAAAAACTTGAATTCTAATGAGGTAGAGCGACCGGGCTAGGGCACAACACGGGTGAGCTAATATGTTGGAAAATATGAATTTCTGCAGAATTTGTATGAAGGGGATCTTTGTCATTTGACTTGGGGAAAACATAGGTTTTGTATATTTATAGTAAGGTTACCAATATTGTCCACCATAATTCCCTATATATACAAGGGGAAAGGACATTAAAAGTGACCGACATTCTGTATGCAAAAAGTCGGCTAAAATTGTCACAAACAATTTTGTCTAGGGTTCCTAAATAGATCAATAATACTGACTCGTGGCCTAGGTGGATTTTAACTACTGAACCCCTTAAATTGTAGGTGTTTTTATACTTCTTTACATTCGGTTTACAGTAAGCTTATTCTCTCTATTTCAGATTTATAAATCCCTTGTTGACGAAAAACCGCATCAACAGAGGACTTTCCAATTAAGGTATGACTTGTTTCAACAAACTGCCCAGGCGCGAGTTCGAATCCTGGAAAATTTGTAGCAGATGCAACTAATGCCATCCAGGTTAGTGTAATTAAAGGGCGTGCTATACTTGTGGAAAGCTTGGAAATTCTCCAGAGATTGAGCACATTCAGACAATAATGATGGGAACGATAAGCAGAAGCAAGTAGGAGCGCTGCCACGAGTTTATGCCCTTACACAATGCGATAAAAGGGCACACCGTATGAGATGGTGTCAGGTCAAATTTCTATCCCTCAAACCTCTACTTTTGCATTAATAGATACTGGAGCATCACATTCGTTCATGGCTATTTGTTTTGTTAAGAAATTACATAGAATGGCTTAACCTATACCGAACATTTGTGGTGTATCTTTACCTTTGGAAAAGGACATGGTAGTGCGAATTTTGATTCGAGGTGTGCTCGTAAGGTAGCTGGACGCGAGCTAATGGTTTATTTGTTAGTACTTGACTTACGTGAATATGACATCATATTTGGTATGTATGGATTAGTTAACCAAATATGGGGCCGTAATAAATTGCCAACATAGGAAGGTAATATTTTCCCTTGTAGGTGAAGAACCATTCGAGTTTAGAGGCGCGTCTCTAGAGAAGAAAAGGTCATTCATTGATAAAACGAGGTTTAGACTCATTTTAGTGTGCATTTTTAGGTAGTGTTTTAGTCAATTCGGGTTATTTATTTCTATTTTACGCTCTTTTTTGGTTTGTTTTTAGGTTTTGAAGGATGAGGGACGCTTTGGAATGAAAAGGGGAGAAAATTTGACAAAAAGACAAAAATCAGTCAAAAACTGGAATTCTAATGAGGTAGCGCGACCGAGCTAGGGCACAACACGGCCGAGCTAATATGTTGGAAAAGATGAATTTCTGCAGAATTTGTATGAAAGGGTTCTTGGTCATTCGACTTGTGGAAAACATAGGGTTTTGTATATTTATGCGATTTTTATAAGAATAACCAAATTTTTCAGAGCCTTAGACTTGGAAAGGACGGCTAGAAGCTCAGTGGAGAGGATTGGATCGCTTTAGAGTTGTTCTTTCTTCTATCATTTTTAATTATGTTTTATTTTAATTTAATGGATGTTAACTCCATGATTATGAACTAAGTTAATTTATAGGGTTTTAATGTATTCTCTTGATACTTTATTATTGGTTAATGCATTTTCTATGATTAATTTTTTTTGAATGTGATCTATTTAATTTTTGCTTAATGAATGTGAATAATTTTACATCGTTATTTGCAATATTTATGAGTTTAATTAAAAACGAGAGAGGTGAGAATCAAATATGCTATTGTTGAATAGACATAGATTTCGATATAGGATGAGAGTACCTATGTTGTTTGTGTAGCTTTTATGAATTCTATTCTTAATGCTTGCCTTACGTTTGGAATTTATCAAAGAGATGTAAAAAATGTGCATATAGGTTGAGAGATTTATATATCCTAGTAAGAATATATATTTCTTTAGTAAATCCGCTATCACAATAAGAGAAAGAATAATGGAAATTGTATTGATTAAGTAATAAAGTGGAAAGATGATGAAATTATATACCCTAGCTTTACATCCATTGAATTAATTCACTTTTATTTTGTTTTGTTATTTGTTAATTGTTTGTTGTGTCAATTCTTGCATTTGTTTTTTATATTCTTGAATTTAAGTTTTATTGGCCAAATAGAATTAGGAAGTTAATTATTGGTAGTTAATAACAATCTCTGTGGGACGATACTCTGTTTATAACTTTTATTACTTGGTTACAATGTATACTTGCACATTGAAATTATTGCAACAATCATCTCAGCAACGAGGGCAAAGAAAATGCTAGACGACAGATGCATTGAGTACTTGGAATGTATCATCGACAAGAGAAAGGAGATGAAATCTCAACCTACGGATGTACTAGACGTGTGAAAATTTCATGAGGTGTTTCCCGAGGATCTTCTAGGAATTCCTCTGCATCGAGAAATAGTGTTCGAGATCAAAGTAGTTCCAAGAACGACACCAATTTCAAATGCAACGTATCGGACGGTGCCTGCCAAACTTAAGAAACTGTAAACACAACTGTAGGAACTGCCAATGATAATTTCATGTGACCAAGTCACTCTCCGTGGGGAGCTCCAGTTTTATTCGTGAAAAAGAAGGACATTTCGATGAGGATGTTTATAGATTATTGAGAGTTCAATAAAGTGAGCACAAAGAATAGATATCCTAGATTGACAATCTTTTCATTCAGTTGCATGGAGCGTCACTATTTTCAAAGATAGATTTGAGGTCAGACTATCATCAGCTTAAAGTGATGGAGTCGGACATACAAAAGATGACCTTCTAAACGCCCTACGGTCACTATGATTTCATAGTTATGTCTTTTTGACTTACCAATGCGCCTGCAGCATTCATGGATCTCATCAATTGGGTATTTCATGAGTATCTGGATAATTTTGTCACCATGTTTATTAACAGTATTTTGATACCAGGAGGAGCATGCAAAACATTTGGAGCTAGTTCTGTAGGAAGAAAAACTATACGCAAAATTCTCAAAGTGCGAATTTTTGTTGGAAAAGGTGAATTTCCTAGGACATGTAGTGTCTGGAGACAAAATATTGATTGATCCCGCCAAGATCGAGGCCATGAATCGATGGCAACCTCCAAATAATGCACATGAGTTTTGGAGTTTTCTCGTATTGGCAAGGTATTATAAGAGATTCGTGGAACAACTTAAAAATAGCCACTCCTCTAACCGCTCTGACCCACAAGAGCACAATATTTGAATGGATGAAAAATTGTGAGAAGTGTTTTCACGACATGAAAATGAGGTTGACGATGGCTCCAAAACTAACTATCCCTAATGGTAGGGAGGGAAATGCAATTTATAACGATACATTAGGACAAGGACTAGGATCAACTTTAATGCAACATATCAATTTGATTGCTTATGTGTCATGAAAATTGAAGAACTATGAAAATAATTATCCTATACATGATTTGGAACTGGTGTCTTTGGTGTTCACGCTCTAAGTCTGGAGACATTATCTGTATGGGATACATTGCAAAATTTATACTGACCACATAAGCCTAAAATATTTCTTCACTCATAAAGAAATAAACATGAGGAAGTGTCGATGGCCAGAATGATTCAATGATCATGACTGTGATATTTTGCACCACCCCAGAAGAGCGAATAAGGTGGTGGATGCCTTAAGTCGACCACCTGTAACTTATGTGATGACTATACGAGAAATTTTGCAAAACCTAAGAAATGATATCTCCACCATAGATATAGAGATCGTAGTCGACAAATTATCAAATTTGTCTCTATAAGTGACCATCATGGAAGTTATTCAAGGTGGACAACTGGGTGATCCATGGTTAGAAGGGATCAAGCATGAAGTGATTAAAGATATTCGACCAAGATTTCATATCTCAAAAGATGGGGTGCTTGGGTTCAAGGGTAGAATCTGTGTTCCTAATGACGTGGAAATCAAGAAAAAAATCTTAAACGAGAAACATGATACTCCTTATGCCATGCACACGAGTATTTAAAAAATGTACCAGGACTTGTGAAAGTATTTCTGGTAGCCAGGAATGAAGAAGGATATTGTGGAATACATGACTCACTATCTAACATGCAAATAGACTTAGACAGAATACCAAAGGCCAGACAGACTACTACAACCATTGGAGATACCTGAGTTGAAGTGGGAGATTATTACGATGGATTTTGTCACAGGTTTACCAACCACTCCGGAAGGGAAAAATACGATTTTCGTCATCGTAGATAGATTGACTAAATCGACGCATTTCTTGCCAATTAAAATAAGTTACTCCATGGATAAGTTGGCATATATATATATAGTAGTAGTTGTGAGACTGTCGGGAGTATTGACATCCATCGTATCCGACCGCGACAGTCATTTCATTTTGGTATTTTGGAAGAGAATAAAAATGGGATCTGGAACTAGGATAAAGTTTAGCACTTCCTTTCACCCATAAATAGACGGTCAAAGCGAACAGACGATTCGAACCCTGAAAAATAAGTTGAGAGCCTACGTTCTCGATTTTCATAGGTCGTGGAATGAGAAACTTCCATTGAGCTCTTTTATAACAACATCTATCATGATTCGATCAAGATGGTTCTATATTAAGCACTCTATGGGAGGAAATGTAAATAACCCTTTCATTGGCATGAAGACGGTGAAAGAAAATTTTTGGGATCTTGCAAAGTCGATCAAGTCACTGAACATATCCATAAGATACTGAAAAGTTTACAAACTTCGGTTGATTGATAACGCAAATACGATGACCAACGAAGGAGACCTATTGTGTAATTTTTAAACAACGCAAGTGCATGCTATCACAACAAGTAATAAAGTGTAAATAGAGTGTCGATCCCATAGAGAATTTATCAATAAAGATTTGTGAAGTACTAAAATTAAGTCTTCAGATTTTTATCCAAAAAATAATAGAATAAAAAACTACAGAAAATTAAAATAAGTAATTTGAAAATAATAATAAATGAAATTTTAGAGAAACCTAGGATTACAATTTTCCCTCAAGATGTCACTTGAACATAATTATTCTCACTTAATTCTATCAATCAATAGAAGATGTTAACCAAGAATCGACAAATATTCACAAGGCTCACTCTATGGTCATGCAAAAATATCTTATCTAAACAATTATCTATATACCTATGATGATCAAATTAGCATAAAATTTATTAAGCAAAGCTTCTCAAAATGGTTATGCATGCCACATAGGTATATTCATATCCTATGTGAAAGTCATAGATTTTACTCACTAATCATAAATCATTCTATTCATGGTCAAGCACATAATTCCCTTTTCCATGTTCTTTAAGGTTCCCTAGTCAATCTAATTAAGTTCCAATTAATCAGAAGCATTACGCATAGAATAGAATGAACAACTTAATATTGAATTCAGAATTAAGATCAAATAACAAATTCTAGCTACATAAAAAGGTCCAATCGAAATCCTAGAATAAGAAAATTGTTAATGATAAGACTAGTGTAAACCACATAAAATATCACAATTAAATTCAACATCATGGAGTTTACAAGAAAAATCAAAAGAAAAGAATATAAGAGATGAAAACTCTTGGTAGAAAACGCCTCGATTCTTCAAATCTTGATTCTCCTCTCTCTGTTTCTCACTCTAGGTCTTTTGAATTTGTTTCTCTCTATAAAAGTCTTCCAAAATTCGTGCTCCTCCAAGCCCTTTATAGCCTAGGTCGGAATTTGCAAGACAATGAGCAAAAAGAGTAGCTTCCCCTTTTATGAATTTTCGCTCAGCGTCGTGACACTAACTCTGGCGATCGCGATGCTGAATGCTGATTCTTCACTAAATGCCTTCTTTCTTCCTTTTTCTTGCATTTCTTTTGCTTGCATCGAGACTCAAAACTACAAATCATGGTCAAATTAAGTAAAATAAACTATAAAACATTAACAAAAAATAAGTTCTAAAGTACTAAATTATAGTGTTAACACACTATATCAAATAACCCCAAACTTAAGGATTTGCTAGTAACGAGCAAACAAAACTAAAGACAAAGAAAGTAGATGTCAATAAACATGCCTCAAAGATTGCATAATTTACATTGTTCAAAACCAAACAAATGTTACAATGTGAGGATATTGCTTCACAAACTTTCTTGACAATCTTGATGAATTCCTAAAGTGTGTGTATGTGTACAACCTTTCATATAAAGTTACTTTCACTACCTAAAAAGGTTTTTGCAGACATTCAGTCTGATAAGATCTCTATAATATCGATATTGTTTCATTTTCATTTACTTATATGACTCCATAGCTTGATTTTCAATCATTTTTCCACTAATGTAAGCATAGGCAATAATAAAGATCAAAAGATCTTTTATTGGTTGTAACATTAGGCATGGGTTTTGTCTTATGAAAGAAATGATAGATATGACAAAAAAATAAGAGATTATCATGAAATTATTTTAAGATTCAAGTCATCAACTCAATTCATGGGAAATAAATTTCTCTTTGAAATTTGTTAAACTTTTTTTTTTCAACTTGAAATAATTTTCCCCAACATTTCTTCTTTTATTTTTTCAACCTTTCTTTATATATCTATATTTTTTCTCCTTAGAACACCCCAAACTTCTTTATTACACTTCTTTTCCTTCTATTTTTTTTGTTTTTTAAGAGCGTCACGACACTGAGCGCTCGTGTCGTGATCCTACACTCTGTAAGTTTAAACTTTGTCTCGTATTTATAGCATCGTGACACCAACCCCCCCCCCCCCCCCCCAACTTATTTCTTGAATTTCCCCCCTTTACATATATATATATATATATATTTTTAAGCAAACAAGATTTTCATGAATTATCTCTCAAAAAAGGGACAAGATAGTGTTTGAGGCTTAAAAATGGTCAGATAATATGGCTAAATCAAAGAAAATATCGAACATAACATTAAGGCTCAAAGGGCTAACTACGGATACAATTATCAAAGGTAAGCTTGATTGGCTCAAACGATTCAAAAACTATGCCTAAATGATCTCTTTAATATTGTCTTGCCTAGGATTTCGCCTCAAGACTCAATCAATCAAGTTCTAGAGTCAATCAGATCACAAAACTTATAGAAAATTAAGTAGAGTGTCGATCCCACATAGAGTATATCACTAAAGATTTCTTAAGTACTAAAATTATGTCTTCTTGCTATTACTTAAACAATAATAGAATTAAAAACTAAAGAAAATTAAAACAAGAAATTTAAAAATAACTATTAATCAAATTTTAGAGAAACATAGGATTACAATTTTCCCTCGATATTTCACTTGAACATAATTATTCGCACTTAATTCTATCAATCAATACAAGATGTTAACCAAGAATCCACAAATATTCCCAAGCATCTCTTGATGGTCATGCAAAAATATTTTATCTAATCAATAATCTATATTCCTATAATAATTAAATTAGCATAGAATTCATTAAGCACAGGGTCTCAAAATAGTTATGCATGCCACATAGGTATATTCCTAGCCTATGTGGAACTCACAATTTTAACTCAGTGATCATTCTATTCATGGTCTAGCACGTAATTCCCTTTTCCAAGTTCCTTAAGGTTCCCTAGTCAATCTAATTAATGACCAATTAATCAGAAGCATTAAGCATAGAATAGAATCAACAACTTAATATTGAATTCAAAAATAAGATCAAATAAAAAATTCAAGCTACATATCAAGTTCCAATCACGTTCTCAACTATGAGTAGTTAAGCGTAGATCCCTAGCTTATTTACAAAGAAAATTCGGTGGTGATTCTGGACTGGAGAGACAAGGTGTTGAGAAAGAAAACTATTCATATAGTGAAGGTGTAGTGGTATAACCACAACATCATAGAAGCAACTTGGGAATCGGAGGACAAGATGAAGGAATTGTTACAATTGGAAAGAGGAAATCTCACTTCGCGTCAAGGAATCCAAGTAAGTAAACTTTTATTTTGTTGGCTACAACAAGAAATTACTTGTGTAATGTGAGTTATAATTGGGACACAAAAATATGTGTACACTTGTCGTAGAAGGTTTACTAAGATAACATTTTCCTAGTAGGTGCTCACTGTTGTACGGTTTGATTCCGCTTATTATTATTATTATTATTAATGTCTTGTTCGAGTCTGTGACGATTGGCCAAAGAGCTAAGTACTCTTGTGATTGTGGTTTGAATGCACCTATTATTATTATTATTATTGTTATGTACGGGTTGAGTTTGTGACAATTGACCAAAAGATGATAATATTGTGATTGTGGTTCGAATCTGCCTATTATTATTATTATTATATTTGGTTCGAGTCCGTGATGATTGGCCATGATATGAGTATGCATGTAATATCTAGGAGTCTCAGTGGAGACCATTGACCTAGAGGCTTACCCGAGAAACCAGTATTATCTACGAGTATCTATAAACCGGTATAATCACACTTACACCCGTAATAGCAATGTTGCTCAAGATAAGTTGTTATTTTCTCTCATTATGAATGTATGGTTGAAATGTACATATCAGAACATAGGTTCTTTGATATTAAATTAGTAGGCATGGTGTGGATACGCTCAAATGCCCCGCCATTATTGGAGACTCCCAAGGTTGCTTCTGGAGTTTTAGAATTGGTTGAATTTGGTCGTTATCTATTTTCTCTGTAGGTTGATACCTTTAATGTTGAACTTTTTTCGTTCTAATTTTGTACTTCCAGGATTCTTAGGCATTCCTTAAATTTATTTCTATGGGCCCGGATTAATCAGGAACCCTATTTCTGGTAAGCTTGACTATTTTCTTCTTTCAATGACTCAGTCATTGATTTCCAACTGCTTTTCTATACAATTTGTTGTTTGTTAAGTTGATCGTACTAAGGGTTATTGCTTACCTAGTTGTTTCATATTGTAGGTATGAGCACTGGAGTCTACCTTGTTGTACGTACATGTGGTCTGGCTGTGAGATGTTGGTTGCTTTTGGAAAAGCATTTGTTTTATTTTTAAGTAGTAAATTTCTTTTTCTGAATGTTTAAGTTGTTATATTTGCAAATAATTTTCGGTATGCACATACTTCCGAAGAAAAGTGTATATAGATTTTTTAAAATGTTTTGTTAAATGAGAATTTTATTTTTCGCATTATTTCAGTTTTGTAATGTCGAGTCTTTACAACCAATTTTGAAAATATACCAACTTTGAATCCAAGGTCAACACAACAGAAGATGAGTGGTTACAATCTTGAGTGAAGTGAATGTCATCCAAGGAAAAATGCAAGGATGGTGGTATGACACATGTGCCACCATTTATGTAACTTATGATAGAGGAATCTTCAAGACCTTTGAAGACACCGAAGATGGCCATGAAATCCAAATGGGGAATGAGCATAGATCCAAGGTAATGAGCAAGGGAAAGGTGGATCTCTTCTTTACATCTCGAAAGAAAGTTCTTCTTACATGAAGAACATATCTCATTTGAAGGAACTCAAAAAGAGTTACCTTCAAGGGTTGTAGTACAACTATTATTGCTAGAAGAAGTCAAAAGCTTAAAGAGGTAGGATCACAAGATAAGATCTCACAAGTGGTTAATCTATATTTAGTATAGTGTAATCACAAAGGAGACACTTAGAAGTATCCAATGGTACTTCAAGTAGAGGATGATCCTAAAACATTCTAAGAAGCTATGTCTTCAAGAGACTCCACATTTTGGAACGAGACAATAAATGATGAGATGGATTCAATTATTTCTAACCATACATGGGAAATTTTTTATCTACAACAAATATCAAAACCAACAGGTTGTAAGTGGGTATTTCGAAAAAAAATATATTACACAAATGGGATCATCCAAGCTTTTAAAGCAAGATTGGTGGCTAAAGGGTTTAACCAAAAGGAAGGGATAGACTATTTTGATACCTATGCACTGGTGGGAAGGACAAATTCAATTAGAATGTTTTCTGCCTCATCATCAATACACAACTTATATGTTCATCAAATGGATGTCAAAATGACATTCTTAAAAGGTAATCTCATTGATGCGGTTTACATGAAACAACCAGAATGATTTGTTGTAAAGGAAAATGAACATAAAGTGTATAGGCTTGTTAAATCAATATATGGTTTAAAACAAGCACTGAAACAATGGCATGAGAAGCTTGATGAAGCCATTATCTTAGATAGGTTTAGACACAATTGCACAGACAAGTGTTTATACTCTAAAACTTATGATGACTATGTCATCCTAGTGTGTCTATATGTTGATATTAAGCAATGACATGAAAGGCAAAATAGAAACAAAGAGATTTCTATCTTCTCCCTTCAAGATGAAAGACCTTGGAGAGGTTGATATTATACTAGGTATCAAAGTTATAAGAATGTGTATGTATGTGCCTTAGGTAAAGCTCACTATGTTGAGTAGATGCTTGATGAATTTCGTTATCTTAATATCAAAGTGGAAAACAAGTGCATTGATTCATGTCAAAAGCTTGAAAATAATGAAGGGAGAGCAATAGCTCAATTAGATTACACAATTGTAATAGGAAGTATAATGTGTGCCACACATTGTACTAAAGAGGATATTACATTTGCAGTTAGTAAACTAAGTAGGTTTACTAGCAATCCAAGTATCAAACATTGGAAGGTCGTAGAAAATGTTTTTCGATACCTCAAAATGACCAAGGAGCCATACCTCAAATATTCAAAGTTTCCTAAGATACATGAATGATACTCCAATGCAAGATGGATATCCAGTGTAGGAGATAATCTCTCTACACTCGGTTGGGTATTCACTCTTGATGGGGGTGCAATTTCTTAGGAATATAAGAAACAAACATCTGTATGTTGGCTCAACCATTGAGTTTGAACTTGTAGCTATAGCGGCGACTGGGAAAAAGGCCGAATGGCTTAGAGATCTCATGATGATCTTGATACATTGTGATAATCAAGCCACTTTTATTAGAGCTTACAATTAGATATATAATGGGAAGTCTAGACACATAGGTCTAAGACATGACTACATGAGAGAATTGATTGATAAGGGAGTCATGTTAATTTTCTTATGTGAAATTGTATTAGAACTTAGCAGATCTATTTAGCAAACCTCTAGGAGAGATTTGGTTAGTTCTACAAATAGAGGGATGGCACTAAAACTCATTAACAAATAGATTTCCCAATGATGGAAACCCAACTCAAAGCTTGGAGTTTAAAGGGTAAAAATAAGTTTTTGATAAGGGAATAGTTGACAACAGTAATAAATTACAGTCCCATGTAGAAGAGGTTAATATTGCTTCTACCGGACATGAGGGTTAATCAAAAGGCTTTTAATGAAATTGAGTTGAAGAACAACAAACATCTCTAAATGTAGCAAAGATGTTGTAAGAATTTTACCTATATGAACCAAGAGGTGGAGCCGCCTTTCAAGAGAGTAGGAGTTTTCTCTCCAAATGGTTCACGAATGCATAAGCACAAGGAAATAATAGTGTTGTGTGTGCAAAGAGGGAAATACATGAGTAATTAGGTAGAGGTGTGCGAGATACTACCGATTTTCACTAGGAATGCTTGGTTCAATCTTTTAAGAATACTTAGCATTTCGATAAAGCTTTTTAGTATTTTCACTATGATAAAGTTCAAACCTAAAGGTACAATATTTTATGCACTAATATCATTTGGGTTAGAGGTGAAGAATGTATTTAACCAAGTAATGGATTGTTAGGATTGGTTAAATACATAGTGAAATTTGTTATGCACAAATAGGTGCAAAATCATAATGGTTTCACTAAAGTCAACATGTGCGGGGTTGACTTTTGTTGTAGGCATTTTAAAATTATCTTTTTGAGTCCAAAGTGTTACTTTCGAGTATATAAGAGTGCAAAAAAAAATTAGTGGAATTAGAAGGTATTTTGGGCCAATGTATGGGGTAAAAAATTCAGTCAAAGAGGCAATGTGGTACATGTTGAGGGGCGTTTCATTGCCTATCTTTGAACAATCCAGTCAACAATGCATTGCCTGCATGAGGGCAATGCATCGCCTACCAGACGACACATCGCCTGCATGAAGGTGATGCATCGCGTGGGAAGTTTGTACATATCCATACAAGTTTTTTGGCTCCAAAACTTAGTTTAAAATGATCTAATCTCATAGGTTTACACTAATGACAGTTCCTACTCTATTTAAGGGGTTCATTTGAGACTTTGGTGTACTGATCACTCTCCACTCTCTCTCTCTCTCTCTAAAACCCTCCTTGTCTCTATCTCACAAATGATACTAGTTTTTCATGTAGAATGCTTGGCTTGTTTGAAGATCAAGGCTTGTTAATCCCAAGACTGATTCCACCATTGTACTAGCTTCGAAAAATCTCTTATGGGAGGATAGGAATAGAGCTTTTTTTTAGAACAATTCAATTGTGTCAAGCCTTCATAATCATCTCCATTGATTCATTACATTAAATCATAACTTTATGATTTTCTTTAACCAAGGTTTCTCTCAAGAAAGGTCATCTCTTTCCCTTAATTGAATTTGTGTTTATTCTTCCATTGATTAAGATACTATCTAGAGTTGCATTCCTTTGAATAATCATATTCTAAATTGTGATAATAAGCCATAATCCCAACAATGTCATCCCATAGTGATCTATTGTACCTCTATCCTCATTTTCATCTATTGTATTACCAATAGCTTGTACCTCTTGTGTAATTATATAAGGAACATATTCAACATCATCGACAAAATTAGACTTGGCAACATCGTGGGTAGACATGGTTCTAGTTTGATCTAACCTACATTACATCCACATAATAAACTATATCAAAATAATTATGCATGCAAAACTTTTAAAATGAATAACTAGATCTATAGAAAATTGGGCAACATTTCTCCCATTTTATTAACCTAACACACAAGTTTTCATCCTTATGTCACCACAATACACAAATTTTTAAGAATCTACTTCACTATGGATGCATACATAAGATATTCAAATTCATCTAAATTATGTAAAATATGAACAACAAAAAAATAAAATAATAGAAAATATACCTCCATTGCTAACTCCAATACAATTGGCTCAACGAAAAGAATTATTTGAGTTGACTATGACACCTTGGCAAACCTACAAAGTGAAAATATTAGACTATTAGAGCTAATCAATGAAGACAATATTATCTTACAAAATAATACCAAATTAAAGCCAAATTATAGAAAAAATTAGAATTTTTCGTAGAAACAAATATCTCAATCAAACCAATACGCTTCTGATGTCCTTGCTAATGATCCTCGCAACTTGTGAGTAATATATTGCAACTTTCTATGTAGGCTATGCCCATATATATATATATATGTAATGAGTACTAAGGAGACTCTCTAACACACTATCTTTTGCGCACTCTTTTTAATCTAATAACATGTGTCATGTTTTAAATAATATCTTTTTATTAAATAAATAATTATAATATTTTAACTTTATTACAATTATGTTCCCTATAAATATATATAATGCATTTTCTCTTATTTTGCTTTTATAATATATCTATACTATTATAAAGAGCGCATAAGCAGCTCTTGGTTAATCTTTTTTTCTATTTTTACCCCTTAATTATTTTATATATTACTTTTGTTGTTTAATAAAAAAAACATGTAATTCTTCATTTAAATAAGGTTATTTAGGTAGTTTGAGTGTTTTTGTTTTGGACTTGTCTGATTTTTTTTTTTGGAAAGTGTTTTGCCCAGCACATCATCATCTATTCTCTTGTGAGGATCAAAAAAAAAAAGTAGCTCTTCGTCCATTTTTTCTTCCCATTTTTATCTGTGTACAATCTTATATTTACTTTCTTTAATATAACGAAATTGCATACTTTTTTTAATTACGTATGTATATTTAAGTAACTTTACTTTTTTTTTTGTTTTGGAGTGTTGTGAATTTTTTACCTTTTCACTAGTAAACAGATTCCGAAAAAAAATTGGAACTACCCAAAACAAAAATGTGTGATATTACTTAAATACCCAAATCTAATATAGAAATTATACATTTTATGAAAACAAGATAACGTAAATATAAATTAGCATAAGGTTAAAAGTGGCAAAAATTAGCATAAGGTTCTCCTCAGCTTTGTGTGATATTACTCTTTCTCTCTCCTCACGTTAGGGAGGATACCAGACACAGTTCGAATCCGGCGAAAGCTCAAGCTCGGGAGAGGAATAGAAGGGGCAAGCATACCTAGGCTCCATAATTATTTTTTTCCTTTGCTCTTTAGCAGGCTTCTACCCACTCTATAATTTTTTAGCTCCTTCTATCTCTCTCTTGCTACCTCATCATTTTCATCATTATCTAAAATTTATCATGAAAGTATAAATTTATAATACATGACCACCACGTGCCTTGCACGTGGTACGTCCTACTAGTTAAATATATACATGCACGATTGCAATTGTTTTTTTGAACTAGGCTTGTGCTATTTTTTTTATCTTTATATTTCTATATTTATAGTGTTCTATTAATAATCCTAACTTATTTCCCTTTTTTATTTCTTTTATATTATGTATATAAGATTTTTCAAGTACTAACAATTATGATGATGTGGCAACATAGTGACTTGGTATATTAATTTCGAATTTTCATATATAATGCTTAAATAAAAAATATTTAATTCTTTAAAAAGAAAAATAGATAATATTGATTATTTTTAAATTGAAGAATTATAGAAAAAATCTATAATATTTTTTCTCTGCTATTTATTTGGATAATAAATAAAATAACCAATTATTTTTTGAATAGTTAACTTCTAATTTATTCATCATCACACTTATCATTATGCTTGACCAATTCACTCATGGCATCTACTCATTTTTATTTATTTAAATAGAGTAACAAATGAGTAAATTTTCCTAAAAATAAAAGTACATGCTTGTCATTATCATATATTAATAAAAAAAATACATATTTATCATTATTATCATCATCATTTCTATCTCAGTATTTGCTATATCATCAACCTAAATATATTTTACTAAATAAATGTACATTCCAAAACGTGTTTGCTAACAAGTCAAATAATAGATTCTCTTATATCCAAAAACTAAAAAATAAAGTAAAGCAACAAGTTAAATGAAATGAGGCAAAAATTCGAACAATTCTCACCGGTCCATCTGGATGAGGTCATATCCGACACGAGTTTTTTATATATATAATCACATCATAGTACTATTAAGAAGTCCTAAAGTATAAATGAACTTTTTTCAAAAAAACAAAGTTTTAATTTCTAAAATCCATATTTGACACAAGTTATTATATTAATGCAATGAAACTTGTAGATTGATTTGGTGATCTTGACTTTAGTGACAACCCATAAGAACATCCATATAAAACTAAATTAATCAAATTATATTTGGATTTATTTTCTATATGTCATTTTATTTAATTTTTCTTTAGTCTTTTTTCATTTATATTTCATTTTATTGTATGCATCATATCATTAATTTAAAGAAAATAAACAAAAGTATTAATAATTTATTTGATTTATTTTAAAACTAAAATAATTACCATAGTTGGATCCACGTCATTATCTTCATCATTGATGGTGACTAGTTTAGTCACTCCTGTAGGAAAAAAAAATATCAAACATTAACTATCAAAATATTAAAAATAATGTTTCATATATAAAACAAAAGATAAGTATAAATACTTTGTTTGTTTTTCACCAACCAACTTTGAGTACAGACCAATGCCTCCAATGTAGTTGGATGAAGTCTCGATCAATGTGAACCCACATGTCAATCACCAGTGCTAAATGCAGACTCGGAAGCAACAGTGCTAATAGGCACAACAAATATGTCTCTGGCAATCATGTTCAACATGGGATATTTAAATTCTGTTACCTTCAAATAATTGCATATATCAAAGAATTCATCAGTCCTAGAAAACACTTTCTCATCCAGATAGGCATCTAAATCTGACTTCACACTCTCTGCACCAGATGCAACTCTAACATATATATTATAGTTAGATAGATCGTCCTGTGTTCAAAAAGATGCTGATGCATTATCCATTTGCGGACCTCTTTCGCTCAAATTAGGACATTTAGACTTATACTCATCTAGTAGATCATAACAAAGCTTACGAGCCTTCTCAATTTCAATCTCATATAGCATCATTGCCATAAAGCTTAGGAAAAAAATAATCGATCAACATAATTTTGTACCTTGGATCCAAAAAACTGCAACAATCATAAGTCCATGAAATTCTTCCCAATACTTTTGAAACTTAGACACGTCTGTGTTGCCATGTTCTTAATAAACAACTCCTTTGATGTCATCCATGCTTCAATTTTCATCTTAATTTTACATATCATTGGGAAAAAATGATTAGCAGTAGGATATTTAATTTCATAAAATAACTCTGTCACTTCATAAAACACATCTAACTTGTCACATAATTTCTAAGCTCTAATCCAATCATTTTCTAATGGTAGACATTTATACATTGGATCATGTAGCTTTAATTGTTCAAACACTTTCTACAATAAAGTTGTTCTGAGCATCAAGTACGTTGAATTCCACCTTGTCACACAATCAAGTGACAACTTTTTAGTACATGCCACTCCGAGAAGACGAGCAGTGTCCTCAAATTTTTCATACATCTTTGGTGTGTCCGACCAATAGACAACAATATCTCGAATCTTGTCAATACTGTCACCAATAACAGACAAGTCATCCCCAAAAATTAGATTCAAAATATGCGCACAACAACGCATATGAAATAGCTTTCCATTTAAAAGGAAACACTTAGAATCAAATTACTCCTTCAAAAGCGGAATAATAACATCGTTCGTAGTAAAATTATCTACAGTGAATGTAATAATCTTGTGTTCAATACTCCATTCAGACATGCAAGAACATAGAAATTTTGTAAGTGTTTGAGCATCATGTAAACATGGCACATATGTAAAGTTTATAATCTGACTATGCAACTTTCAAGAGTCATCAATAAAGTGAGCTGTCACATCCATATATCCCCTCTTTTGATGATTGGGTTCACATTCCAGTGGTTAACGCTATTCTACTTTTATTTTTCTCCAAAACTTCTCTAAATTTTTCCTTCTCAATCTCATATATTTTCAAAATGTCGTATTCCTTGACACCATTTGAAAAATAGGTGAAATAGTATTCGAATAGTCTATAAAACCACTATGCTCTACCATCGAAAAATGGTACTCATGTAGAATGATCATTTCAACCTACTTTTTTCTTCCTAGTTCAGGATCAAGATTAAAGGTAACTCAGAGGCTTGCATTAGGATTCTTGGCAAGTTGGTTCTATCTTATTGGATATCTTTCCATGTGAAGAAGTAAGTGTTTAGTCCCCTTACTACTCTCTCCCACTAATTTCCTCAAAATACTTTTATTTTACCATCAATCTTTTGCAATGTAAAATGATCTCATGCAGGAGATGTTTTCTTTCATTTTATACTTCTACTCTCATGTCCATCACTTCTATTATCAAGAGATTGCACTTGCATATTTGTTGAAGGAACAAAATCAACATCATCCGCAAAATTAGACTCGGTAACATCTTGGGTAGACATGCTTATAGATTGATCTAACCAACATTACATCAAAATTATAAAATATATCAAAATAATGATGCATGCAAAACTTTTAAAAAATTATAACTAGATCTACAAAACATTGGGCAGCATTTCCCCTATTTTATTTACCTAACCATATGTCAATATCAATTAAAACAATCAAACAACTTACAAGTTTTCAACCTTATGTCACCATAGCACACAAATTTCTCAGAACCTACTTCACTAAGACACACAAATTCTTAAGCTTCCGTTATCACCGCAGCACACAAAAATCTCAGAACCTACTTCACTATAGATGTATATATAACTTATTCTAACTCTTATAAATTTTATAAAATATTATAAAAAAGTTAAATTATAGAAAATAAAATCATTTAAATATTATAATGGCACTAATCATAAAAATAAAACTTACAAGCTCTTCTAGAAAATGATTTCACAAAAAAGAATAAAAAAAATAGTATTCTTAGCTCAACCATTTGAACTATTTATTCTCTTTCTCAAAGATGTTAGAGATAAATAACACTTTGTGCTACAATTTATATTATAAACTTCAACAAACAAGTTGATCTTGGAACCAAAACAGCCAACACATGTAGAGAACATCTTAAAAAGAGACAATCAACCAAAAAAGAACAAGTCTTGAAAGAAGAATAGATCATCAAAAGTGAAGTAACTAGCTATTACCCTTATATAGAGTTCATGAACCTCTTGGAAAAAGCTATTTATGCCATCATCATTCTGGGAATCATGAAGTAGCATCAGTCGTGTATGTATGCTTTTAGTTAAAGAGAACAAGAAGCCAAAACACTAGTGCAAGAAGCATTTCATCTGATATCACGCAATAATATGATAATAAATGAATGGAAATGACCTAATTATTTCTAGCAGTGTTAAATTTGAGACAAGTATCGAGAATATGCAAATATATCCCAAATATATAGATAGTTATATAAAACTAGAGCATTCATATTCTAAGTTTGATGGTATATCCACGTAATGAAGATAATGTTATTAAGTTGTATCGTTAAGTCAATATATGACCATTTTAAAATAAGGAAAAATAAAAATAATGAGAAAAAAAAAACCTATTCTACTTCTTTTTCTTGTTCAATAAAAGATTTCATTGACTTGAGAAAGTTAAGAAAAACATCATAAGATTCCATTAAAATTAATTAACGAGGTTCAAGACACCATAAATGAGACTACTACCTTTAATTAAACCAATATGACCACTACAAATAAACTCATCTTTGTATGAATTCATTATAATATATCTAAATATGATTTGGTACCTAATATCGGATACTGGTACAGTCCCATGAAATCAAGTAAAAGGGATAATGGACTAAAGAAAAGATAATAATAAAAATGAAGTCTAACTATAAGTGAATAACAAGATTACTGCAGTAGATTGTTGTCGCAGAGTTCTTTTTTTCTTTCTGATTGTTTGCTCCTTGAAAGTTTAAGATCCTCAACTCAGTTGATCAGTAAGAATGACCATAACCAATTAACCAACCAAATCAGAATGTATATGAGAGAAAAAAGCATCGGAGAAAATCTTACTATCAATTAGTATCAATTTTACCATTCTTAGTAATAGAATAGGAAACAATCCTATCAAGTTTTGACCTATATGGTTTTAAACAAGTTATTGACACAATCCCTTTTCATAAGAGATGATAACCCTTCATCTATGTTGGAAACTAAATTTTGTGAAACTATTGATGTTTAAGAAAAAAACAGTAGAGACATTTATTAATCGATAAACAAATAAAGTTTTGATGTAGGTAAAAGTAGGTTCAATAAGCAATTACAAATCTTACAAAAAAAAAACCACAATAACTTATCAAGCCATTTAAAGAAGTAAAACATCTAGGGAAACAAACCAGTCATAATTCCAACAAACAGCTATAGATGAATTAACGAGTCTACCTTTCTTGATAGGACTTTTTGGTATATTGGTGAAACCCACCTTCATATTATGATCAAAGAACCTTAAAACTTCTAAAAGCAAGGACAAAGATAGAAACACAACTAGGTGAAATGTCAAATAATTGTTCATTAAAACACAACTATATTGGTGATTGTGTTGAGGGGGGGACCACGAAAAAAGGGGAAGGAAGTTTGCATAAGGATTTTATTGATGGTGTGGAGGAAAAAAAGGGTCACGACCTTGCTTTTAGTTTTGAAGGGGGTAAGGTACCCAATTTCAACGATGGTTTCAATACTCTACATGAAATTGGTGGAATTAAAGGGAAAAGAAGGACCATATCTATCAAAGGCCGTGCTCAGAATGTGGTAAAAAATAAGAAGAGTAGTGAGGCCAATAATGGACAAAAGGGTGGTTTGTCTGAGAAGAACGATGTGGTTGTTGATAAGGAAAGCTATGAAAGGAGGTTTGGGTCTTTGGGGGTTTGAGTCTTCTGAGAAATTGGATAAGTCAGCCCCTTCTTCTTTATTTTTATCGGCGGGTCTTGTTGAACAAGACCGCCGGTCACAATGAAAATACTAAGCTGGAATGTCCAGGGAATTGGGAATACCTGGACATTCAATGCTCTCAATTCCCATATTAGGGTTCATGATCCTGATATTATTTTTCTTGTGGAATCGAAGCTTTCTAGAACTCAGGCGGAGAGATTGGTGTTTAATCTGAACTTGGAAAATTGGTGGGCGGTTGATCGGTGTGGGTTGAGTGGGGGGCTCCTCCTCCTGTGGAAGACGGATGTGAGCCTCAAGGTGCTTTCGTGGTCGACTGGGCATATTGCTGCTATGGTTTTAGGGAAGGGCATGCTACCGTGGCTTTTCTCTGGTTTCTATGGTAATCTTGATCAATCTAAGAGATCTATTTCATGGGATCTTCTTAGAAAGATTAGGAGTATCCAGGCGGGGGCTTGTTTATGTATGGGTGATTTCAATGAGATTAGTCTGAATTCGGATAAAATTGGGGGCAATTCAAGGAGTAGTTTGGCGATGGAAAATTTCAGAAAGGCCTTAGATGATTGTGGGCTTATGGATTTTGGGTCTGTTAGTCAAGAAATGACGTGGCATGGTAGAGGAATCTTGGAGAGGCTTGACCGGGCATTATGTAACAAGGAGTGGTTTGATCTGTTTCCTAATGCTTATGTGGAAGTTCTTGATTGGTTGTGCTCGAATCATAGGCCAATTCTTGCTCATTTCAAGGAGAGAGATTCGGAGGATAAATGTGGGTTGGTCAAAAGAAACACAAGATTTCATTTTGAAGAAGCTTGGTATGAGGATTCTCACTGCAGGAAGGTGGTGTCGGAGTGTTGGGAGAAGGCCGGTTCTTGTAGGAGTGCTATGGGGATTAAAAATAAGATTTTGAGATGTGGTAATTCTTTGAAAGCCTGGAAGATCAAGAGAAAGAAAGATTGGAACAGGGAGCAGAGGGAGGCAAAAAAGGTGCTTTCGAATCTTTCCAAAGCGAATGACCCTAGCTTGTGGAAAGCCTTAAAAGAGACGGAGGATAAGATCATTTGTCTTGAGGAGAAAGAGGAGATGTACTGGAGACAAAGAAGCAGGGCCCTGTGGTTGAAAAATGGTGATCGAAACTCTAAGTACTTCCGCTATAAAGCTTCTGCTAGAAGAAAGAAAAACACTATCCTAGGATTGCGAGATGCTATGGGAGTTTGGAAAGATGAGGAGATTATTGTGGAAAAAGTGATCTGTGACTACTTTAGTAATTTATTCTCTTCGTCGGAGGTTTCTTTTGAGGAGATGGCAGGGGTGATTTCTGGGATGGAAAAGAAGATCTCGGATAGTATGAATAGTTTTCTTGAGACGGACTTCACTGAAGAGGAGGTTATTACTGCAATAAAAAATATGAATCCGACCAAAGCTCCCGGTACTGATGGTCTTCCTGCTCTGTTTTATCAGAAATTCTGGAATGAAGTAAATAAGGATGTGGTTGGGGTGTGCCTTAGTGTCCTTAATGGAGGAGGTTCCATTGATTGCTTGAATGATACATTGATTGCACTGATTCCTAAAGTGGAGAAACCGGAAAGGATTGAGCAGTTTAGGCCCATTAGTCTGTGCAATGTGATTTATAAGATAATCTCAAAGTGTATGGCGGACCATATGAGGATTTCGATGGGGGATGCGATCTTTGAAGCTCAGAGTGCTTTTGTCCCTGGTAGAGTGATTCAGAATAATGCGATTATCGGTTTCGAGGCACTTCATTGTTTGAGGAAAAATTACTATGGAAATGGTACGAAGTTAGCTCTCAAACTGGATATGGCAAAAGCTTATGATAGAGTTGAATGGAACTTTGTGGAGGCGGTTATGCTTAAGTTGGGTTATTGCGGGAGTTGGGTTGAAAAAGTTATGCGGTGTGTGAGATCTATAACTTTTTCTATTCTACTCAATGGCAATATCAAAGGGAATATAAAGCCATCGAGAGGTCTAAAGCAGGGACCCTTTGTCACCGTTCCTCTTCCTTTTTTGTGTCGAAGCCTTCTCTTCTCAAATCAGAAGTGTGGAGGAAAATGGTCTTATTAAAGGGGTCACCTTTGGGAGGGATCGTGTGTCAGTTTCCCACTTGTTTTTTGCTGATGACAGTCTGGTTTTCTTGGAAGCTGATGAGAGGAACTGTTTGGAGTTTAAGCGGATTTTGGAGTCGTACTCAAAGGTATCGGGGCAAGTTATTAACATCGATAAATCGGATGTTAGTTTTGGCAAATCTGTTGGTTTGGAGTATAAGAAAAGGATGGCTGAGTTACTTAATGTAAATCTGGTGAATATGCATGGGAAGTATCTGGGTCTTCCCTCTTTTGTTGGGAGTAATAAAAAAGAGGTTTTTGATTGTATTAGAGATCAAGTGTGAGGTGCTGATTAAAGCTATTATTCAGGCCATTCCTACTTACGTTATGAGTTGTTTCAAGATTCCTAAGAAGATTATTGATAGTCTCCATGGAATGGCTGCTAGATTTTGGTGGGGGTCTACTGACAAAAAAAGGAAGATTCACTGGTGTAAGTGGGACGTTCTATGTTTACCTAAGGATAAGGGTGGTCTGGGGTTCAGAAATCTTCATCTTTTCAATCAAGCAATGTTAGCTAAGCAGGTGTGGCGTTTTCTAAGAAGCCCTAGTTCGTTATGCGCCCGTGTTCTGAAAGCTTGTTACTTTCCTAATGGATCGATTTTAGATGCAAATTGTGGGTCCAATGCTTCCTGTGTTTGGCACAGTCTGGTGTGGGGTAAATCAATTATAAACCAGGGGTCCAGATGGAGAATTGGGAATGGCAATAGTGTAAATGTGCTGAAAGACCCTTGGATCCCTAGACCCAGAACGTTTCGGATTTTTGATCAAAATTTTGTTCGTGAGGATCTTCATGTTATTGATCTTAAGCATGAGAATGGTGATTGGGATGAGGTGATGCTCAAGTGCCTGTTTAATGAAGAGAATGCTAATCTGATTCTTAGTTTGCCCTGTTCTGATACAAATCTGGAGGATAAATTAAGGTGGCATTATACTAAAGATGGCGAATACAGTGTTAAAAGTGGCTACTAAGTTGCTGTTAGTTGCTGTGATATACCTGAAAATTCAGACACTATGAAATCGAGGTCACTTTGGAAAATTATTTGGGTGTTGAGAGTAGCTCAAAAAATAAAACACTTTCTATGGAAGCTTTGCCATGCTTGGCTTCCCACTAACTTTGCTCTTTTTTGCAGGAAATTAAATTGCGACAAAATCTGTTCTCGTTGTTCTCGTGGTGGGAGTGAGGATGTGGCTCATGCGTTATGGAGATGTAAGGAGAGTACCAAAATTTGGAAGGCTTCTTTCTTTTGGCAAAAAATCAAAAGCTGTGAAATTGATCCTGGTCTTTTTATTATGCATATGAACTCTGTTCTGAACAAAAGAGAGTTTGAGTTATTTGTCATCATTTCTTGGCAAATCTGGTTTTTGAGAAACAGGGCTCGGCTAGGAGAGAGGGGTCCGAAACCCAGTGATGTGGTTGAGTGGTGTTCCTCTTTCTGGGTTAATTTTGGGGCTGTGAATGGGAAATCCAGGAAGCTTTCGGTGAAGAGGGAGAACAACAAGTGGAAGCCTCCTGACATGGAGTGGCTCAAGGTGAATGTGGATGTTGGAGTTCAGAAGGAAGATGGATCTTGGAAACTTGCTGCTGTTGCTAGGAACTGGCGTGGGCAGGTCCAGGGAGTCCGGTTGAAGGTGCTTCGAAGTCGGGTGGAGCCGATGGTGGCTGAATTGTGGGCGATTTTGGAAGGGATGAAGCTCGGTGGGGATCTGATCGGGGCGTGTTTTGGAGTGGAGTCCGATTGTTTTGGGGCTGTTGGTGCGATCTGTAAGCCGTCCCCTGGGATTTTTGACTGGGATGGTGTTCTTGATTCCATCTCCTCGCTGGCCCATGTTTCCAATTTCAGGGGGGTTTCTTTTGTCTGTCGTGAAGCTAATCGTTTGGCTCACTGCTTGGCCAAGTCGTCCCAAGTGCTGGGTTCTAGTGCCGTTTGGAATGAGGCTCTGCCTCTTGATGCATCTGCTGTGGCCATTGCAGAGATGCCTATTCCGTGAGTGCTGTTTTTTCTGGCTTTTGTTCCTGTAGTTTTCTGGGTTGCTGTTTCTGGGTGAGGGTGAAAAAAAAAACACAACTAGGTCAAAACGAGGGTGAAAAAACGCTATCATTTAACATAGATTAATCTAGCACTAGGAAACAAAACAACAATACAAAATAAAAGAAAAAAAACAACATACATCAGAAATTGAAACACTCCATAATAGCGGACGGAACTTAGACAAACTAGTCATAAACCACATTCCAATCGACCTAGAGAACCCATAATCAAACCCATTGAGGGGAGTCCAATAATACAAAGAAGCACCACAAATACCAAAACCAAAGGACCACAAAGCCCACTAGTGAATCCCGCAACACAAGAGTGAAAAAGTTCCAAACAGACTTATTCTACTCTGTCTCTGTATCAATCAGTTTGGAGACTTTAAGTAGCAAAACTCAGGTGAGAGAAGAGAATAGCTAAGCCAATCTACCTTTAATTAAACCAATATGACCACTAAAAAGAAACTCATAACATTTATAAATAATAAGTGAAAAAAAAACTTCAATTTACAATATTGTAAGGATATGACCATTACTAACATATACTGAAACAACAAGATCATTAAACTGATCTATTGCCTTCAAAAACCTGGAAGGAATTTAAGAAAAAAAAAACATGTTAGAATGAATGACAATAGCTTTAGTGCTCATCTAAACAACAGAGCATCTCTTTCAAATAACTGATAAAGCCTCAAATAAGGAAAACATATGTGAGAGAGAGAGAACCCCGAGAGAGAGATAAATAACCCATGAGAAAGAGAGAGAGAGAACCTGCGAGATAGAGAGAGATCGGCTGAACTGAAGAAGAAGATGAAGAAGAGTAGAGACTCTTTTATAAGGTATTTAAAAAAAATGTTCTTAAAAAAAACAAAAGAGCTACAGGGCGGGTTACGACCCGCCCCACAATAATCAGTACTGAATCGGATCGGGGCAGCGCCTCGCCCCGCTTTTCGACCTGCTTAATCCTGATCAGAGCTCTAACTCGCCTCGCTCCACCAGGTCATTTTGACATTCCTACTAATAACCAAAAAATCAACTTCAAATTCAAAAACAAGAACCCATTAACGCAAAACCTCAAATGAACATTAAGAACGTTTTGAATTTACCTTGCAACTTGATAGGGTGGCCGGCTAGAACAAATAGGTTATGGGTCTAATAGGGACATCGAAATTTCATTCAAACTCAGGTGAGAGAGAGAGGAGGAGAGAGAAAGGGAGAGAGAGGTCAGAAAGAGTCACAGTTTTGGTTTTACTTATGAGATTTTTTTTATTTTTTAAGTTTCTTTTAATGATTATATATATTTATAGGGAATTTATTTGTTGCAACTCACAAAAAGAGGTGCACCGATGTACCTTTTTTTTGTTTACATCCCATAAGAAGTTTTTAGTGCGATTTTTTTAATGACCATGTATATTATAGTTATTTAGAACATCTTGCAAATTTTATAAATATTTTTCAATAATTTGTATTGCCGAAAACAATGTTAAAACATATTGTTTTCCACTCATAAAAAAGTAGTCACACATGCAATAACCTGTTTGAACCTTGTTTTCGACACTTTAAATTATTCGGAATTTTCTGAAAATTTGTAGAGTGCTTTAAATAACTATAATATACACAGTCATAAAAAATTTATTACTGAAAATTGGTCACGTGGTGCAAACAGAAAGAGGTGCACTGATGCACCTCTTTTTGTGAGTTACACCATAGAAATACCCTATATTTATATATATATATATAAAACATAACAATCGGGGTGTACGAAGACTCACCTTGCATTAATCAATAACAGCTTAGTTTGAGTCTGCGCCCCACCACGTTGTTTGCGTCACTTAATCCAGGTCAGAGTCACCTTGTTGGGGCGAGGCTCAAACCCACCACGCTCCACTAAATCTTTTTGCCATCTCTAGTCCTCGGTGACCTACCCTTCAGTGGCGACAGGGGTCCCCTCGATGAGGTGCGTCTTGTCGGCAAGGCGGGTGCCCTCGCTCTCCCCTTCGAGAATTCAGATGACCTTGCAAGTAATCTTTCCCATTTCCATTCTAGTTTAGGGAGTCTCCTCGTCGATTGTCTAGATGTTCATGTAAGTCAAGATCATTCTGTGGTCGTACCCTTTTACCGAGGTGAGTCAAAATGCTACCAGCATTGGCAATATCGGCTTCATTCTCTCCTTTACCCGGATCATTATGGGCCGAGCGACTAACTGACCCTTCGCCATCGTTTCGAGCCAGAGGTGGTCGCCAATCTCCATGACTTAGTGGCAACGATGCTTGTCGATCTCTTCTGTTTGGAGGAGGTGAAGGTCGATTCGCTTGGGTTCACGATCTCTTAGGATGCGTTTCTCTAGGGATGTCATAGTTTTGGTGTCAACGTGCCACTCAAGTTCTCCCTTGAGCTTGATTGGCGAGCAGCAGAGCGTTGCACCCCGTCCCCATTCATTGGACGAGATTTCCCAAATGAGGCTTTTCAACCTCTTGCATCATTGTCGAGTACTGCTTCAAAGGAGAGGGTCGCCTCCCTTTGGCGTTATTAGATTTTTAATCTACTTTTAATGGATATGGCGTTAGTTTAGTGCACTAAATAATTATTAGGGCTAACTTGGATATTAGAATTAATAATTTTATAAATTAATGATTTTTTTAAGAAAATAAAAAGGGTTGAAAGCCCTAATTTTTATGAAAATGGGATTAATTACCTTTTTAAATCAAATTAGTTTTCTCTTAGTTTTTTTTAAAAGGAAACTTAATTTTTATCACCATCTTTATTATTAATTTCTTATCAATTAAAATTAACTTAGATTATCAAAAGTTTTCAATTTTATAATTATACAAAAAATTATAAGTTCATTATAATTTATCAAAGAAAGAGTAAATTTGGCAATGGTAAAGTGCTTCTAAAATTTTCTTTTCAGCTAGGTTCAATAAAGGAAACTGAGTGGGAAAAATGTCTTAAAAAGCTGAATTTTAACTAGACTCGTGGTGGGAATTATTCCAAGAACCTTGAATAACGTTTTACGGTTTCAATCGCGTGAGGGCGTTAGTACCCTCCGTGGGTATTCAAAAAATATATTAATGCCAAAGGTGGTTTAATCTAGCATAAATACTATAATTAATCCAAGTATACTTTATGATAACTAAATTAATGGCTAACGAGACGAGACTATCCGTGGGAGGATTTGCCCGCATGCAGCAGAGGATAACTGCTAAGTCAATCAGTGATTTACGTGTCTACAACATAAAAATAACTAGTGTATTGTTTGCTAGAAGTATGACTTATACACTAGTGAGAGATGGCTCATCTAGAGACAACGACTAGGGGTGCTTATGCTCCACGTGAGAGAAATGTGGTATGGTTCGCAATCGTGAAAAATGGGCAGAAGATATGTATGTTGGTTAAACTTAGGAGTCTTAATGATCGTAGGGGTGCTTATGCTCCTTTGTGATATGCTATTTAGTCCAATTCAACTATGTTATATTATTTGTTATTGGTCCGGTTAGCGACCGTGACATTTAGCCAATGAGTCTGTGTGAATTCACCTACCATATGTAAGTATTAATGCCCTTGGTAACCCGTTGGTTACCTTTGAGAGGGCTTTATTATTTGCAAACCAGTGCTGAGACTCAGGTCTCTACTATGATTGGAAAGTATGATAGGGGATATCTTTCGCAACTCTCGAGTTGGTTTCTCGAGTTCATATTATTATTATTATTCCGTATATGCTCTAGTTTGGATTTTTGCAGATTTATATTGGTTTTAGTTTTTGTTATGGAATAGTTTTAGCATGGGGATGTTTAGGTGTTCTTTAATTGTTTTTTTAGGGCCTGGATTCATCTAGAACCATATATGTGGTAAGATTTCTTTTGTGCAGACAATGACTTAGTCATTGTACCCTTTTGTATGTATTTTTGCTTTGTGTTGTGAGTTTGAGTTTTATAAGCGTTATCACTTACCTAGTTGTTTGATGTGTATGTAAGAGAAAATATAAATTGGAATAGAGAGTGCCGAAGTCTGCTTGTGAAGATGTACATATGTCCCGACCTCTGGGAAGATTTTACTTTTGAATTACTTTTTAAATTATGTCTTAAAATCTTTTTGATTCACTACGAGACTTTAAAGTTAAAATGTAAATAATTTTAGTGTGTGAACATATTACTTTTAAGAGTGTTTTTTTTAAAATGGATTTTTGAGACTCTTGTCCATATTTTCCACCAAGAACACATGGAATTGTCATGTGAGCTTCATGGATTCTCAAGAGAGGTAAGGACCCAGCAAACATTGAGCAACCAGAGGCCTGATGGCCCAGACTCGTCTTAGGTCTAATGGCTAGTGAATAATCCAAGTGTAGTGAGAACCCGAAGTTAAGATGAAGGTTCGGACCAACTTCATGAGTGCCCGCAACAATCTCCAAGAGCCAGATCTGCTCATGTGGAATCCGGATAGAGCTTCCGGATCTGTCCTTGCATTTCAAACCGCTATCAGGATACATCCTTCAATCCATCATCGCTAACTATTTTCTGTCAGGGTAAATGAACCCAGACCATACATCCTAGTGGAACAAGACCAACTCTTCACCCGACTGACGTGTCCCCGAGAAATATGGTAGTTGGTCTCCTCAACTAACCCACAAAAGGGATATGCACGGAACGTATAATGTTCTTAGGGATAGGTATTGCCACTATTCTGATAGATCCTGCCCCAGAGTCCCCCTGATAGCCCACACGCAATGGTCCATATCAATGTACAAAGGGCAGCTGTAAGGCTCTACCACACTTAAGCTGGCCCAGTGGGCCTAGACTAAACAACCTGTAGTCATGTTATACACTTGTATTATAGCTCCATTAGATAACACTTATGCTTATATTGTTATTGGCCCAGATTAGTCTGACTCAAGCTACATGACAACCCATAAATGGGATCATTAGTGCATTTTAGCAGAGATCTGACTTTTCATGCATGCAAAAACGTTGTTGAACTTGTTGAAAACCTCCATTGATAAGATATTTAAAGCTCAATGTAAGTGACTCATGGTCTAAGGCTCATTAACGCCCCAACCACATAAAAAACATTGATCTTGTTTATTTCCTTCATTTCTTAATAGCTCTTATTTCTCGATATATTTATAGTTTACAAAAAACTCGGTAAATAGAGATCCTTTAATCAATGAAAATGGTTTAATTTCTACAAAATTGGTGTTGGTATTTTTGGGTCGTTACAGATGCGATAAGCTGGGTCCTGATCTAAATGAATGTGTATTCTATAAGGGCCATGTAACTGATGGGGAGATCTTAGACATACATGAATGATTTCAAACTTATAATTTTAAGATTTATTAGATAAAGATGTTGTTATGTTTCAGTTTAGTTTTTTTTATATTTTCCGCAATAAAAATTTGTCCTATTTTAAAGAACTAGCATTAAATTATGTTATGATTTATTTTAAGAATATGTTTAATAAATCAATTTTACTGTTTTCTTTCATATGAAGTGTTTATGTTTCTAAAATGTTAGACATAAAAATTTTGGGGTGTAACACCCTCCTCCTTAATTCTCAAGTGCTTTAGAAGGTCCTCCAATTAATGAAATTTTTCATTCCTATAGAGGATTTTCTTCCTATAACCCTTCCATGATTGAGGTAACTTGGGCTATGATGAAACCAACAAGGATTTGGGAGAGGTATGTAACATCAAACAACTTAAATTTTATATATCAAGTAATAAGAAATTTCTTAGTGAGTTAAGATTTGTTAAAAACATAGTGACATAAGTTAGGCACAAAGAGGTGCAAAAAAATTATGATTTTGGTGCTTTCATTGAGAGCTAGAAGAAAGCTTGAACCAGTCTTTCTCATATACGAAGATGGTGAACACCAGACATACTGTGTTTGATCTCGCTCAACAGCACCAACAAGACAATGGAGAACCATTGCAAGACCAGCAACTTCCTCAAGACTAACCAAAGGATGTACCTTATAACATTCCCCTGCCTGATGACTCCAAGCACTTCGAAGAATAGGGTGAATATGTATATGATGAAGAATATTATGAAGAGGATGGAGAGGGGTACGAAGACTAAGAGGTCGAAAATCCCATCGACCTCGACAAGGATGATCTGGAACCTAAACTAGCAGACCCAAAGGTAGTTGATTCCACAGCAGCACCTCCCCCAGGAACTCAACTAGTCATCCCACAAACAAAGACTGGCGATCCCAACCATGCAACACCCATTTTTTCTCTGGGACCATCCAATCATCTCAAAAACCAGTCTTTCTAACCCCATTCAAGACAAATGGAAGGCCAAAGCGATTGATCCCATAGAAAAAACAGTCCCCCAAAAGAAGACTCCTCCAACTCCTCCCACTCCAAAGGCTAAGGTGGACCCCAGGAAAGAACGGACGAATCCTATCATAGGACGGAATCACTCAAATAATCCGTAAGGGAAACGCCCCCAGGGTACCAGGCCACAGAACCCTCAGGACATGACACCCAGGGAGGACATTTTTATCCCAGTGCTTCTATGAACAAGGATCACAGAGGGCAGAAGCACAGGGAGGAGCCGAAAGCCATTAGTTTGGGAGATGACACATCCCACGTCAATCTGCAAGACTACCTCAAAGCTCAAATGGAGCAGGCCCATATAGAGAATATTCGCCCTCGTGGATATGACTTGAGGAATAACCTTAATAACAGGAGAAATGAGAAAGTTCCTGTCGATGATAGAATGGCCAGGAAGTCATGGAGTAGTTAGCCGATCTCAAAAAGGTCATGGACCGCTTGGTCCGAAAATAAGAAGGTGGAGGTTCCGATCCCGAAGATGAAGAAAAGGAACCGTGTGCAAAACACATCCTCGATGTCATATTACCCAAGGTGTTCAAGATGTCGGATATACCCACATACACTGGAAATACTAACCCTAGAGATCATTTATTTTGCTACAATCGCCTGATGACCATAGCCCATGTCTGTGACAACGGAAAATGCCTGTGTTTTTTTATCACCTTTGCTGGATCCACTGAAGAATGGTGGAAAAGGCTCAAAACAGGATCAATCCAGTCCTTGTCTGGATTGTAGTCGGCCTTCCATAAGAATTTCTTAGCTGCCTAGAAACTGAACATTGAGGATAGTGCACTGGCCAACATAAAACAACATCCCACTGAGACCCTTAGGGCTTACATCCAACGCTTCATAGAGGAAGCTTCAAAGACTAAGGTGGATGATGGGAAACATTTAGTAGCCCTCCAATCTGGAATGAGAACTGGATCCCCTCTCTGGGATGACATGCAACGCAGTAAGGTGGCCACTCTGGAAGAGTTTATAAGAAGGGCTCAAGGCTTCATCAACTGGGGAGAAACTCGAATCCAAGCTTTTGGATGGCCTCCTGCACTATAACCAACAACATAGACCATTCCTCGGTATGGAACACAGTACCCGACAAATCCTTATCCAACACCTCCAGCAATGTCTTGACCCGTTGGAACTCCCCGAATGCAGTTCATGACCCTGATCATTTATGCACCTGCTTCATCAGGATATGCTCCAACATCAGCAACTTTTTTTTTGGACAGAGAGTGACACTAACTGCATATAGTGTTGATCCTGGAGCGATTCAAAAATTCCAGACGGAAGAAGTAGAAGCGAGCATAAGTCATTCTCAGGGGAAACGTTCCAGCAACAATCAAAGCTGGACTGGCCTTCAAAGAAGGGAAAAAGGGGGTACGAGCGCCAATACACAGAATACATGAACTTGGTGGATACCCAGGAGAATATTTACCTCGCAACAGGAAACGTAGTCCATTACCGAAAACCCAGCCCCATGTTTAAACTGGGAAAGAACCAAAGGGATGCAAGCAAAAGATGTGCCTATCACAAGGACATAGGCCATACAACTGAGGAATCTCGTCAGCTGAAGGATGAGATCAAGAACCTAATCAAGCTGGGACACCTCCACTAGTGGAATAGGATGCCTACTCCAGGACAACCTATAGCTCCCGGACAACCCCTTATCCAGGGAGCACCTAGACAATTTGGACCTACTAAGGGAAGGTATGTCCCAGGACCGGGAGCACAAGCCCCTATGGCTCCTGGACCCAAAATGTTGTATCCACTCGGAATTGTACCACCTCAAGTGGATGGCCATGTAGCCACCATATCTGGATGCCCGCATCTGGGAGGACCATCTCAAAACGACCAAAAGAGGTATCTCATTGAGTTTGACCACGGCGACGAGATGTGCGCTGTAATGCCCCAAATTTCCTAATAAGGTTTAGGACCTTGATTAGGAGGCCGGGAGGGCCATAATTGATTTATTATAGTATTTAATGATTATATGCATGTTTACGTGAATTATATTATTATATGATGGTGGATGCATGCATATGGGAGAATTTATTATTGTGAGGGTATTTTGGTAATTTGGCCACTGTGGGCGTATTTGTATATTTGGGGTGCATGATTATGATTAATTAATATAGCCACATTATAAGGTGGGTTGGTTCGAGCTATTGACATGAGACGATCATGAGGTGTAAGTGTTCGGTCTAGTCATAACGGGTTTAAGTTCGGGGCTCGGGGTGAGTCTCAGGGTGAATTTAATGATTAGAGCATTACCGGGAATTAAAGGGTAATGGGATATGATTTATTGGTATTTGGGAATATTGAGAATAGCGGGAATTGAAGAGCGTTAATTATAATTAACGAGATAGGCAGGAAAGGACGGTTTTACCCTTGGAAGCTTTTAAAGGGGTTTATTTGGCTTAAGGGCATTATAGTCTTTTGACCCTAAGGATTTATATCATCTTTTAAGTTTTAGAAAGCTGTGGAAATACAGAATAAAACAGAGCATCCTTATCTTCATGCTTCTCTCCTTCCCATGTACCATTTCCTCCTTCACTTTTCTTTGAATTTTGAGAGCCCAAATTGAGGAGTTAAGCTAGGAGATCAAAGGTGGGAGTTAGGGAACTTGATTCAGACATTGGAGGGGATTCAAAATCGTGTTTGAGGTAAGTTTCAACCATTAGTTTCTGGTTTATACTCTGTTTTGATTTAAGATTTCAGCTTGTGAATTCTTGGTGGTTAATTGGAATTAATGGGGGTTAGGATGATGTTTGATTTGGGTTTTGAGGAGGATTTGATATAGATGTTGATTAGAGGTTGAATTGAGTGTTTGGAGAAGGTTTGGAACTAGTTTGAAGGCTTGGTTCTAAGGCAATATGTAGGGGAGGTCGAGCTGGTGCGTTGCTGATTTTTGGCTGATCTGGGTAATGAGCCGCGGCCTGGCTTTTGTGTGCCGCGGCCTAAGGTGGCTTCTGAGGCAATTATGCCTCTGTCAGGGAGATGAGCCGCAGCATGGCTGTGGTGAGCCGCGGCCCATCAGGGTATTTTTGGCTGAAATTGTGTTTTTAGCTTAGGGATGCTTACCATAGGCCTCGGGGTTGATCCTAGTACCCGGTTAAGTGGGGATTGAAGTCTCGGAGGCTAGATATTGGTTTGGGAACTTATGTTGATCATTTTTATTGATGATATCTTATATTTGGTTATGACTAGGTGACCGCTAAAGGACTAAAAGTTGATCATTCTCAAGGGTCGTTCTTTAAATCATTATAGCTCGAATCCGAGGTAAGAAAACTGCACCCTGTGTATATGTGACATGCATGGCTATTATGACGCATGTTGGTTGATTATTATGTATGACATGCGTGGTTACTATTGATGCATGTCGGTTGATTATTATGTATGACATGCATGGCTATTCTTGATGCATGTTGGTTGACTATTAAACGTGACATGCATGGCTGTTATTGGTGCATGTTGGATTGCTGGATATACTGCATATGATGCATGAGAAACATGTGATTAGGACGTGCTTTGCATACTGGGTATGATATTGTTCAGAGCTTGAGCCTCTGTGGTTGTACATGGTCCTAATTGTACTGGTATCTGTTTAGTAAGCATGCTAAATACCTTGTTTATGGATATTAAACATGTGGTATATGTTTGGTGGCATGACTTGCTTGTGTATGGCACTGACTAGTCAGGGACCGACTCTAGAGTCGAGAATCATGCATTGAATGGCTCTATGGCATTAATGCTAGACCGACCCTAGGGTCGAAGAACTTATAAGCGCTTGCTTGGTCTAAGACCAGATGATTTCAGCCAAGGTATATGACCCCGGTGACTGTTTGTCACATGGCTGGGGGACGTTGTCCTTAGTTACGACTCTAGAATCGAGAGGATGGTTATGTTGGTGACTAATCACCATGCACCTATCCTAATCAAGCTTATGAAGGAACCACCTATCAGTAAAGCCCTGGTGACCCTATCGTCACATGGCTAGAGGAAGTTGTACCCACTTCTGTGACTTTTGGCTATTGTCACCTACCTGTTATGGACCGTTGGTCCTGAATGGCTGTATAATTACTGTTGATATTATATCATGTTGTCTGTTGACATTATATCATGTTATCTGTTGATATTATATCATGTTACCTGATGATATTACGTCATGTTATCTGTTGATATTATATCATGCTAGATTGTGTTTTCTTGCTGGGCTTCGGCTCACGGGTGCTACGTGGTGCAGGTAAAGGGAAGAGGAAGCTGGATCATCCTTGAGTTGGAGAGCTTAGGTGATGACGTGTACATATGCAGCTGCTCGTCCTCCACGGCCGAGGTTTAAAGTGGAACTAGGGTTGAACCCTGTTTTGCCGCTTAGAACGGCCTGTTGTAAATATTTTTCTGTAATAGACTCTGAAACTTTATTTTCGGGATCCCAATGTATATACTAAACGTTCTAGTGAAACGTTACCTCCTAACCAAAGTTTTTAATCCTTAAATCGCTAATCATACCTAGATCACGATTTTGGCCAAATGACTCGATTAGCGAGTTTAGCACTGTTTACAAGGCACACCGTAACAGTCCCTGGAGTTTGGGGCGTTACAACTTGGTACAGAGCGAGCCAAGGTTTATGGTTCCTGAAGACAAGCTGGGCATGTACACTCATCACCGAAGATAGCTTCACTCAAGGAATGGTAAGTATTTCTGTAGCTATGTGCATAGCTGTTTGTATAAAATGTGAATGCTTTACCTGTACATTGTATTAGGGAGCATGAGATCCTGATAGAGCCTGGCTCTTGTCTATATGATTATATGCTCCGTGAATATATATATGTATATATGACTGTGATCATATGGTTACCTGCTCTGTGAAAATATATATAATTGTGTTATTTGCATGCTGGGGTTGGAGGCATGGTTTGAGTATTGGAAGAGCAGGAATTATGAGTATGTATGAATGCCATGGGCATGTTTGCAGCACTGTGAGTGGTTTATGATTGTGGTGCGGTAAGGTTTATTCCGTGGGGGAAAGCCCTTGATATGGTTATTGTGACTAATAGGTCAAGTTATTGACTGCAGATTTAACCAGCAGGTTTATTCAAGGCGGATTATGGGGCCTGGTGATAGTTATACAGGAGCTGAGAGTAACAGCCAGGGTGTCAGTTCTTCGTCTGCATCTATGAATGTTCAACAGACGCTTACAGATTTGCAATTAAGATTGCAGAGGCAGGAGGAGGAGATCAGGTATTTGAAGCAACAGCAAAATCTGTTGGGTAGTACCTCTTCCTTTCCTATGCCAGGGGTGGCATCAGTTTCAGCTCAGCCTAGGGTTGAGAACAGATGGGAATTTCTCTGTGGAAGATTCCTGAAGTTTTATCCTCCAATTTTTGAGGGAGGCCTAGATCCATTCAGAGCTGAGCAATGGATGGGCATGATTAGCTCCATTCTTGATAGTATGGGACTGGTAGGTCACAATAGGGTGATCTGTGCTACATGTGTACTGCGGGATGATGCCCGGACATGGTGGGAGGTAGTATCCCAGACGCGAGACACAGCTGTGATTGACTGGAAAGAATTCAGGCAGCTGTTCAATGAGAAGTATTATTGTGATGCAGCTAAGACTGCCAAAATGAATGAGTTTCTGAATCTTGTTCAGGGTAATGCATCAGTGACCGAGTATGTTACTAAATTTGATGAGTTGGCTAAGTTTGCCTTAGACATGGTACCCACAGATGTAGCTCATAAGGAAAGATTTATTCAGGGGTTGAATCCTGGAATAGCTCAGGGCGTCAGAGTTGCCCCAGTGCATGAAGCCTCTACCTATGTTCAGGTGGTAAAGAAGGCTCTTGTTGTTGAGAGTATAGTAGTTGGGCGGCAGAGTGCTGGAGAGCATGGAGCTCAGATAGTGGTACCTCCACTTATTGGAACAAGTAATAAGGAAGGCCGGAAGACATATCCGGTATGCACTCGGTGCAAGAGGCATCACCTTGGAGTATGCCGAGCAAAGGCATGCTTCTTTTACAGGATGTTTGGACATCGTAAGAATAATTGCCCAATGCGGAAGAAGGGTGAGCTAAAGGGGATGGACAACTTGATTCCAACTCAAGTGTTTGTTTCAGAGCAGTCGGAGTCCGAGACTGAGACTAGTTCCTCGGGGATGACAGGTCAGTTTTCTAGTTCTAAGTTTTGAATTATGCTGTTTGGCTTTGGCGCCATGCTATTCCTTTGTTAGTATGTAAATAGAGAAGGGTATATTGATGGTATATGTAGATCACATGGTTACGTTGTGATGGGAAAAGTAAGATGGTATTGGAAATTCAAGAGATAAGTTGAGTTATGGCAAGGACTCATCAGGGGTTCTGACAAAGCTGGTTATGACAGGCTTTGGTTTGATCCAGGGTTTGGATTGGTTAGGTGATTAAAGAACAGTTTTGAATGGCAAAGAAAGTGTAGTAATTCTTGGGCCTGAGAGCGGAAAGTCTTGTGACATTTGGCACTGTGCATGGATTTGATATGTTTATGATACCGGATGTGAGGGCTGGAGTTTGTGCAGGGAGGTGCATGGAACTCTTGGCCAGTGTGGTGGATACCACTTAGATTGTGTTAGTGAGATCAGGACAGACTGGATTAGTCTGTGGGTTTTTAAATGTGTTTCCAGGCGGTCTGCCAGGCCTTCTTTTTGTTAAAAGAAGATTGGAATGGTGATTGATTTAGTACCAGAGATGGAATCAGATGTAAACACTGTTTCGAGTGGCTCAGTGGGGTTATAAGAATTAAAGAGTTAGTTGCTGAGTAAGATGGAACCCTTAAAGGTGGATCCTGGATCTGGTTAAGACCAGTTAGAGATTAGAGTGAGAAAAAATTATGTAAAGGATTGGGCTAATATCAGATTAGAGCACTGCGAGTGCTGAGTATATCTTGAGAATTGGGTTGATGCTAAGTGTTTGTGAACCAGATGAATAGTGTATTCAAGGGTAGCCTTGAATGGGATTTATGATCGTCTTGGACGATGGAATAGTGGTGTTTTCTCTGCGGAGAATTTCCAAGAGTGAAGAGTGCCTTGGGGACAGAAGTGTCCATAGATAGTGAAGATATTTCAGGTGCCTTGGGGAGAAAGTGCTGGGTCTTTATAGACCAGGACCAGTTTGAGGATTGTTATGACATCCTAGTGATAGAGGGAAGTGATTACCTATGCAACATGTTGATTAAGAATTTGTCCGGAACTAGAGTAGGGTTTCTGGCGGGCCAGGTGGCTAGTTTATCGTTTGAGATTATTATCTCAAGAAAGATAAAAGGAAAGATGGTTAAATGAGTCACAGACGGGCAAGATTGAATGGAAAGCTTTAGCTGGATTAGCTAAAGGTTGTTTGGTGACAGACATGAGTTTATGGTGGTATAGAGATCGGACTTGGGATCCGATGGATATTGAGGTTTACTGAGAGATTCTGGATGAATCTCATGCTATTCTTTTATTCGTTTCATTCAGGCATTGTGAAAGGGTAACATGATATGGAAATTTTATAGTGATGGCCTGAGATGAAGAGACATATATCGAGGCATGTGTAAAGCTCTTACCTGTTAGCAGGTCGAGACAGAATATCAGGAAACAGCAAGGCCATTACAGCCTTTGAGTATTTCATCATGGGAATGAGTGAGCATCGCGATGAGTTTCGCAGTGGGATTCCCAGGTTGATGGATCGAAATGAATTGGCATTAAGTCATTGTGGATTGGTAGTCCAAGTGAGTTTAATATATCAGTAAGGATAGGTTAATGGTACAGCTGATCAATATTTGAGTCTCCTTGTGAAAAGGATAGAGAGCCTTCGTGAACTCAAGGTCTATCTTATCAGATGAAGGCTTTATTGTGACTTCCAGGTTTTGGAAGGGTTAGGAAGGCGATGAGTATATAAATGGAACTCAGTATAGTTTATCACTCTCAGACTGGTGGTAAATCAGAGAGAGAGAGGGTTATCAAATTACTATTGGAGGAACATCTTATAAGATGGGTGAGGAAATATGTATATATATATATGTCCAGATCCTGAGGTGGTTTAGGGGAGTTATGAGATTGCTGGAGCTTAAATTTTGGTGCTCATGTCTCAGAATAGACAGAACAGTATTATTGAACTGGAAAGTAGGAATGTGGAATTCCAAGTAGGAGAATGTGTTTTCTCTAAGGATTCATCATGGGAAAAGGGGTGAGGAATTAAGGTAAGTCAAACCCTAATTTGCTTCAGCAGTTGGATCCTAATTGGGTCTGAATAGGGTAACTCTGAATCAGTTTTACTTTTGGCACCGGCAGTTGTATATAGTGAGTTATGTGCTTCCATGCAGTGGCCATGGGCCGAAGGAACTTATGTGTTGAATTATGGTAATCTGAAGGTTAGGTTAAGTATTCCGGTAATGAATAGCCAGTTCAGATTGTGACATAGTAATGAGATTCTATTTAGAAGAATGTACCTTGGGTTAAGGTAAGGCTATAGAAATAGTGGGGTCAAGGAAATGACCTAAAGAATTTGTGTCAATTGTGTGGAATTCTGGTTCCGAGCTGTTGAGTAAATTTCAAGGACCAAATTTCTATAAGGAGGGGATAGTTGTAATACCCCAAATTTCCTAATAAGGTTTAGGACCTTGATTAGGAGGCCGGGAGGGCCATAATTGATTTATTATAGTATTTAATGATTATATGCATGTTTACGTGAATTATATTATTATATGATGGTGGATGCATGCATATGGGAGAATTTATTATTGTGAGGGTATTTTGGTAATTTGGCCACTGTGGGCGTATTTGTCTATTTGGGGTGCATGATTGTGATTAATTAATATAGCCACATTATAAGGTGGGTTGGTTCGAGCTATTCGACATGAGACGATCATGAGGTGTAAGTGTTCGGTCTAGACATAACGGGTTTAAGTTCGGGGCTCGGGGTGAGTCTCAGGGTGAATTTAATGATTAGAGCATTACTGGGAATTAAAGGGTAATGGGATATGATTTATTGGTATTTGGGAATATTGAGAATAACGGGAATTGAAGAGCGTTAATTATAATTAACGAGATAGGTGGGAAAGGACGGTTTTACCCTTGGAAGCTTTTAAAGGGGTTTATTTGGCTTAAGGGCATTATGGTCTTTTGACCCTAAGGATTTATATCATCTTTTAAGTTTTAGAAAGCTGTGGAAATATAGAATAAAACAGAGCATCCTTATCTCCATGCTTCTCTCCTTCCCGTGTACCATTTCCTCCTTCACTTTTCTTTGAATTTTGAGAGCCCAAATTGAGGAGTTAAGCTAGGAGATCAAAGGTGGGAGTTAGGGAACTTGATTCAGACATTGGAGGGGATTTAAAATCGTGTTTGAGGTAAGTTTCAACCATTAGTTTCTGGTTTATACTCTGTTTTGATTTAAGATTTCAGCTTGTGAATTCTTGGTGGTTAATTGGAATTAATGGGGGTTAGGATGATGTTTGATTTGGGTTTTGATGAGGATTTGATATAGATGTTGGTTAGAGGTTGAATTGAGTGTTTGGAGAAGGTTTGGAACTATTTTGAAGGCTTGGTTCTAAGGGAATATGCAGGAGAGGTCGAGCTGGTGCGTTGCTGATTTTTGGCTGATCTGGGTAATGAGCCGCGGCCTGGCTTTTGTGTGCCGTGGCCTAAGGTGGCTTCTGAGGCAATTATGCCTCTGTCAGGGAGATGAGCCGCGGCATGGCTGTGGTGAGCCGCGGCCCATCAGGGTATTTTTGGCTGAAATTGTGTTTTTAACTTAGGGATGCTTACCATAGGCCTCGGGGTTGATCCTAGTACCCGGTTAAGTGGGGATTGATGTCCCGGAGGCTAGATATTGGTTTGGGAACTTATGTTGATCATTTTTATTGATGATATCTTATATTTGGTTATGACTAGGTGACCGCTAAAGGACTAAAAGTTGATCGTTCTCAAGGGTCGTTCTTTAAATCATTATAGCTCGAATCCGAGGTAAGAAAACTACACCCTGTGTATATGTGACATGCATGGCTATTATGACGCATGTTGGTTGATTATTATGTATGACATGCGTGGTTACTATTGATGCATGTCGGTTGATTATTATGTATGACATGCATTGCTATTCTTGATGCATGTTGGTTGACTATTAAACGTGACATGCATGGCTGTTATTGGTGCATGTTGGATTGCTGGATATACTGCATATGATGCATGAGAAACATGTGATTAGGACGTGCTTTGCATACTGGGTATGATATTGTTCAGAGCTTGAGCCTCTGTGGTTGTACATGGTCCTAATTGTACTGGTATCTGTTTAGTAAGCATGCTAAATACCTTGTTTATGGATATTAAACATGTGGTATATGTTTGGTAGCATGACTTGCTTGTGTATGGCACTGACTAGTCAGGGACCGACTCTAGAGTCGAGAATCATGCATTGAATGGCTCTATGGCATTAATGCTAGACCGACCCTAGGGTCGAAGAACTTATAAGCGCTTGCTTGGTCTAAGACCAGATGATTTCAGCCAAGGTATATGACCCCGGTGACTGTTTGTCACATGGCTGGGGGACGTTGTCCTTAGTTACGACTCTAGAATCGAGAGGATGGTTATGTTGGTGACTAATCACCATGCACCTATCCTAATCAAGCTTATGAAGGAACCACCTATCAGTTAAGCCCTGGTGACCCTATCGTCACATGGCTAGAGGAAGTTGTACCCACTTCTGTGACTTTTGGCTATTGTCACCTACCTGTTATGGACCGTTGGTCCTGAATGGCTGTATAATTACTGTTGATATTATATCATGTTGTCTGTTGACATTATATCATGTTATCTGTTGATATTATATCATGTTACCTGATGATATTACGTCATGTTATCTGTTGATATTATCTCATGCTAGATTGTGTTTTCTTGCTGGGCTTCGGCTCACGGGTGCTACGTGGTGCAGGTAAAGGGAAGAGGAAGCTGGATCATCCTTGAGTTGGAGAGCTTAGGTGATGACGTGTACATATATAGCTGCTCGTCCGCCACGGCCGAGGTTTAAAGTGGAACTAGGGTTGAACCCTGTTTTGCCGCTTAGAACGGCCTGTTGTAAATATTTTTCTGTAATAGACTCTGAAACTTTATTTTCGGGATCCCAATGTATATAGTAAATGTTCTAGTGAAACGTTACCTCCTAACCAAATTTTTTAATCCCTAAATCGCTAATCATACCTAGACCACGATTTTGGCCAAATGACTCGATTAGCGAGTTTAGCACTGTTTACAAGGCACACCGTAACGGTCCTTGGTGTTTGGGGCGTTACATGCGCGTTGGTCCAGAATCCGACCTAACACCCAAAGCTGATGAATTTTCCAATAACATTCATGGAGGAAGATGCCCAGAATGTACACTTCCCGCATCACGATCCCTTGGTCATTGATGCCCAAATTGCCAACAAAAGAGTCTCCCGAGTTTTGGTAAACAATGGAAGTTCTGTGAACGTCTTGTTCAAGCCAGCCTTCACAACAATCAGCTTAACGGGCGCGGACCAAGCCCCATGTCTTACACGTCGCAATGGGAAAAATACAGCTCCCAGTTACATTGGGAAATGATGCCCAAAGCACGTTCAAGTACTGCAAATTTGTTGTGGTGGACTGTCCCACTGCATACAATGTGATTTTTGGATGTCTAACTGTGGTTGATTTTTGTGCCATTACCTCCATCTGCCACCTATTCTTGAAGTTCCCGCGTGATAACGACAGAGTGGGGACCAGGAAGATGACGAATTGGATCCCCGAGTGGAGGAGGACAAGGCATTAGAACCAATGGACGAAGTAGAAGAGGTGCGCATCAGTGACACCGATCCAACTAGAGTAATCCAAGTAGGAAGAAATTTGAATCTGGAAGTCAAGGCTACCATAGTCGCCTGAGTAAAAGAAAACCAGGACGTCCTATCTTGGTCCCACACGGACATGAATGGGATTGATCGTAACATCATATGTCACACCCTAAACAATGGGCACGGAACATTGGGCACAGAACACGCATAGGCCCTCAAACTAGAAATGAAAAAGTTATCCTCGATTAATTTCATCTGGGAAGCACTGTATCCCATATGCCTGGCAAACTCAGTGTTGGTGCCAAAGCCAAACGGGACATGGAGAACTTGCATAGATTTCATGGACCTCAACACGGCGTGTCAAAAAGATTGCATCCCACTTCCCCGGATAGACCAGATGGTGGATGCCACTTCTAGATATGAGTTGATGAGCTTCATGGATGCCTATTCCGATTATAACCAAATTTCTATGCATGTAGAAGACCAGGAATACACCAACTTCCAGATGGATATGGGTGTATATTGCTATATTATCATGCCTTATGGATTAAAGTATGTCGAAGCTATGTATGAGAGGCTTGTTATCTGGAAGCACAAGATGAAGCTAAATCCTGAAAGTTCACTTTTGGCATGGCATCCAGGAAGTTTATGGGCTTTATAGTAAGCTCAAGGGGGATAGAAGCCAACCCGAATAATATCAGATTTGTGATCCACATGCCATCGCCACAGAAATGCAAATACATTAAGAGTCTGACAGGAAGAATAGCGGCTTTGAGCTGCTTTGTGTCAAAGTCCACGGACAAGTGCATCCCATTTTTCAACTTACTTTGCGGAAATCAGAGGTTCGAATGGACAACCGAGCATGAAGAGGCTTTCCAAATATTGAAAGAGCATTTAGCTAAAGCACCAATCTTGTCAAAGTTGGTGGATGGGGAACCACTGTACCTATATTTGGTCGTGTCAGAACATGCCATAAGCACCGCCTTAATGCGAGAAGAGGAAAAGGTCCAACTCTTTTTCTATTACGTATACAAAAGGTTGTTGGGCGCATATTCCATATACCCTTTGATTGAGAAACTAACAATTTTCTTACTGATCGCTTCCATAAAGTTAAGACCTTACTTTTAGGCTCATACCATCAAGGTACTAACGAACCATTCCCTATGACAAGTATTACAAAAACCATAATCATCAAGAAGACTTTTGAAGTGGGCCATGGAGTTGAGACAGATTGATATTGCCTACGTTCCTAGAATCTCCATCAAGGGACAGGCCTTGCCCGACTTAATCGTAGAAGTTACCCATGTGGAAAATCTTGGTTGACGGAGCCTCCAATTAGAATGGAGCCGGAGCCGGGATTATCCTAATATCCCACCAAGGTCACCAATTGAAAGTGCCTTACTCTTCCAGTTTGAAGCGTCAAATAATTAGGCTGAGCATGAGGCCATGCTGGCCGAATTATGCTTGGCTCGAGAAGTGGGGGCAGAGAACATTGAAGTCCACAACGATTCCCAGTTGGTGGTCAAACTAATATAGGGGGAATACCAAACGAAGGAGGAGAAGATGGACGCCTACATGGCATGAATTCGGGAGTTACTTCAACCGTTCAAGAGATACATCATTCACCAGATCCTTAGGGAGCAGAATGTGTTTGTGGACACACTGGCAAAGTTTGCCACAGATGTTGAAGCAGAACTCTCCGGAGTTGTCCCGATCGACCATCTATTCGCACGATTTTGTAGTGGGGTTGCCTAGAACATTGGGGGAACATGACTCGGTATGGATGATTGTAGATAGATATACCAAGTCAGATCATTTTCTGCCTATGAGGACAAACTATACTTTAGATCAATACATTGATTTGTATGTCAAGGAGATTGTACGTCTCCATGTGGCTCTGAAGTCTATAGTATTGGATCGGGACCCCACTTTTACTTCCATGTTTTGGGGAAGCAGGTAGAAGACTATGGGTACTCAGTTGAAGTTTAGTACACCATCTCATCCTCAAACAGAGAGGACGATTTAGATAGTGCAGGACGTGCTTAGGGCACGTGTGTTGGACTTTGAAGGGTCCTTGAGTAAGTATTTATTTTTGATTGAATTTTCCTACAATAACTACTATCAATCAACGATTGGAGTGGCTCCATATGAAGTGTTGTATGCTAGGAAATGTAGGTCATTCGTTCATTATGAAGAAATTGGTGGGAGGAAGTACTTAGGTCTTGAAGCAATGAAGAGGACCAGTGAGTCCATTGAGAATATTAGAGCTCAGATGCTAGCCTCACAGAGTAGACAGAAAAGCTATGTTGACCATAAGCGTAGAAACGTGGAGCTCCATGTTGGGGACCATGTTTTTCTTTCAGTTTCCCCACTACGTGGAGTGAAACAGTTTGGGAAGATGGGCAAGTTAAGCCCTTGGTTTGTAGGACCTTTTGAGATCTTGGAAAGGATCATCCAGGTAGCCTATAAACTGGCTATGCCTCCAGCTTTGTCAAGAGTACATAATGTGTTTTACATATCAATGCTTAGTAGGTATGTGTCAGATATGACTCATATGTTGAGTTATGTGGATCTTGAAGTATAGACAAATTTATCCTATGAGAAGCAGCTTGTACACATCATGGATAGAAAATATAAATTATTGAGGAACAAGATTGTTCCTCTATTTAAAGTACTATGAAGGAATATTAAGAAAGAGGAAGCGACATGGGATTTAGAGTCAGACATGCGAGATCAGTATCCTGAGTTGTTCAGGTAAATTTTGAGGACAAAATTTCTATAAAGAGGGGATAGTTGTAACGTCCCAAAATTTCTTATAAGGCTTAGTGCCTTGATTAGTGCGCCGGGAGGGCATAATTGGGTCTATATGTAATATTATGTGATTTTATTGAATATCTATACGTGATTATATGAAATATATGAGTTATATTATGATATGGTTGCTTATGTATGTTCATGGGTATTAAATATGCTTATAGGCTTGTTTCTGTTAAAATGGGAATTTTCTTAATTTTGACCCGCTGAGGGTATATCTATAATTATTTGTGTAATATGTTTGAGACAACATTATTATGTGGTTATATTTGATATATTCGGCCTGAGTCGGACCTTTAGAGCAAAGTTGCGAAAAATTCACAACGAGGAAAAATACCCCGCTTGGGATGAGCCTGGGAGTTAAGTTACCAGGGGTTATTAAAGTATGTGATATATTTGGGAATTAGTGGTAAAATTTGAGGTTTAGTGGAAAATTGATGCTTGGGGGTTAAGTTAAAGGTTCTTTGGAGGAACGGTTATTATGGTGTTTTGACCATTAGATGAAGTGAACTAGGCTATGTCTTGAGCACTTCACACACTCACATTCAATCGCCTTCACTTTCTCTTCCTTCTAGTTTCTTCACTATCTGCTAAGGACACACTAGAAAAGGTTTGAAGCTTGAGAAGTTGGAGGCCTTAAGGAGAATCGAAGCTTGTTGTTGAGGATTACGGCTGCCAGGGACATCATCGAGCTAGAGAATTTAGATTTACAGAGGGATTGAGGTGAGCTTGCTGTCATTATTTGAGTTATTTTGGTTTTGGGGAAAATTCATGATAATTGGGATTTTGATTGGGTTGGGCATATGTTAGTGTTAATTTTTAGTGGTTGTGGGTTGTACTGTTGAACTGTGGTTGGAATTAGACTCGAAACTTGTTAGAACCCTGTTTAGGAGGTGAATTTTTTCAGTTTGTGATTTTTGAAATCGCAGTTCCTTGCGCTTGATAGGAGCATCGCAACCCACGTGAATGTCTTCATGGTTGGGTTTCCCTTGAAAGGCCTCGGCGCCCTGTAACCCTTAGTTGGCAACCCCGCGACGCGAAATGGGGAAAATTTATGAGATAGTTGTCTTCCGAGTGGGGCGCTGAGGCTCTTAGTGGTGGCCGCTGTGGCGCAAAATGCTTGGAAATTCAAGGTTATCTCTCGGCTTAGTGTGGGGTCGCGGCGCAAGTGTGGGGAGTCGCAAAACTAAATGGGTATTTTAGAATGTATTAAGTTTGAGTTATGGGAAACTAAATCAAATGACTCGGGAACGATTCCACTACCCAGTGGCTAGGGCTTGGTCTTGAAGCACTTCATCGATTCTATTTTTGATGAATATTCATTAATGTGTTGTGACAAGGGGTTTTTGCTAGGCTCGAGAGGAAGGGATCGTGCTCAGGGTCGCCTTGCTTTATCGTTAAGGACTTGAGGTAAGAAAATCAACACTTGCACCAAGTGTAGGGTGTGAGTCCTAATTATAGGACACAGGGCTGACTATGTCATGAATCTGTTTAAAGTTAAATGTATTCCTTGTATAAACCTCTATTTTTATAACTGCGTGTACTGATTGCTTGTGATCGATCGGCCATGAGGCCATTCTCGGCCTTACATGCGTAATGTAGGCCGTAGTAGCTAGGCCATTACAAGGGTGCAATATGCGCCGTAAAGGCAGGGCCATTACAGGGGTGCGATATGCATCTAGTTTGCATGAGTCGTATACTGATTGGAAAATTAATGTGAACATCTATTGATTATAAAGTATGCAGTACATGTTAATGTCTATCTGGATATCGGTTTACTTGTTCGGGTTTTCTTGATGAGCCTTAGCTCATGGGTGCTTCGTGGTGCTGTTGGGAATAGTGCCCTTAAAGCAATTGTAGTTAACAAATTTTTTAAATGAAATAAATAATTGAATTAAATTATTATATATATATAGACTATGTCCGATATTATGTTGATAATATTAAGTAAATATCAGACAATTCCAAAGTTCATCTATGTGGTCTTAATCTGATATTGGTATGAGATGATTGAGATTGAGATAATGAACTTAAAATAGTTCGCAGTTAAATAAAGTTATGGAATCTTTAGATTAATTACTGCTAGTACGGTTTGCTAGTATTATGAATACAAGTGACCTAGATCCAGGTCACTAGTGTAGTAGGACACTTTAGTGAACATACTTTATATGTAGTGATATATATAACAGGACCAAATGTGATTTGTTAGTACCTGTTTCAACACAGTTTCTTAGTATTAATCAAACATATCAAACAATGATCATATACACAATGATCTTAATCCTGAGGTTAGTATGAACTCCTATATATGTCATCTGATCTTTTGATTCATGCATTAAGGTTTGTCAGAATGATCAGGCTAAGAACAATTATTTTGGGGGCTCAATGATATATATGGCTAGGGACATAGTTTAACAGACATGGAATCTATACATTCTTATAGATTGAATAATGGTTCCCTATTGGGTTGACTTTTGGAACTGAAAAGGCTATTAGCTCTGACGTTGCAAACTTGTTGTGACACAACATTCACTAGAAAAGTCAATTTTACACTAGGAACTACATATAGTTACAAGGGTAAAACGACAATTTTATTCCCTTTTAATTATGAACAATTAATAGAGGGTTGGCATTATATGTAATGACTATAATGGACACTTTATTCTTTAATAAAGTACTCTGTAAATATATGTCTATAATTATCAAGAGTTCATTCTCATATTTATAGTTGAGTAATAATGAGATTGATAAATATGATTATTTAATCAAAGAGCTTTGATTAATAATCTAATATTTATTGGAGATTGCTATTATAAGTCTATAGGTCCCCAAGGCGACTCTATCAACATTATATCAAGGTAAGAGTTGATACAAGCATAAAATTGTAATTTGAAATATGAGAAGAATTTAATTATTGGGGTCAAATATACAACTATATGATAATTGAGGTTAAATAATTAATTTTGAATTAATTATTTAATTTTGAAAAAATATTTATTTATTTAAATATATAATATTCGAAATACATTTAATAATAAATTAATTAATTTGTGGAATTAATTATTTTATTTGAGTTAATTTATTTGAGTTGGAGAAAATAAAAATGGTAAGTCGAAATAGTTTTGATTTATTGTTTTTTAAAAGATGATGATCATTGATTTGAATTTTAAATTTGAATTATGGTTGTGATCTTTTCCTTAAAAAGATAATACAATATTTTGTGGAAATTATTTATTTAATTAAATAAATAAACAAAACAAATAGGAAAAATGCAATGTTCCTTGAAAGGGAATATTGCCACACGCATGACACAGTCCAAGGACTGTGCCTTGCGTGTATATGATATTGATAAAGTATCAATGTTTTATTTATTTATTTAATTAATTAATAATTTGAAAATAGATTTTAATAAATTTTGTAAGTTAGATATTACCTAAATCAATTCCTATCATAGTTATGATTGTATTATATTATTATCATTATTATTATGAATAATAATGTAATATATAATCTATATATATTATGTGATAACAAGAGAAAAATAATGGTGATTCAAAAGAGTTTCAGAAAAATTTCAGACAAGAAATTCTCATCATCTTCTCTTATTATTCCTACATTTTTCAAGTCATAATCCAAGTACTCATGTGTTGAGATAAAGTTGTGATTTATAAATTACAAACCCTTGTTCTCTATGTGCCCACCGACATCTTGGGGTGTAGAGAAAACTCCAAAAGATCGTGGTCTGAGTACTCAAAGTGTCAAATAGGAAGATCGTTATTTGTATGAAAAGACTCAAGGACGCCTGATAGGCTTCAAGAGGTAAATATTTTTGTCCTTGAATATTTGTATATAACTGCATATAATATATAAGTATGTGTATATATATATATGTTCCATGATTAATCTATTTGCATATTAATGGTTCTTGTATGTATTCTTGAACATATAAACTGTTTATATGAGAGGTGGAAATTTTGTTGTTGTTTATCAACAGAGCCCACCATGCCATTTTGCTGCGCACTCTGGTTGTTTTTTCGAACAAGTGCAAGTAAAGGAAAAGGAAAGATGGACCAGCCATGAGTTGGAGAGCTATAGGAGTGGCGTGTACATACTGAGTCTGCTTGGTCGCCACGGTTGAGATACTTTTGAGGAACATGGGTTAGTAGTTTGATTTTGCCACTTAGGTCTACTAATTCTATAATTTTGATAAACTTGTACTTTTATTTAGAAACATTTGGGATCCCTTGTATTTAGTCAAACCTTTTTAATGAAAAGTTTCACTTCATTAACCAAAATTTTTAATATCGAAACTATTGTTTAACCTTAATTACACTTTTAAGTCCAAATGACTCGCTTAACGAGTTAAGCACTATTTTTAACACACGGTGTAACAGTCCTGGTTTAGTAGGACGTTACAATCGTTTTGTTGGGTTTCAGACTTTATTACCTACTTAGGAGTCTATAGTCTCTAGGAGATGGATTAGATGCTTACTTATAGAGGTTGATAGTAGTGAGTTATCGGTGGACCTTATTGAGTTAGCGATGGAGGATTTCAATGTGATTTTGGGTATGGACTGGTTAGCCAAGTATGGGGCAACCATAGATAGTATGAGAAGGATTGTAACATTTGAGCCTGAGGGTGAAGACCCATTTGGATTTGTGGGTACTGTGAACAGACCCCGCATTCCTATGATATCATCATTGAGGGCTAGAGGCCTATTACGAGGGCTTGCATAGGATTCCTAGCTAGTGTGGTGGATACCACTAGGGTTGTACCAATTGGGCCTGAAGAGACTAGATTGGTCCATGAGTTTCTGGATGTATTCCCAGATGATTTACCAGGGTTATTGCCACACCGGGAGATTGAATTTGTTATTGAGTTAGCACTGGGGATGGAACCAGTGTCCAGGACACCAAATAGAATGGCTTCGGCAAACTTGAAATAATTGAAGGTACAGTTACAAGAGCTACTTAATTAGGGTTTATCAGACCTAGCTTCTCACCATGGGGTGTACTAGTCTTGTTTGTGAAAAAGAAGGATGGGTCATTGAGGATGTGTATTGACTACAGAGAACTTAACAAGTTGACAATTATGACAAGTATCTATTGCCAATAATTGATGATTTGTTGGATTAGCTATAGGGCAAGACAATATTTTTGAAGATTGATCTTCGATTTTGTTATCACTAGCTGAGGATCAAAGACGAGGATATCCTGAAGACAACTTTTCGTACGAGGTATGGGCATTATGAGTTCCTAGTCATATCATTTGGGTTGACTAAAGCCCCAACAACCTTTATGGATCTAATGAACAGAGTGTTCAAGGAATATTTAAATAGATTCATTATTGTATTCATCGATGACATCTTGATTTATTCTCAGTCAGAAACAAAGCATGAGCAGCATCTCTGGTTGGTACTACAGAGACTGAGGGAGCACAGATTGTATGCCAAGTTCAAGAAGCGTGAGTTCTAGTTATCTCAGGTGACATTCCTTATTAATTTTGTTAGTAAAGACAAGATTAAGGTGGATTCGGCCAAGATTGAGGCAGTCAGGGATTGGCCAAGGCCAAGTAGCGCTTCAGAGATTAGAAGTTTTCTTGGATTGCCAGGGTATTACCGGCTCTTTGTAGAAGGGTTGTCAAGAATTTCTACACCATTGACAGAGTTGACAAGCAAGAACCTGAAGTTTATATGGTCAGACAGATATGAGAACAACTTCCAGGAGTTGAAGCGGCGATTGATCACTGCTCCAGTACTAAGTCTTCCTTCAGATCATGAGATGTTTGTTGTATATTGTGATGCATCGAGACAAGAGTTAGGTTGTGTTCTTATGCAGGCTAGGAAGGTGATTACCTATGCATCACGACATTTAGAGGAGTGTGAATAGCAATACCCAACTCATGACATGGAGTTGGCAGCAGTAGTATTTGCACTGAAGGTGTGGCGACATTATTTATATGAAGAGAAGTGTGAGATTTACACCAATCACAAGAGTTTGAAGTACTTCTTAACTCAAAAGGATTTGAATACGAGACAGAGATGTTGGCTAGAGTTGGTAAAGGATTATAACTATGAAATCCTTTATGATCTAGGAATTGCAAATGTGGTGGCAGATGCTTTGATTCGGAGAGGTCTAGGATAGTTATTCAGTTTGAAGCAAGCATCTAAAGAGTTGGCAGAGGATATGACTAGAGCAGGGATAGAGTTGGTGATGGGCCAGTTAGCCAACATCACCTTACAATGGTCAAATGAGTGATCCCCAATTGATGAAGCATAGAGGGGGCGTCCTAGATGGAGTGGCTAAGCATTATATTGTTTTAGAGATGGGTCTGCTGAAAAATAAGGATCAAATTTGTGTTCCGATGGATGCTGGTATCAGACGAAAGATTCTAGATGAATCTCATACTACTCTATATTTGCTGCATCCAGGCACCACCTAGATGTATCAAGATTTGAAATCTTTATATTGGGGCTTGGGATGAAAAAAGATGTGATTGAATATGTGGCTAAGTGCCTGATGTGTCAACAAGTGAAGGTTGAACTAGAGACAAGTGGGGGCAATTACAGCCTTTGGATATCCTTGAGTGGAAATGGGAGGACATCACCATGGACTTTGTGGTTGGACTGCCTAGGACAGTGGGTTAGCATGATTAAGTATGGGTGATTGTGGATTGGTATACTAATTCAGCTCACTTTCTACCAGCGAGGATGAATTTTATAGTTTATTAGTACGCTGAGTTGTATGTGAAAGGGATTGTATGTCTGCAAAGGGCTTTGAAGTCTATTTTGTCAAATTAGAACCGCACTTTTACTTACAAGCTTTGGGGAAGTTTGCAGAAGTCTATGGGTACACAAATGATGTTTGGTACCACCTATCATCCTCATATAGACAGAAAATCTGAGAGGACGATTTAGATATTGGAAGACATGCTTCCGGCATGTGCATTGGACTTTTAAGGGTCCTGGAGTAAGTACTTACCTTTGATTGAGTTTTCGTAAAACAATAGCTATCAGTCAACGATATGAGTGGCTCCATCCGAGATGTTGTATGGTAGGAAGTGTAGATCACCCATTCATTAGGATGAAATGGGTGAACGGAAATATCTGGGTCCTGAAGAAATTCAGGGGACAAATGAGGCTATTGAGAATATTAGAGCTCGGATACTCACCTCGCAGAGAAGATATGGGAGTTACGCTAATCCTAAGCATAGAGATATAGAGTTCCAAGTTGGGGACTCTGTTTTTCTTCGAGTTTCGCCTTTGAGAGGATGAAGCGATTTGGAAAGAATGGGAAGTTGAGCCTAAGGTTTATGGGACCTTTTAAGATCAGAGGATTGGACAGGTACTCTACTAGTTGGCTTTACCCCCATCGCTGTCAAGAATTTATAATGTGTTTCATATTTCCATGCTTCAGAAGTATGTGTCAGATACAACTCATGAGTTGAGTTATGAGGCTCTGGAGCTACAAACAAATTTATCCTATAATGAGCGAGCAGTACAAGTCTTGGATAGAAAAGACAAAGTCTTGAGAAAAAAGACTATTCCTTTGGTTAAAGTACTATGGAGGAAGAGTAAGGTCGAGGAAGTGACCAAGGAGTTAGAGTCAGACATGCGGGATCAACATCCCGAGCTGTTCAAGTAAATTTCAAGAACAAAATTTATATGAGGAGGAGATAGTTGTACTGGTCCAAAATTTCTAATAAGGCTTAGTGCCATGATTAGTGTGTCGGGAGGGCATAATTGGAATTACATGTGATATTATGAGATCTTATTGAATACTTATTTGATTCTGTGAATTACATGATTTATATTATAATATGACTCATTATGCATGTTTAAGTGTATTAAATGTGCTTAAAGGCCTGCTTTTGTTAAAAAGGGGCATATTCGTAATGTTTACCCGTAGAGGGTATAATTGTAATTATATGTGTTATATGTTCAAGACCACATTATTATGCGTATATATTTGAGATATTTGGCACGAGTCGCTCCCTTTGAGCATAGTAGCTGAAAATTCACAATGGGGAAAAATACCCGACTCTGGGTGAACCTAGGGGTATTTTGATAATTTGGTGAAATACTGAGTGTTAAAGGAATATGAGATATATTCAGGAAAAGGATGGTATTTCGCAGATTAGTGGAATCAATTGGAAATTGTGAGTGAAATAGAGAAAAAAGCCATTCATAAAGGGAAATATTTACAGTATTGCTCCAAGGCTCGATCAATTATTTTTTTTAACCAAATAAGAAGTGGCTCGAAGGCCTATTTACAAAAACAAATAAAACAAGAGAAAAACCCTATTTTGCCCTTAGAGGAACCTTAACAATAAGGTCAATGATGGGATCAACCTTGGGAGCTCGGCCAACTTCCTTGGCAACAGCAACAACTTTTGAAGCTTCAGTAGCTTGGAGGCGCTCCTCGAAGAGAAACTGAGTATTCTCGGCCTCTCTAGTGAAGGCGAGGTCCATATCCCTGTTGTTGAGCCAGGCCACATAGAAGGCGTCCTCGGTCATGGTGTCAGCTTCCTTCTCAAGGTCCTCCACCTTCTTTCGAAGGCCTTCATTGCCTTTTACTCAACACATTTTTCATACAGAATTTGGTAACAATGCAACTTGGACTGAAGATTGTACAGGGTTTTATCAATTTCCTTACGTAATGTGATATCACAAAATAATCAACTTAATTTAGCCTATTTTTATCCACATGTAGGCCTAACTTTAAGCAACTCGAGACTTTAAGTGTCCAAGTCTAGGTGACTCGAAGCTTATATGCTTTAAGTTTAGCAACTCGAAGCTTGTGCCCAAGTCTAGGCGACTCAGAGTCTATGTGCCCAAATTTAGGCAATTTGGGGCTTGCATGGTCATGTTTAGGTAACTCGAGACTTGCGCCCGAGTCTAGGTGACACAAGGCTTGTATGCTTAATAATTTTCGCTCTCAGCAACTTAGAGTTGCTTCGCGGAAGCTTGGTCCTCGGGAAGTAACTTTGAGTTCTCTATCTTGTGTGCCTAATCTAGGAGACTTAGGTCTTATTTGCCTTAATATAGGCGGCTTGGTTCATGCATACTAAAGTTTAGGCAACTTAAGAATTGTGCCCGAGTATAGGCGACTCGAATCTTGTTTGGTTATGTTTAGGCGACTTAAGGCTTATGCCCAAGTCTAGGCGACAGGGGTCTTAAAGACCTTTTACCTTTTGGAACTCAGTGTTGCTTCAAGGGCGCTTAGTCCTAGGGAAATAACTTGAGTTCTCTGCCCTTAGGTGATTTAGGTATATTCGTTCTTTCAATCCTTATGACACTAGGGTTACTCTCAATTTCCCTAATAGGCTCCCCTAGCTGAGTTCCCTAGGTCGTGCTTCCCGTGAACTCTTGCAAGCTTTATGACACTAGGTTTACTCTAAGGCACCCATAATAGGCTTCTTAAACTGAGTTCCCTAGGTCATGGTCCACGAGGGGTTATCTTGCTGGGTGACTATCCCACTTATGCCCCAAGTGATCAGAGAATAGTAGAAGCAAACTCTATAAACTTCATCTATTGTTTTTTGTACATATGATTTTCATTAAGTTCCTGTAGGCTAAATATGATTAAGAAAATTTAGAAAATATGTAAACTGCTTGCATTACTGGTAATACCAGCGAAGCTGCTCAGCATTCCAGGCATGGGGTATCAATTCATGTTTAGTCAGACAAAATTATATGTTCCAGGACACACGGTGCTCTCGAATTGGTATGGACCTTCCCAATTAGAGCCTAATACTCTAGCACGTGGATCTTGGGTTGCCAGGAAAACCCTTCGTACCACCAAATCTCCGACCTCGATTTTCCTGTCCTTCACATTAAAATTGAAGTACTTTGCTACTTTTTGGTGGCATGATGCTACATGTAGATGTGAAGCTTCTCTTAGTTCATCAACAAGGTCCAATGATTCTTGAAGTAAAGTATGATTAGTGGTCGGATCATAAGTGGCTAGTCGGTGCGTGGAGATGGAAGCCTCAACTGGGAGCATGGCTTCATACCCGTAGGCCATGGAGGATGGCGAATGGCAAGTGGAAGTCCTAGTAGTGGTACGATAACTCCATAATACTCTAGGCAACTCCACGAGCTAAGTGCCTTACACCTATTCAAGCCTTTTCTTCAAAGTGGCTTTAAGCGTCTTTATGACTACTTCTGCTTGTCCGTTTGCCTGAGGATGGGCTACGGAGGAAAAATTTTCATGATTCCATGCCTTTTGCATAAGTAAATAAATAACTCACTGTCAAATTGCTAGCCATTGTCGGAGACTATCTTCCTCGGGAGCCCGTAGCGACAAACAATGTTTTTGATGACAAAGTCCAGCGCCTTCTTGGAAATGATCATAGCGAGTGGTTCGGCCTTATCTCACTTCGTAAAGTAGTCGACTGCCAAAATAACTTACTTTACTTCTCCCTTTCCCGTGGGTAAGGACATGATTAGGTCAATACCCCAGACTGCAAAGGTTCAGGGACTTGTCATCTGGGAGAGCTCATTTGGAGGAGCTCAGGGATGTTGGCGTATCACTGGAATTTGTCCCATTTTTGACATAATCCATCGAATCGCCATTCATCGTGGGCCATAAATATCATTGTCTTAGAATTTTAATGGCTAAGCTTTACCCCTCAACGCGGTCACCACAAAAGCCCTCATGTACTTCTCGGAGGATGAACTTGGCTTCCTGCTCGGACACACATTGGAGTAGTGGCAATGAATATCCTCTCTTGTACAATTTACTATCAATGATTAAATATCGAGGAGCCTCATAAAGTAGCTTCCAAGTCACTTTCTTATCCTGCGGTAGTACTCCGAAGGTAAGGTAGTTTATTATTAGCTCCATCCAACCACCCAGGGGCAGGACCACATCCACCTCCTCATGTGTTGAGATGCTTTGAGAAGCCAAGTAGTCAATTGGGACCACATTGAGTTCACCACATCCTTGGTGGTGGCTAGCTTGGCTAGAGCATCAGCGCTGGAATTTTGCACTCGTGGAGCCTTTCAAATGGTGAAAGTAGCCATATTGGTACCTCGAGCTTGGTACTCTTTGAGGACTTGGTTCACGACTAGCTAAGAATCACTGTATATTTTGAGTCCCTTAGCCTTAATCTCCAAGGAAACTCCCATTCTGGCTATCAGGGCCTCATACTCAGTTTCGTTGTTTGAGGCATCAAACCCAAATCTTAGGGCACTATGCACTCTATGTCCTTCGAGAGATGCCAAGATCAAACCTATTCCAGCCTCATTCTCATTGGAGGATCCATCCACGTCTCGCTTCCACATGGGTCCAACAAGTTGTACTTCCTCGGGCGCCTTGTGTGTTCCCTTGCACTTCGCGATAAAGTATACCATCTCTTGTCCCTTTATGGTAGTCCTTGGGTGGTAAGTGATATCGAACTAACTGAGTTCAACAACCCACATAAGGAGTCTCTTGGAGGAGTCCGACTTTTGGAGGAGTTGTCTTAAAGGTTGGTTGGTGAGGACTTTTATGGGATTTTCTTGGAAGTACCGCCTAAGCTTCCAAGAATCTATCATCAAATAGGATGTTAGCTTCTCCATGAGAGGGTACTTGGATTCTTCTCCAAGGAGTCTTCCACTCATATAATAGACGGGATGTTGGGCACAGCCTTCCTCGTAAACTAGGGTTGCACTAATGGTGTTCTCCGTAATATCCATGTAGAGGAAGAAAGGTTCTCCGTCCATAGGCTTTGATAATATTTGGGGACTCACCATGTGTGTTTTGAGCTACTGGAAAGCTTGCTCATACTTTTCCATCCATTCGAAATTTTGGCCTCCTTTGATGGTGTTGAAGAAGGGAACACATTTGTTGTTTGCCTGGAGACAAAGCTGATGAGAGTTGCTATCTGATCAATCGGGCTTTGCATATCCTTGTGCTTCCTAGGGGAGGGCATCCTTATCGAAGCTTTGATCTTCTCGTGATTTGCCTCAATTCCTCGGGCGCAAGTATCCTACGTGGTTTGGGGCAGTCTTGGACTTCACCAACATATCATCCACATATACTTCCATGTTTCGACTAAGCTGGTTCTTGAACATCTTCTTCACTATCCTGCATTCTTCAAGACAAACAACATCACTTTATAATAGTAGATGCCTTTGTCTGTTCGAAAGTTGGTATGCTCTTTGTCCGCGACATGCATCAACATCTGATTATACCCATAGTAAGCATCCATGATGTAACGCCCCAGACTCCAGGGACCGTTACGGTGTGCCTTGTAAACAGTGCTAAACTCGCTAACCGAGTTATTTGGCCAAAATCGTGAACTAAGTATGATTAGCGGTTTAGGGATTAAAAACTTTGGTTAAGATGTAACGTTTCACTAGAACGTTTAGTTTATACATTGGGATCCCGAAAATATAATTTCAGAGTCTATTACAGAAAATATTTACAATAGGCCGTTCTAAGCGGCAAAACAGGGTTCAACCCTAGTTCCACTTTAAACCTCGGCCGTGGCGGACGAGTAGCTGCATATGTACACGTCATCACCTAAGCTCTCCAACTCAAGGATGGTCTAGCTTCCTCTTGCTTTTACCTGCACCACGTAGCACCCGTGAGCCAAAGCCCAGCAAGAAAACACTATAAAGCATGATATAATATCAACAACGATCATAATAACCGTTCAGGACTATCAGTCCAAGCAAATAGGTGTCAATAGCCAAAAGTCACAGTAATGAGCATAGCTCCCTCTAGCCATGTGACGATAGGGTCACCAGGGCTTAACTGATAAGTGATTCTTTCATAAGTTTGATCAGGACAGGTGCATGGTGAATGGTCACCAACATAACCTTCCTCCCGACTCTAGAGTCGTGCTATGGACAGCGTCCCCTAGCCATGTGACAAACAGTCACCGGGGTCATATACCTTGGCTATAAACATCTAGTCATAGACCAGGCAAGTGCTTATAAGTTTTTCGACCTTAGGGTTAGTCCCGCATTAATTCCATGGAGCTATTCAATGCGTGATCACCGACCTTAGGGTCGGTCTGGCATTAGTACCCTAGAGCCACTCAATGCACGATTCTCGACTTTAGAGTCGGTCCAGCATTAATGCCATAGAGCCATTCAATGCATGATTCATCGACCTTAGGTTCGGTCTAGCATTAATGCCATAGAGCCATTCAATGCATGATTCATCGACCTTAGGGTCGGTCCTTGACTAGGCAGTGTCATACACAAGTAAGTCATGCCGCCAATCATATATCACATGTTCCATATCCATAAACAAGGTATTCAGCATGCTTACTAAACAGGTATTAGTACAATTAGGACCATGCATAAGCACAGAGGCTCAAGCTCTAAACGATATCATACCCAGTATACAAAGCATGTCCTAATCACATGTTTCTCATGCATCATATGCAATATATCCAGCAATCCAACATGCACCAATAACAGCCATGCATGTCACGTTTAATAGTCAACCAACATGCATCAAGAATAGCCATGCATGTCACACTTAATAGTCAACCGACATGAATCGATAATAACCATGCATGTCATACTCAATAATCAACCAACATGCTTCGATAATAGCCATGCATGTCACATATACACAGGTTGCAGTTTTCTTACCTCAAAGTCGAGCTAGAATGATTTAAAGAACGACCCTTGAGAACGATCAACCTTTAGTCCTTTAGCGGTCACCTAGTCATAACCAAATATAAGATACCATCAATAAAAATGGTCAACATAAGTTTCCAAACCAATATCTAGCCTCCGGGACATCAATCCCCACTTAACCGGGTACTAGGATCAACCTCGAGGCCTTAAGGATTGAAACCCCAAGCCAAAAGCCCTTAAAAACACCCAAAACACGGTTATGAAGGAACAGGGTAGCGCTACAGCGCTGCCCTTCTAGCACCCCAGTGCTCAAGGCAGAACCACAAACCGCTCAACCTGCCTGCAGGTAGCGCTGTGGCGCCCTACACTGGGCGCTGTAGCGCTACCTTCAGCCAGCCAATTCCCAGAATTTCCTTCCATCGATTCTACCATTTCTAACCCAATCCAAAAGCTTCCAAACATTAAATTAACTCCCAAATGAACCCAAATACCATCTCCACATGTCCTAGGGACCACAACCCCAAGAACCCTAGCCAAAACTCCAACCAATTCCCATGTTTCCAACCCACAAAACCAGCTGAAACTTAACTTAGAAAACAGAGCAAAATCAAGAGTTCTAGTGGCTAGAAACTCACCTTAATCTTGGCAACACACCCTCTTCAATGGTGGAGCACAACCCTAGTTTGGCTAAGCTTGGTTCCTTGGCTTAATTCCTCAAACTGAGCTTGAAAATCCAAAGAGAAGAAAGGAAGAAAATCTATCGGGAGAGAAGGAAAAGGATCCCTGTTTCTTTGTTACTCTTCTACAGCCTTAACGGCTGATATATATCCTTAAGGTCAAAAGACCATAATGCCCTTAAGCCAAATAAACCCCTCTAAAAGCTTCCGAGGGTAAAACCGTCCTTTCCCGCCTATCTCGTTAATTATAATTAACGCTCTCCAATTCCCACTATTCTCAATATTCTCAAATACCAATAATCCATATCCCATTACCCTTTAATTTCCGGTAATGCTCTAATCATTAAATTCACCCCGAGACTCACCCCGAGCCCCGAACTTAAACCCGTTATGACTAGACCGAACACTTCCATCTCATGATCGTCTCATGTCGATAGCTCGAACCAATCCACCTTATAATGTGGCTATATTAATTAATCACAATCACGCACCCAAAATATACAATTACGCCCATAGTGGCCAAATTACCAAATTACCCTCATAATTAACATATGAGCCCATATGCATGCATTCACCATCATATAATAATATAATCCACGTACACATGCATATAATCATTAAATACTATAATAAATCAATTATGGCCCTCCTGGCCTCCTAATCAAGGCCCTAAACCTCATTAGGAAATTTGGGGCATTACACATGAACGTAAAGAGTTCATACCCGAAGGTGGCATCCACCATCTGGTCAATCTTGAGAAGCGGGGGGGGAGCAAGCCTTGTCAAGGTTAGTAAAATCAATGTAGGTCCTTTAGGTCTTGTTAGGCTTTGGGGCCAGCACTAGGTTTTCTAACTATATTTGGTATTAGGCGTCTCGAATGAACTCGTTCTCGAGAAGTTTGTCAACTTCAACTTTCAGGGCCTTCGCTCTTGTTGGGTCCAGTAACCTTCTTTTTTGTTGCACTAAGTCAACGTTGGGATCTATGTTCCAGGTGTGGCAGATTATGTTGGGTTTGATTCCCATCATGTCTGCATGAGACCAAGTGAAGACATCTGGGTCTCACAGAGAAAGCTTACCAAAGCTTATCGGACTTCTGCCTTAAGGTTTTTCCCATCCTTTGTTTTTATTTTTGGGTTGGCTTCATTGAGGATAATTTCTTCAATTTCTTCCATGGGCTCAATTTCCTTATCGTCTCCAACCCTGGGGTCAAACTCGTTGGACTTCTGTTCTTCAAGAACATCCTAGACCTCCATCTCCGCTGGAGGAGGCTGCTCGAGAGTCGCTGCATCAATCACCATCACTCGGTGTTTGAGCGACACATTTTAACCTTTCTGGTCCCTAGAGACCGTGCCAATCCTCGATTCCATGAGGGACTTCATGCACAAATGTCTAATGGAGGTGGCTGCCCCATTCTCAGCCAGGGTTGGACGACCCAAAATGGCGTTATAGGCAGACGAGCAATCCACCATCAGTAAAGTGCAATATTTGAAGGCCTATCGAGGCACTTCTCCAAGTATCACTGGCAGCTTGATTTGTCCCATCAGGATTAAGCTTTCACCCAAGAACCCGTAAAATGTTGAGGAGAATGGGGATAGATCACTTTTTTAGGAAAATGTATACAAGATCTTTATTTATTTTCATGTAGTTATAATATTAAACCAATTAATATGAAATAACCTAGAACATGTTTCTAAAATTGAATTCAAAGAAAAAAACAGAGACAAGAATACTTACAGTATAAGCAGCAGAATGAAAGAGTCATTCCTTCAGTTTCTCTAACTCTTATATCCTCTCTGTCGCAGAGTATTATCAAGAAACTGAATCGATCTTCTATTTTCTTCACAACCTTCCAATGTATCCTTAGAATCACCTAGACTAGTGTGGGAAATTCTCAACACATGAGATAGATATAGAGAAAAGAAGAGAAAATAACAAAGAGGCTTAGAAAATGACTTGTGTTTAGAGAGAGTCTAAAACTATTAGAAAACCAGTGATTAAACTTATCTGTCGTCTTAGAAATCTTAACTTATAACTTCTCTCTAAGCACTCCTATTATAGACTCAATTAGGCCATTTAATTTAATTAAAAAATCAATAAAATAATAGCCATTTTAAATCCCTAGGTCGAAATTATCATGGGCTTTAGGCCCGTGAAATTTCCCATTTGATTATAAGCCCATTGGACTTAAAATCAAGGCATGCATTATTTTCTATTGATTTAATTAAATAAATAATTATTTAAATCCTTTACCAAATTATTTATTTATAATCTGAACCTTGATTTAAACTTATTTACTAATTTAGATACCAATTTATCTTAATTAATAAATCTGTCATAATTTCTCTTTTCTTCTAAAAAATACATAACATTGTGAAACTATCCAAATTTGACTTGGTCAACTTTGATAATTCTAATTGATAATTAAATCAATTAATTGAGAATATCTAGATGATTTTATCCAAGGTACAATGGGGACCATGGGCCTATGAAATCAATCTCCAATAAGTTATCATAAATCTAACAAATAAATTTACTAACTTATTAATTCCTCGTGACTCCACTGACTCGGAATTGCACTATTGAATTCATAGAACGCTTTATAACAAATATAGATATGCTATTAATTATCCATTGTTACAACCATAATTTTCACTCAATCCTCTATAGACGGTCTACAATGAGAAAGGACTAAAATACCATTTTACCCCTCATTATATTTTATCCTTAAAACACTTAGTTCCTTATAAATGATATTTCAGTAAACTAATTTAATTACTGAAATGAGATCTCTATCATTTAACACCTTGAACCGAAATAAAAGAAAACCATCATTTCACTTCTTCATCAGAAGCTATAGGTGTTCATATCTATGATTAACACTCCCACTTAAGTATGGGCTAGTCTGTAGGGTAAGCTGGTAACGAACAAGTCAAAGAACTCAAATAATACAATCAGTTAGAATACTAACCACTCAGAATTGAGATTGAATTGACCTATGGTCAATTATATGATATGACTAGAATAGATAATAATGGTATGTTTACTTATCTTATCAACTGTCAATATCGGTCTTGTCAGATGTAACAAATACATCCGTTCTTATCTACTTTGCTAATGTTCTGGAAAGAACATAACACTGTGATATGTAAGCAGATCATATCGTAGATTAGCAAGTCAGTGTAAATCCTGTGCACTGATTAATCTTAGAACTAACTTATTTTTGAACATATAATCATATTTATATTCCACTGTGATTACGTCACTATAAATAAGATTAGCTATATGCTCGGGATTTAATAGAAGTTTATGTTAAACAAATAATCATGAAAATAAAACATGTGAGCAAAGTGATTGACCAAGTAAAAAAATGATTTCTATTCTTTTATTGATAATAAAATGAGATTACAAAGAATTTGTGTTTTAATTAGGGCATAAAACCCCAACAAACTCCCACTTGCACTAATTGAAACTAATGCCTTAATTCTACTAATCCCATTTCCTTGATATGCTTATCAAATGTAGCTTCTGGTAGTGTCTTTGTAAATGTATCCGAAAGATTGTCTTCAGTTGCAATCTTCATAACCTTCACATCTCCCCTGGCCACATATTCTCGAATAATGTGATACTTCCTTTCTATATGCTTACTCCTCTTGTGACTTCGAGGTTCTTTCGAGTTGGCTATCGCTCTTGTATTGTCACAAAACAACACAAGCGGTTTATCCATTTCTGGAATAACACCAAGATCCGAATAGAACTTCTTTAGCCAGACTATTAACTTAGCTGTTTCTGACGCGGCTATCTACTTAGCCTCCATGGTGGAATCTGAGATTGCCGACTACTTTACGCTTCTCCAAATCACAGCTCCACCCCCAAGAGTAAACACCATTCCAGAGGTAGACTTCCTTTCATCGACATCAGTCTGAAAATATGAATCGGTGTAGCCTACAGGGTTCAGAACACCACCCTTCTAGACCAACAAATAATCCCTCGTCCATCTCAAATACTTCAGGATATGCTTAATTGCTATCCAATGTTCCGGTCGTGGGTTTGACTGATACCTGCTCACTGCTCCCACTGCATAGCAGATATCTGGTCTAGTACACAACATGGCATACATCAGATTTCCAACTGCAGATGCGTAAGGAACTTTTCTCATTGCATCTTCCTCTTCAGGAGTCTGGGGAGACTGCTTCTTTGAAAGATGAATTCCATGGCGGGACGGTAGATGCCCTTTCTGGGAATTTGTCATTGAGAAACATTCAAGCACTTTATCTAAGTAAGCTGCTTGAGATAGAGCTAAGAGTCTGTTCTTTCTATCCCTAATGATCTGGATACCTAGAACATAACTTGCTTCACCCAAATCCTTCATCTGGAATTGAGTACTCAGCCAATTCTTCACATCTGATAATATCTTAACATTGTTTCCAATGAGTAAGATATCATCTACATAAAGAACCAGGAATACCACTATTTGATTTGCCTTTAGTTGTTAAACACAGGGCTCATCAATATTTTGTTCAAAGCCATAGGTCTTGATTATTTCATCAACGTAATATTCAAGGAACGAGAAGCTTGCTTAAGTCCATAGATGGACCTATTCAACTTGCAAACTTTTCCTTCTTGTCCTGCTACTTTAAATCCTTATGGCTGATCCATATAAATGACTTTGTCAAGCTTTCATTAAGAAACGTTGTCTTGACATCCATTTTCCAGATCTCATAGTCGAGAGGGGCTGCTATGGATAGGAGGATGCGAATGGATTTGAGCATGGCTACCGGACTAAAAGTTTCCTCATAGTCCACGCCTTCTCTTTGAGTATAACCCTTTGCCACTAATTGAGCTTTATAAGTCTCGATATTTCCATCAACACCTCGTTTCTTCTTGTAGTTCCACTTGCACCCAATGGCCCTAAAGTCACTAGGTTATTTCACAAGATCCCAGACAGAATTTGAGTACATGGACTCCATTTCCTGTTTCATGGCTTCGAGCCATAGTTCCTTTTCAGGGCTAGCCATTGCCTATTTTAAAGACAATAGATCATCATCACTAGTGTCATCAACAACCATATTGGGTTCTCCATCCAAACCATAGCGAACTAGATTCCTAGAAACCCTCCCACTACGACGAGGCTCCGTGACTGTTTGCTCAGGAACAATGGTACTTTTCTTCATTTGAATCAACTTACGTCGGTTGGACATGAAGAGTGGGAATTTAATCATCAACTTGCATTGATGATGATGGAACATTGGTTGGAGTCAATTCTTTAATCATCTCCTCTAAAACTACTTTGCTGCGAGGTTTAAAGTTCAGGACATAGTCATTTTCCAGAAAAGTAGCATTTGTAGAAGTAAACACTTTCTTTTCTGAATGACTATAGAAAAGTCCACCCTGAGTACCTTTAGGATAGCCAACAAACATGCAAACTTCAGCTCGTGATTCTAGCTTTGCCTTCTTTTTCCTCAGGACGTGGGCGGGACACCCTAGATTCTATAATGGCGTAAACTAGGTTCACGACCATTCCAAAGTTCTAAAGGTGTTTTGGGGATTGATTTAGACAGCACGACATTGAGAATGTCATTCGCGATTTCAATTGCGTGTCCCAAGAACGAAGTTGGTAGAGTTGAGTAACTAAGCATGCATCTAACCATTTCCAATAAAGTTCTATTCCGGCGTTCCGCTACACCATTTTGTTGCGGAGAACCTGGGGTAGTAAGTTGTGATAAAATCCCAAGTTCAGTTAAATGATCTTGGAACTGCATATCCAAATATTCTCCACCCCTATCAGATTGCAAGATCTTTAACGTTTTACCTAATTGGTTCTGAGCCATTGCTAGGAATTCTTGAAACTTTGAAAATGTTTCTGATTTTCAATGCATTAGGTAAAGAAATGAGTATCTAGAGTAAACGTCAATGAAAGTGACGAAATACTCAAAACCACATCTGGCTTGTACATTCAAAGGTCTACAAACATCTGAATGCACAAGATCAAGTGGTTCTTTGGCCCTATCACCCTTTCCAAAGAATGGACGCTTGGTCAGTTTGCCTTCTACACAAGATTTACAGACAAGTAATTCACCAAAGGTGAGTTCCCTCAAAGGTCCATCCTTTGTAAGTCTTTGAATCCTATCATAGCCAATGTGACCTAGTCTCAAGTGCCATAAATACGTCATATTATCATTATCGGTCTTTTGACGTTTATTGGTCCTAGGTTTAGCTACTTTGAACAAATCATTGTTAAGAGCGAGGGGTTCGTTAGGTCGCAAAATATAAAGCCCGTTTTCCAAACATGCAATACACAATTGTGATCCATTGAAAGAAATAGATATATTAAAACTTGTGAAAGTCATAACAAATCATTCTAATTGCAACATGGAAACTGAAATTAAATGTCTACTAAAATCCTGAATAAAAATACATCTTTTAAAATTAAAAATTTATTTCCGAACTTCAGACGAGCTCTTCCTCTAGCTTGGACCGCAATGAACACTCCGTTCCTAACTCTAAGCTTTAAGCCGCCTTCTTCCACTTCCTACCACGATTCTAGAAGCTGCAAAGAATTACAAACATGGTTAGTAGATCCAGAATCAATAATCTAAATGGATTTATCATTCTCTAAAACACATGTTTCCAAGATAAATGAACTATAATCATTACCTTTCTTTTTAGCAGCTAGAAACTTGGGGCAATCCTGTTTCCATTGCCCCTTCTCTTTGCAGTGAAAACAATTACCTTTACCTTTCTTGTTTTTCTTGTTCTTCCCCTTAGGCATCTGTGAACTTTGTTGTGCACTTGCCTTTGCAGCCTTTGCACGCTTAGGGTTGTTGTTTTGTCCACCTTTCCTCTTGTTTCCAGCATTCGAAGACGAAGATTGGTTAGCTTCATCCTTAGCTGGATCAGCAGTAGCAGTAGTAGTTGTCTTCTTTTCTCCTCCCTTACTAGGTCCACCCATGATAGACTCAAAAGTATGAACCTCATTCATGAGCTGCGCCAGACCATAATTGAGTTTATTCAACACATAGTTGGTGGTGAATGGCAGGAAAGCTGGAGAAAGATTGTTAAGCATTAAGCCAACTTAAGTTTCCTCATCTATTATGGCTCCATGCAGTTCAGCTTCCTGAAAGTAGTTTGTCATCTTGATCAGGTGATCATGAACATGTTGAGAAGGTGCCATCCGAGCATTGGCATATTTCTTGGTGGCCTCAAAATGAGTCTGCACTGACTTGGCACCAAACATGTCTTGGAGCTGATCCATGATTTCTTAGGTTGTCTCGACATTCTCCATCTTTTTCTTGAGAGTGTCGACCATACTAGTCAACATGTAGTACCGCGCCTTGTTGTTGGCCGCCTGCCAACACTCATACTTGTCCCTCACAGACTTGGTAGCTGTTTCAGCTGGAACTTCCAGGGATTCCTCAGTCATGACGAACTTGGAGTTGTCACCAATCAACACAATGTTGATGTTTTGCTTCCATTTAAGGAAGTTTTCTCCAGTGAGTTTCTCCATCGAAAGTTGAGAAAGGATGGGAGTACACAGAGACACTACTTAACTTAAAACTAAAAATTACCAATAAAATTGAAATCAATCGCATTTGCTCAATAAAACTTCTATTCACACATATTTAAAGAAATAGCACAACATACACCAAAAATATGTAAGATATGAGAAAAAATACCAAAAACAATCATATCTCTATTTCTTTAGGTTTTAAACTAATCTATGATATTGTAACGCCCTACCTCCTTAGAGCCGTTACTAAGTGTGTTTAAAATCGTGCTTTCAACTCGCTAATCGAGGTTTTAACTCAAAACGTGTCATTAAGCCCTAATTACAAGGAAAACATTAGAGAAAGTAGTTTTTCACATTTAGCTATAAAAATTTACATTTGGGATCCCAAAACTTAGTTTAGAAAATATTTACAACACAAAACCGGTCAGAGTCGACTAGGCGACAAAAATCTAAGTTCATTTACAAGCATCTCCCAAAGTCCCCTAGCTGTGACAGCCAGGCTGGCCGGACATGTACACGCCGCCTCACGCCAGCTGTGCTCATGGTTGGTTGATCTTCTCCTTACCCTTACCTGCACCACAGAGCATCTGTGAGCCGAAGCCCAGCTAGAAAACCCATAACGGATAACATATGCAATACATGAATCAAACATATAAGCAGGCCACCAATGGCTAAACACGTATGGCCTAGCCGTCCCAGGCGTTTACCAAACCCTGGGTTCGCGGACCATGCCGTTAGGATATCCCAGGTATCCTGTTAGGGACTCGCCCTGGCTACTAGCGCCCCTCGCGCTCAACGCCGTTACCGGCCTCAAGCCGTTCTTGGCCTTGCACTCATCGTGCTTGATGCCGTTCCCGGTCTACACCGTTCCCGGCTCTTGCCGATCACACATATAGTATCAAACACAATATAGCAACAAGCATAGAATTCAAGCATAAACAGATAATGAGCTATGCTCCGCAATTCTAGCATATAGGGCTCGGCCCTGCAAATCATTTCCATTCAACACATGGGGCTCAGCCCTGCACACAAGCTCTACGGAAACAGGGGTTTTCTTACCTGAGTTCCGAGCTTCCTGACCACCGATACCCCGAGCACAGTCCACTAACGTGAGCCTCGTTGAAATCCTAGTCACAACACATAAAAATATCCGACCATCAAATTCCAACCCAACAAATAACCACAAACCGTAACCCTAACCTCTGGGTTCTTGAAGTCTATCAATCCGAATGATAAAATCCATCCCGAACCTTACCCTTTAAGTTCCCAAGTCAAAAATATCATTAAAATCCTCACTGACACTAAGGGCCGCGACTCCACCCTCTAGAGCCGCGACTAGCCTCAAAACAGAGGCTAGCTCTCCACTGACCACCACGCGGGCCGCGGCGCGCCCGAATTCTCTCAGCCTCCCATGGCTGCGCGCGCATGCAGGCCGCGGCACACCCCTCCTAGGGCCGCGGCTCCATACGACGAACCCAGATTTTCCATCAGTTTTTCATCCCTTCTTCAAGCCAATAACCACCAAAATCAAGCTAAGACTCCTAGATATTCAACATAATTACTTCAGCACAGAAACGACATCAAAACCTCATCAAAGTATGCTCCAAAACTTAGCTAAAACACCCAAAGATTAAGCAAGCTTAGCTACATGCAATCCTCTAGAACCAGTAGAAAGTTAAAGGCTAAACTTTAATGTTTAGAGCTTACCTTGCTGAGCTTAATCCCAGAATTTTGATCCTCAATCCCAAAGCTTCAAGCTCCTAGAGCATCCCAGCTGAAATCCCTTCAATTCCTTGGCAATTCCTTTAGGTTTCCTCTTGAGTGTTGTCTTAGAGAGTGAGAGAGAGATAAGCTCAAACTAACTTCAGTGTGACGAGAAGTTTGAGTCGGTTTACAAGTTTCTAAATGGTTCCTTTCTTTTATTTGTTTTATATAACTTAAGTCTAAAGGTTACCTCAAGGCTCGGGGTACCAAAACGTCCCCGAGGGAAAAAATGGTAAATTCCCCAAATATTCCCGCCTAGGCATTCTATCCTTAAATATATCTCCAAATATTTATTTCTATGCTCCGATAATCCCATAAATCGACTAACACCAGAATTACCCCTCGACTCGCCCCGAGTCCGAATCTCAACCCCGTTGTGACTCTCTGGCGAACTGCTCCTCAGGACTATCTCGGATCGTGCTGTACAGACATATGACACATATACAACATATATACACATAAATTCACATACAAGCAAATTAAATCACTTATTACCCTCAAGGCACACTAATCAAGGCCCTAAGCCCAATTAGCAAATTCGGGTTGTTACAACTATCCCCTCCTTATAGAAATTTCGTCTTTGAAATTACCTGAACAACTCGAGGTACTGCACCCTCATCTCTGACTCAAGTTCCCACGTCGCCTCCTCAACCTTGCTGTTCCTCCACAGCACTTTCACTAAGGTGATGGTCTTGCTCCTCAAGACCTTATCTTTTCAGTCAAGAATCTGAACCGGCTTCTCTTCATAGGACAAATCCTGATCAAGCTCCAAATTCTCAAAACTCAAGACATGCGTTGAGTCTGACATATACTTCCGAAGCATAGATATATGAAATACATCATGAACCCCCGATAAAGCTGGAGGCATCGCTAATCTGTAATCTACCTCACCAACTTGTTCCAATATCTCGAAGGGGCCAACAAACCTGGGGCTCAACTTACCCCGAACACCAAATCGTTTCACACCCCTCATGGGTGAAACCCTAAGGAACACATGATCTCCCACCTGAAACTCCACGCTCCTATGTCTCAGGTCTGAATAACTTTTCTGTCGACTCTGGGAGGCGAGCATACGTGCTCTGATCTTCTCAACTGCCTCATTCGTCCTTTGAACCATCTCTGGACCCAAATACCTTCTCTCACCTGTCTCATCCCAATGAATAGGTGATCGACACTTTCTTCCATAGAGCATCTCGTACGGAGCCACACCAATGGTCGCCTGATAACTATTATTGTATGAGAATTCAATCAAAGGAAGATACCTACTCCACGATCCCCCAAAATCAAGTACATAGGCTCGCAGCAGATCCTCCAATATCTGAATCATCCTCTCAGACTGCCCATCCTTCTGAGGATGATAAGCGGTACTAAACCGTAACTGCGTGCCCATAGCCTTCTGCAAACTCTCCCATGACTTGGAGGTGAAGGTGGGGTCTCTGTCCGACACTATCGACCTCGGAGCCCCATGAAGTCGAACAATCTCCTTTACATACAACCCAGCATACTGCTCAACAGTATAGGTTGTTCTAACAGGCAAGAAGTGGGCGGATTTGGTATACCTATCCACAATCACCCACACAGAGTCATGCTGTCCCACAGTTCTTGGTAAACCAACCAGAAAATCCATAGTAATGTCTTCCCACTTCCATTCTGGGATCCCCAAAGGCTGCAATAACCCCGCTGGCCTCTGGTGCTCAGCCTTGACCTGCTGACAAGTTAAGCACTTAGCCACATAATCTACCACATCCCTCTTCATGCCCGACCACCAATATAAAACTTTCAAGTCTTGGTACATCTTCGTCGTACCCAGGTGCAAAGAATAGGGAGTGGTATGCGATTCATCCAGGATCTCTCGCCGGAGATCAGAATCCATCGGAACACAGATCCGACCCTTGTACTTCAGTAATCCCATCTCTGAAATGGAGAAGTCATTTGTCGCTCCGACTAAAGCACTCTCTCTATGACCTGGCAACAGAGAATCCTTCTCCTGCGCTTCTTTGATTCTCTCAAAGAGTGTAGACTGAAGAGTGATGTCGGCTAACAGTCTAACCACCAACTCTATACCCGCTCTGACCATCTCCTCAGCAAACTTACCGGATATCTGCCTCGAGCTAAACAATTGTCCTGGGCCCTTCCGACTCAATGCATCTGCCACAACATTAGCCTTCCCAAGATGGTAAAGGATATCACAATCATAATCCTTAACCAACTCCAACCACCGCCTCTGGCGCATATTCAAGTCCTTCTGGGTAAAGAAATACTTTAGGCTCTTATGGTCAGTGTAAATCTCGCACTTCTCACCATAAAGATAATGCCTCCAAATCTTAAGTTCAAACACCGCTGCTGCTAACTCTAGATCATGTGTAGGATACCTCTGCTCATACTCCTTTAACTGCCTTGATGCATAGGCTATCACCTTGCCAGCTTGCATCAACACACACCCCAAACCCTGCCTAGACGCATCACAGTAGACCACGAACTTTTCATTCTCTGTCGGCAAGCTTAGTACTGGCGCAGTAATCAATCGCCGCTTAAGCTCCTTAAAACTGTTCTCACATCTGTCCGTCCAGACATACCTGGTCTTCTTCTTTGTCAACTCCGTCAATGGCGTAGCTATTCTGGAGAACCCCTCAACAAATCGTCGGTAGTACCCTGCCAAACCCAAAAAGCTTCTCACCTCAGGAACATTACTCGGTCTAGGCCAATCCCTAACCGCCTCAATCTTACTTGGGTCAACCAGAATCCCCTCCTTACTAACGATATAGCCCAGAAATGTAACTTGTGGTAACCAAAACTCGCACTTACTGAACTTAGCATACAACTTATGCTCCCTCAACCACTGTAGTACCAATCGCAAATGCTGCTCATGTTCCATCTCTGTCTGGGAGTACACCAAGATATCGTCGATAAACACAATCACAAACTTGTCCAAATAGTCCTTGAAAACCCTATTCATCATGTCCATAAAAGCCGCTGGGGCATTGGTTAATCCAAAGGACATAACCAGGAATTCATAGTGTCCATACCTCGTTCGAAAAGCGGTCTTTGGTATGTCCTCCTCTTTGATCCTTAACTGATGGTAACCTGATCGGAGATCTATCTTGGAGAACACTGTCCTACCTTGTAGCTGATCAAAAAAATCATCGATCCTAGGCAATGGATACTTATTCTTAATGGTTAACTTGTTCAGCTCCCTATAGTTAATGCACATCCTGAGGGACCCATCCTTCTTCTTAACGAACAACACTAGAGCACCCCATGGCGAGAAACTCGGTCTAATGAACCCCAAATCAAGTAACTCCTGCAGCTGAATCTTCAACTCCTTTAACTCCGTTGGAGCCATTCTATAAGGTGTCCTGGATACTGGCTCCGCTCCTGGTATCAATTCTATAACGAAGTCAATCTCCCTCCGAGGAGACAACCCTGGAAGATCTGCTGGAAACAATTCTGGAAACTCACTCACCACCCTTGTCTCACCCGGTCCAACCAGCACCACCCTGGAAGTATCCACAATGCTTGCCAGGAATCCCATGCAACCTTTTGGTATCAAATCCCTCGCCCGTAAGGCTGAAATCATTGGTACACGCGGTCCACTAACTGTCCCTACAAACACAAAGGGTACCTCCCCTTCCGGTTCAAACGTCACCATCCTGCGCCTGCAGTCTATCATTGCCCCATACTTGGATAGCCAATCCATTCCCAAGATTATGTCAAAATCATCTATCTCCAACTCAATCAAATCAACAAACAATTCCCTACCATCTACCTCCACAGGTAATGCCCTAATCCACTTCCCAGAGACTACCAACTCCTCTGTTGGCAACAAAGTCTGGAATCCTCTAGCATATACACCACTAGGTCTACAAAGCTGATCTATCACCCTAGCAGATACAAACGAATGGGTAGCCCCAGAATCAAACAATGCAGAATACAAAGAACCAGCACTAGAGATCTGACCTGTCACCACTGAGGGGCTAGCCTCCGCCTTAGTTTGTGTCAAAGTGAATACCCTGGCAGGAGCAAGACTGTCACTCTGCTTCTGCTCTTCCTTCTTAACTTGAGGGCAATCCCTCTTCAAATGGATGGCACTCCCACAAACAAAGCAGGCCCTGATCCTGCACTCACCCTGGTGTCGACGCCTGCACCGTGGACACATAGGAAAACTCCTCCAATTATCACCGCCACCCTGTCGGCCGGTAGTAGCACCCCGCACTCTCCTATCAGTACTAGGAGAAGTAAATGAATCCGGAGCTCTTTTTTTCTGCTCGCTGGGGCCACTGCCCCGACTGGTCCCAACAAAAGGAGGCACTGTCCTCCTAGCATCGCGCCTAACAGCGCTGTCCTTCCATATTTGATCCTCAACCCTCTCAGCAGTAAGGGCCTTATCCACCGCTTGGCCATAAGTGGTAGTCACTGGATCCAAGGTAATGTTCACATCGCGGGCAATCATAACATTCAACCCCCGCACCAACCTATCCCTCCTGGCTGCATCTGACGGCACTAGATCTGGCGCAAACTTCGCCACTCTATCAAACTTGATTGCATACTCTGTTACTGTCGTTCGATTCTGAGTCAGGTTGATAAACTCATCAACCTTCGCAGCTCGCACTGCCACACTGTAATATTTCTCGTTAAAAACATTTATAAACTCCTCCCATGTCATAACTACAACATCCCTCCGCTGGCTCACCACATCCCACCAGGCGAGCGTCAGCCCTGAGCATATAGCTTGCACAGTCAACCCTGTCATGTCCTTCTACCCTCATAAAATCCAAGATCACAGAAATGAGGTTCATCCACTGCTCTGCCAGCAATGGGTCCGAACCACCCTCAAAAGTAGGAGGTTGCTGCTTCCTGAACCTTTCATACAATGGTTCCAACCTATTCTCCAGAGTAGATTGAACAGGCACTGGCACTGCAGCCTGCTGCATTGGCAACCCAGTACCTGAGGCAGGGCCTGCTGCCTTATCTGTCCCAGCTCTTCCTCTGTTCTTTGTAGTCTGGCCTCCATTTCGGCCATAATCTGTTGCCAGTTTTCTGTGGGGTAGGCGGAGGGTCCTGACCCTGGTTGTCATCCTCGGCCCTACTGCCGCGGAGTCTAGCTGATTGACGAGGCATCTCAACAAATATGCATGCAACCATCGACGCCACTCACTAGGCAAGACAACAACATCCAAAATCACCTCCCAGGCACATCAGTAACCCACACAAAACAGCTCATATATCATATAACACACAGTGGGCCATGCCCTAACATCATGCATATGTTAACCAATTCATCATGTTCCATACAAAATAAACAGGTATACAGGGCAGTTAAACATATATTCAGACATACCAACCATTCACATCAACCAACCCTGAGTTAAGCCTGTCACTGACTGCGTGTGTACATGCTCGGTCAATCTCCAGAACCAATAACCTTGGCTCGCTCTGATACCAAGTTGTAACGCCCTACCTCCTTAGAGCCGTTACTAAGTGTGTTTAAAATCGTGCTTTCATCTCGCTAATCGAGGTTTTAACTCAAAACGTGTCATTAAGCCCTAATTACAAGGAAAACATTAGAGAAAGTAGTTTTTCACATTTAGCTATAAAAATTTACATGTGGGATCCCAAAACATAGTTTAGAAAATATTTACAACACAAAACCGGTCAGAGTCGACTAGGCGACAAAAATCTAAGTTCATTTACATGCATCTCCCAAAGTCCCCTAGCTGTGACAGCCAGGCTGGCCGAACATGTACACGCCGCCTCATGCCAGCTGTGCTCATGGTTGGTCGATCATCTCCTTACCCTTACCTGCACCACAGAGCATCTGTGAGCCGAAGCCCAGCTAGAAAACCCATAACAAATAACATATGCAATACATGAATCAAACATATAAGCAGGCCACCAATGGCTAAACACGTACGGCCTGGCCGTCCCAGGCGTTTACCAAACCCAGGGTTCGCGGACCATGCCGTTAGGATATCCCAGGTATCCTGTTAGGGACTCGCCCTGGCTACTAGCGCCCCATGCGCTCAATGCCGTTACCGGCCTCAAGCCGTTCTCGGCCTTGCACTCATCGTGCTTGATGCCGTTCCCGGTCTACACCGTTCCCGGCTCTTGCCAATCACACATATAGTATCAAACACAATATAGCAACAAGCACAGAATTCAAGCATAAACAGATAATGAGCTATGCTCCGCAATTCTAGCATATAGGGCTCGGCCCTGCATATCATTTCCATTCAACACATGGGGCTCAGCCCTGCACACAAGCTCTACGGAAACAGGGGTTTTCTTACCTGAGTTCCGAGCTTCCTGACCACCGATACCCCGAGCACAGTCCACTAACGTGAGCCTCGCCGAAATCCTAGTCACAACACATAACAATACCCGACCATCAAATTCCAACCCAACAAATAACCACAAACCGTAACCCTAACCTCCAGGTTCTTGAAGTCTATCAATCCGAATGATAAAATCCATCCCGAACCTTACCCTTTAAGTTCCCAAGTCAAAAATATCATTAAAATCCTCACTGACACTAAGGGTCGCGACCCCACCCTCTAGAGCCGCGCCTAGTCTCAAAACAGAGGCTAGCTCTCCACTGACCACCACGCGGGCTGCGGCGCACCCGAATTCTCTCAGCCTCCCATGGCTGCGCGCGCATGCGGGCCGCGGCACACCCCTCCTAGGGCCGCGGCTCCATACGACGAACCCAGATTTTCCATCAGTTTTTCATCCCTTCTTCAAGCCAATTACCACCAAAACCAAGCCAAGACTCCTAGATATTCAACATAATTAGTTCAACACAGAAATGACATCAAAACCTCATCATAGTATGCTCCAAAACTTAGCTAAAACACCCAAAGATTAAGCAAGCTTAGCTACATGCAATCCTCTAGAACCAGCAGAAAGTTAAAGGCTAAACTTTAATGTTTAGATCTTACCTTGCTGAGCTTAATCCCAGAATTTTGATCCTCAATCCCAAAGCTTCAAGCTCCTAGAGCATCCCAGCTGAAATCCCTTCAATTCCTTGGTAATTCCTTTAGGTTTCCTCTTGAGTGTTGTCTTAGAGAGTGAGAGAGAGATAAGCTCAAACTAACTTCAGTGTGAGGAGAAGTTTGAGTCGGTTTACAAGTTTCTAAATGGTTCCTTTCTTTTATTTGTTTTATATAACTTAAGTCTAAAGGTTACCTCAAGGCTCGGGGTACCAAAACGTCCCCGAGGGCAAAAATGGTAAATTCCCCAAATATTCCCGCCTAGGCATTCTATCCTCAAATATATCTCCAAATATTTATTTCTATTCTCCGATAATCCCATAACTCGACTAACACCCGAATTACCCCTCGACTCGCCCCGAGTCCGAATCTCAACCCCGTTGTGACTCTCTGGCCAACTGCTCCTCAGGACTATCTCGGATCGTGCTGTACAGACATATCACACATATACAACATATATACACATAAATTCACATACAAGAAAATTAAATCACTTATTGCCCTCCAGGAACACTAGTCAAGGCCCTAAGCCCAATTAGCAAATTCGGGTCGTTACAGATATCCTTGTCCCAGATGGCGAGAGTAAAAAATACCACTAGTTAAATAGAGTTGTAAACTCATTTAATAATGGACACTACTATTAACATCCTACTATTCGATCAAAATAAGAAAACAAAATCTCTTATTTTATGAGCTATACCTAGGGTTTCGATAATCATAGATTTATTCCTAGTAGTCACTGTAGCGGTGAGTCTAGTAGAATTTGACCTACAATTATCTATCTTTCGAAATCCAACCTTGTTAAAATAACTAATGAACACCTTCCGTAGGGGGACGAATCAAAGCGCCTCGAAGCCCCATTAAGCAATTGACTATGTTAAACCAACAGTGGAGATCGAATAAAATTCTTAAAATAAGCTCATTATAAAATTAAAATAGTATTTTTATTATTTACTTTTAGAAAATTAATGACTATGGTTCTCCAAAAAATTGAAAGATTAAATTTTTTAAAACCATAGTCCTATAATTTCCTATTAATTCTAAAGTGTCACATTGAAACTGTAACACCCCAATTTGCTAATAAGGTTTAGGACCTTGATTAGCGTGCCTGGAGGGAAATAAATGAATTAACATGTTTATATACGAGTTTAAATGAATATGTGATTAGAATGCATGTTTAGGTGGAATAAATATTCATGTGGGCCCCGTTTGTTTGTTAAGGGTAAATTGGTAATCTTAGCCCGCTGATGGCATAAATGTAATAATTATGTTATATGATTAATACCATGTGTGAGTGGTGATATTATTGTGATGCACGTGCCGAGACAGTCCTAGGGGGCTAATTAGTTTAAAAGTCACAACGGGATTAAATATTCGGCTCGGGAGGAGCCTAGGGGTATTTTGGGAATTTTATAATTTGAATTTGTGAGTTAATGGTTAATGGTAATTGAGTAACTTGAGTGACCATTGGTAACTATTGAGAGTAACAATTTTAGATGAGAAAAATGGTAGAATTGTAGGAAAGTGAGATGGCAAAAAAGCCCTTGAGGTTTAGTTAGGAAAGGAATTACATGGAGGGGTAAAGTAGTCTTTTGGCAGAATATAGAAACCTTCAGCTGAGGGAAAAGATGATTCACGTTTTATACTTAGTCATATTCTGATTTTGCTGAAATTGGAAGAAAACCTAGAGGAGAAAAGGGAAAACTAAGGGCAAGAAGGAAGGGAGGAAGGTCAAGTCTCTTGGGATCAAGAAGGGGATTAAAGCTAGGAAACTTAGAGGATTATTCAGCATATTGAGGTAAGGAAATTATGTGTATATGTTGTAGAATTCAGTTAAGAATATCATGTAATTGAGAATTGAGTTGTGTGTTTTGTTTGGTGAATTCTTGGGATGAATTGAGGTTAGGTTCAGCTTGAGTTTGTGATTGAGCTTGGAATTTTATTGGGAAAGAAACTCCAAGTTGAATTCTTTATTGAGGTAAGAGTTTTAAACATCTTTGAATTTTCGTATATGATGTGGTTTAAGAATTTGGAAGAATGGTTTACAATTCTCAAGCCTTGGTTTAAGTTTTAAAAGCTATGGTTTAAGTTTCTGAAATCTGAAACCAAAGTGTGGATTATGGGTGTGATTGTATGTTTGACCTTGTTGTTAGTGTTTATAGGTTGTTAAATGGTTCATTTGGGGTTTTAAATTGATTTTGGGGTTTAGGTTTGTGTTTGGGTTGGATTGGAGGTGTTTTGGCTCGGGGAAAATGCAGGGGAAAACCCAAAATTCTGGGTTCGCGAAGGGGCGCCACGGCCCTCAAAGGGTTGTGCCGTAGCGCTAGGCTATTTTCTGGGTAGGGAAATTTTGCATTTTAGGGCTTTTGCCCCGGGGGCTTGGGGGATGTTTCCGTTACATTGTTTTGGGAAATTGGAGGTTCCGAGAGTACGGGATTGGTCCCGGGAAGTGATTTTGGATTGGTTAGTATTAAAGAATGTTTTATATGTTTTGTGACTAGGTTTTCGGAGAGGCTCGGGTTAGAGGACCGTGCTCGTGACTTTGGTGCATTGTGAAGCTCGGGATACAGGTAAGAAAATTGTAGTACCCATAGAACAGGGCATGGGCCCATAGTGTTGTTGCAGGGCACGGCCCTAGATTGTATTACATGTTAGGGTGTAGCCTTGATTGAGTAATTATATGCTTGAATGTTGTTTGAGTTATGCTATATGTGATTATAGTAGAATGAATGGCAAAGGAGCCGGGAACGGTAAGGAGCCGAGAACGGCGAAGGGCCGAGAACGGCAGAGGGGCTGGGAATAACACTTAGCACATGGAGTGCTTATTGTTAGGGTGAGACCCCAATGGATACATGGGATATCCTTACGGTGAGAACTGAGACCCCAGGCTTTGGTAACGCTTCTGGGACGACATGGCCGTATTTGTTTAATCTGATGGACTATCTGTTTATCTGTGGATTATCTGATATGTTGATTATATAATATGCATATGTTATGTGCTATATGAGTTTTCTTGCTGGGCTTCGGCTCACGGGTGCTCTGTGTTGCAGGTAAGGGCAAAGAAAAATTCAACCAGCCATGAGTATGGAGAGCATGAAGTGGCGCGTGCATTTTTGGTCTGCCCGACTGCTTTGGTTGGGGGCATTTTGAGAAATGGCTGTATTGAACTGTGATTTTGATAGTTAATTAACTATAAACCTATTTTGAGTTGTAAATATTTTGTAAACCTTATTTTGGGATCCCAAATGTTAGACACTTAAAATTTTCAATGAAATAGAGTATTTTCAAAGATTATAGCCTTGACGTTTGCTTAGTCACACTTTTGTTCTAAAAACCTCGTTTAGCGAGTTAATTGCACATTTTAAACTCACTTAGTAATGGCTCTAAGGTAGTAGGGCGTTACAGAAACAAATTCAATTAATTTGTTGCTAATCAATATTTAGGTTTAAATAATATAATGAACCTATACAATTAAGTCCAACTCAAGTAAATGGGCCTTAACAATTGGGCTTTTATGGAGGAGGGCTGGGTCCAGTATGTCGTTCCCACAACAAAGGCCCCTATCTTCCATACAAGGTCCAAAAGACAGGAATTTAAACCTTCGTTTTATTAATTGTTATTAATTGATTAGGCCCACTATAGTCATGCAAAGCAAATGGGTCTTCACAAGTGGATTCACCCACAAGAGAGGAATTTAAACTTTACATTTTCTAATGGGCCCAAATAAAACCTATCATTTTATGAATATTTTATTTGGCAAAATCCATATATCTAACAAACAAATGGGCCACTATATGCATCTAAGCCCAATCGCAAAAATACCACATATAGTGCAAACATACATCTTATAATTGGATGGGCCTAATCATGTTACTATATGAGCAATTCTATGAATTTATGCAAAAAGACCATAATTTATTTCATTTGCAAAAATACCACAATTAATTATCTAGAATTTATCAAAAATTCAAATTAATAAATTTTTTACAAAAATAAGTCAATTTAAATGAAATTTATCAACAATTCACAATAGTTAATTTAAATTTCATTTATCAACAATCAACTTGGTTTTAGGTTAATTAAAAAAATATATTAATTTAATTTAAATAAGATTTCAGCAATTAACCAAAGTTAATTTAAATCCCATTTATTAAAAAAGATATTTTATTAATTGGATGAAAAAAATGATATTTTATAAAATTTAACCAATTTTAAATTTCAAAATCAATATCTAAACTGTTTTTCAAAAAAAATATCTTGTGTTTTTACAACTATTAGCTAATATTTTAACCATTAAAAAAATTAAATATAAATAGTTATAACAACCCTAAAATATCTCAAAACACTTAATCAAATTCAAATATCTATCAAAATATCTAACTAATAATATTCAAATTTCAAATAATTTAAATGTTAAAAACCATATAATAAAAAGATATTTATATTTTCAAATAAAGATTTAATAAAAATATCAAGAATTTAAAAGAAAATATCTTAAATATCTCATATCTTAATTCTAATATTTTAATATATTAAAAGATTTAAAATTAAGTTGTTAGTCTATTTTTAAATTTGAATCTTTGTAGAAAATATCTAATTATTTAAATCCCAACTAACAAAAATATCTTATTTAAACAATTAATTTTAAATAATAAAACAAAAAACATATTTTTGGTTTTGATTATATATAATTTATTTCAACAATTTCTTTTTAAAATTTAAAAAAATATTTTTTTTTGGAAGAATAGTACCCGTGGGTACTGTTCCCAAAAATTTTTTTGAGCAATTTTTCAAACCAAAACCATTTTCTATTTAATTTTTAACATGTTTTACACAAAATAAAGCATATATAAAAATGAATAGCATAGAAAACACAACAAACTAGCCTAAAAAAAATTGCTAAAATTCGTATAAAATCAATATGCTTCATAAAAACATGAAAACCATCCAATTATTCTAACACATCAAATAATCAAAATTTTAACATGTTCATGCATGAAAATAAAGATTACCAAAGAGTCTGATTCCAGTTTTTAGGAAAACTTATACAGGATCTTTATTTATTTTCATGTAGATTTAATATTAAACAAATTAATATGAGATAACCTAGAACATGTTTCTAAAATTGAATTCAAAGAGAAACAAAGACAAGAATACTTATTGTATACACAGCGGAATGAAATAGTCATTCCTTCAGTTTCTCTAAATCTTATATCCTCTTTGTCGCAGAGTATTATCAAGAAACTGAACCGATCTTCTATTTTCTTCACAGCCTTCCAATGTATCCTTAGAATCACCTAGACTAGTGTGGGCAATTCTCAACAAATGAGATAGATATAGAGAGAAGAAGAGAAAATAACAAAGAGGCTTAGAAAATGACTTGTGTTTAGAGAGAATCTAAAACTATCAGAAAACCATTGATTAAACTTATCTGTCGTCTCAGAAATCCTAACTTATGACTTCTCTCTAAGTACTCCTTTTATAGACTCAATTAGGCCATTTAATTTAATTAAAAAATCAATAAAATAATAGTCATTTTAAAGCCCTAGGTCGAAATTATCATGGGCTTTAGGCCTGTGAAATTTCCCATTTGATTATAAGCCCATTGGACGTAAAATCAAGGCCTCCATTATTTTCTATTGATTTAATTAATTAAATAATTATTTAAATCCTTTATCAAATTAATTATTTATAATTTGAACCTTGATTTAAACTTATTTATTAATTTAGATACCAATTTATCTTAATTAGTAAATCTGCCATAATTTCTCTTTTCTTCTAAAAAATACATAACTTTGTGAAACTATCAAAAATTGACCTGGTCAACTTTGATAATTCTAATTTATAATTAAATCAATTAATTGAGACTGTCTAGATGATTTCATCCAAGGTACAATGGGGACCATGGGCCTATGAAATCAAACTCGAAGAAGTTATCATAAATCTAACAAATAAATTTACTAACTTATTAATTACTCGTGACTCCACTATAGACTCGGAATTGCACTCTTGAATTCATAGAACGCTTTATAACAAATATAGATACGCTATTAATTATCCATTGTTACAACCATAATTGTCACTCAATCCTCTATAGATGGTCTACAATGAGATAGGACTAAAATATCGTTTTACCCCTCATTGTGTTTTATCCTTAAAACACTTAGTTCCTTGTAAATGATATTTCAGTAAACTAATTTAATTACTGAAATGAGATCTCTATCATTTAACACCTTGAACCAAACTAAAAGGAAACCATCGTTTCACTTCTTCATCAGAATCTATAGATGCTCATATCTATGATTAACACTCCCACTCAATTATACTACCGAGTTCCCAGGATGTAGGTATGGGCTAGTTCGTAGGGTAAGCTGGTAACGAACAAGTGAAAGAACTCAAATAATACAATCAATTAGAATACTAACCACTCAAAATTGAGATTGAATTGACCTATGGTCAACTATATGATATGACTAGAATAGATAATAACGGTATGTTTACTTATCTTATCGACTGTCAATATCGGTCTTGTCCGATGTAACAAGTACATCCAATCTTATCTACTTTGCTAATGTTCTGGAAAGAACATAACACTGTGATGTGTAAGTAGATCATATCGTAGATTAGATAGTCAGTGTAAATCCTGTGCACTGACTAATCTTAGGACTAAGTTATTTTTGAACATATAATCATATTTATAGTCCACTGTGATTACATCACTACAAATAAGATTAGCTATATGCTCGTGATTTAATAGAAGTTTATATTAAACAAATAATCATGAAAATAAAACATGTGAGTAAAGTGATTGACCAAGTCAAAAAATGATTTCTATTCTTTTATTGCTAATAAAATGAGATTACAAAGAATTTGGGTTTTAATTAGGGCATAAAACCCCAACACACTTGTTGTCTGTCGATCTTCTCGAAGGCTGTCTTGAACAGGATGTTCACTAAACTCTCGTTATCCACCAAGATCCTTGCTACCATATTGTTGGAAATATGACTATTGATTACCAACCGATCATGGTGGGGGAAGTGCACTCTCCGAGCATCATCCACAGAGAAAGTTATTATTTGGCCCGTCATCCGGGGCATCTGTGCTGGGAGCTTGGCCAGTGCAAGCACCTTATCATCGTGATTGGGGGCTCACACATACTTGTTCTTCCATCCCTTTGACGTACCCCCAGGAAGGTTCCTCTAGAAATGGTCCCTACTCGTCTGTTGACCGAAGGAGGTACGTGAGCCATTGGCTACTGAGCAAACGACACTTGGCCTTGAGGTTGTGGAGGTGTCACATGTTGGTGTGGGTATTGAGCTTAGCTTGGAGCTTGTGCTGGGCATGCTCCAGCCCTGGCATACTAGTGAAGATGCCATAATTTGTTGAGATTCTCAATCTCTTCATGAAGTTTTCTGCATCTGTTGGTATGGTGTCCAACGTCGTTGTGAAAATTGTAGAACTTCATCGTATCTCTTCATTCCCTTTCTCTCAGGATGGGCCAGAGCATTTGGTAGTGAATTTTCTACTTCGTGGCTATGAAAATATTCTCATGATTATCAACCGGGTTGGTGTACTCAGAGTACTGAAGGGTGTATTTCTCCTTGGGAGCGCCAGTTCTTTTAGATTTCTTACTCCCTTTGCCCTTTCCCTCGCATTTACTTCTTCTTGGGCCCTCGCTAGCCACAACTAACTCAGCAGGAGCAGCTGTTCCAACACTGAAAGTGTGTTGAAAAGCACTGAATCCAGTGGGGGCTGCTTTGTACCCGGCAAGCATGGCATTTTAGCCGGTCTAAGGAACAGGTGGACTATATTGCGGGGCACACATTACCCTTGTTTGAGTAGGAATGTAAGGCAAGAATTGTGGACCGGGAATTATGGCATTAGGGATGGTAGGATTTGGAATAGAGATTGGTCCTCTGAAAGCTCCAATTCGGACACCTTCCGAATGTACATACTCTATGGCATCCGCGTCTTTGCAGGTCACCCCATAGTGGAGAACCTGGTCGGATACTAGCTTGCAAGGCTATTAATTGTTGGCCATCATTAACTCTCTTTGTCCTCGTCGCTTCCTTTTTAAAGCATTTAATATACGCCTTGAGGATTTCAAACGTTCCTTGCTTGATGTTATCCAAGGCATTGTATTCGAAGCTTATCTTTCAAGTTGTTATAAATTGTCTTTGAAAGGCGGTGGATGTCTGTTCTTTTTAAACCACTCATGAGCTGGTCCCATTAAGGTTAACTGGAAGCAGTGGCATCTGGCATCCTCGAAAATACGGTGTACGGACATCAGGTGGTTGAACTTTGAAAGATGGTCCAAAGGGTCTGAAACTCCATTGTAAGGAGTGATGTCTAGCAAGCCTCGAGATAATGGGGCTTTGACAATGTGTGTAGCACACGTCTCCCCATCTCCATCCTTCGAATCAGAGTCTTGGCCTTGTCTCTGGGCCATCTCCAGCATTATCTTTTTTAGACTCTCCAACTTTGTGTGGAGAGGATCATTGTTGGCACTTTGTCACGGGTATTCCCCCTAGTCAGCCACTGCTTCTCACCTCCAAGCATTGAGATTATCTTGGAAGTTCGGTTGTGGGTATCATCTGGGGAGGTCCTCAAAAGCTTCCTTGTCTCGCAAGTCAGGCTGTGCATTGCTATGGTAGCCCTCCTCGGGGAATCCTACTTCTATTTCTTTGTCAGACTCTACATAGTCAATGTTAACCGAGACACTAATTCATTGTTTTAGGTTTGCTGAGACTTCTCTCCTATTGGGTACTTGCCCAGGATTTCCCCAAGGCTGCTGGGGCACAAAATCCACTCTTTCTCCAAGCCTGACATGATCATTTGCGGCACTCCTAGGCAGAAGGCCCTTGGCTCCGTAGACAGTGTGGTCCTGGAATTTTCTTCTGACCCTGAGAACTTCCTCGGGATCATAACCCTTTCTGAGGTTATCATGGGGCTTGAAAGCCCGATGTGTACTCTTCTTTTTCTGGGGAGCCTTAGCCTTCTCTCCTCTATGGGTTTGTGGCACGGGTGGCGCTTCAGCTGGGTGCACACGTGGCATGCCAGCTGGTTGCTCTTGTACCATATCACTGGGGTGTGTGGGTGGCATGCCTGCTAGTTGTACAGGTGGCGCTCCAACTAGGTGTGCAGATGGTCAACCAGCTGGTTGCCCAAGTGGTACTTCACCATGAGATTCCACTTACAGCCCTTGAGCTGCCAAAGTAGCCTTCATGGCGTTAATCACCTTCTGTAAGGTGGCGATATTACCCTTCTCAGCCTCCATTTCTTGTTGTTGGGAAGCTATTTAGCCTCTAAGGGCCACCACTTCTTGTGGCTCCTCCGTGTGGTACGACTGTGAGTATTCCCTGTCATAGTAGTCGACTCCTTCCTCACCGTCGTAGCTGTCGTTATCGACTAACTCCATATCAACTGGTGGAGGTGGTCAGCTAGGTTCTCCTCCCACTGCGTCGGTGGGGTGAACTTCTTCAGGGAGGTTTTTTCTAGTGTTTGCCATTGTTGCAAATCATAGCTTTCTTCAAGCTCTCAATGAAAGCGCCAAATGTTGACTAGCTATTTCGCTAACAGCTAATTAAAACAAAGCTTAAAGAAATGAAAGTGGGGACACATAATTTTACGTGGCTCAGGTTATGAATTAACCGAAGTCCACTAGTCACTTGTATGTAGGATAATATAAGCTTACAAATATCAAGATTGTATGGAGGTTACCAGGCAGTGTTTTGGCAATGTTGTAAATACAAGAAGATAAAATCTAGGGATCCTTTACATAGTGTGCCTTAGCCCTATTTATAGATAGTTGAGGGCAATTAGTTCCCTAATGAGGGATAATTACAATTAACTTCCCTTAATGGGCACTTAAATATACAAAAAATTGTAAATTCCTTCAATTAAAGTTATGGTGGGTCCCTGCATATCTTAGTGGGCCTAATACGAGGTATCAGCCCACTACTTTGTTTGGCAACACGCTCCTAACGGTGTCATGAGGGTAGCAGCATGTTTTCCCATATTAAGCGGTGTAATGAAACATCCTGCTTTCGCTTATATGGGATCGACACCATAATCTGTGTAACATTAAATATCAAATGGATGCTTGTGGTCCAGGGTCACTGTGCTTGACACCTGGCAGCTTTACTCTACATCTGGATGATGGATCTCACAAACTTTGATCACTTGAATATAATAACTGTCTTACACTGAGACTTGGAACAATATTCTGGAGCATGCTCCTCGCGAAGTAGTATTCTTATGAGGACATACTCATTTGGAGCTAGTGAACAGTTATTAAAGGCAAGGTTTACCTCCCGTGGAGCTCAAAGCAAGCTCCAGGGGACTTAGTTAACTTCCGCGAAGACTTAATTACTATTTAATGTGTGTCACGTGTCACTTGGCGAAAACACGAACATCATATATAATAATAATAATATATTATATACCAAATAAATGAAAAACGTAACATATAAAATTTATAATAATATTCACTTTTAATTCTAAAAAGAAAAATTAATAATGATAACTATTAGAAGAATTGAACTAACCAGAATTAAAGTAGCTTTTCTTTTTCCAGTTCCCTCACAACTCTGCCATATACTTACTAGATCAAAAAGTGGTACATTTTAATATTTATCAACTCATAAGCACGCAAATCATTATTTGAATATTGAGATTGTGTAAATACATGGTTGGATCCAAAGGAATGGCATAAAAGTTAAAGAAAAAAATTATCTAACCAAAATCAATTTAATTATAACTTAATTCTAAAAATGATGAAGTTTTAGTAACAAAATAAAATATTTAAGAAATAAAGATAACAAACTAAAAATATTTTTTTTAGATAGTTTGTAGCGGAGTTATTAAGATTTCAGAATTCACCTACGTAGAAATAATAAGATTTTTTATTACTATATTGACTTGCATAATTAGAAACCAATCTAACTATTTTTTCTAAAATATATTTCCCTTTGTTTTAAAATTATAACATCTAAGTATTAAATCTTACAACCCAAGCCTTAGAGCTTGCCAGGTGTATAATAACCATTTGTAATAAAATTAAACTTCGACCCTTGTTCAAAAATAATATTTGAAAATGTTCAACAACATTTGTAATAAAATATACAATTTATAAGCGATGGAATACCTCCTATAATTTTATACAAAATTATTGAAAATAAATTAGTATCACTCTCATCATAAGTACGTTCAAAAGTAATATTAACGCAGTTATGCAATCACCAATAGTTAAATTTAATAAATTACAAATCACTAATATAAGAGCATCCATAATTCCTCAAAACTAAATAAAATTGCTAAAATCAAATTCATATACATTAGCACAATTAGAAATAATTAAGTCATACACTTCACCTTGATAATGAAACATTTAAAGAAAACTAGAAAAAATCTAAACTTCAAGTCTCATTCATCCAGGTATTCACTAGTCTCAAACTGAGCATATTTTGGATAGGAGAAATAGGGGGTGTGTAGCGTCCCAAATTTGCTAATAAGGCATAAGACCTTGATTAGCATGTCATGAGGACAATACTTGATTTAATTATGCTAATATGTGAATTTGATGATTACATGATTAAAAATGCATGTATAGGTGAATTAAATATATATGTGGGCCCCATCTGGTTATTAGGGGCATATTTATAATTTTAGCCTGTTGAGGGCATAAATGTAATATTTGTGTATATTGTGATTGATACCACGAGTGAGTGGGTATATATTTGTGATGCACGATCCGAGACGGTCCTAGGGAGCAGTTTAGCAAAATAGTCACAGCGGGGTCGAATACCCGGCTTGGGAGGAGCCTAGGGGTATTTTGGGAATGTAATATGTGTTCGGGAAATACTGGGTAATGGGTAGTAATTTAGCAATGATTCGAACATGTCAGGATTAAATGGAGATTTATAGGAACACTCGAGGAATTAGCGGGACTTGGCAATTGACGAAATTTCCCTTGGTAGCACTAAGACAAGCTTAAAGGCATTTTAGACTTTTGGAAAAGGGATAAACATGGCTTAGGCAGCTCATGGCTGGAGAAAATAATAGAATTAAGTGAAGAACAAAGCCACAACGCTCAACTCTTTCTCTCCATCAGTTCTTTCTCTCTCTCTCTCTCTTGTGGTGTTGAAGGCTTGAAGAAACCTTAAGGATTTTAGGTTGAGGAAGAGGGGAACTGGAAGCTTGTAGTGTCGGGAAGTGATTCAAGGACTGAATTAAGTGCATAGGTAAGCTCTTAAACTTGATCTTCCTACTGAATATTTCTAGAATTATAGGTTTGCATGAGAGTTTAATTCTAAGTTTGATTTTTGGTGTTTGATGGGTATGTGGTATTGTTTGTGTTTTTGTTGTGATGTTTAGGTTATGTAAAAGAGAATTCTAGGCTTAATTATGAGTTTGGTTGATGATTGGGGTATGAATTTGGGGTTTAGGCTCGAGGAAAAATGCAGAAAATAGTTGGAATTTATGGGTTTGGGGACTCGGGTCGCGGCCCCGTGTACTCGAAGAAGCTGGAAATACCCTGTTTTTCCTAGGCACGTTGCGGCACAAGGTATAGGGCGTCGCTGCCCTTGTCCTTCAGCAAAGAGGCATTTTTCTTCTGACTTGAGCATGCCGAGGCCGTTAAGGGGTTGGGCTGCGACTCAAATGCAAATAATGGCTGTTTATGGGTTTTTAGCTCGGGAAGGAATTTACTACCCGGTTTGGTAGAATCCAAGGTCCCGGAGGCTAGATTAATATTCCAAAGTTATTTATTGGTTTAGAACTTTGTGGATGGATGTTATGAATGCATTGTGACTAGGTTTTCAACGAGGCTCGGGATCGCGATATTTAGAAGGCTTGGAACACAGGTAAGAAAACTGTTGTACTCGTAGAGCAGGGTGTGGCCCTATTGTTTCTATTGCAGGGTGCAACCCTAAAGCTTATAATTAATATGCGTTTTAATATATGTGAATATTATGCTATGTGATGCATGTTTGTGAGTGAACGACAAAGGCCGAGAAAGGCAAGAAGCCAGGTACGACAGGGGGTAGGGATTGGTGTTGAGCACGCGGGGTGTAGTCCATTAATGTGAGACCCTCCTAGGGTGTTGGAGCCACCCTCTTGGTGAAGACCGCGAACCCAGGGCCTGGTAAAGCGCCTGGGACGGCGTTGGCCGCTATATGTTTAGCCCATTGGATGTTTTGTTGTATGTTGTGGATAGTTATGCATATGTTATATGTTTTGTGTTTAGTTTTCTTGCTGGGCTTTGCCTCACGGGTGCTTTATGGTGAGGTAAGGGCATGGGAAAGGTCGACCAACCATGATTACGGAGAGCGTGAAGCGACGAGTACATGTTCGGCCTGCCTGGCTACCACAGCCAGGGTTATTTTTGGGAAAATGTACTATAATATTTGTTTTGTCGCCTACGTTGACCATGTGTATATTTTGATCTGTAATGTATTTTCTAAACAACATTTTGGGATCCCAACTTTAAAACTTTCTATAATTTTAATGAAAGACAAAATTTTTATACTTAATGTCTTTAATCCAGTTTTATTTCAGTTTAGTCACACTTTTAACCTAACATAAAGTTGAAATATCCCTGGTCTATGATGCCACCTCCCACCAAATATGGGCATCCTCCCTAAGCATATAGGTGGCACAGGCCACCCTGTCATTACCTTCCACCCTCATAAAATATAGGATAGAGGTGATAACACTCATCCACTATTCACCCTTCAGTGCGTCTGGTCCTCCCTCAAAGGTTGGAGGATGTTGTCTCCTGAATCGTTCATATAGTTTCTCCCACCTGTTTCCAAACTCATGTGGTTGTACAACTGGTGCCACAACATGTGGCATAATAGGTGCAGCATTCCTTGATGGAGCCTGCTGTCTGAAGAGACGAATCTGCTCTTCCTGACTTTGTAACTGGGCTTACATATCAGCAAGTATCCTCTACCAGTTCTCAGGGAATGGCGAAGGGTTCTAGGCCTGCTCTTCATCTCTAGCCTCAAACCCTATGCAGGCTAGTCATATCGATCGCCTTGGATGCATAGCTATCCAAGTTTATCTGCAATCAACGACTCGACAGTCAAGCAATGATGATAGGTTAACAGTCTTTCTGTAGTCCACCATTGAAACTCAACCAACTATAAGTAATCAAGATGCAAACAATCATTTTAACATTCATTCACATGCAGCAGCAATGCTAATAAGCAAGCCTCATAATAATCATACAGCAGTCAAGGGTCAGGCCCTATCAGTATCTCATGCTCCCTATTAATCATGCAATAAAGCAGTTATATCTCACTCAAACATTTAAGCATGTAATCAGATATATACAATTACCAAACCCTGAGTCGAGCTTGTCTTTAGAGGCGAGTGTACATGCCGAGTGTATAGTGTGTATTTTAAAATAGTGCAAGACTTGCTAATTAAGTCGTTTGAAAAATAATGTGCTCCTAAGGTTAACTATTGGGTTAGGGTTAAAACATTTTGATTGTAAACAGATAATTTTCTTTAAAAAGAAGTATGGTACATGGGATCTCAAAAACAGGGTTTATGTGAAAATTTACAATCCTCGAAAGTTTAATACAAATAAAAGCCACTCTAATGGAAAAATACAAGTTTTAGGCCTTTGTCCCTGTACTTTCCCTCAGCCGTGGCAGTCGAGCAACTGACTATGTACACTCCGCCCCCAGAGCTCTCCAACTCATGGTTGGTCCAACTTTCCTTTGCCTTTAGATGCACCACATAGCACCCATGAGCCAAGGCCTAGCAAGAAAACAATAAACAACAAACAAATAAACAGTAGTAGCATCCAATCAATCTCTAAACAATCATTATGAAACTTAACAGATTATAAGCATCAAGATAATAATAGTAAACATGTATTTCAAGAGTATATAATAACCAACAATATAAAAGTTCAGGCACGACGCCCTTAGGTCGAGCCCTCTGCTTACTAAGCTGACCCTGGCTCGCTTAGGCCGAGTCACTGTTTATTTAGCTGACCCCGACTCATAGTGGCCAAGCGGCGTCCAATGCACTAATCATCAGTCCCAGCTACCTTAGGCCGTCCTTTAACATTTCTCATAATAATAAAGAAGTTACATAACACATATATCTAGATGCAGGGAGCCTTAGTCCCAAACACAAACAAAACCACATGGGTTGTAACACCTTACTTCATTAGAGTTGTTACTTAGTGAGTTAAAAATGCGCCATTAGCTCGCTAACCGTGGTTTTAGGTTAAAAGTTTGATTAAACAGAAATAAAACTCGTTTAACATTATTAATTATATAATTTGGACTTTCATTGAAATATTGGAAAAGTTACACAGTTGGGAACCCAAATTAGTGTTTGGGAAATACTTTACAACTCAAAAATAAAAGTAAGGTCGACCTAGGTGACAAAACAACAATACATCATTTTTCCCAAAATGACCCTGGCCGTGGTAGCAAGGTAGGCCGAACATGTACCCGTCACTTCACGCTCTCCGTACTCATGGTTGGTCGACCTTTCCCTTGCCCTTACCTACACAATAGAGCACCTGTGAGCTGAAATCCTAGCAAGAAAACTTAACAGAACGCATATAATACATACATGACAATTCACAGTATATAACAAAACAGCCAATGGGCTAAGGACATAGCGGCCAATGCCGTCCCAGGCGCTATACCAGGCCCTAGGTTCGCGGTCTTCATTGGGAGGCTGGCTCCAGCTGTTAGGAGTGTGTCCTAAAAGCATGTAAAGACATTTGTTTTTCTGTGAATAAATAAATACAATGGTTTATTATTATTGTTATATTTAGATTGTTAAATTATTGTTTGAATAATTTTGTAAATATCAGAAAAATTCCATATTCATTATTGAGGATGTGATCTTGTATTAGTACGAGAGAATTAAGAACACATGAATGAATAAAAATAGTCAACAACAACAAATTAAAGTTATGGAATTCTTTAATTGGAGTTGTAAGTACGGTTTACTGAGTACCATAATGATACAAATAATCTTGATTCGGATTATTGATGTCTAAAGACATCTCAGTAAAGGTTCTTTATATAATATGATTATATATGACATGGACGGATATGAATTAAAGTCTTTATCCAAAAACCATTTAACAATAAAGACTTGTAATTCATATCATAACTGATGATCATTTATAGATCAACCTAAATCCTGAGTGTTCATGAACTCCTGTTCATGTTTATTAAATCTTTTGATTCATTCGTTAAGGTCTCTTCAAAGAATGAGGCTAATGACTTTTGTTTTGGAGATTTAATATCATGGATGGCTGGGAACATGTATCAACAATACGTAATCTAATGTTTCCTAACGGATCGTATATTAGTTCCCTTAAGGGTTAATTCTGGAACTGAATGATTTTGAGCTCAAATCTATAATTAGATTATAGATTAATTATTCACTAGTGAATTAATGGTACTTAAGGAATAAGAAGTAAATTAGAAAGGTAAAATGGTAATTCTTCCATTCTAATTTATGAACTAATTAATTAGAGGGTTGAACTATTGTAAGATGGTTATATCAATGGACAACTTAAAATAAGATTTCTATACAAGTATATCTATAACATAAAGAGTTCAAATCTTAATTTATAGTGGAGTAATATCAGAATTAATAAATTAACTATTATAATTAAAGAGTTTAATTATTTAGTTTATTTATTGGAGCTTAATGTTATAGGTCCATGATCCCCGAAATGGCTCAAACAATCACTGACAAAGGTAAATACAAAAATGGGCAAAAAGGATTTATGTGATAAGTAAAATATTTTTCTATGTATCAAACATAATTATTGTTTAATTATGTGTAATTAATTAATTATTTAATTTAACAAAAATATAATTAATTTTGAATTAATTTATTTTTGGGATTTTTGGTATTTAAATAATAACAAAAATTGGGAAAAATCACATGCCATCATTGGCATGTGGTACACGTGTAGCACAGTGCAAAGTCACTGTGCTACACACATAAGAGACTGTAATCAGTTTCTCGGTTCCACAATTTTAGTTATTTAAATATTAAATAAATAATGAGATATTGTAATTTGATTAAAATATTATTATTTAAACAAAAATCTGATAACTGATTAGTTATTTTCAAATTGTTTAAAATAACTAAGATTTTATTTTAATATATTGGATATATTAAATATAGGATATCAGTTTTTTAGAACGTAACTTTTCAGGGATAGAAAAATATCTAGAAATCTCTCTCAGAGAAAGAGAACAGTGATACAAACAAAAGTCACTGTTCTTCACAAAACCTAGGTCCAAACTTTATCAGATCTCATGTGTTGAGAACATCTGATAAATAGTTTTTTGCCTATTGTTTGTATAGCGAGCCAACATTCGTTCTTTGTGTGCTGAGAACATTTTGGAAGATATTGGTGTGAGACCTCAAGGATTTAGCCATACAAAAGGATAGCAGCAAGGAAGGACCTGAGGTAATTTTTCTATTCATGTCTTTGATTCAATATATATATGCATGTGAAGAAGTAGATCTAGAAATCTTATGGGATTAAATTAACAATTTGATTGTTGTTGCGCTGCGTATAATCTCTGATTTGATCAATAAAAACCAACACCAGCACCCTAAGAGGGTGTCGCCCTAGCGGCCTGCACTCAACGTGCTCAACACCAAACCCGACCCCTTGCCATACTCGGCTTCCTGCCATTCTCGGCCTTCACAATTCCCGGCCTTCGCCATTCCCGGCCTTCGCTGTTCACTCAAAAACATGCATCATATAGCATAATATCAAAATATATTTAAACATATACTGAACATAAACATTAGGGCCATGCCCTGCAATACAAACAATAAAGCTACGCCCTGCTCTACAAACAATAGGGCCACACCTTGCTCTACGGGTATAACCGTTTCCTTACCTTTAATTTCAAGTGCTAGATCTTAGGCAAGCAACCACGACATCCAAGAACGATCCTCTCCTGAGTCCCAGTGGTAACCTAGTCACACACATGTGCTCTCGTTACTACTTGATTTTATAATTGATCCCTGGAACCAATCCTGTGCTCTCGGGGCCTCCCATTTCCCCACACAGGGTGGTGAAATCGTCCCTCGAGCCCCCAAGGCCTAAGCCCTAAAAACACAAATTTAAGATCCCCCTAGCGCTGCGACACCCAGCCAGGGCCCCTTGTCTTGGTTCATCCCAGCGCCGCGGCTTGGAAGAATAGCACCACGACGCTCCTACACGAACCCAGAAAACTGGGTTTTTCCCCAAGCCAAAACTAACCCAAACCATTCCCTAAGTGTGCCCAAGCTTCAATTGAGCCCAAAACATCAAATAAAAATATAGACAACGTATAAGCATCAAAACCCAGTCCAAACTCACACCTAAACTCAATTTGAATCAATTGTTTAAAATTCCACAGAAACTTAAATCAAAAGAGAAACTTCTCAAAACTTGAAGGAATCCTTACCTTTAGAACAGAATTTCGACCCTAGGCTGCCTCCAATGCCACTCCAAGCTTCAATTCTCAAACTCCCAAGCTCATGTTCCTCAAAACTTCATCCCAAAACCTAAATTCAGAAATCAAAATCATATTCCTCAAGAACAGCATAAAAGACCTAAACCGCAAAAATGAAATCCTTACCTGCTCTTAAATTTTTAGATTTCTAAGTGTGGATGGCTTGTAATCTCTTCCTCAAATGAGTTCACTTCTAAATTCCTTAAAAAATCCCACTGCCTCAAGCTTGTTGTTGGTTTTTTTCCTTCTAGAGGCCTTAAGAACCAATTGAGTGAATGGAAGAGTGTTAAACGTGTATGGCTTTCCTTCAGCCAAAGGTTATCTTATCACTGCCCAAAAGACCCTTCTACCCTTCCCTGTAACTTAGTTCTAGGCTAATCCACAAGAGCATTTATGTCCTTTCATCCAATTGCAAAAGTACCACCTAACTTATTATTTTGGTAACAACACCAATTCTCAGGCTACTAGTAATTACCAATCTCACAACTAAATACCAAGTTCGTGACTCTTTGCTAACACCGCAAGATAGATCTCCTTATGTCGGAAACACCGCACATAGCTCAAAATCATACACTCAACGGGTTCAAATTACAAATATGCCCCTAATAGCCAAATGGGGCCCATATGCATATTTAGATCACCTAAACATGCATTTCTAATCACATAATCATTAAATTCACTTTTAACATAATTAAATCAATTATTTCCCTCCCGACACACAAATTAAGGCCCTAAACCTTATTAGCAAATTTGGGACAGTACATGGGTGCAGTTTTCTTACCTCGAATCCCGAGCAAAGAATACAGACGGTCCCGAGCACGATCCTCAGTTCTGAGCCTTGGCAATAATCCTAGTCACAGTGTGAATGGGTAACAATCAATTTCTAATCCAAATAAATAACTAGAAAACAATAGCTAGGCTACGGGACCTCAATTTTTACCAAACCGGGTGGTAAAAATGTCCCAAGAGGCTAGGCTTGAATTCTCGAGCCTCCCCGAGCCTTAAACCTCTATTCCCCTTAACTCTCTAATTAAGGCCGCGACATGCCCTTGAGGGCCGCATCCCGCCCCTGGATAGAGGCTCAATCCCCCCTGATGGGGGACACGGGCTGCGACTTACCCTCAAGTTGCGGCACGCCTAGCGAATAGAGGCTCCCAGCCTCTAGAAACTCATGCGGGCCGCTGTGCCGAAGAACAAGTCCACGACCCGAGCCCCTATACCAAGAAAAACCACCTTTTTCTCAACGTTTTCCATGAACCTAACCTCTAATTCACACCCCAAATCCTCATCAAATCTCATAACTGAGCCCAAAAAATCTATCCTTATGTCCCAATCGTCACAACTAACCTATAACAATCTTCTTACCCTATGAAACACCTAAAATTATCTAGCAAACCAAAATGCATGCAAACTCTAACTTTTCACGTAGTTTCAACATAATTTAGAGACTCTAGCCTGAATTATTCTCTCAAGTGGCATCCTAATTCCTCAACAATTTCTCTGATTATTACCAGCTTGAATTCCCTCTGAGTTCCAGCTTAATTTCCAGCTTGATCACCTTAAACTTTCCTTCTATTTTTCCTTTAACTTCAAGATACAAGGAGAGGGAGAGAGAGAGAGAGAGAAAGTACGTGAGTGTGAGGGTAAAGGAGGGTTTGAGAGCATTCCTAATGTTTCTGATCATTTCCTAAGCCTTTTTCTGAGTATATCTATGACAGTCAGAATCCTGTGATCCATAAGGGGAAAGACCGGGTAAAAGCTGTGCATTCCACACTGCCTTGGGAAGGTAAAGTGTGATGATTCTAAGACTGTGTAGGTATGAGACTACATAGTTGAAGAGGGCTTAAATTGATTGATGGGTACTACCTATGCCAACAAGATGCATCTTCTTTTCGGTATCCCATCACTTGAGAACTCCAAAGTTAATTGCTCTTGACCTGGAGTAATCTTAAGATGGGTGACCTCCTGGGAAGTTTTCCCAAGAAGCGTGCGAGTGAGGATAAAGCACGTTGGAAAGACTCCTGTTGGTTTATGGGCCAGTCGTCATTCTAGGAAGCAGCCATAGTGACATGGGGCATTACAATATCCTTAACCCAAAAGGACCAAACTTTCGAGGACGAAATTTCTGTAAGGAGGGGATAGTTGTAGTGTCCCAAATTTTCTAATAAGACTTAAGGGCTTGATTAGCGTGCCACGAGGGAAATACTTGATTTAATTACGATAATATGTGAATTTGATGATTATGTGATTAGAAATGCATGTGTTAGGTGAATTAAATATACATGTGGGCCCCATCTGCTTATTACGGGCATATTTGTAATTTTAGTCTGTTGAGGGCATAAATGTAATATTTTTATATATTGTGATTGATACCACGAGTGAGTGGTGATATATTTGTGATGCAAGATCCAAGACGGTCCTAGGGAGCGGTGTAGCTAAATAGCCACAACAGGGTCGAATAGCAGGCTCGGGAGGAGCCTAGGGGTTTTTTGGGAATGTAATATGTGTTCGTGAATTACCGGGTAACAGGTAGTAATTTAGAAATTATTTGGAGATGTCAGGATTAAATGGCGATTTATAGGAACACTTGAGGAATTAGCGGACTTGGCAATTGACGAAATTTCCCTTGGTAGAACTAAAATAAGCTTAAGGGAATTTTAGACTTTTGGCAAAGGGATAAACATGGCTTAGGCAGCTAATGGCTTGAGAAAATACTAGAATTAAGTGAAGGGCAAAGCAACAATTCTCAACTCTTTCTCTCCATCGGTTCTCTATCTCTCTTGCGGTGTTGAAGGCTTGAACAAACCTTGAGGATTTTAGGCAGAGGAAGAGGGAAACTGGAAGCTTGTAGTGCTAGGAAGTGATTCAGGGACTGAATTAAGTGCAGAGGTAAGTGTAATGACCCAGATTTTCAAGACTCGATATTGCGGACATATAAACATTTTCATTTAACAAAATGTCTCTAAAACCTGTATAAAAAAACTTTTTAAATGTCGTATGGCCATAATTAACATTTAATACAAACATAGTTTATGAAGAGTAAAGTGAGCCTAGTTTATGAAAATAACACAACATTTCAAAAAATAAAACGGCTTCCCAAAGGGTCGGTCCACATGTACATTCACAAGGTAGACTCCAACGCTCACTGCTCTACCTCACCCTTGTTCTTACCTACAACAGGAAACAACTAGGTAAGCGAAAACGCCTAGTAAGTTCAACTTTAAAACAAAAGCATGCAGAGAAGACAGGTGGTCACTGACCAAGTTAATGTCCACGGATAACAATAGCTCAAAAAAATTAGGGTTCCAGATCCATCCAGACCCTACATAATCAATTTCAAGAGCGCAAAAGCGTCCTGGCAAACTTATGGTTATGCATGATAAACAATGTCAAACTATTTCATATAAAAATAAATCCATGCAATCAGAAAATCCCTGAGAAGCAAATATCAAATTTCAAAATATAATTCGAGGCCAATGCTCGACAATTTCCAACAATTCGATTGTATCACGCCCTCCAACATAAATGCTAATCTGTAAAAGAGAACCGAGTCTCAACACTAAGATCTAGCCAATAAATACCTCCAAGAAGGGTAACTATCGAGCAACCTAGGGCATCGCTACTTATACAATTGTAAATCCCTCACAAGGGTAACCATCAAGTTACCTAGGGTATCACTACTTATCCAAGAATAAATCCCTCACAAGGGTAACCATCAAGTTACCTAGGGATTGCTACTTTTCAAGAGTGTAATCGAATTTACACGGGATTACAGAGACTTCTATGTTAATCAGTGGTGCTGGTGAGCAGTTTTCCCTAGGGTGTTCAGCCTCACTCAAACTTGGCAACCCCTAGTATCTCTAGGCACTCTCACTGAATGGCCAATATTCACGGCTACTATCCGGGAATAACTTATCAGAACACTTGCTCGGGTTCTAACCGTTCACTGATTAAGTAAGCATGGGGCCCCTAGGTCCCATTCATTTCGGCACCCCTAGGTTTAAACCAGCAATCCTCACCTCTTGGCCACTCGTCGCACTAATGAACCAGACATAATAAAATTAAGCAGTGTGACGGGGATCAGCTGTTTAGAATATGACGGATATCTACTAGTCATATTTTTTGAATCAGCGCCCACTAGACTAATGTCTCTATGCAAACTTTAGTGTATTTATGTGCATGTGTCTCTATACTAACATACAATACAATACTCGTTTCATGTTGTAGCCAGACAATAGAAGTTGACTTACTTGGAGTCCTTTGCTCTCAGCAAGATTTCACCCTCCAATGTATAGTCTAGTTATACTTAGCTAATACTATAATTATCCATACAATATACTCGGATTAATTATGACACTTCATAATTCATTATTATTATTTTGGGCAGTTTGGTCATTTTAAAAAACATTTGTAAGGATTAATGATACTTATTTGGTTTTAAAACCATTTAAGAAATTCATACTAAAAAATTTGAGACTAAACCGTAAGTTTCGGGAAGACCTATCCTATGGTCTTGGTACTTAGGCTCGGGTATCGCAATAGTATTTTCCCACAATCCGCTAAAAATATTATTATTTAAAAGTATCGCTACTAACCCGTACTTTCAACAAGTCGGTTAAATATATAGAAGATTTTAGCCAGTATTATATCCAGAAAATACTAATTAAATTCCTCAATTAATTTTCAAGAAAATAACATCTCAATTTTCCTTTTATTTTTCTTAAGGTATTAATCTCTAAAAACCATTTTAAGAAAATCACCTAATTTTTACTTAATTAGGAGAAACCGTTAATAATTTCTTATCTTGACTAGTTAATTCTCGTAAGTGAATTAATCAAGTTTTCTTTCTAGGAAAATAATTTACTTAATTATTTTCTCAAAATATAGGGCTTTTAAACCCTCTTTTAATTTATCAACTTAATAATAAATTAAATCTTTTATTTTTAGAAAGAATAAAAATTCTTTAATAAAAATAATTCTCACTAATCTCAAAGTGGTATTTTAGGTCAAAATGTTTTAAGACTTACCAAATTTTTATATTGCAATATGCAAAAATGTACTTTTATCTTAAGTTCCAAAATCCCTTTTTTGCACCAAGTGTGAAATCCCCATTTTTCACATTTTTAACTACTTACTTTGTTAGGTCATAACTTGAAATTTACTTACCCAATTGCTACCAATATTTCTCAATTCTATATTTGGTATGCCATTTAGGTCTTTGTGAAATCTTAGGTCAAAAGAAGCATTTTTTATTGGTGAAAATATTTTCGAAACATTGAGGTAAAAATGACCTTATTTTCAAGTCCTTATTTTTTCAAAAATTTGGCACTTAATAACTCTCAAATCATTGATTATTTCATTACCAAATTTTACAGTGGAATACTAGGTTAGGTCTAGAATATTTCCACCAAATTTTAGAAAAATCTGGGTTCATTTGATCTATACAGTGGCTGTCCAAACTTAGTCCCGAATTTAAGAATACGAAATTAAAACAGTTTTTTACTTAAACTTTGAAATAGCCTAACTCACACATTTCTAAACGTTTTGAGTGTTTCAAAAGCTCAAATTTATGTAGTCCATCTCAAAAACATCACAGTATAATTTATTTTTTACAAAATCAGTATACATTGGAAGCGTGACCCCTTGGAAGTCACAGCTCAATACTTGTATTTTTTGTTTTAGGGTTTTCAACAAAACCCTTTGGGATTTTGGTCCCTACTTTCAAAAATCAACACACAAGCATCATAAAAATTATAAAGCAACTACCATAGCCTTATTACATCACCAATAAGAAACTTTAAGCATTAAATATACAAAATAATGCTTAAAAATAAAAACATACAATAACAACCATAAAAAGTAAACTTTTTACCTCTTGTTGTTCTTGCATTAGGTTTTGATGTTTCTACTAGCTTTGAATCCTTCAAAACCTTAACCAACTCCCAAAAAAAATATAGCTATTGAAAGACCTATGGTTAAAAACTTTACAAAAGTCAAGTTTTTTTGAAACTTTACTTTAAGGAACTCTTTCCAGACCAAAGCTTAAGCTTCCAAGCTTTCTTAATGTTCTTGATGGTTGAAAAGGGAGAGAAAAATTCAGAGGGAATTTTTTAACAAGGTGAGAGTTATATGTGAGGAGGGGGGGGGGGGGGGTCGGTTTTGGGGGGTTGGAAGAGTTTAGACTATAATATATCTAAAACACTTGAGTGTTTTTACTATGACCACTTGATGCCATTAACCCTAATTTAAATGGGGATTAAAACTAAAACAATTTGGTCCACCCAATTTATTTCCTTCACATGGCCGGCCACTATTTCTTTTATTTATGTTAATATTTTTTTATATAATGGTTAATAAATATTTCCTAAGAAGAAAAATTAAAAATGACTTTCTATAACATTTTTCACTCATATAAAGTTTTTTAAAAAAATAAAACTTAACAAATAATAATTAATTTAAATGTCTCTCACATTTAATTTAATTAATCACACAATAAATTTAACCTAAGGTCCATTCATGGAATAAAATTCCTCAATTTGGTAAAATTAAGCATGTCAATAGAAAACGCCCTAAAATTTCCATTTCCTCTTCCGTTTATTATTTTTGACCAAACTTTAATTTTATGAATGTATTTTATGCCGAAAATATATTTGTCATAGTTTTTCATTTTATTTTTCGAGATTTTTACCCGATTAGGGTTTTTGTGTTGGTCCAAGACCAAAAGTCTTTTCTTAACTTTTAATCACAAAATTCATAATTTGGCTAGCAATAACTCATGGAAATAAATTCCAAACAAACAAAATATTATTGAAAATTATATTCTTAACTTGGGGAATAAATATCCCGACCCGAGTTGGTTAAAGGTACCCGGAACGTAGGGCGTTACAGTTGTTTTGCTAGAATTATAGGTTTGCATGAGAGTTTAATTCTAAGGCTTTTTTGGGTGTTTGATGGGTGTGTGGAGTTTTTTGTGGTTTTTTTAAGATGTTTAGGTTATGTGAAAGAGAATTCTAGGATTAATTTTGAGTTTGGTTGATGATTGGGATATGAATTTGGATATTAGGCTCAAGGAAAAATAAAGAAAATAGCTGGAATTTCTTGGATTGGGGGATCGGGCCGCGACCCTGTTCTTCAGGCACCGCGGCCCGTGTGCTTGAACAAGCTGGAATGCCCTTGTTTGCCTAGGCGCACCACGGCGCAAGGTATAGCGCCGCGGCCCGTGTCCTTCCACAAATAGGTATTTTGCCTCTTACTTGAGCGTGTTGTGGCCCTTAAGGGGTTGGGCCGTGGCTCAAATGCAAAAAATTGCTATTTGTGGGATTTTAGCTCGGGAACACAAATGTTAAGGCTAGGGAAAAATTTTACTACCCGATTTGGTAGAATTGAAGGTCCCAGAGGCTAGATTAATATTCCAAAGATATTTGTTAGTTTAGAACTTGATGGGTGGTTGTTATGAATGCGTTGTGACTAGATTTTCAATGAGGCTCGGGTTAGAGGACTATGCTCACAATCTTGATATTCAGATAGCTCGGGATACAACTAAGAAAACTGTTGTACCCGTAGAGCAGGGCGTGGCCCTATTGTTAGTATTGTAGGGCGTGGCCCTAAAGCTTATATTTAATATGTGTTTAAATATATGTGAATATTATGCTATGTAATGCATGTTTGTGAGTGAACAAAGAAGGCTGGGAATGGCAAAGGCCAGGAATGGCGAAGCCGAGGAACGACGAAGGCTGATAACGGCAAGAAGCCAGGTATGGAAAGGGGCCGGGAACAATGTTGAGCACGCGGAGTGCAAGCCGTTAGGGCAAGACCCTCCATGTGATTAGATTGTTGGATGTTTTGTTGTATGCTTGATAACTTCATTTTAGTTTCATTTTAGAATGTGTTTCTATTGTAATCTTGAGTCTTTATGTGTATTTTGTGCAAGTTTAAGCTTTTGTTTGTCTTGGTTGTAGGTTGGTGCGGTGAATCATGTAAAAAGAAGTGAAAATGGTGGAAAAATGATGCTTTTGGTGGTTTGTGGATTCAAAATGATGCTAAGGACAATTAAAAGTCAGTTTTGGATGAAGAGATGGGTTGAAAGAAGTAATTTGAGAAGAAATGGAATTATTGCGTGACTTGGGCTTATAAGTCGCAACTCAAGGCAATGTAAGAGACGCATGGTTGCTGGAGGCAATTATTGTCGCAACTTCGACTTATAAGTTGCGGCTCAAGAGGAAATCAGAGGCTCATCAAAGGGGAAAATAGGCACGGGTCGCGACTTGATGATGATTGAGTCGCGGTGCCAGGAGACTTAAAAGGAATCGAAATGGCTCAAAAAAAAACACGGGCAGTGACCCAAAGAAGGCCAAGTCGCAGCCCGCATGTGAAAAACACAGTTATTGTAGTTTTTTTACTATAAATTCATATGTAGGGTTTAATTAGGTCAGGCGGTGAGTTTTTAATTACGTTTTTAGAGACTAATTTTGATTCTTAGGCTAGCTATTTTGCATTCTTATATTTTTCTTTCTTCTTTAAGTTCGTGAATCTTATGTTTTTAAATTATTATTTTGTTGATTTAGTCATGTATGATATGAACAAAACAATTTTATCTAGGGTTTAATGTAGTCATATGAATTTCTATCTAATTTAATTATGATGTTCTATTGATTATTCTTCTCCATTCTAATCTATATAATGTGTGTTTAATTCTAGTAAATACTCTATCAATATTTACTTCATTTTATCATTCTAATTCAAAATTTGAAAGTTGAGAATTGAATATGCTATCATTATATAGACTTAGGTTGCATATTGGACAAAAGTACATGTATGACTTGTGTAGTAATTGGGTTTCCATGCTTAATGCCTTCTATATGTTTAAGTTTATCACAGAGATGTACAAAACCTGCATATATATTGAGATCTTATATCTTGACAAAGAATATGAATCAAATTATGTTAACCTGCTATTAGAATAAGAAAAAAGAAATTTAGAATTGATAAATAAAATTAGTAGAATGACAAGTTGATGAAATTCACACCCTATGTCTTTTTAATATTGATTTAAATATTTTAATTTTTGATTCTTGTTTTTAGTTTTCTATTATAATTTTAAAATTACATTCATCTAAATTTTGATTGCCAAATAGAAATTAAAAGAACAATTAGTGGTACTTGGAAGATAGTCTTCGTGGGAACGATACTCTACTTATCATATATATTACTTGAACCAATTACGTGCACTTGCGTATATATAGTTTTCGCGTTCAAGTTTTTTGGCACCGTTGCCGGGGACTTAATCTCCAACATCAAAGTTAATTGTTTCTTGTTTTAATTTAGTTTTTTTATTTTTATTGTTTTACATATATTTTGGATCAATGATGTATTGTGTTTCAGGTATTTTTGGTATATGCGAGGAAGTAGACAAAAGGAAATCATACCAATAGATCTTGAAATTGAGAGAATGTGCAGAAAGAATCGAAAAATAATGAAACGGTTGGATGTCACCATGGCTGAGAACGTAAATAATGTTGTCAACAATGCAAATATGGGTGATGCAGCTAAAGCCGATCCTCCATTAAGAAACTATGTACTCCCTACTGTTACGGGAATACATTCAAGCATTCGTCCTCCAACAGTTGAGGAAAATAATTTTGAGATAGCACCTTCAATTATTCAGATGGTTACCAAATGAAGATCTGACGTCCCCGTCGACCACACTTCTGGCTAGGTCAAGGCTCTGATACCATTTGTAACGCCCCATGTCACTATGGCTGCTTCGTGGAATGACGACTGGCCCTGCAAACCAACACGAGTATTTCCATGGTGCATTGTCCTCACTCATACGCTTCCTGGGAAAACTTCGTAGGAGGTCAATCATGAGACTACTCCAGGTCAAGCATGCTTAACTTTAGAGTTCTCAAGTGATGGGCTACCGAAAAAAGATGCATTTTGTTGGCATAGGTAGTACCCATCAATCCATTTAAGCCCTCTTCAACTATGTAGTCTCATACTTACACAATCTTAGAATCATCACACTTGACCTTCCTTAGGCGAAGTGGGATTGCACAACTTTTACCCGGTCTTTCCCCCTGTGGATCAAGGGATTCTGACTGTCACAATATGTATTTCCAGCTGTTGTCTTCTCTTAAGATAACATCACCAGAACACTTCATTGTGGGGGGGGGGGCGGGATTATAGCTATGTTACCTCCATCTTGAAGAAGCAAAAGAAAGAAGATCCTCTGTAAGAATGAAAATATATCTTTGGAAGAGCTCTTAAAGCACCTAAGGATTTAAGAGGAGTCTCGTTCTAGAGACAAATATATGAAAGAGTCCACTGTGGGGACATCCAAGGCTGATGCCATAGAGAAACCCTCTTAATCCAAAGGGAAGACTCACAAGAAGCCCTAATCAAAGAAGGATACTTACCTAGCCCCTAAGAAGAATGAAGGGCAATTAAAATGTGTGAGAGCCCTTGCATTGTTTGTGGCAAGAGTGGCTACATTGCTAGGGAGTGTAAGTATCAAAACTCCCATAACAATGGATCCAAGGTCAACACAACGAAGAGGAGTTTGGTTGCTACCTTAAGTGAGGTGAATGCTATCCAAGGGAAAGTGCAAGGATGGTGGTCTGACACTTGTGCCACCGTTCGTGTAACTTATAATAAAGAGGTCTTCAAAACAATTGAAGAGTAAAAGGATGGGCATAAGATCTAAATGGGGAATGATCATAGGTCCAAGGAGTTGGGCAAGGGGAATGTTGATCTTTAGTTTATTATTGGAATAATATTATATGAGTATCAGAAAATGCCACAATTTATTATTATCATAATGATTACGCTGAAAACTTTTGTTTTGGGAACTCATTGATGTAAATGGCTAAGGACATAGTATATAGATATGGAATCTGTACCTTTACAAGAGGAATTGAATAATGGTTCACTTAAGGGTTGGCTTTTGAACTGAAATGTTATTGAGCTCAAATTCATAAATCAGTTTATGAATTAACCTTCACTAGTAATGTCAATGGTACTTAAGGAAAGAAGATATAATTAAAGAGGTTAAACGGTAATCAATTCATACTTTAATTATGAACCATTAATAGATGATTCAATTGTATGGAGTGATTGAATAAATGGACACTATTATGTTTTAAAAGTACTCAATAAATAAATGTCTATAATTACAAGATTGCAATCTCATTTTTTGGTCGAATAATATTGAGATCAATAAATTAAGTTTATTTATTAAAAGGTTTTAATTAATAATATAAATTTATTGGAGCTTGAAATTATAGGTCCATAGGTCCCCGAGATGGCACCATTAACACTATTCAAGGTAAGAGTTGAAATTGGGAAAAATCACGAAAATGACATATTTGGAAGAAATTTGTTCCCCAGGGTCAAGTGTGGATGTCAAATTTCCACATCAAGTAAAGCACCCAAGAGGAGTCCCAAGAGATAGCAAAAGCCTTAGGGATCAAACTCACACCTTCTTATAGCTTGGGGGCGAGCAAATGCCTCCCAAGAGCTTGGGGGGCGAGCTCAAGCCTCCATGGAGTTTATTGTTTACTAAGCAACTAATGTGAGCATGGAGAATTGACAAGAGAAAGTAAACAAGACGCTAACACTCAAGAGTATTTTTAAGGAGATGGAGGAGATACGAGGACCAAGCTCACACCCCCAAAAACCCTAGGGGCAACCTCAGGAGGTGAGCTAACCTAGGGGCCGACTTGGGGGGTGAGGTGGAGGAGCTCACGTAAGGAGTGACCTGGGGTGCAAACTTAGCAAAGGGACGAGATCAAGGCCCCCCTGAAACCCAAGCACAGGTTCAACCCCTCCTAGGACCATGAAATGTGTTCAAGACTCCCTAGAAGCCAGGGAGATGATATGGAGAGCCTCAACCAACTTGGAATACCAACTTAAGGCCATCACAAAGCTTGAAAGGAAATAAGCTCAAAGAGTCCCTGTAGCTTGGAGGAAAATTACCTCCTCAACCTTGAGCTACAAATGTGTTGGACTCAAGCTCTCACGGACATATTAAGGCATAGGTTAAGAGGATGAATGAAAAAGGCCCGAGTAGTACCACGTACAAAATAGACATGACTATCAGAAGAGTAGTGGCCGTACATAACTTAGAAGAGTAGTGGTCATACAAAGTACTAAGAGGAGGCACACCTCCTCCCACACCTCTGACAAATGTCAGGACTAATAGGCTTGAAGCCCGACACAACTAATGCCTGCTCCATGATCCTCTGAGGTGCCCTCTCATACCACCACCTCTTTATGCCCTTGGGACTGTTTTTGTACTAAGAGCCATTATAGCTCCCCTATAAAAACCCTAGGCACAAGCTCAGGGGGTGAGCTCACCTAGGGGGAAACTTGAGAGGGGGGGGGGGGGGGAGGAGCTCACGTAAGGAGTGACCTGGGGGCAAGCTCAGCAAATTGGTGAGCTCAGGCCCCCTCTGAAGCCCAAGCACAAGTTCAACCCCTCTCGGGACCATGAAACATGTTCAAGACTCCCTAGAAGCCAAGGAGATGATTCAGAGGGCCTCAACCAACTTGGAATACCAACTTAAAGCCATCACAAAGCTTGAATGGAAATAAGCTCAGAGAGTCCTTGTAGCCAGGAGGAAAAGTACCTCCTCAACCTTGAGCTATAAATGTGTTGGACTCAAGCTCTCATGGACTTATTAAGGCATAGGTATAGAGGATGAACGAAAAATGCCCGAGTAGTACGGGGTACAAACTAGACATGACTATCAGAAGAGTAGTGGACGTACATAAGTTAGAAGAGTAGTGGTCGTACAAAGTACTAAGAGGAGGCACACCTCCTCCCATGCCTCCAACAAATGTCAGGACCAATAGGCTTGAAGCCCGACACAACTAACGCCTGCTCCATGATCCTCTGAGGTGCCCTCTCATACCACCACCTCTTTGTCCCCTTGGGACCGTTTTTGTACTAAGAGCCATTAGAGCTCCCCTATAAATAGGACCTTCCTTCAACTAAGAAAGGGGTGAGAAAATTATGCATTATAACTAGAAATTCTTGAGTAATATTAATATTCTCTCCATTTTCACTCCGTAACATTATTCTAAGTTCATATAGCTATCACAAGCTCTTGTAAGTTTCTTCACAACTATTCCTTTACTTTTAAGCTCACAAGTTTTCTGATCTAACTTGGTTGTTGAGTTCTTCCCGTTAACAGTTGATCTACCACAAGGATCAAAGCCAATAGGTTATATGTGGGTATTTTGAAGAAAATACAACACTAATGGGACAATTGAAGCCTATAAGGCAAGATTGGTAGTCAAAGGATTTAGACAAAAGGAGGGCATAGATTATTCTGATACACAACCTATAATGACATTCCTAAATGGTTACCTTGATGAGGAGGTGTACATGGAACAACCATATAATGAACAAGTCATTGATAAGGGAGTAGTTTCAACATTAACAACTTAAAGGTCCCATCAATGGTGAGTTAATGTTGGTTGCTATGAGCATGGGGGTTAAACCATAGGCTTTTAATAAAATTTAGTTGAACAGAAACAAGCATCTCTAAAAGTAGCAAAGATGATGTAAGAATTTTACCTATGTGAACATAGAGGTTTTGCTGCCTCTTAAGAGAGTAAGAGTTTTCTCACCAGAAGGTTCATGAATGGATCAAGCACAAGGCCATTAAAAGTACTAAGCTCGAATAGTGGGACATACTTGAGTAATTGGATAGCGGTATGTGAGACATTATTGGTTCTTATCACTAGGAATGTTGGGCTCATTCTTTTAAGACTACCTTAGCATTTCGGTAGAAGCTTCGTAGAGTTTTCAGTAAGGTAAACTTCAAACCCAAAAGCTACTTCACTTTATGCACTAATATTGTTTGGCTAGATAATTGAGGATGTATTTAACCAAGTGGATGAATGTAATAATTGGTTAAATATATGGTGAAATTGGTTAGGAATGAAGTGGTACAAAAACCATAACGATTTCATAAAACTCAACGTGTGAGAGTTGACTTTTAGTATAGGCATTTATAAATCATCTTTTTGGGTCCAAAGTGCTTCTTTGGAGTATATGAGAGTACCCAAGAAGTTTGAGAGAATTTGTCAATTTTTTGAGACAAATTTTTGATTGTGAAAGTAGAGGAGTCATTGATGCGTCGCCTGTGGGAGGGGACGTGTCGCACGACCAAAAAATGATAGACCAGGCGACACGTCGCCTAGGCCATTCGTACGGTCTGTACAATGACATGTTTTTGGCTCCAAAATTCAAATTAAAATTATCTTATCACATTGGTTCAATCTTCTTAGGTTGCTATATTATTTAAAGGGTTCATTTTAGTTAATTGGTCACTTGATCACTCACCTCTCTCTCTCTCAAAGAACTCTCTCTCTCTCTCTAGCTTTTAAGATTACTAGTTTTCTTCAAGATCTTCGTCAAGAAAGCTTGACGTGTATGATGACCCAAGTCTTGTGAATCCCAATCTCATTCCACTGTAATACCACCAAGCAATTCTAAGGAGAACGCTAAGAATAGAGACTTTTGGACAACAAATCAACATTTGCGTCAAGCCTTGTTACTTTTGTGTATCACATAAAATCATAAACTTGTGATTTTGTGTTCGAAGGTTGTTCTTCAAGAAGGGCCCACTCTACACTCTGCCTTTTGTGTTTATGCAATTTTTCATTATCTTCAATCAGAGTTAGATTACTTGTTGTTTAAAATTTGAGTTGTAATACAAAACAAAGGTTGATTAAACCTAACCCCAAACAAATGGGGTGTCCTTCGAAGCCTAGAATGGTTCCCAGAGACACCACCAGAAGCTCAAGAACATCACCAGAATCTGGAAATTTTCCATCATTTAGTGGAATGTCAAAAGGCACGAAAAATGCCAAAAGATACAAACGTTCACTTACAGCTGGTTTTGACACCAACAAGGGCCCAAAATAAGGTTAAAAAAAGGTAATATAACCTCTAAATCCTACTTGTTCCATAAGCCTAAAGAGAAACCAGAAATACACGAGAACGAATAGAGAAAAGTGAGCGAATTACTTACTTGAGATAAAGCGCGTGTAGGTGCCAAGCCTTGTGCGAACATGAAAGTACTGCATTTGATTAACCCAGAAATGCCTTTATTCTCTCCAACCATCAAAGAATGAAAGAGGAGAATACTTGAGAGCAATGAATGTGTTCTTGGAGAAATGGGGTCTTATAGAGCTATAGAAGAGGGAAAGTTTAGAATGCAAAAGTAAGACGTTAAGGGAGGAAAATTTTGAATATATACCAGTGTGCATAGATGGGAAGAAATTCAATCCCAACCGTTGATCACATAGGGAGTAGGTACTCGAGCATAATCTAACGGTCACACTTTTCAAGGCGCGAATCATGATCAGAAAGGTGAAAGGACGTCTCGGGTATGGAATAGACGTCTTGGGCACGGAAAAGACCCCTCATTAAATGGCATCAATTGGTGGACACAAAAATAGGGAGTCGATACGTTGTGTCACCTTTTTATAGGTGTTACGCCCCGAGGATGCCTAACTATCTCAACTCAAGTACATCCCATATAATTAATCTGCTTAAATTAAGTCTCCACTGTCCGAGGACAAGTGAAGAGTTAGGGTGAAAATGTTGTCCGTGTTTTCACCAAGTGAGATGTGGCACACATTAAAGAGTAGTTAAGTCTTCACAGAAGTTAAGTCCCCTAGAGCTTTCTTCGAGCTCCACGGGAGAAGTATGTCCTCATGAGAACGCTACTTCCTAAGGACCATGTTCCAGGATATTGTTCCAAGTCTTAGTGCAAGACAATTTCTTATATTCAAGTCCTCTAAGTCTGCGAGATCCATTCTCCAGACGCGGAGTAAAGCTGCCAGGTGTCAAGCACAGTGACCCTGGATCACAAGCAGCCATTTGATATTTACTATTACAGAAATCGTGGTGTCGTACCCGTACAAGCGACAAGCAGGATCTCACAATGTCGCCTAACTTGTAAAAACGTGTTACCATCTTGACATTGTCAAGTGCATGTTTCCAAATAAAGTAGTGGGTTGCTATCACGTCTTGGGCCCACTGAGATATGCATTGGCCAACCAGCACTTTAACTTAAGGAATTTACCTTTTATTATATATCGAAGTCCCCATTAAGGGAGGATAATTGTAATTAGCCCTCATTAGGGAACTAATTTCCCTCAACCACCTATAAATAGAGCTAGGGCACACTTTGTAAAGGATCCCTAGATTTTATGTTTTAGTTTTCAAAGCATTGCCAAATCGCTGCATGAAAACCTTCATAGAAGATTGATATTTGTAAGCTTTTATTATCCTACACACAGGTGACTCATGGACTAGGGTTAATTCATAACCTGAATCACGTAAAACTCTGTGTCTCAACTTTCATTTCTTTAAGTTTTGTTTTAATTAGTTGTTAGTGAAATAGCTAGTTAACAATATACTCATTATTATTTCTATAAAGTAGTTATTCATATTATTGTAATTAGTATTAGTATCATTAATATTTTGTTAATATTCCATATTAAGTTGTTTTATTATATCATAATAGGTATTGTCTCCTAATTTATGTACATTATTTTTATTTTAAATAAGTTAAATACCCATTATGTATTATGTGTTTTATTGCTATACAAAATTGGTACCTTATGTTTCTAATAATGATCATTTGATACCATCTAATTGCAAATCCTACACACTTTGTACCATTTGTTTGAATTTGGTGAACCAAAAATTTTAATATGACCAAATGACTTTAAAATATTGTATGAATTAATAAATATAAAACAAAAATAAAACTCTTATTTTTATAAAGCAACAATATTAGAAGGTGGGAAGGGGAAAGGTATCCTATTTTGTCTCTTACAGGCCAAAACGCTTTGAGAACATCAATCACCTTTGATAGAATAGATGACTAGAGAGCCCACCTGAGAAGACGATTGAAGATCCCACTTGAGAAGTCGACACCGTCCACATCGTCAACAACCTCAGTTTCAGAAGTTTTTTTCTTTTTATTATTACTTTGTTTTGGGTTTTCTATTTTGCCAATTTTTTTTGCTCTGACTTAAAGTATTTATGTGGTTTTTTGTCAATGAATTTTTTTGATTAGAATGAATGATTTTTTAAATCTTTTAAATTTTTTTATCTTTGGTATAGGTGTTAGGGTTTTTCCAGATTAGTCGGAAAATATTATTAAGAATCAAGTTGTTTGTAAGAAAATTTTCAAAATACAAGCACCCTTCTCATTTGAAAGCCATGAATCAGTTGAAAATGAGTCATCTGAAGAATTACTTGTAAGTGAAATGAGCAAGCCAAAATACAGTTGAGAATGCAAATGAAGAACCAATTCAAAAAAATCCAATGGCTCCTGGAACATTTTAGAATGAGCCATTACCCACTGCAAATCTTGAAAAAGAGCTTGTTGAATTTGCAGATGAGCTAATGGTCGCTGTTGCAGTAGAAAATGGGCAAAGTACCCCTGTAAAAGCTGCTAATGAACATGGGAATGTGGAACCAATGGTCCCTAAGTTTTGTGGTATGCTATAATTTGACTTTTACAATCATGGTTTTGCTACAAACAAAATGCAACTTGGAGACACATATATGAATCTTGGAGAGCTACTTCAATGCCACAAAATAATCAATTAGCTCTTACGAATGATGATGTATTGTGTTGACTCATTTTTTTGTTAACTCACACGGAGTGATAATTGAAGAGTTTTTTTGTGTATAATCCGTTAAAGTGGTTCCTGATGATGAACAACGAGCTAGAGAAAAGAGAAGTGTAGACACTCAATATTCCACGCCCATAAAAGAACCAAGACACGCGCTGAGGTCCCTTAAAGTCCTAAATGCATGCTTAAGCCACGAGATGCGAGAGCCACCACCCTCTCGCAATGGCCTCGCATGCCTAGCACCGTGCCCCGTGAGATGATCTCACGCGCCCAGGCTCACGCCCCAGCGCCCATGGCCTCGCGTCCAAGCCCGCGTGGCCTCGCCGAAGTACCCTCGGCGTCACGCCCCAGCGCCGTGGCCTAGCACCCCAGCAGGCGTTCGGCCTCGCGCCCCAGTGCCGTGGCCTCGCGCCCCAGCAGGCATTTGGCCTCGCACAGCCATGCTCGGAGTACCCTCGACGTCGCGTCCCAGCAGGCGTTTGGCCTCGCATAGCCACGCCCGAAGCACCCTCGGCCTCGCGCCTCAGCGCCGTGGCCTTGCGCCCCAGCAGGATTTTGGCCTCACGCAGCCACACCCGAAGCACCCTCGGCCTCACGCCTCAGTGCCGTGGCCTGCGCCCCAGCAGGCTTTCGGCCTCGCGCCCCGAGCGAACCACGCCATCATGTGGCCACACGAAGGGGGGAGGGCCTCGTGAAGCGGACTCGTGAGCAGCTAGGGATCCGCGCCGTCAATAGGCCTTCCAAGGAGGCCTTGCGAAGGAATAGGAGCCACGCCATGGCCATCAAGGTTTGAGTGGCATGGGAGCCGCGCCACCAGGCGGCCACGCGAGTGAGGCCGCGCATCAAGGGAGCCGCGCCCCCAAGGGGCATGCGAGGAAGGCGTCTCGCCTCGCACCCTTATACATCTGTCGAGGCCACATGCCTATCACCCATGCTCGTGGGTGATCTCGGGGTGCTTCAGGCATCTCATGCCAAGGACCCGAGAGCCTTGCCTCACGTCACGACCATTGCATGCACCGAGTGTCCCATTCCTTATACCTTGAGACCCCAATGCTTAGAGGGTCGAGTACGAGTCGAATGGAACATACTTGTACGACTTAGTACTGGGTACAGCCATTAAGACCCTGTGTGTCGAGTACGGACACCCATACCAGTAGGGCAGTGGGACTGCTGGGATAGGAGTTATGGCCCATACGTCTACGTCTAGGAGTCAGAGTCGACACCACTACCACCTGCGCCACTATGTCTGTCACCACTCCTCTGACATGGGTACGAACAAGTAGTGGAGGCATCCTCCTGACGCCTGCCCCTGTACTGGATGCAAGACCACAACCTCTGAAACCACTCTCCTGACAGAGTACTTATGTACCACTTGGTCTCCTGGACCACCATGTATCCAAGGCCATTAGAGCCTGCTATAAAAAGAACCTCTCTCCCACATGGGAGGGGGTTGGAAAATTTACTGTAGCAAGTGCTTGAGAGTGAATGAAAGATTGATTTCTCCATTGCTGTTCTGTCATTGTTCTTGAGTTATTACTTAAGTTTCTACAGCTTTTTCATTGGCTATCTTTACTTGATAATTTTTTCCAACTCAACTTAGTTGACGAGTTCTCACCGTCAACAGTTTGGCGCCGTCTGTGGGAACGTAAGTTCCAAGCTACTGTTCTACCATTACTTCCGGCAAGAAGAAATGCCAAGACGTTCAAAGCGACTCAGGGAGCCACGGGAGGTGGAGGTCCACCTTACCGGAGTCTAGCTGAAGGCCTCCATGAAGGACCCTCCTCCACCTGGAGACGTGGAGCCCCCAAGGGACCCTGCGGTTCACGAAGGTGATAGAGAGGCCTTGTCACCGTCCACTCCACCTGGAGAGAGTCCTCCAATAGCACCACCAGAAAATGCTAACGAGTTCCCTCTCCCTAAATCACCACAGGCACCGAACTCCGGCCGGCAGGACCTGGACCCTTCTACCCGTAGGCGTGATAAGCATCCCCGGGTGCATTCCGTGAGCTCGAGTTCGAAGTCTCGATTCTATGAAGAAGAAATACGTGAGCTCCACCATAAGAACCAAAGATTGGAGACCACCCTGGAAAACATGCAAAAGGTGCTGAATGGCCTATTGCAGGGTAAGTCAAGCGTGACCTTACCTAAGGGGAAGGAAAAAGGTCGGGAGGGGGTGGAGACCACCGTACCAGTAGATGATGGGAGGACCCGACACTCTACAAGTAACACCCCCCGAGCGAAGCGACGCGAACATCCTGAGCCACCGAAGCAGGCCCAGAAATCAGAGCCAAGGACCAAAGCTTCCCCTTGCAACGAGGACGAGGTCACCTCTAAGAGAGCACCCTCAGATCTATAGGAGGAGCTCAATAAAAAGAGGGCGGGTAAAGGGACCACGCCCCCTATGGCGCCTCGGGAGGGCAAAGAGGGGGGTGACCCTAAACCGTCCGCTTTAAAGGACTCATTAAGCAAGAGAAGGCATGACTTGGACACAGAAATGAAGAGCCTGCGAAGCAAGATCTTCATCGCCTCAGGAGGTCAGATTTTCGAGGAGGAGTTCGACCATGAGTTACCTTTCGTCAGGGAGATCCAGGCCATCAGGCTCCCTGCCAACTTTAAAGAGCCCCACATGACCCCCTACGAAGGAAGCACAGATCCGAAATATCATCTAGACACATTTAACGACCTGATGAAGCTGAGGGGAATTGGTAGCGGGGCGAGATGTCATTGCTTCGCTGTCACATTAAAAGTACCTGCGTACAAATGGTTCAAGAGGCTTCGACCGGGGTCCATCCGATCTTGGCAACAACTTTTCGATGAGTTCCTCCAGCAGCACCACGCTGTGCGAGACTACACGATGCCGGGCACCATCCTCGCCAACGTGAAGCAAGGCAAAAATGAGAGTCTGAAGAGCTATATCCACAGGTTCAACATGGAGGCAGCTAAGGTAGGAAGCCTGACCCGCCGAGAGCTGAAAATGGCCATCACGGCAGGAGTACGCCCAGGGAGAAAGTTATGGGATAACATGCTCAAGAGAGAGGTCACAAACTTGGATGATTTATACGAGCGGGAACAAAATTACATTCGTGTGGAGGATGGTCACGAGAACCTCAAAGCTGGAAAAGGCCCATCGCCCCCAAAACCTTCAGTCCGGGATAACCAAAGCGGTGCAAAGAAGAATGGGGCTTATGAGGGGACGAGGGATGATCGACCTCAGAAGCACCAACGCTCTGATGAGCGCACACAGAGCCCCTACACCTTTTACACTAACCTCACCCACGCGAGGGAGGATATTTTCATTACGAACGAATACCAGGTCCCTTTCAAAAGGCGCTCGCCGATAAAAAAAGATTGGTCTAAAAAAGGCCCCAGCAAGTATTGCCAATATCACAAGGATATCGGCCACACCACCGTGGAGTGCAATCATTTGAAGGTGGAAATTGAGGAACTCATCCGCAGAGGACATTTGGGCAGGTATGTGCGCAAGGATAACCAGAGGCCAGAAGAAGGAGTGACCCCATCGCGGGCATGAGAGGTGGCCCCAGAAGTGCAAGGAGAGGCCAGGACCATCTTTGGAGGACCAGGATTTGGAGGCGATTCAAGGAAAGGGCGAGACAGGTATGCCAAGGAGGCCCGACGAAGTCCACCACCTTGTGTTTTAAGTTTGGAGCAGCGCCCCCCAAAGAGCTTCAAGGGCGAGAATGACTCAATAACTTTCACTGAAGAAGATGCGCAGGGGGTGCATTTCCCTCATAATGACCCCCTGGTGCTAATCGCCCAGCTTGCTATCATGAGGGTACATCGGGTCATGGTGGATAACGGGAGCTCTGTGGACATTTTATATCGACCGGCGCTGGAACAGATGGGATTGAGCCTCCGTCACCTAAAGCCTTGCACTACGACTTTGTATGGGTTTACGGGAGATTCGATGCAACCCCTGGGGACATTCGAATTATCCCTCACCCAGGCAAACCCCTGTAATGGCTAACTTTGTCATGGTGGATTGCGCCTCAGCCTTCAATGCTGTATTAGGGAGACCCTCTCTGAGAGAATTGAAGGTGATAACTTCTGTGTATCACCTAGCTATGAAATTCCCAACCCCTGGGGGAGTAGCATGCGTGAAAGGGGAGCAGAAGGAAGCGAGGGAATGCTATAACATGTCCCTCCGCGCAGCCACCAAACCATCTATACCAATGACAATGGCTGTGTATGAAGGAGCGACCCACACAAGTTAGATCCGCACAAGATCGGATCGTGGGTTACGATGCCTCTCGAGAAGTGTTACCAGCAAGGCTTCAGCTCTCAGTGCAAAAAGAACCTATGTTTAGTTTGTTCCTCGTTGTTTTAGCTTAAGTAAGTAAGAATCAAAGAGGCTACTTAGGTAACCTCTTAATTAGATGTAACCCCCTTTTATTTACAAAGTTGGATGTAAACCGCATGCTATGAATGAAACTGTTTGCTACTTCACGTGTTATTTTTCTTCGCTGCACGAGCATCAGCCAAAGTGCCTGCCGAAATAAATTTCACCAAGCACTTGGGGGGCAGGACAGGAGGCAAAAACATGCAGCCCGCAAGGGGAACCTAAAAAGGACTCCTAAAAGGACCCTCTGACGGAGTATCCTAAAAAGGACGCCTTGCCCTCCTATGAAGGAGACTCCTAAAAGAGATCCTCTACCAGGAGCAGCCCGCAAGGGGAACCTAAAAAGGTCTCCTAAAAAGGACCCTCTGATGGAGGATCCTAAAAAGGACCCCTTGCCCTCCTAAGAAGGAGACTCCTAAAAGGGACCCTCTACCGGGAGGATCCTAAAAACAACCCTCCATCAGGAGGACCCAAAAGGGACCATGACCCTAAAAAGGACCCTTTAGCGGAGATCCCAGAGGGACCCCCTATATCAGGGCCTTAAGCAGAGTCCTTACAAGGCATCTCCTGGGATCACAAGGATTAGCTACCCTTGTGAACATCAAGGAGGCCATAGGGACTTACAAAAAAAATATATGGTAACGACAATAATAAGTCTAGAGCGGCCACCAAGCCGTCTAGCCAATAATAAGTCTAGCCAAAAAATGGTAACGACAATAATAAGTCTAGAGCGGGCGCCAAGCCGTCTAGCCAAAAAGGGTCCCAAAAGAGACCCTTGCAAAAATAGTACTATGAATAACGACGAGAAGGACGATTCTCGCGACAAATAATAAGCGCGCGCAAGAACATATAAAAGGATAGTGAGGACCCAAGGGGTCAAAATATCCTTATAAAAGAAATCAAGAGGCACCAAAAGAGGTCCCAGGGAACCCTTCCACATGGGTTATGAAGGACCTCCATCCTAGAAAAGAAAAGAGGGGAACCTGCCAAACCCCGTCATACAGGCTCAAAAGGGGCCTTAAATGCAGTAGAATAAGAGATAAATAGCGACGCATGTATATATACAATGAAAAAGAAAGTTTTGAAGATGGTACAAGAGTTACAAAAGAAAAGTAGTAGTGATAATGGTATTATAGCATCAAAGAAAAAAAAAAGAGAGAGCGTACACCCATGGTGGGCTAGCTAACAAAAGTTATGAAATGACTACTTCAGGGCCTCCTACCATGGGCACTCCACATGGCCGCTCGAGCGACGACATGCTCACCAAAAGAAGAGAAGTCAAAATTGGGATCCTGCCTCCATACGTTGTAAAGGGTACGGTCTATGGACCTGTACTCAGTGGCAATCTTCTCCGCCTCCAAGGAAGCATTTCTCTCCTGCAACGTAGCCACATTGGTCCTTGCAGTCTGGAGTTCGACCCTAATAGACTCGACTTCGGCCTCTAAATAAGTAACCCTCTCCTGCGACACTGTCACAATATCCTTGGTCGCCTGGAGTTCGCTCTTCAGGCTGGCAACTTGGTCCTTCAGCTCCTTGGCCTTGGCAACCGCCTTCAGCTTCCTTCTCGACAAGGTGGCAAGTTCAGCCCGAACATTCTTCAGCTCAGACTGGGTTTTCTCAAGCTCTTTCTCGAGCTCCTGGACCCGGGCTGTAAGGCAGTCCCTCTCAGCAGTAGATGCGGAGAGGTTGCTAGACGTGTTGGCAAATCGCATAGCCACCGTATAGGCCTGCACAAAAAAATTAACAACAAAAACAATAAGTGACAAAAGCAAAAGACATGTACATAAACACCTATACATAATAGGGCCGACGTGAGGTGGAGGAACTCACCCAAGTCATGGTACGCCTTAGGTTCTCCCCAAGGTCCGTCTGAGCAACGTTCCCAAGGCCACTCCAGTCAGATACGGGGAGGCTCGAGGCAAGTTGGATGTATCGCTACCCATAAGACATCGCCATTCGAGTCACCCAGGGTTCCCCATCCGCACCAGGCTGGATGAGGACGGACGACCCGCTCGCCAAAACGGGAGGGGGCGCGGTGAAGGTGGAAAACGGAGGATCTGGTAGATCAGAGGGAGGCTCCGGAAGGTCGGCGTAATAAGTGCCCGATGGTCCGGGGTCGAGAGGAGCCTGAGTGAAGGCATCGTAACCCTCAGGGTCAGGGTAAACATAACACCCTGGAATGGCCTGCTGGCCTGGAGAGCGAGGAACTATGTCCGGATCATAGGAGGCACACAGGGGGCATCCCCCAGGAGATTGAGGCAGCTGGTGAGATCCCTCGCAGTCAAGAGGGGCTTCCTCCAGCTCTTCCTCATCCTCATTGTCATCTGGGCAAGGCTCGGCCAAGGCCTCCTTTGTCTTCATGGACCCAGAGATGGTCCACATCAACTTGGGATCAGAGACGGGAGATAGCTTGTGGCGGTTCAGATTTTTCACGGTGAAAAGGCGCACCGCCTCTTTCATGGCAGGATCAGCGCTGAGGAACATTCTCATGTCTTTCGCTTTCGACCCAACGACGACGGGTTCGGCGAATTGCTCTGCATAATACGCGCCATAGTCGATGTGAGCGTAAGGCATGAAACCATAAGTTGCAAAAAAAAAAAAAAAAAAAGAGGAAGTGATGCTCAGAGTACTTACTGGGAGTGGCCCAGAAATGCTCACGGACGGAGAGCGGGCCTTCCACGAAGAAAAAGTCTCGCTTCCAAGCCCCCGGGTTAGACACCAAACCCTCTATCAAAGAGGCCCCGTTGTTGGCCTTTGTAAGTAGTAAAAGCCTTTTGAATTGTGAAGGGGCATGAGGTTGTAGAGGAAATGCACCTCAGTTGCCGTAGGGGCGCGTTTCAACAGTTTCATATATGCAATGAAAAGGCAGCTCAAAGTCAGCCAGCCATTGGGTGCCAGCTGAAGCGGAGCAAGGTTGAAGTAGTTGAGGACCGCAACAAAGAACGGGTGTAACGGGACGGTACCACCCGCTTTCAAAATGTGCTCACTGAGGGCCACGAAGCCAAGCCTAGGGCGGTCAGCCCGGCATGCCTCCAAAGGGGCGTATTGAGCATAAATTGGAGGGACGCGATAATGATTCACGATGTCCATCAGTTTGTTTTCGGACACACGCGACACCAGCTCGGACGCTAGTAAAGGGGCATCGTCCTGCTCTTGGGTAGATACCTGTCGTCTTACCCTCGGCATATCTGCAAAATCAAAAGAAAAATGTGAGGAAGAGACATAACACTTGACCCTCCATTTTTTCTTCCTAGCAAGAGTCTTCCATCGAGGGAGCGACTGCGAAAGTGCTAAGCTAGGAAAAACTGAGACTAAGGGTTGGGGAGAAGCAGAGGCAGCCCCATGACAGTCATCAGACGAAGGTGGGCTGGAAGGCTCAGGCAGAAGGTCTTCCTCCATAAACTCCATTTCCCTCTGCAACTCTAAGAGGGTCATCCTAAGGCTCGCTACATGGTTATTAAAGTCTGGGGGGAAAGGTGGCGGATGCGGGCCTGCCTTAAGGAGTCATAGTCCTGGTGAGGGTTGCCCTCAGGGGACTCTGAGTCTGAGGATAGGTCAATAAACTTAGCCCCCGGAGGTATGCCGGGCGGGCCGTCACTGGCCATGAGACCTCGTCCCAAAAGCGAAAAGGGGTTCACGTATAAATGAAGGGATGGCTACAAAACACAAAGGAATAGGCTTAATATCTCTAGATAAAAACGTCCTAAATGGCCCACTACAGGGTATAAAAAAGAGGGACATGCATATGGTCAAACTCACTACAAGCTCAGGTCAAGGTACCCCATCTCGAGTAATGCTAATTTGGACCCGATCAATGTAAAAAAAAAAAATATATATATATATATACCTCAAGCAGATAAGATGGAGTGTTGTCGAGGTCGAGAGGAGGTCGAGGGCAAAAAAGCACCAAAGGGTCAAAGGTACGCGTTTGCAAGAATAGACCAGAAAGATGTCTTAGCCTCCAAATAGACATGCCAAAAATTAGCGTATATATATATAAAAAAAGAAACAAAAAAAAAAGGGTGAATAATGAAAATGAAGTGAAAAAATAAAACAAATGAAACTATGGCAAAAGTGAGGTTGTGGGGGATTGAACCCTTTACCTTTTGAAAGAGGATGGATTCTCCAAACCACTAAGCCAAGGGAGTAAGGTGAAAATAATAGGCCATGCATGAAGGTCTATTTATAAGAATTAAGGAGAATAGTCTACAAGAGCACCTAAATGTGCTCTCCTAGACTGGGGGGCAAGTGTGGAAGCTCAATATTCCACGCCCATAAAAGAACCAAGACGCGCGCTGAGGTCCCTTAAAGGCCTAAATGTATGCTTAAGCCACGAGACGCGAGAGCCATCACCCTCTCGCAACGGCCTCGCATGCCTAGTACCGTGCCCCGTGAGACGATCCCACGCGCCCAGGCTCACGCCCCAGCGCCCATGGCCTCGCGTCCAAGCCTGCGTGGCCTCGCCGAAGTACCCTCGGCGTCGCGCCCCAGCAGGCGTTCGGTCTCGCGCAGCCATGCCCGGAGTACCCTCGGCGTAGCGCCCCAGCGCTGTGGCCTCGTGCCCCAGCAGGCGTTTGGCCTCGCCCTGCCATGCCCGGAGTACCCTTGGCGTCGCACCCCAGTGCCGTGGCCTCGCGCCTCAGCAGGCGTTTGGCCTCGCGCAGCCACGCCCGAAGCACCCTCGGCCTCGCGCCTCAGCGCCGTGGCCTCGTGCCCCAGCAAGCGTTTGGCCTCGCGCAGCCACACCCGAAGCACCCTCGGCCTCGCGCCTCAGTGTCGTGGCCTCGCGCCCCAGCAGGCATTCGGCCTCACGCCCCGAGCGAACCACGTCATCATGTGGCCACGCGAAGGGGGGAGGGCCTCGTGAAGGGGACTCGTGAGCAGCTAGGGAGCCGCGCCATCAATAAGCCTTCCAAGGAGGCCTCGCGAAGGAATAGGAGCCATGCCATGGCCATCAAGGTCTGAGTGGCATGGGAGCCTCACCACTAGGCGGCCACGCGAGTGAGGCCGCGCATCAAGGGAGTCGCGCCCCCAAGGGGCTCGCGAGGAAGGCGTCTCGCCTCGCACCCTTAGACATCTGTCGAGGCCACATGCCTATCACCCATGCTCGTGGGTGACCTCGGGGTGCTTCAGGCATCTCATGCCAAGGACCCGAGAGCCTCGCCTCACGTCACGACCATTTCATGCACCGAGTGTCCCATTCCCTATACCTTGAGACCCCAATGCTTAGAGGTTCGGGTATAAGTCGAATGGAACATACTTGTATGACCTAGTACTGGGTACAGCCATGAAGACCCTGTGTGTCGAGTATGGACACCCGTACCAGTAGGGGAGTGGGACTGCTGGGATAGGAGTTATGGCCCGTACGTCTACGTCCAAGAGTCAGAGTCGACACCACTATGTCTGTCGCCACTCCTCTGACATGGGTACGGACAAGTAGTGGAGGCATCCTCCTGACGCCTGCCCCTGTACTGGATGCAAGACCACAACCTCTGAAACCACTCTCTTGACAGAGTACTTATGTACCACTTGGTCTCCTGGACCACCATGTATCCAAGGCCATTAGAGCCTGCTATAAAAAGAACCTCTCTCCCACATGGGAGGGGGTTGGAAAATTTACTGTAGCAAGTGCTTGAGAGTGAATGAAAGATTGATTTCTCCATTGTTGTTCTGTCATTGTTCTTGAGTTATTACTTAAGTTTCTACAACTTTTTCATTGGCTATCTTTACTTGATAATTTTTTCCAACTCAACTTAGTTGACGAGTTCTCACCGTCAACAAGAAGTAAATGCGACAATAAATGAATGAGACAAAGATTTATAGTGGTTCGACCCAAAAAAGATGACCTACGCCCACTTTAGTCAATATTATTTATCAACTTTGAACCCTTATGAGCAAGCTGATCTTGATCTTGCCCTCGAGGCAATTACAGTATTGGAGAGTAGAAGCTCTCTTGAGAAATAAACAGGTATTGACTTATTTTTCTCTCGATTGTTTGACCTGTTGTTAGAGTTTGGGTTGCACTATTTATAGTCACAAAGATAGGAAGGGTTGACGGTGGCACCTTGTTTCCCAATCAGGGTAAATCTTGATACACTTTGGTAGAGACAGGTTTGTGTCTCACCAAAAATAATAGTCCGACATGTCCAGTTCACTTTATGGTTGAAGGAACACTGTTGTGTGGAACAAGGCTAGGGTGGCAAGGGCCACCAATGAGCAACAAGGTGCCTCAGAAAATGGCGGTTGGTGACCTACAACTGACTATTGGCAACCGACGACCGGGAAGGGCCTCGGGGATCATTTGTGGCTGATGGAAACTTCAGTTGATCGTTGTGGTGTATGTTTGTCTGATTTTTTCATCTGGCTAGGGCCTTTATCTTCTTATAATTGATGTGGCAATCTAGGGCCTTTTTCTTCTTATAGTTTGCATTGCCATATAGGGATCTTTTGGCTTCACCACCATGGGAGAAGCAGGTCGACACTGTCAAGTCCTGCTTCTTCTTTAGTACTAGGGAAGTTGTGATGGCCCCGACACTTTGTCTCGACATGTTATTGCTTCACAGGCAACCACGTGGAGCTGCCAAATTATGGGTATAACACTTGCCCCCCAAGTCAGGCTCCACATTGCCATGGGGCTTACTTACATCAGCGAGTGGTGATTCGCTTGTTATCGTGTTTTTCTTCTAATGGTGCACAAAAAACTCGTATTTATAGTCCGCAAATCATCATTTACTATAGATTCGTACCACCTTTATCGTGCAAGATCTCAGTGAAAGACGAGTGTCATCATGCATGGGATGGTTGATGGGATAGATGCTCATCTCATACTTGTGTGATCTCACCGTGCTTAGTGGATTTGATTTGCTTATTTTTTTCGATATTGATGACCGCAGTCTCCATCGACGAGGTGCAGAACAGCGAATGACAATTGGGTCTTAGGCACTGCCTTCTAATTTGGAGTCATTTTGAGCATGTAGCACTTCCTTTTCCCGTTGAAAATGAGTGGTATTTCCTTAACAATTCATTCATAGGTTGTGGAAGTGAGCCTCCTAGGTGCTCCATTTTATAAGGCAACGACGGGGGAGGGACCACATACCCTCAATTGCTTCATTTCCTGCTTCAAGAAAAACTCATACACCTTCTCTAAATCTTTCTTCTGCACGGGGAACTGCTCAGTTGCCGGAGCACAATGGTGAAGTGCTTATCCAAAGGGGCCTACAATTGTGGTCCAATGCCAAGCGTGCCGCCCACCCATTTGGTCTTCTCCTAGCATTGGGTCACAATTCTTGCCACTGGGTCATCTTCTACAAGCATCCTATTTATTGTGGTAAGCTCCTTTGCTCATGAATTTTTCACGTTGCTAGAAATCTATCTTGCCCTTATTCATTGCATATGTTCTATAATGATTTCTCCTGTCCTTACTTAACTAATGAAACTAATTGTAGAAATTTAGTGGGCTAGGCTGAAATAACATTATGGGTTGTTCAATTTCGACAATGGGGCCATTTGTGCCATAATGAGAACTTGGAATTGGCCACGGGCACTGATCGGGCTTGCCTCTTGGTAAATGGCAGTAGCGGCGAGTGGGGGCAAGCGGCGTGTAAGGAGGTGACTAGGCGTTGGTCACTCGAGCCACCATCAGTGTGGTTCAATTTTTCCTTCATGACTATTTTTTTCATGTATGCTTCATTCTGTACGCACTTTACATGAAATTTGCATGATCTTTGTATTTTCGTTGCCTTGCTCCACACGACTTACATGAACTTTGCATGTCTTCTACTCCATTCTATGCTTGTGTTGCTTTGTTCCATATGCACTACCCTAAACTTTGCACTGCCACTGCTTTGTTCCATGTGCATCGTACCCCTTATCCCCCCAAGTGACTAGGAGAACGGGGGTACCTGGTCTCTTATGTTGTGACTGACACATTCCACGCGGGGGCCAGCGAGAGGCCACTCCCACGCCTTTGACGAATAGTGAAAATGCAGTGAACTACTTATTTTGCTCGATACATCAACCAGAGTCAACAGAAGAGTTACTCAAACTTGAGACGCAGGGGCGTAGAGTTTTATGTTGATGACCACGTGTTTCTTAGAGTTTCTACCATGAGAGGGGTGAAATGATTTGGAGTGAGGGGCTAGTTGAGCCCAAGGTTTGTTGGCCCCATTGAGAGGTAGCCTATAGATTGGCGATGCCCTCAGCTCTATCAGGGGTTTACAATGTATTTCATATGTCTATGCTCACATGCTGAGAGTTATGAGGATCTAGAGGTAGATCAAGATTTATCTTATGAAGAGAATCCAGTTCAGATTCTAGACTGAAATTATAAAGTCTTGCGAATGAAGACCATCGCCTTAGTGAAAGTGATGTGGAGGAACTACATAGTGGAAGAGGCGACTTGGGAGCATGAGACTGATATGTGGGATCCGTATCCTGAATTTTTCAGGTAAATTTTGAGGACAAAATTTCTATATGGACGGGTTAGTTATAGCATCCCAAATTTGCTAATAAGGCTTAGGGCCTTGATTAGTGTGTTAGGAGGGCAATAGATAATTTAATTATGCTAATAAGTAAATTTAATAATTATATGATCAGAAATGCATGTTTAGGTGAATTAAATACGCATGTGGCCCCATTTGGTTAATAAGGGCATATTTGTAATTTTGGCCCGTTGAGGGAATAAATGCAAATATTCGTGTGTTGTGATTGATACCACGAGAGTGTAGTGATATATTTGTGATGTGCGATTCAAGACTGTCCTAGGGAGCGGATTAGCTAAATAGTCACAACGGGGTCGAATACCCGGCTCGGGAGGAGCCTAGGGGTATTTTGGGAACACAGTTGGTGTTCGGGATTCACTGGGTAAAAAGTGGTGATTAAAGGTTTTTTTAGGTGTATAAGGGATAAAATGGGGATTTATAGGAACACTGGAGGATTTAGGGGGATGTGGCAATTGACGGGATTGGCCTTAGTGACAGTAGAGAATTTAGGATAGTCTTGAGGGCAGTTTGGACTTTTTAGCAAGGGGATAAACTTGGACCTTACGCACCTGATACTCTAGAGTCACTTAGAAAGAAACAGGGGGAAGGAAACATAACTCTGAACACTCTCTCCCTCCTACTCGATTCTCTTTCCCTATCTATGGTACTTGAAGGTTTTGATGAAACTTTGAGGATTCTAGGCTAAATAATTGAAGGATGGAAAGCTTATTGTTTCTGGGATTAGTTGAAGGAATGAGATTATCACAGAGGGAAGAATTATGTACTGAATTTTCTAAGTTTTTGCTGTAATTTTTGGTATGTTGGGTTAGGTTCAAGTTTGCTTTGATTTTGAGTGTTTGATGAGGATAAAAAATTGTTTCTGGATTGTTATGATGCCTAGGCTGTGTGGGTAGGAAATATAGACTAAATTCTATGTTTAAATAATGTTTTGGGTGTGAATTATGGGGTTAGGCTTGGGGAAAACGTAGAAAAATGCATGGCATTTCTAGGGTTTGAGGCTCGAGTCGCAGCCCTGTTGAACTGAGGCCTGGGGACCAGGAAAAATTGCCCAGGCGCCGCAGCGCAGGGTATAATGCACTGCGACCCATGTCTTTCAGCAGAGAGGCCTTTTCCCTCTAACTTGTAGCGGGCTGAGGACCTAGGGGGTGGGCCGCGACTCAAAATAAGAAAAAGGAGAAAATGAAGGTTTACTACTCGAGAACCCAAATGTTAAGGCCCAGGAAGGATTCTACTCCCTGGTTTTGTAGAATTCAAGGTCTCGGAGGCTAGATGAAAATTTTGAAGTTATTATTTGGATTAAGGCTTGATGGATTATTATTATGCGTGCATTGTGACTAGGTTTACGTCAAAGCTCGGGTTACAAGACTGTGCTCAAGATCACCGTAACCAATCAGCTCGGGACACAAGTAAGAAATCTGTTGTATCTGTAGAGCAGGGCATGGCCCTATTATTTGTGTTTAATATATGTGTGAATATCTGGGATTATTATGTTGTGTTATGTATGTTTATGAATGAATGACGAAGGTCGGGAGAGACGAAGGCCGAGAATGGCAAAGGCAAGGAACGACAAAGGCCGAGAACTGCAAGAAGTTGGGTATGGCAAGGAGCCGGAATCGGTGTTGAGCACGCTGAGTGCATGTTGTTAGGGCGAGACCATCAAAGGTTGATGTATCCACCCGCTCAGCGAAGACCGCGAACTCAGGGCCTGGTAAAGAACCTGGGTCGACATAGGCCACTATGTTTTTGGTCTGTTGACTATTTGTGTTATTATTATTGGATTGGATTATGCTTTTTTTGCATTGGGTTTTCTTGCTGGGCTTCGGCTCACGGGTTCTCTATGGTGAAGGTAAGGGCAAAGGAAAGGTTTACCAACCATGAGTACGCAGAGCGTGGAGCGACAGGTACATGTTCGGCCTACCTGGCTGCCACGACCATGGTTATTTTGGGAAATGTACTATAATGGTTTTTTTTGTCGCCTAGGTCGACCATAGTTATATTTTTGAGTTGCTATACATTTTCTAAATATTATTTTTGGCATCCCAACTATATAACATTTTATGATTTCAATTAATGTCCAATCCTTATAATTTATGTCATTGAACGAGTTTTATTTCAATTTAGTCACACTTTTAACCTTAAACCTTTATTAGGGAGCTAATGGCACATTTTTAACCCACATAGTAATGACCCTAAGGAAGTAGGGTGTTACACTTGTACTGGCCAAGGATTTGGTGACAACCAGTTGTGAAATCTCTCTTTGGATCGTTAGACACGTAGCTTTCAATGCCGCTAGTAAGGCCTTATACTCGGCTTCATTGTTTGTCACATAGAAATCGAACCTTAACGAGCAATGGATACGGTGGCCTTCTAGGGTTACTAACAATAGGATTTCCCCGACATTGTACTTGTTGTAAGCATCGTCCATGTAGACTTGCCAAAAGTCTTCCCATGGTCGTTGGTCGCTATCTATAGCCGCCAGTCATCGATTGCATTCGACTATGAAATTGATGAGGGCCTGTCCCCATATAACCATCCTTGGCTGGTTAGCTTTCTCAAACTGTCCTAACTCAATGATCCATTTCAATAGGCGATCTGAGGCGTCAGGCAACTGCAATACTTTTTGGAGGGGATGGTCCATAAACACCATGATCAGATGAGCTTGGAAGTACAACTGTAGCTTTCAAGATGCTCAAACTAAACAGTAGTCAAGCTTCTCCATCCGAGGGTATCGATTCTCAGCGTTTATCAGTGGCTTGCTGACATAATAGGCAAGTTATTGTACGTTATCCTCCTACCAAACTAGCACTTCGCTTAATGCTTGGTCAAAAACGTCTAGGTATAGGTATAAGTTCTCACCAGTGTTGGGCTTGGATAGGAGAGATGGCTGTGCAAGTGTTCTTTTATCTCCTGAAAGGCCTACTCACATTCTTCCATCCATTTAAATTTCTTGCTTCCCTTAAGGAGGTTGAAGAACAAAATGCACTCATCATTTGACTTTGAAACGAAGTGGCTCAATGCGGCAACCCTCCCAGTCTGGCTTTGCACATCCTTCGTTCATTTAGGAGACTCCATATCAGCGAGGGCCTTGATCTTGTTGAGGTTTGCATAGATTCTTCTTGAATAGTCGATATACCTTAGGAACTTCCTGGAGGTGACCCAAAATGAACACTTATGCACGTTGAACTTCATATTGTACCGACGCAGAATGTTGAAAGCTTCTTCTAGGTCAGCTAGGTGCCCCCAGCCTTCTTGGAGTTTACTAGCATATCATCGACATAAACCTCCATATTCCTTCCAATTTGATCATTGAACATTTTGTTGTCTAGTCGCTCGTAGGTGGCTCCCACATTCTTTAAGCCGAAAGGCATGACCTTGCACCAATGCAAGCCCATGTTTGTCATAAACAACGTGTGTTGTTATTGATCCGGGGGATGCATCACTATATGATTGTATTCTTAGTAGGCATCCTTGAATGAAAGAATCCCATGTCCAGAGGTGGCATCGATGAGCTGGTCAATCTGAGGGAGCGGAAAGCAATCCTTCGGACACGCTTTGTTGAAGTTGCTTAAGTCAATACATATTCTCAAGGTACTATTTGGTTTGCGTACAAGCACCAAGTTAGCAATCCATATGGAATAGCGACCCATAGGGACCCATCTTCGAACTTTTTTACTTCTGCTTTCAACGCTTCATATCTCTCGGCATCTAGGGATCATCGCTTATGGCGGACAGGAGATGCCTTCGGATCTATGTTCAGGAACGTGGCTGATGAAAGATAGACTGATGCCTACCATGTCGTTGTTGGACCAAGAAAATACTTATTTGTTCTCTCTAAAGAAATTGATCAAATCAATCATCATGTCGTTACTCATGTTCTCCACGACTTTCACTTTCCAGGTGGGGTCGCCATCCTTTACTTTTACTTCTTCAAGCTCTTCAACGCGTCCAACTGTACTCTCTTCATCCCCAAAGATAGGATTCGACTCCTCCCCGCATTGGGACTTGCTTCATAAGAGGTGTGGACTTGGTTTGCCATCAGTGATGATGTAGTCCCTGTAGTCGTTGTTGGCGGTAGAGCTACCACTGTGATCACTATTGTTGGCTGCGCGACCTCTCTAGTAGTCGTTGGTGACCACGTTGGGGGTGGCCTCACCTATCTCTAATGTATCTAATTCCTTCACTTATGGAGAATTGAATGGTGAGGATCCAAATGGCTGTTATGGCACGTAGATTAATGAGTATGGGACATCCTAGTTTGACGTTGTACGTCAACGGGCAGTCAACGACCACGAACGTTGCCATGCACATGGCTCTCCATGGGATCACCTAGAGTCACCAAGAGCTTGATGGATCCAATGGGGGTCAAGCACTCACCATTGAACCCATAGATTGTGGCTGAGCACAGTGCAAGGTCACGAACAAACAGTTTCATTTTATCCAGACATGAGAAGTATGGGATATTGACAGAACTGTTGTTGACAACTAGAACTCTTAGTACCTTTAGACAATCTGAGCTGTGATTACCATGTGGTCATTGTGAAGTCCATGTCTTTGTTTTCCATGATTGAGACCTTGCGCTTGGTGTTTCGTCATTTGTCATTACATCTTCTGTTTGATGTCGCTATTCACGTGCATACCTCTCCCAGCACTTGTTATTGTTCCATGTGAGGTGTTGTCTTCCACAACTTGTGACGATAGTAGCTATCATGTCTTGCACCTTGTTTGCATAGACTTGTGACCAGGGCAGGTTAGGCAGCGACATCGACTTGTAACGCGACAACTACGGTTGTTTAGGCAACGACCGCTGCCTTTGACTATTTTCATTCTGGCCACTTATTCTGGACATGGTGGCGATCGACGATATGAGCCATATGTCCACTTTTGACAAGGAATTCTATCTCGTCCTTTAGTTGATGACACTCGTTAGTGTCATGGCCATGGTCCTTGTTGTAGTGGCAGTAGTTGTTCTGGTTGCATTTTCTTGGAGCCTTCATTATAGGAATGGGCTTCTTGAATGGCTACAAATATATCTTCCTGTGTCTGGGCCAAGGCAGTGTAGTTGGTGAAGCGTGGTTCATACACAGGCTGTCTTCCCTCTTGCTTAGGCTTCTTATAGTCTTTCCCCTACTTTTGGTCTACCTTGTGGCTGCTCGCTCGGTTCCCATTACTGTTGTTGTCACTACAATTCTAGTCCTCGCTGCTCGTTCGACCATGGTTTCCAATCTTCGCCGTGTTCACAATTTCTACCGCATCATCTTGCTTGATGAACTTGTTTGCGCGATCCAAGAAATCTCACTTTGAATTGGCTACCTTCATGGTCAAGTTGTTCATTAGAGGGCTCTGGACTCTGATGTCGTACATAATCGCCATTAGTCGTCCTTCGTCGCCAATGGTCTTAGCGCGAGCAGCTTTCTCTTGTAACCTCGTGATGTAGTACTTTAAAGTCTCATTTTCACCCTGCTTTAGGTTTGCGAGATGGTTTTCCTCCCAAGGGTGGACACATACAGCATAGAACTGCTGGTAGAAGTCTTGAGTGAGTTGTTCTTAGGATACAATGGAATAAGGAGATACTTCAAAAACCATTACTTCATGGCTCCGACTAGCGTGGCTGGAAAAACCTTGCATTGGGCATTGTCTAACACCTTGTGGATCTCTATATGAATCTCAAAGTTGTATATATGCTCAAAGGAATCTCCTTTGTAATCGTAGGTCACCATCAGTGGCTTCATGATGTTGTAAGTTAGCTGTGCATCGGTGATGGCTGGAGAGAAGGTACTCGCCTTCCTTGGGTTCAAGGTGCGCTCAAAATTCTTGGTCCTACCCATCTCCTGAATTACCTTCTTATTTCCTCGATCTGAGCAAAAACGACGTTGTTGGCGATCGAGACCTCTCGGCCATTGGCGATTGGGACCCCTTGGGCGTTGGCGACTGAAGGTCACCCATGGTGGTCTTGGTGCTCCCACCTTTGAGTGTTCTAACAGTCATGTAAGTTTCCTTGGCTCTCCATGCCCTGACCTTAGGCATCACCTCGCCAGTCATTGAGGTGTTCGTGCAAGTCGGGCTCGTTCCTGGGTCTCACTTTTTCTCAAAGGCGTGTGAAGATGCTACTAGTGAGGGCACTATTTTCGTCTTCCCTTTGCCTACGTGGTCGACTATAAAGTGAGAGGCTAACTGAGCATTCGCCATGGTCCCGAGCCTGGGGCGGTCGCTGTCCTCCTCGGGACGAGGAGGTTGTCCTGCTCGGGACTGGAACTTTTCAGGATTGGCAGTGCTTCTGGAGTGGCGAGATGTTGTTTGCTCCACTCCTTCTCCGTCCAAGGCAAGGGGGTGCCCTGAAGAACCTTGGCGACGTCGCATTTCCAAGTGTGTGGTCATTTCGTAGTAGTGGAAACTGACGCAAAAAGTAAAGTAAACTGACACAATTGGAATTTTTTGTAGTAGTGTAAACTTCTCTTTTCCTTGGGATCCCATGTTTATGTACTAAATCTTTTAATACAAAATTTTAACTAACTCTAACTACACATTTTAGTCCAAATGACTCGCTTAACGAGTTAAGCACAATTTTAAACATATAGTGTAACAATCCTAGTTTAGTAGGGCGTTATAGTCAACGTCCTCCCATGCCGGCTCAGGTAATTATCGAGGTGATCGCCATCGCCTTCATCAAGGTTTACCTGAGGGTCTTCCTCAACATCTCTCGAAGGAGGAGGAGGGGGAGGATTTTGTGGGGCCGTAGAACCGTTCTCTTTAGCAGGACCATGCCTAGGTGCCATGAACAACGAGGGGGTGGGCCACCTTGGGTAGTAGGTGACAAGAACTAACTATGAGACTTACACTCTCAATGAAAGCACAAAAATGCTGACTCATTTTTTCGGCACCTCCACATGGTGGCTCGCGAAGCGATGTTATGTAAAGAAAAAGTGTCGGGGCACCACAGACACCACCAGCTTTCGTAAGGAGTGGCCATTGTCACTTCCCCAATATTCAAGAAGAGGCAGGACATGCCAGCGTCGATCTACTTCTCTCGTCGCATGAAGCGAAATGGTCCTCAAATGGCCACGCCAATCATAAGAACAACAGGGCCCTAGCCAATCGCCCTAGCCAGACACACAAGTCAGATAAACACACTACAGAAGGATTAGCTTAAGTGGCCATCGACAATAGTTGATCTCGGAGGCCTTCACTAGTTGTCGATCTCTAGTTGCCAGTAGCCAGATACCGAGGCCCCTCGCCAGTGGTCCTTGCCACCTGAGTGTCATTCCGCACTAGAGTGCGCCTTCAACCATTAAAGAAATAGGACACGTGGGACTATAATTTTTGGTGAGACACAAACCTGTCTCCAGCCAAGTGTACCAAGATTTAACCTTATTGGGAAAGAAGGTCCACCATCAACACTTCCCATCTCCATGGCTATAAATAGTACATCTGCACTATAACAAAGGGAGAGCGATAGGGGATCGAAAAGGGAGAGAAAAAGAAGTTAGTCACTATTCATTTTTCAAAGAGAGTTTCTACTATCCATCTTTATAACTGCTCCAAGAGCAAGATCAAACTCAGCTTGCTCCTAAGTATTTAAAGTTCATAAATTAAACCCACTAAAGTGAACGTAGGTCACCTTTTTTCAGTCGCACCACTATAAATCTTTGTCTCATTCATTTATTACTGCATTTTTGTCTCTTTTCTTTAGCTCACTATTAAACATTAAGATCCACTCTGAGGTATTACACATAAAATAACTCTTCATTTATCACTCTGTGTGAGTTGACGAAAAAACGAGTCAAAAAATTGTAAAGTCCAACTGATGACAATGACATGGAATGAAAAAAAAGGAAAAAAGTGCACTTCAAGTGATGATAAGGACAATTTTAAAATTGGCCAATATGGTGATGAATTTGACATAGAGGAGTGAGGGCTTCAAGGATTACACTACTACAAAATAGACTTTCGAGGGCACCCTTTTATGTCCTACACAATAGTTGCAAGTCATTAAATGTATGGAGAACATTTCATGTCTTGCTTAGTATGACATGAAACGTATTGTAAGATATGAAAAGTATTGAGTCGCATTTTTCTTATCGCCAAATGTGAGGTAAAATCTCTTCTTTTTTTTTTTTTTTAAAAAAGAATACACAGGGGACGTGAAATCTCATTTAAAAGAAAAAAGAGGAATACATTTCATGTCTGTATGACCGAATCTACTAAACAAAAAGTCTCACATTGTTTTTAGATAACACAATTAACATTTTCTCTTCTATAAATTCAACACTCTACATTTTTAAACATAATTAATAAAATAATAATAAAATATATACATTTATGATCAATATTGATAATAAAAAAATAATATTAATTATTTTATTACATAATTTAATATTAAAAAATTTAATTATAAAAAATATTTTATTAAAATGTGAGATAATAAGTGCCCACTTTTCATGGACTTGAAAAGCTTTTAACGTGACCACTTTTTACGTTGCACATAGGGAGGCATGAAATACTTTTCAAGTCCCTCTTTGTGGGGCATGATAAGTAGGCACTTTTCATGGCCCCAGATACTATCACTTGCGCTTGGGGGATGTGAAATGGCTTTCATGTCCCTCAAAAAGAGACATAAATGACACTTTTTATAGTGGTGTTACAACGACAATGATGAAGGAGACCACATAGATTACCAGTGATTGGAAAGGAACGAATCATTAATTGACCCAAATAAAAAATTTCTGAATTCAAAGGTGGGGGGGGGGGGGGGGGGGGGAGGGGGGTATGGCATTTCATAGGATGGGAAAATAATACATAGAAAGTGGCTAAGATTTAGAAATCACAAGCACTAATGGGATATGGATTAAGATTTTGTTGTACAAGAATGTTTTGAGCTTCTTAAAGTCAAGCACGCTTCTAGCATAATCACTACATTTTGCATAGTAAAGGGATACAATTGGAAAATCCATGCTTTTAATTCACGAGATGGAAGAGAGTTCTTCATAAAAACATAGTACCCTGAATATTATTGCGAGTGTGTTGTGAAGAATAAGACAGTTACAACAAGTTGGATTGCCAAAAAGATTCATAATGTCTTTGTTAGAAATCTTGAAATACATTTGGAGAGAATGAATGTTGAGCTAAGTGACCATTTTGCAGTTGAGGCTACCAACAGACAGCTATAGGCAATTAGGAAGAAAGTTAGAGGGGATTCAGGTGGCAAGAAAGTTAGACATCTAATCCTAGGAGTATTGTTATTGTCCAGAGCAACATAGTGCCAGTTGAAGAGATTCGGATGGTGACATTGATGAGTTAGTAACGCTTGAGGCCCCAATAATGAAGCCTCAATTCAACAAATTCTTCATTGCTAATCGGGATTCAAAGCAGGATGTCGACCATTTTATGGGTTAGATGAATGTCATTTGAAATGGACCATATAAGGGCATTTTATTGGCTACAGTGAAGGTTAATGAAAACCTTCACTTCTACCCTATTGCATATGCAATTATAGACATACGGTGAGTACTATGTCTTTATTGAACTAAAATTCTAAAACATACATAGCTGAAAAATCTTGTGCATTCCATAGAAAATAATAAAATATATTTTATTTTGTTTTTTATTTGTGTACCAGTAGCATTTCTTCAAAGGATATAATTCAAAATTCATATACTATTATCAAATATGTCGAGCTAGTAAAGTCAATGATGCATTTCTCATGCCTATTCTCTCCATTTAGTTGAATCAATAATGCATTAATTTCTTATATTAAATAAGTTTCCGTCTCAATTTAGCTCAGCATAGTGACTTCTATACATCTTATTAACTCAGCTCATACATTTTATTAGTAAAAGACCGATATCTTCTTTTCAAGTGGAAAAGTAATTATGCTACTGAGATTATATGTATACCTGAAATCAATTTAGAATATATGTATTAGAACACCTTTAATTTCATATGTTGAAATGCAAACCAATCTAATTATACTCCAAACTAATCTAATTACAATTAGATTAGATTGAATTTGAAATGCTGGATGTTGATTTGAATGTATCGGTTGAGAGATGAGATTTTCAAAATCCAATTAAGAATTGATCTAATCCAATTAGTATTAAAATATATATTTTTATATATGTATATATATTAATATTGTATATAAATATATTTAATTAACACTTGGTGATGTTGTTGTTATTTTTATGTTACGTTACTGTCTAAGCACTTTAATTAATTATTTTGGGACATTAGTTTGAACTTTGAATGGTTGAGTTATAAATTTAATATTTCGAGTACTTAATATGGTAATTATAAGAACTAAATTTAATATTTGTGTTTAGTTATTTGTATGATTTTTGTATGCTTTTTTTTATTTGTTGATTTTTTTATTATTAAAATTTAGATTCAAATGTAAATAATTGATCCAATCTAATTACAAATCCTGGATTTTGAGGCAATTAGATTGGTAGTGTCAAAGAGATTGGATCATATCATATAAGCTGAACTAAATTGTTTGGGAATGTTTTTTAATAGTTAATCAGCTCGTGGGGGTATGTTATATATACATGTTGTGATTAACTCTTTTCCAGTAAATTGAATGGCTCAACTTATGTGTGTAGGCGACCATTCTTTGTAGAAATTAATGTATAGTTCTCTCACCTTGCAGCAAGATACTTATAATTACTTAGTTCTTTTGGTTTAACAAACATATTTTTAGATTTTATGTGGACATATGTCGTTATAATTACTTCGTTTCTATGTCGTTATAATTACTTCGTTTCTAAGCCAAAGGAAATGATATATGATTATTTTGGCTCATGATGGCTGTTTTTTTGATGCATTAATTTATTCAATTGATTCTTAATCCTTATAAGGTTTAATTGATGCCGTGACTAACATCCCATGTGTATCACAACATTTTTGTCGTTTTCATTGGAGAATAACATAGGGAAAAAGTTTGGGCCATCATAACTTAAAGTACTGTTTTGAGACAACATGTAATAATCCGGTTTAATTAATTTATTTATTTTAAATAATTGTATGTGAATTATTTGAAATATGTGGTTGAATTAAATGAAAATAATAATCTATAGATATTATTTTAATTTATAAGAATTGTGAGTGGATCACTTTAGAATAAGTTTGAGACTTAACTGTAAAATAAATATAAGAGCTGTGTATTCATGGGTTAAATAAATTTTATAAGGACCTCGAGAAATTTTATTAAATTATTGAGTCACATGAGAATTTATTTGAGAAGCCTAGAACATGATTTTATGTGTTTGGACTCACATAAAATCATAGAATTATTTTTAGACTATAGTTTAACTTTTAATCATTTTTATTATATAGTTTACATTTTAATGGAAATGATTAGCATGTGGTTTGGTCTTGAGAAATTTAGTATTGAAGTATATTCCCTAGAGATGTGGAAGAGGTGGCATAGAATTATTTCTACACATTTTTTGTGCAGGTACTCTATATGTTTGTCCAAGGGGTTTCAGAGGGAACCAATACCATTTTCAAAATTTGAAAGTGATGGGTTGCTATGGGAGGTTAAGGGCTTATGGGAGGAAGTTACTAACCATTTAGAGCCAATTTCGAATTCTAGAGTGGAAAGGAAAAAATAATGGAAGAGAGAAAGGGAAGAAAGCACTTGACTCTCTATAAGTTTCGGCCAAGAGGCGATAAACACAAGGTGAGTGTTGAATCCAATTTGTTGCCTTTCCTTGATGAGTTTAAGTTATAGTGATGATTCTAGAGACAATTATGTTGTTGTAGAAATAAGTTCAAGCAAAAAAGGGAGAGAACCATCAAGTTTCAGCCTAGACTACCTTAGAATCAATGGTGCGTTTTTTTTTATCTTGTCCTCCTCTTTGATTTCCAAGTTTTGGTATGTTCTTAGGGGTTTTGTCTGTTTTTAATGCCAGAGAAACTACATGAGATGAAGGGAAAGCACTCCAAGAGTTCGGCCAACAAAAGTAAGAAATTATATTCTTTTTCTAGGTCATTTTCGAAATTATTGGATGCTTTGAAATTTAGTTTTCTATAAAAATTCTGGGCTATTTTGGTTAAGTTCACAAATGAGTTTGAGGTTTAAAGGGATGGAAAATTGATGTTTAGTTGGTTTCTTATGGTCCTAGAGGTTTATATATAAGTTTGGAAATGATCTAAGGGGATGTTACCATTTTTGGTGGGTGGTTACCACACTACTACAAAAATAGACTTTAACTTCAAATTTTTTGCTTGTTATTCTTCGAATATCGCAAAAATATTAACCCAAATTAATCCAAGATAAGTTAAAAGTATTTAAAAAGCGATGTTAAAGGCATTTTTTCCTAAAAAAATATATTTATTTTATTTTTATTATTATTTCGATTTTTTAGAAAATAGTTTAGTAATTATTTTTTAAAATATAATTTCCAATTTTTTTAATATTAATAAATATATTTAAACATTCCAATAAACTAAAAAAATAAAACAAAATTCACAAACTATATAGATTTTGTAGCATCCTCCTAATCTAGGATTGTTACACTATGTACTTTAAAAATTACTAGACTTGCTAATCAAGTCCATCAGTTATAAACGTGTAACTAAGGTTATTGACAAGGGTTAGGGTTAAAAAATTTGGTAAAAAATAACGTTGACTTTTCATATAAAAGTTTAGTACATACATGGGATCTCAAAATGATACAAATAGATGTTTAAAAGGTTATATTCAAGTAAAAAGTTACAACCAGCAGGCCTAAGCGGCAAAATAAGGGATACAACCCCCGTTCATCTGAGATAACCTCAGCTGTGGTGGTCGAGCAGCTACATATGTACAAGCCGCCATCGAAGCTCTGAAACTCATGGCTGGTCCAGCTTTCCTTTCGCCTTACCTACACCACATAGCACTCGTGAGCCAAGACACAACAAGAAAACGTAAATATGTGCATGAAAAGTAACTGTAGATTCCAGATACATATCTAGCATGTCCAACAGTAATAACCTACTCATGCATGTATACAATTATAAATAAATGATCATAGGATCATTCTGGAGCCTGCTGCCCTGATTAGATAACCATAGAGTCAACACGGGGCCCGACGCTCTAGGTATGTGACCATGGAGTCACCTGGGGCCCTTGCCCTTAGCTCGGAGAAACTAGCCATAGAGCTAGCCAAGCGCTTTGTTTTCCAACAACCATAGGGTCAGCAATTGTAATAGTACGTCCCTGATTACGCCTAAGCCTCTCGACCAGCGGGTAGCGCACTATTTTCGTCCTTGACTAATAAGTCAGGGCCTTAACAAGATATTCAGATACAGATACAAATATGCATACTTCAGAAAATACAAGTATGCAAACATATTAATCATATATCTCAGTCAATTAAACGCAAACATAATGACAACCATTTTCCTTACTGGGGTCGTTCGCTAACCACGCAGATAATGCAAATAGTTGTTAAACAAGTATCCAGACAAGGAGCATTCTGGCTTGTTTAATCAAGGAGCAGAAACATAACTTAATCACATTCATTCTTAGGGGCCCGAGCCTTATTCATAGTTATAATCAACACCCGAGCAAGCCCAAATAACATATAACCCATATTGGGTGCAATTTTCTTACCTCAGGTTCGAGTGCAATGTATAATAAGAACGACCCTCGAGCACGATCCCAATTTTGATCCCCTAGTGATAACCTAGTCAATACCATAATAGAGAATCTTGTCAATAACGAGCGAATAAAAGCTTTAGGACTGATTTCTTGCCTCCGGGATGTCGTATATTACTAAACAGGGCAGTAGGATTGATATCGAGCCCTTACGTTTGAGTTCCCGCACTCAAAAACTTCCTGCGCCTCAAAAGCCCTTTAAGTGCCGCCGCCCAAGGCAACAGAGCCACAGCCCACCTCAAGTCAGAGAGCCAAGGGCTCTCCTCTAGACCACACGCGTCCCGGTGCGCCCTTACTGGTGCCGTGACTCAAATGAAGGTTCGACACCTCCTTCTCCCTGCATTCATGAGAGTTGTGGCACCCCAAGAACAGGACCGCGGCTCGCCATGAAGACCCAGTTTTTCCTTGTTTACTTCAATCCAAAACTCACCAAAAGCCTATCCAAACATAGTTGAATCCCAAATAAAAATTTTCCAAACATCTCAAAAACTCAATATTGACAAGACCCCAGATAAAACTTGGCCAAAACCTCATCAAATCTCTAAATTCAGATTGAGTTTCTATAACTCTAAAACTCAGCTAAAAACTAGAGAAACACAGAGATTTGAGGGTTGAAATCATTACCTCTGCTGCCAAACACGATGCCAAGCTTTTCCTGAGCAATCCAAAGCCTAAGCTTTGATTCTTCATAAATCGCAAGAATTCCAAAGGAAATTGAGAAAGTGTGTGAAAGAGAGAGAGAGAGAAAGAGCGAGTTGAACGTTTTTTTCGGTTTATGTGAGGTTACTTAGACTTCAAGTAACTTTATGTAAATCTTGAGGCTTGAGGTACCCAAAAATCGTCCCCAATGGTAAAATGGTCAAAATCCCTTAAATTCCCTCCTAATATCACTAACTCTGATTGTGTCTTCGAATATTTATCCCCATTACCCTATATCCCGGTTGTTGACCCTCGTTTTGGTCAACGACACGGAGTCAAGAAAATGACAGGAAAATAGTACAAAGCTTGAGAAAACAATCTAATGGGAAATAAATAACACAAAGAATTATAGTGGTTCGGCCCCAGTGATTGGTAATGACCTACGTCCACTTGATACTCTTATTAATATTAAGCTTTAAAGGTGTGAACAAAGAACTAGGGTTCCTGAGTTTCACAAACCTTAGAAGGAGAAAACAATACAAACGATGGATAATAGTAATGTAATTCAGAAAAAGTTTCAAAGATCCCTCCTTGAGCCATTTCTTGTGTATTTATAGGCTCAACGAGGGTTACATGAGTCAAGTAATAATATATTTCCTTAATAAACAGATCTTTTGGTCATAATGAAGAGATATTCTCGGATATTATTACAACTGTACAGATTTATTCATAAATAAACGGAGTATACGACTAGGCTGGTCATATATAAAACTTGCACTTCGCATGTGGAAATATCTCTGGTCGATATGCGGGCAGCATCTCTGCCACGTGCCGAAAATCCTTGCCACGTCATCAAGAGCTGTTTTTTGGATAAACATTTGGCCCCCAAGTTAATTATTGCGACCAGCAATAAGTAAATTTAGGAAACTAACCTTTCGTATGCCCCACAAAAACTATTCGAGTCCTTCGTGTGTTCTTGAAAACTGTGACTTAATCACGTCTAATCACACCTTTTCGGTTTCCAAGTAATCCCTCTGATGGCTATTACACTCCCCCATGCCTTTAAAAAGGTAACTCATGATTACCCCTTTTCACCGTATCTCAGCCATTATAAATAATCCCCGCATTTACCTTTCAACTTCTTACTAGCCATTTTCTTGCCAAGAACTTTCAAGAACTCCATCTCAGAGCTCAAAAGTTTCGAAGATCTTCCGTCGCTGTTCTAAGGATCCTCCGGTCACTCTTCCAATGTCGCTTCATTTCAGAATCTCCAACCTTCATCTAGGTAAATTTCTTCAACTTTTAAGCCCTTTGACATGCCATGCATACTTCTATACGACTGTTTTGAGTTCTGAAATTTTTTGTGTTCTTGGATAGAAATGTATGAGGATTGTGGGAATGTCGATTGATGCTTGATATGGTAGTATAGTTTTGCTCTGTAGGAGTTAGGAGCCAGTTTGATAGTCGAGATTGTAAGTTTAGGGCGTTAAATCGAAGTAAAAATTCGATTTTTAGGCTAGCTGAAAAACTGGGTTTTTCCCGCCCCTTCGGAGTCGAAAAAGCTTTTTTCCAAAAACTTTTTATTTCCGCTTTTTGATCTGTTTTTCAAACTACTCGCATAAAACTTAGTGTTTCCATTAGAATGCTGCTGGTTGTAGATGCGAGCAACGTTATTCCAACTTTCAGCATAGGCTCCCAGGATGTGCGTCTTATCTCCTCCTTTCTCTGTTCGCAGTTTACATGCAAGATCTGTGGGGAGGAGAAAGACCTATAGATGACGACCTATTGGCTCAGCTGCTCGAGGATGAAGAGAAACCACCGACATTGATACCCGAAATTCCATTTTCTCGTGCCTATGCAAACACTTCACCTGTCCCTGTTCAAAGTATGGCTCGCACCAAAACCAAAGCCCAGAAAAAGAGAACCTCCGATCCTTCTCATCAGCCTGCTCCTAGGGCTAATGCTCCCTCGACCAGTGGTCGAGATGAAAATGCTCCTAACCCCAACATCCAAAGATGTGCTCGACCCCGACATGCCATTCAGCCAGATGTTGAGTGGCATTTAGTTCCTGAGAGCAGAGTGACGATCAGAATGATCGCCAATTATATAAGGAAGTACGGTCTCACGGGGGTGACCTTAGTCAGACCTAACCAAGACCAAAGGGCGAACCTGCCCGGAGGCATCTTCAGCGCTAGGTTGAGGTTTCATATCGAGGCAGGGGATACCTTGCCTCTGCACTCATTTTTCCAGGGGGTGGCCAACTATTTCAGAGTTGCTCCCTTTCAAATAACCCCAAATGGATATAGGATGCTCGCTGCACTCTATATCCTGTACAGCCACAAGAAATGGCCCGTGCCAACTCCTCATGAGGTCAACTACCTGTTTGACCTCAAATCCAACCCCGACCAAGAAGGCACGGGGTTTTTCACTTCTGTCATCAAGAAAACGGGCGCACCTTCCTGACTGACACCACCCACATATCAAATGTGGGGAGGTACTACCAGGAGTACTTCCTCACAATTGACATGATCGCAGACAACCTGGCCTTCGCATAAGGAGGTAAAACTTTCGTATCACTGGCAGTTACTTCTTCACTTAGTGTTCCCCTCCACATTTTCTTAAACTGTTAATGTTTTCCAGGCCCATGGCTGCGACCAGACCCAACTCCGGACATGGAGTTGAGATCGGTGCTCCTAGCCAGCATGAATGACGTAGAAAAGAGCGTCAAGTATCTGGTTACTATGGCTAACCTTAGGTTGGTTGGCCTCCTAGCCCCTAATCAGGACACGAGGGAGTCAACTGCAGGGAGTGCCACAGCTGAGGAGGAACCCGAGCAGCAACCTCCAGTGTCGCCTCCACGGAGGAGACCGACTGGGGTCACGATCAGGGAACTTGTTGGCACTCCTCCAGCAGAGAGGCCCTCCATCCCCTTGGGGAAGGGAAAGAAGAAGGCCACCGAGCCTGTCGAACACTCGGACGAGTCTTCGGTTGATAATGGTACAGTTATTTCGCTTTTAGATAACTTGCCGATTCCCTGTCACCTATTCGACGGGGACGGCAATTTTAAATATGCTCCAAATTTAGGTCCAGACTTCTTCATGTCGAAGAGTGAGTATAAGACTAGTAGAGTCTATAGTATAGCGACCAGTAATAATAGCTCGGGTATTTGACTTTGCAATCTCTCTTTATTTCTTTTTCTGATGTAATATACTTGGTCATTTATGCTATCTCACTGTTCGATATTGTTCTTCTTTTTCAGACATGGAATCCGTCAATGTGTTCGACATCTACAGTACTCCTAATGCTATTGTGGCTCCCCCGAGCAAGAAGAAGACCAGCAAGAGACACCACGGGGAGAGCAGTAAAGTGCCTCAGGCGAAGAAAGCTCAAAATGCAGGCCCTTCGGAGGATAGGCCCTCCACCACCGCAACTCCATCCTCTCCCCGCGAGTAGCAGATTCCTCATGCTCTATCCGGATCAACTCCACCGCCCGCGGCCCCGACCGACCGAACTCAGCAGGCCGATCCTGCTTCAACTGGGGGCGACATAACTAGTCGCGCCTTTAAATTGGTCAAGGAGAGGGTCGCTAAGATTGTGAAGCATGACCACTACTAAGAGGCAATGGCTGCTACAGAGGCGATGGATGTTGACCTAATCCTGAACTGCACCCTGAGCGAGTTCACTAGTGTAAGTCATATTTTTTTGCAGAAACAGATCTTCTTTATTTTATTTTTAGTCTAACATCCACTCTGACTGCAGGCCATGCTGACCCTCACTGGCGGCCGTATTTGCTCGAGTGCTGTCACTGAGCAGGCCAGAACTTTGGAGCAACGGCACCATGACGAACTTAAAGCTACCGAGGCAAAATATGCCGATCAGCTGGAACTGGTGGTTGAGGAAAAGGCCAAACTGGCTAAGGAGTTGGAGGAGAAGCAGAGGTCTCTAGAGAAAGTTCATGAGCAGAGGGACCAATTTAAGGAGTCCAACCGCTTCAACTTCCGCGCGGCCCAATAGCTCAAGGTGGAATTGGTTGTGAGTAGGCAGGAGACTACTCCCTGGAGGGCCGGATTGAGGAGTTAGAGAAAGCCAACACCAGCAACTTGGAAAGGTACAATAGTGCCACTCTTTGGTGCTTCTATGATTTTTGGAAGCATAATCAGGGTGCCAACTTCGACTACCTTCCTGAGAACGGGAGAGACGTCGAGCTTGCTTGCTGCGCTGCTCAGCTGGCCGAGGAAGAAAGGTCAAGGGTTCCTGCTTCCCCTGAAATCTCGCTGGCCGCTGGGATGGACGGGGCAGACAACGAAACTGTAGGCGTTGTCAATCAGAACCTTCCCCAAGATCCTTCGGCTCCTCAAAATCCTTGAGCTCCTTAGTCTTTTCTGCTTATATTTCATCTTTTTAACTACACGACCTACGGGTCGTGATGTAAAGACAATATAATTTTTGTTTGCTGCATGGGCAGCTTTTACTTCAACAATTACATCCGAGCAGCGACTGCTCGCGGTGTAAAAGGATTCATTTTGATATTATAATATATTTGCATATTATTAGAACATCTGTTCGCATGACCGAACTTAGCATATCACTTTGGTTTGATTTAACAAAATATCAAAATTTTGAAAAATACTCTAAGTGCCCTAGCATGCTTTCACTTATTTTTCTCATGTGTTTACATACCTTTTAACGATATGCTTTGCTTACTTGTACCTTATATGCCCCCAAGTGATCGGCGAGCTTTAGGTCCTTGGTCACTTGCCTTGACTAGAACCTGCTCAAACATTACTGCTCGTAGCAATATGATTAGCATTATAATATAGCAAAACAACACACGTAGTGAGAAAATACTTGTAATAAATACAATAGTTGGCAAGAAATTACTGGCTGAGCACAGTCCCTTTTATTTCTCATAACAAATGGACTAAACATGTCTGTACGAGTGATCAATAAGATCTTACACTATTTCAAAACTTGTAAAAATAAAATAAAATTTATACAAGCCAATTCTTTAAGAAGAATTGTTCATTGGTAATACTTGCGCAGGTGTTCTCCATTCCAATAGCGAGGAACGAGATCTCTATTTAAGCATGCAAGTTTATAAGTGCCTGGGTGAAGGACCTCATCAATCTGGTAAGGCCCTTCCCAATTTGGAACGAGTACTCCAGCAGCTTGGTCGCGGGTGTCAAGGAAAACTCTTCGGAGTACGAGGTCTCCAACACTAAATTTTCTTTCTCGCATTTTAGAATTGAAATATCGGGCGACCTTCTACTGGTACGCAACTACTCGGAGCTGGGCTTGTTCACGCTTTTCATCAATTGAGTCCAGGGATTCCATCAATAGCTGGCTGTTAGAGTCTTGGTCGTATGTCAATCTGCGGTGCGATGGTGGATCTACCTCGACATGCAACATAGCTTCATACCCATATGCCAAGGAAAATGGGGTATAACATGTTGCTGTTCGATGGGACGTTCTGTACGACCAAAGGACTTCAGGTAACTACTCTGGCCATGCTCCCTTAGCTTCTCCCAGTTTTTTCTTTAGGGTATCCTTCAGCATTTTGTTAACTGCTACAACTTGCCCATTCACTTGGGGATGAGCGACTGAAGAAAAGCTTTTGATAATATCATGCCGTTTGCAGAAGTTTGTGAATAGATCACTGTCAAACTAGGTGTCGTTATCCGAGACTATCTTCCTTGGTAATCCATAGCGACAAATGATGTTCTTGATTACGAAGTCAAGCACTTTCTTGGTCGTTATGGTTGCGAGTGGCTCAGCCTCGGCCCATTTGGTGAAGTAGTCGACGGCAACCACTACATACTTTACAACACCTTTTCCTATAGGCAAAGATCCGATTAGATCTATTTGCCAAACTGCAAAGGGCCATGGACTCTGCATCTATTTTAACTCGTTGGGAGCTACTCGTGGGATTTTAGAAAATCTTTGACACTTGTCACACCTCTGCAAGAACTCCATTGAGTCTTCATTCATGGTCGGCCAGAAATAGCCCTGCCTTAGGATCTTTTTTGATAGACTTTGCCCCCCAGCGTGGTCCCCGCAAAAACCTTCGTGCACCTCTTTCATCAATTCATTGGCTTTCTCCTTGGTAATACATCTGAGAAGTGGCAGTGAGTATCCCCTTCGGTACAGAATTCCATCGACCAGGATATACCTAACAGCTTGTCGCTGAAGGGTCCTGGCTTTGTTTCTGTCCGCTGGTAGCATGCCGCTTGACAGATACTCTACATAAGGTGCCATCCACATATCCGACATCTGGATGACCAGAGTGGTTTCTGTTGCTTGGATGCTTGGTACTGATAGCCGCTCGACTGGTACTATGTTCAGAGTATCAGCATCTTTTGCACTTACCAACTTGGCCAAAGCATCCGCGTTGGAATTCTGATCGCGAGGTACTTGCTGGAGAGTGTATCTGTTGAACTGGGCTAACAGATCCTTTGCTTTGTTTAGATGGGAGATCATCTTCAAACCTCACGCCTGGTACTCCCCCAAGACTTGGTTCACCACCAGCTGAGAATCGCTATAGATGTCAAGCACTTTTATGTTCATATCCTTGGCTAACCGCAATCCAGCGAGTAGTGCTTCATATTCGGCTTCATTGTTAGAAGCAGTGAAGTCAAATCTAATTGCACAATGAAATTGATACCCTTCCGGCGTTATCAATATCAGTCCTGCTCCTGTGTGGGATTCGTTAGATGAACCGTCTGTAAACAATTTCCACGAAGGTGCTTGGATTTGACTCTCAGGCTCGCTGGGCTCTTCAGTGTGCTCGCCACCCGCGAGCTCTGTGAATTCTGCGATGAAGTCAGCTAAGGCTTGTCCTTTTATCGTTGCTCACGGCAAGTAAGATATGTCGAACTTCTCGAGTTCGACTTCCCACTTTAGTAATCTTCCTGCAGCCTCTGGCTTTTGCAGGACTTGCCGAAGAGGCTGGTTGGTCAATACTGTAGTTGGATGAGCTTGGAAGTAAGGCCACAGCTTCCTAGAGGCCAAAACTAAACAATAGGCTAACCTTTCAATGGGGGGATACCTCAACTCTGCTCCGATCAGCCTTTTCCTTACATAATAGACAGCCTTCTGCACACCTTCTTCTTCTCTTACTAGAACAGCACTAGCAGCGTAGTCCGTGATTTCCAGGTAGATGAACAAAGTCTCTTTATCGACCGACTTTGACAGGATGGGTGGTTGCGCCATATGCGTTTTTAGTGCTTGAAAGGCATGTTCACACTCATCTGTCCATTCAAATTTCTTATTGCCTCTAAGTAGATTGAAAAATGGGACGCACTTGTCTGTCGATTTCGAAATGAATCTACTAAGAGCAGCAATCCTCCCGGTCAGGCTTTGGACATCCTTAATCTTCACTGGTGACTTCATCTCGATCAAGGCTTTTATTTTCTCAGGATTAGCTTCAATTCCTCTCGAGTTAACTATAAATCCCAAGAACTTCCCTGATCCTACTTTGAAGGAGCATTTAAGGGGATGTCGTCGACGTAACCAGCATGTCGTCGACGTAAACCTCCATGTTTTTGCTGATCAGCACCTTGAACATGTGGTTGACTAGTCTCTGGTAAGTCGCACCAGTGTTTTTCAAACCAAAGGGCATCACCTTGTAACAGTAGAGCCCTGTATCCGTTTGAAAGCTATTGTGATCCTCATCAGGGGGATGCATACTGATTTGATTATACCCATAGTATGCATCCATGAATGAGAGGATCTCATGCCCTGGCAGTGGCATCGACCAGCTGGTCGATCCTCGGGAGTGGGAAACAATCTTTGGGCCAGGCTTTATTTAGGTCTGTAAAATCCATGCATGTACGCCACTTGCCATTCGGATTGGGCATGAGTACGGGATTAGAGACCCACGATGGATAAAACGCCACCCAAATGAACCCATTCTCCTTTAGCTTCTAAGTTGTATCTAAGTTTTTACCAACTTTCACAAATTTGGTCGGATTTCCCTCATCGAGTTGGTCCTCTTCAAGGTCCTCGATGGAGCCCACTTCTTCTTCAAAATTCCTAAAGCGAGGATCTAAGTCTCTATCCTCACTTTGGGAAACACCGTATTCGGTGAGATTATCACCTGAGCGGGCTTCAACATCAGTTTCCATTTGCAACTCCTTCCCAGTGGCATTTCTCAATACACCCTTCTTTGCCTTAGTGATCGAGGTGTTGTAGCACTCCCTCGGTTCCCTCTGGTTTCCCAACACGCATCCTACCCCTACGTTCGTTGGGAACTTCATGGCGAGGTGCCATATAGAAGTGACGGCTTGCAGGTCGACCAGAATTGGTCTCCCTATCACAGCATTGTACGCTGAAGGACAATGAACTACTATAAAAGTAGTGAGTAATGTCCTATTAGCAGGTGCAGTGCCTGCTGTGACTGGGAGTCTAATCGACCCTACTGGGGCGAGCCCTTCTCCAGAAAAACCATAAATGGTTTGGTTGCACAGCTCCAGGTCCTTCACGGACAATTTCATCCTTTCCAGTGAGGACTTGTACAGGATGTTGACCGAACGTCCTGTATCGACCAACACCCTTTTCACCATCATGCTCGCGATCTGTACATCCACGACCAGCGGATCGGAGTGTGGGAATCGCACGTACTGGGCGTCGTCGTCAGAGAAGGTGATCAATTCCTTCTCTATTCGAGCCTTTTTTTGGTGCTCAATTCTCGACACTCATCATCTCGATGTCCTGGTCATGGCGCAGGGTTCAAGCATATCGTTCCCTCGCTTTCCCACTATCTCCTGCAAGATGTGGGCCTCCGCAGATGGTGAGTAGGGTACCTGCCACGGGAGCTGGCTGTAAAGGTGGCGAGTGTTGGCGTGCAGGCGCCGACTCGTTGTCACCTTGAGCCTCTCGCTGAGAACCTCCCGCGACACATACATATCTTCTTAAATGTCCCTGTCTTATCAGGAACTCAATTTCATCCTTCAGTTGGTTACACTCATTAGTGTCGTGCCCGTAGTCGTTATGAAAACGATAGAACTTTGTTGAATCTCTCTTGGAGATATCTTTTCTTATTGGTGTGGGTCATTTGTAGGGCACGCTCGAGCTGGTCGCCTGGTAAACCTCGGCTTGGCTTTCAACAAGGGCAGTGTAATTGGTGAATCTCGGTTCATACCGATTACCTTTGAGGCGCTTATTCTTGGAGGTCGAGGGTTCGTTGCTCGCCCGATTTCCACCATTCTTATCATTGCCATTTCCATTGCCTTTGCTGTTTCCATTGGGCTTCAACCCGTTGGCGGCTTTGGCGGGTTCTTCCTTGGGCCCCTTGTCTTTTGCTGGTGATTTCCCTTCGTTGGAAATCGCGTCCCCGAGCTTGATGTACCGATCAGCTCGATCTAAAAAATCCTGGGTACTTTTAACCCCATGCTTTCTGAGGCTACTCCAGAGGGGAGAATGGTGCCCAACCCCCATCTTGCCTTCATCGCCCATAGTCTTGGCTCCAGCTACAACTTGCATGAAGCGCTGAACGTATTCCATCAGGGGCTCTCCCTCTTTCTGGCGTATCTCAACCAGTTGGTTCGCCTCAGTGGGGTGCACACGACCTGCGTAGAACTGTCCGTAAAATTCCTTCACGAACATCTCCCAGGATACTATACTTCCAGAAGGGAACTTAAAGAACAAACCCTGGGCGGCATCAGAAAGTGTCATTGGGAAGATCCTGCAGCGAGCATCTTCAGAAACTTTCTGAATGTCCATTTGTATCTCAAACCTGTTAACATGAGATACCGGGTCTCCATACCCGTCGAAATTTGGCCGAGTTGGAATCTTGAACTTACTGTGGGTTTCCGCCACAGCAATCCTTTGTACGAAAGGGGTGCCTCTCCTCCAATCATACTCAATGTGTGATGTCCGCCCCCGACCAGCTGCTGCACAGCCTGGTTCAGGGCATCGATTTGAGACTGAACAACTTCTGGGATTGCTGGGGCCTCTGGTGCCGGGGGAATGTACTCATCATGCCTTTCTCGGTGGTCGTTATGTACATCCCTCAAGTCATCGTCTCTTCGCCACTGCTTGCTAGCTCCGAGCCGACTAAAGACGTTATTCTGCCTAGGCTGCCCCCCAGCGTTACGACCTGCTGGTCGGTCTTCTTTAGGTGGGGGGCTCCTACCTCAACCTCTCTCTTCGTCCCTTCGACCAGTATTTCCTCTGCCTAAGTTGGCTTCATTGTAGTCGTGGCCATCTCTGAACCGTGGCTGGCTATGATGCTACTGACTATTCCCTCTGTTGCCTCCTTGGACTGGCATTTCTCGAGTGTTAGGGGGAGGCCTACATTGGTCAGTAGGTCCCCGTGCATTGTCATGCCGTGGGGGGTCCCTGACCGCAGATCCTGTCTCTGAGTTCCTTCTGTTGGTAGAAGGACGCTGCCCCCTGCTTGGTGGATGCGGCTCTTCACCTCCTGGGCGTCTAGGGCTGCGGGGCTGTTACCCGGTCCTATTCTGCCTCGGGCGTGGGGGATTGCCTTGACTAGCCTGAGACAGAGGCTGCGTCTCAGGATCGCTAGATGGGACATCATCCTAAGGCATAGGTGGCTGCTTCGGCCTTTGAGGGCTTATTGGCAGGAGCGGAGGACTAGGATTGGGGCCCCTTTGAGGTGGCCCGTTTGGTGCCTAATCTAGCTGGGAGGCTGGCGCAGCTTGATTCCTAGGCAACTGGATGGCTGATTCAAGGGCTGCCATGGCATCCCTCTGCCGACGGTCCATCTCGACCTGCCGCTCGCTCAGCTCCTGGCGCTGGCGCTCTATCTCCCTATGTTGCGACGCCATTATCTTGGCAACATTCTGTTGATTGGCCCTCAGATTGGCCAACTCATCTTGCAGCATCCCTAGTGTTGTCTTCAGGGTCTCAGAATCCAACTCCTTCTTATCAAACTCCAAATCAGGTTCGTCTTCAGCCACATTTGGGGAGGAGGCTGGGATGATGCAGAGGCAGCCTGTCCAGTCTTCTTGGTAGTTTTCGCCATTAGATCTTTTGTCAAGCTCTCAATGAAAGCACCAGAATGTTGACCCTCATTTTGGTCAATGACACGGAGTCAAGAAAACGACAGGAAAATAGTACAAAGCTTGAGAAAACAATCTAATGGGAAATAAAGAACACAAGGAATTATAGTGGTTCGACCCCAGTGATTGGTAAGGACCTACGTCCACTTGATACTCTTATTAATATTGAGCTTCCAAGGTGTGATCAAAGAACTAGGGTTCCTGAGTTTCACAGACCTTAGAAGGAGAAAACAATACAAACGATGGATAATAGTAATGTAATTCGGAAAAAGATCCAAAGATCCCTCCTTGAGCCATTTCTTGTGTATTTATAGGCTCAACGAGGGTTACATGAGTCAAGTAATAATATCTTTCCTTAATAAACGGATCTTCTGGTCATGATGAAGAGATATTCTCGGATATTATTACATCTGTACAGATTTATTCATAAATAAACGGAGTATACGACCACGCTGGTCGTATATAAAACTTGCACTTCGCATATGGAAATATCACTGGTCGATATGCAGGCAGCATCTCTGCCACGTGTCGGCCACTTGCCGAAAATCCTTGCCACATCATCAAGAGTTGTTTTTTGGATAAACACCGGTATTACACTAAATACCGAAAATACCCTTGACTCACCCTGAGTCGGGTATTCAGAAACGTTGTGACTTTCCCACTAACATGCTCCCTAGGATCGCCTCGTGCCGAGTAACCTAAATATATCCACATAATAATGTGGTCTCACACATATATCACATATATGTACATATATTCCAAATATACCCTTAACAGGCCAAATTATGAAAATTTTCCTTATAATAATAAACTGGCGTACATGCATATTCAATACACCTAAACATGCATATCTAGTCATATTATCATATAACTCACGTAATCATACAATGATACACATATATATCACATAAACACATAATTTTCCATCTTGTCCCCCTAATCAAGGCCCCAAGCCTTATTAAGTAATTTGGGACATTACAACTATCCCCCCCCTTAAAGAAATTTCATCCTCGAAATTTTACCTGAACAACTCGAGATACTGATTTTGCATATCTGCCTCCAGTTTCTAGGACACTTCCTCAACCTTGTTGTTCCTCCATAATGCATTAACTAAAGGTATAGTCTTGTTACTCAAGACCTTGTTCTTCCTGTCTAAAATCTGAACAGGCTGCTCCTAATAGGATAGATTTGTCTCTAGTTCCAGTTCCTCGTAACTCAACACATAAGTCCCATCTAATACATATTTCCTCAACATGGAAATATGAAATACGTTGTCCACACTAAATAACGCCAGGGGTAAGGCCAACCTATAAGGAACCTGACCGATCCTCTCCAACCTCAAATGGTCCACCTAACCTAGGGCCTTCTTTCAAAATCTTTTCACCCCTCTCTGTGGTGAAACCCTTAGGAAGACATAGTATCCCACATGGAACTCCACGTTCCGCCGCTTTGGGTCTAAATAACTCTTTTGTCTACTCTAAGATGCTAGCATCCGAGCTCTAATCTTTTTAATAGCCTCAGTGGTCCTCTGCACTGCCTCAGGACCCTAATATTTCCTCTCACTCATCTTGTCCCAGTGAATGGGCGATCTACATTCCTACCATAAATAATCTCATAAGGTGCCACTCCAATAGTCAACTGGTAGTTGTTATTATAGGAAAACTCTGTCAGAGGCAAAGATGTACTCCAAGACCCTTCAAAGTCCAATACACATGCTCTTAGCATGTAGTCCAGTATCTGGATAGTCCACTCAGATTGACCTTCGGTCTGAGGATGATAAGATGAACTGAAGTTCAACTGTGTACCCATCACCCTCTGTAAACTTCCCCAAAACATGGCAGTAAAGATAAGGCCCCGATCTGACATGATAGACCTCAGAGTCCCATTAAGGAGTATTATCTCTCTCATAGAGAGATTTTCATACTGGTCAACGTGTAATTAGTCCTTACCGGTAAGAAGTGAGATGACTTTGTATACCGGTCCACAATGACCCAGACTAAATCATATTAGCCCATTGTCCTGGGCAATCCCACCATGAAATCAATCGTGATGTCCTCCCACTTCCACTCTAGGATGTCCAAAGGATGTAATAGCTTTGCTGGTCTCTAATTATTTTCCTTAATGTGCTGACAGGTCAGGCACCTTACCACGTACTGAGTCACGTCCCTCTTCATCCAAGGCACCCATAATAAAACTTTCAGATCCTAATACATCTTCTTGGTGCCTGGATGTAGAGAATAAGGGATAGTATGAGATTCAGCCAGAATCTCCCATCTTATCCAGTGTCCATTGGAACGCAAATCTGATCCTTGTATATCAATAAACCCATGTCTAACACTGTATAGTCCTTAGCTACTACAGCTAGGACATCCCCTCTAATCCCTCCCAACTGTGGGTCACTCAACTGTTTCTCCTTGATCCTCTCTAAAAGAGTAGACTATAGGGTGAAGTTGGCTAACTGGCCCACCATTAGCTCAATACCTGCTCTCGTCATATCCTTTGGCAACTCCTTAGATATTTGTCTTAAACTGTACAACTGTTCTGGACCCTTCAGGATTAAGGCATCTACGACCATGTTGGCTTTCCCTGGGTGATAGAGGATCTCACAATCATAATCCTTCACCTGCTCTAACCAATGTATCTGCCTCATGTTCAAGTCCTTCTAGGTGAAGAAGCATTTCAAACTGTTGTGATCTGTGTATATCTTCACACTTCTCACCATACAAGTAGTGTCGCCACACCTTCAGTGCAAAAACTACTACTGCAAGTTCTAAATCATTTGTGGGGTACCTCTACTCATACTCCTTCAGCTGATGTGATGCATAGGCAATCACATTCCCTATCTGTATAAGGACACAACCTAGGCTTGCCTCAAGGCATCAAAATAAACACCAAACTTGTCCTGATCTATAGGAAGACTCAGAACTAGAGTTGTCATCAGACTCTTCTTCAGTCTCTGGAAACTATCCTCACACCTATTTGACCATATGAACCTCTGATTCTTGCGTGTCAACTCTGTCAGGTGTGACACAATCTTGGAAAACACCTCTGCAAAGCGTCTGTATAACTTTCCAATCCCAAGAAACTTCTATTCTCTGAAGAGTTCTTCGGCGTTAGCCAATCTCTAACTGCCTCAATCTTCGTTGGATCCACCATAATTTCATCCTTACTTACTATGTGACCTATGAGAGTCATTTGTGGCAACCAGAACTTGCACTTCTTGAATTTCACATACAGCCTGTGCTCTCTCAGCCTCCGTAGTACCAATATGAGATGTTGCTCATGCTCAGTCTCTGACTGAGAGTATACTAGTATATCATCGATAAGGATGATCACGAATCAGTCCAGGTAATCTTTGAACACCCTATTCATCAGATTCGTATATGTTGATGGGGCATTAGTCAGTCCAAATGACATCACCAAAAACTCATAATGCCCATACCTATTGCGAAAGGTTGTCTTTGGTATATCTTCCACCCTGATCCTCAGTAGTGATAACCAGATCGAAGATCTTTCTTAGAGAATACCTTCCTACCCTGTATTTGATCAAACATCTCCTCAATCCTTGGTAGAGGATACATGTTCTTGATAGTTACCTTGTTCAATTCTCTATAATCCATACACATCCTTAGAGAACCATCTTTCTTCTTTATGAAGAGAACTGGTGTGCCCATGGCAATAAACTGGGCCTGATAAAACCCAATTCTAGTATGTCTTGTAATTGAACTTTTAGTACCTTCAGCTTTGCTGGAACCATATTGTACGGTACCCTAGACACTAGCTCTGTCCCTTATGCTAGTTCAATCACAAACTCTATCTCCCTGTTTGGAGATAACCTTCGCAGATCCTCTGGAAACACATTCAGAAACTCAGAGCCTAATCTGGTCTATCCTGGTCCCACTAGCACGACCTGAGTGGTATCCAGCACACTAGCTAAGAATCCTATGTATACCCCCTACAATAGGTCTCTAGCTCTAATTACAGATATCATAGGTATACAGGGTACATGGATAGTGCCAGCAAATACAAAGGCATCCTCACCCTTAGGCTCAAAGGTTACCATCTTCTTCTTGTAGTCTATCGTTGCCCCATACTTCTCTAACTAGTCCATACTTAGAATTATATCAAAATCATCCATCACCAATTCTATCAAGTCAACTGAGAACTCCCTGCCATCCATTGTCGCTGGTAGTGATTCGACCCATCTCCTAGAAACCACTAACTCCCCAGTAGGCAGCATGGTACCAAACCCCACAGGATAAAAGTCACAGGGTCTACATAGTCCATCAATAATCCTACTAGCAACAAAAGAGTGTGTAGCATACAAATCAATCAAAACAGTATAAAGGGTCCCAGCACTAGAAAGTCGACCTTTAACCACCGAGGGACTTGCCTTGGCCTCTGTCTGGGTCAAGGTGAACACCTGAGCTAGCGTTAGGCTGTCAACCTTCTTAGGCTCCTCCTTCCTGGATTTTGGGCAATCCTTCTTCAAATGTCCCACACTCTCACTCACGAAGCAGGCCTTTGCCCGAAATTCTGCAATATTTCTCACTGAACGGAATTCTGAATTCTTTCTTCTATTCTCATCAGTGGGCACAAGATCATCGAAAAACTTTTCCAATCTGTCAAACTTCAAGGCATAATCAGTTACTGACATGTCTTCCTGAAGTAACTTACTAAACTCTTCAGCCATTACAACTTTAACTGTGTCGTCGTAGTATTTCTCAATGAACGAAGTTCTGAATTATTCCTATTCCATAGTATTTATACCATATTCGGGCATCCTCGCAAAACATATAAGTGGCACATGTCACTCGCTCATTACCAAATACCCTCATGAAATCAAAGATGGTGGTTATCATAGTCATCCACTCCTAAGCCTTCAGTGAGTCTGAGTTGCCTTAAAAAGTTGGAGGGTGTTGTTTCCTGAACCTCTCATACAGGGGTTCCCATCTATCTCCCATTGACTGGGGCTGTAATGTCAATGGTACCATTGGCTGTATTACTACCGGTACTTCGGGTTGTAGGTTCCCTGTTGGAACCTACTACTGTCTTATGAGGAAAATTTCATCTTCATGCCTCTGTAACGTAGCTTGCATATCAGAAAGCACATGTTGCTAGTTCTCTAGAGCTGACGGTGGGGCCTGGCAGTGGTCATTCTCTTCCCTGGCCTGTATCTCTTTGCCAGCCAACCTCTCTGACCTTTGAGGAAGCACACTGATAACTATCCCAATCTACGGTGATCAAATTGGTTATTAGGTAAGTAACAACTATAACTCTTCCCGCCTGCGGTCCAAGACCGAACAAACAAACAGATGTAATCCTCATAAGCATGCCAACACAAAATATGTTCAATCATGGAGCTAATAAGCACTTCCTGATAATCATCAGCAAATAAAGATGTTAATAAGCATTTATGGCATACATAAGAAGTTAATGATGAAAATAAGTATGTTCAAGCATTTATACTGTTGGGGTTTTATGCCCTAATTAAAACCCAAATTCTTTGTAATCTCATTTTATTATCAATAAAAGAATAGAAATCATTTTTTGACTTGGTTAAACACTTTGCTCACATGTTTTATTTTCATGATTATTTGTTTAATATAAACTTCAATTAAATCCCGAGCATATAGCTAATCTTATTTATAGTGACGTAATCACAGTGGAATATAAATATGATTATATGTTCAAAATAAGTTAGTCCTAAGATTAGTCAGTGCACCGGATTTACACTGACTTGCCAATCTACGATATGATCTACTTACACATTACAGTGTTATGTTCTTTCCAGAACATTAGCAAAGTAGACAAGATTGGATGTATTTGTTACATCGGACTGGACCGATATTGACAATTGATAAGATAAGTAAACATACCGTTATTATCTATTCTAGTCATATCATATAGTTGACCATAGGTCAATTCAATCTCAATTCTGAGTGGTTAGTATTCTAACTGATTGTATTATTTGAGTTCTTTGACTTGTTCGTTACCAGCTTACCCTACGGACTAGCCCATACTTACATCTTGGGAACTCGGTAGTATAATTGAGTGGGAGTGTTAATCATAGATATGAACATCTATAGCTTCTGATGAAGAAGTGAAACGATGGTTTCCTTTTAGTTTGGTTCAAGGTGTTAAATGATAGAGATCTCATTTCAGTAATTAAATTAGTTTACTGAAATATCATTTACAAGGAACTAAGTGTTTTAAGGATAAAATACAATGAGGGGTAAAGCGGTATTTTAGTCCTATCTCATTGTAGACCATCTATTGAAGATTGAGTGACAATTATGGTTGTAACAATAGATAATTAATAGCGTATCTATATTTGTTTTAGAGTGTTCTATGAATTCAAGAGTGCAATTCCAAGTCTATAGTGGAGTCACGAGGAATTAATAAGTTAGTAAATTTATTTGTTAGATTTATGATAACGTATTGGAGCTTGATTTCATAGGCCCATGGTCCCCATTGTACCTTGGATAAAATCATCTAGATAGTCTCAATTAATTGATTTAATCATTAATTAGAATTATCAAAGTTGACCAGGTCAATTTTGGATAGTTTCACAGAGTTGTGTAATTTTGAGAAGAAAAGAGAAATTATGGCAGATTTATTAATTAAGATAAATTGGTATCTAAATTAATAAATAAGTTTAAATCAAGGTTCAAATTATAAATAATTAATTTGATAATGGATTTAAATAATTAAATCAATAGAAAATAATACAGGCCTTGATTTTAAGTCCAATGGGCTTACAATCAAATGGGAAATTTCACGGGCCTATAGCCCATGATAATTTTGACCTAGGGCTTCAAAATAGCTATTATTTTATTGATTTTTTAATTAAATTAAATGGCCTAATTAAGTCTATAAAAGGAGTGCTTATAGAGAAGTCAAAACAAGAAGTTTGATAAGTCACAAGTCAGATTTTCTGATAGTTTTAGATTCTCTCTAAACACAAGTCCTTTTCTAAGCCACTTTGTTATTTTCTCTTCTTCTCTCTATATCTATCTCATGTGTTGAGAATTGCCCACACTAGTCTAGGTGGTTCTAAGGATACATTGGAAGATTGTGAAGAAAATAAAAGATCGGTTGAATTTCTTGATAATACTCTGCGACAGAGAGGATACAAGAGTTAGAGAAACTGAAGGAATGACTCTTTAATTCCGCTGCGTATACTGTAAGTATTCTATTCTTTGTTTCTCTTTGAATTCAATTTTAGAAACATGTTTTAGGCTATCTCGTATTAATTTGTTTAATATTAGATATACATGAAAATAAATAAAGATCCTGTATAAGCTTTTTCCAACTTATACATGTATGGCAATGCTAATAAGCATGTTCTTTAATCCCTGCCAATATTAACAGTGCTAATAAGCATTTCCAGGCCTATATAAAATTAACAGCACTAAGAAGCATGTTCTGACCTACATGTCCATTTAACAACGCTAATAAGTGGTTCCTTTGCATTCACAAGCAGTAACAATGCTAACAAGCATATCTTCATTGTTCATTCAACTGTGAAGGGCCAGAACCTATCCAAATATCTCATGCTCCCAAAGAAGGCATGCAGGTATGGCATATACATTTATTTAAATAGTTAAGCACTTAATCATATAAGTAGTTACAAAACCCTGAGTCGAGCTTGTCTTTAGTGGCGAGTTTACATGCCCAGACAGTCTTCAGGAACCCTTAACCCTTAGCAGCTCTGATACAAAGTTGTTGCATCCACCTAATCAAGGACCATTACACTGTGTACTTTAAATAGTGCTACACTTTCTAATAATGTCCCTTGGTTATAAATGTGTAACTAAGGTTAGTGACATGAGTTAGGGTTAAAATTTTTGGTCAAAGGGAACGTTAACTTTTCATTTAAAAGTTTAGTACATACGTAGGATCCCAAAATGATACAAACAAATGTTTAAAAGGGTAAATACAAGTCAAAAGTTACAACCAGTTGGCCTATGTGGCAAAATAAGGGATACAACCCTTGTTCCTCTGAGATATCCTCGACCATGGTGGTCGAGCAATCACATATGTACACGCCACCACCGAAGCTCTCCAACTTTTCTTTTTCCTTACCTGCACCACGTAGCACCAGTGAGCCAAGGCTCAACAAAAAAACTTTAAAATGTGCATGAATAGTAACTAAAGATTCCAGATACATATCTTGCATGCCCAATAGTAATAACCTACTCATGCATGCATACAATTACAAATAAATGATCATAGGATCATTGTGGGGCTCGCTGCCCTAAATAGATGACCATAGAGTCAACCCGAGGCCCAATGCTCTAGCTATGTGATCATGGAGTCACTTATGGCCCTAGCTCTTAGCTCCGAGTAACTAGCCATAGAGCTAGCCAAGCGCTTTGTTTTCCAACGACCATAGGGTCACCCAACATAATAGTACGTCCCTGATTAGGCCTAAGCCTCTCGACTAATGAGCTATTGCCGCCCTTGACTAATAAGTCAAGGCCATAACTAGATATTGAAATACATATACAGATAAGCATACTTCAGACAATACAAGTATGCATAAAAATTAATCATACATCTTAGTCAATTAAATGCAAACATATTAATAACCATGTTCCTTAATGGGGCTGAGCCCTAACTATGCAGACAATGAAAACAATCATTAAACAACTATCCAGACACGAAGCATTTGAGCATGTTTAATCAATGAGCACAAACATAACTTAATCACGTTCATTTTCAGGGCCCTGAGCCCTATTCACAGTCATAATCAACAACTGGGCCAAGCCCTAACAACATATATCACGTATTGGGTGCAGTTTTCTTACCTCAGGTCCGAATGCAATGTATATTAAGAACGACCCTCGAACACGATCCTAGTTTTGAGACCCTACCGATAACCTAGTCACAACCATAATATAGAATATCATCAATAAAAAGCGAATAAAGGATTTAGGGACCGTGTCCTAGCCCCTAGGTCTGAGTTCCCGCACTAAAAACCTTCTAGGGGCTAAAAAGCCCTTTAAGCGTCGCGACCCATGGAAAAAAAGTCGCGGCCCACCTCAAGTAAAATAGCCCAAGGGTTCTTCTTAGGACCACATGCGCTGCAGTGCGCCCCTACTAGCACCGTGGCTCAAAATTCAACACCTCATTTCTCTGCGTTCATGAGAGCTACGGTACCCTAAGTGCAGGGTCGTGCCTTGCCATGAAAACCCAATTTTTTCCCTGTTTTCTACAAGCCAAAACTCACGAAAAACCTATCAAAACATAGCTAAATCCAAAAATCGAAGTTCCCAAACATCTCTGCACCTCAATACCCACAAGACCCAAGCTAAAACTTGGCCAAAACCTTGTCAAATCTCCCAATTCAGATTTAGTTTCTAAAACTCTAAAAGTTAGCTAAAAACCAAAGAAACATAAAGACTTGAGGCTATAAATCGTTACCTCCACTACCCAACACGATGCCAAACTTTTTCCAGAGCAATCCCGAGCCTAAGCTAGCTTCGATTCCTCCTAAATCGCAAGAATTCCCAAGTAAATTGAGAAAGAGTGTGAAAGAGAGAGAGAGAGAGAGAGAGAGAGAGAGAGAGAGAGAGAGTTGAACGTGTTTTATAGGTTATGTGAGGTTACTTAGAGTTCAAGTAACTCTAAGTAAATCCCGAGGGTCGGGGTACCCAAATACGTCCCCTAGGGTAAAATGGTCAAAATCCCTGAAATTCCCTCATATTCTCACTAACTCCAATTATATCCTCGAATATTTATCTTTGTTACCCGATATCCCGGTTGTTGACCATTGTTTTGCCTAACAGCTAGTAGACACAAAAATGACAGAAAGTAAGATAGCCAGAAAATAAACGACACAGAAGATTTTATAGTTGTTCAACCTCAAAGAAATTGTAATAGCCTAATCCACTTGGTGTTTGAATTTATGCTAACCTTCACTTAATATCAGATGAACCTGGGCCAACTAAGTTTCTTAAGTGCAAGTAGTAAGTACATAATCTCTCTCTAGAGAATAAAAGCTTTTCTGACTCCAATTTTTCTCCCCAAGAATTCCAAAAGTCCTCCAAAATCATGCCATGAGCCTCCTATTTATAGGATCATGGATCATAAAAAGAGGTCTCCCATTTTGACTATGTCTTGAGTTGGTTTACCCAATTTTAATTGACAAAATAATAAAAAAATTCAAAATACAACAACATGGGCTATTATTTTAGGATATCTGAGAAAATCCCACAGTAGTAATGGGCGATTGTGGCTGAAGTTGTTACTGAGATTCTGTAGAAAAGTTACTGGTAGTTAACTCCTGAGATTCTAACACATGCGGTCGGCTATACTCCTTCTTGACATAGTTGGTTGGGTATGTCTCCTTCTTGACGTAGCTGGTTGGCTACATCACTTCCCTAACATAGCTAGTTGGCTATGCCACTTCCACGACATACCTGGTCGGGTATGTCACCTCCCTGATATACCTTGTCGGGTGTACCACCTCTCACTTCAAATTTCCACGTCATTGTAGTGAAATTTTGAGGATAACAACGGTAATACACTAAATACAGCTTGACTCACCCCGAGTCGGGTATTCAGTCCCGACCAGTGAACCTCCTACCTGACCAGTGATGTATACTCCACTGACCAGTAGTTTACTTTTTATGCCTTTTTGAAGACAATTGCTGCTTAGTAGCTTTGATATTTTGCTCGTACGACCGAGTTGTTTGTCATTTACTTTAATTTTCTTAAAACATTCTAATTCTTTTGTGAATGGAAAAGTCACTTTTATTTATGCATTGTATTTAGTAATTGTAGACATTTCATAAGTCCCTACTAAGTATACTTTCTCACACTTTCATTGCTCTAACATTTAATGAGAATAATGTTATTTTTACACGAATATACGCTTCTAACTTCAAATTTTGAAAAATTCCAAGTTACTTAAGCTTTGTAAAACAAGTTAGTTGGTTGTCTTATAAATCACGTAATCATACAATGGTACACATATATATATATATATCATATAAACACATATTTTTGCATATTTTCCATCCTGGCCCCTAATAAAGGCTCTATGCCTTATTAGGTGATTTTGTATGTTAAAGAAATAATGTACATATATATACACATTCATACAGAAATAAAAGTTAAGTACCACATAAACATCTAAAGTGTTCATACAACTAAACATGTGAAGTTCACCTATGTAAGTATTTAAAATATTGAAATTTCTTAAGTATTAAATATTTTTCAAAAAAATTAGCAGAATTTCCCCTATAAATATGACTAACCAAACCTGTTGACATTCAATTTACAACTAAAATTTGCAATAATTCACAAAGTAAATAAGCATAAACACGTCAATTTTATCAGAAATTGAAGGGACGCCTCTTACAAAAAAGCAAAGCTTAGTCTCCAATTACAATAGAACTCATGTTAATCTATTTTCCATCTCTAATGATTGCCTTGAATTTTGATGGCATCCATAAGCCCGTAGTTCAAAGTAGCCTTATCCAGTCAAGATGTGTGATAACGTTACTTCAAACTAGTGACTTTTGGTTATCATCGTAAAACACACAAATTCGCGATATCCTATTCAAAACCTACTGCCAAACCTAAAAAGTTTAAATTATAATTCTTTAAATAAATATTACATATTTAAAAGCATGTTCAATTAATAAATCCTAAAAAAATTGGGCAGAGTTTCTTATGTTTTTAACATATCCTGATTTCATAATTTCCTATTAATTAAATACAAAGAAACACAACAATCAACATGCATAATGTAATCCTTATACCACCGCAAAACACAAATTTTCCAAAACCTACTTCACTAATTTTCAAACTTAATTTCCACTAAATTCCATATGATTTAACTATAATTCTATAAATATGTGCAATAGTAATAAATAAAATTAAAATACCTACTCACCTTCAAATTAATTCAAAATCAAAATACTGCCAAAACAATAATCATCCTAAAAAGTTTAACCAAAATAATGTATTAAAATTATTGAGTTTATATATAACATGTACCAAACAAATTTAATATTTAATACAAACGAAAAATTAAAACATATTTATACAAATGACTATTTGAACAAAATATAAACGTGATTTTTTTTTACAACAACAACATATTAATTTTTTTTCCACAACAAAATATTAACTTGATTAATACACCAAATAATTATTATAAATAATAATATTTTATAAAATAACAAAAAATTTATAAATTTATTAATATTGAATTTGGATTAATAAAGAAAATTATCATGAACACATATTTGAAAGATTCATACACTTTTAAATACTCAAATGCAACTCCAAATCAAGATATCAACCTTAAAATCCTATACATTATCAATATATTATAAAAAAATATAATAAATCTGAAATAGTAAGAAAAAAAATATAAAATTCATACAAACAAATATTTAACGATCCATACCAATTTCAAAACTCAAGAAAGTGTTTGGATGTTGAAAATCAATTTAGAAACCCAAAACAATGGGTATTTTCGACCACCACCCATACCCATTATAAAATGAACAAATTTTTCCTCTCAAAACTAGATATAACCATTTTTATATGATTTAGATGAGTTTTTTTTAACAAAACTTATGAAAGAAATTGGAAGACAACAAGAAAAATGATGGAAAATAGGTGAAACTATTTTCTCTCTCACGGTGGTAATGAGATTTTTCGGGTCTGTTTTGCGTTTCAGAATGAGGAGGAGAAAAAGGGTTTTAAGGACTTTCAACTTCAGTTTTTTCTTAAAAGCTGAAGTTAAAAGGTACCATTTACCTTCGGTTATTATAAAAAAGACTGTAATTAAAAGGTACTGTTGACCACAATTTTGGCCAACTGCGAGTAGGCGCAAAAACGACAATAACCCTTGAATAGAATATAAATAACATAAGTAATTTTATAGTGGTTGAGCCCTAATTTATTCGTAATAGCGTAATCCACTTAGAGTTGTGATATATTTAGCCTATACGTAAGATCAGATGAAACTTATTCAACTGAGTTTCTCAAGTATAGGTACGAAAATACACTATTTCTCTCTCTGAACTCTTAGAAAATGCTCCCAGAATGCCCAAGTAATGGTGCCAAAGTCTCAAAACTAAAGAGTTTTCTTTCGAATCCCAGATCTCAGATCCCCCTAAATGATGCCATGAGCAATTTATTTCTAGGATCAAGGATCGTACATGAGAAATATCCCGTTTGACAGGGTCCTTGGTTGTTCCAACCATCTTTAATTAATAAAATATAAATAAATCCAAATTACAACAATATATCTATTACTACATCATATCCGAGAGATTCCTGCAGCAGTTACGAATAATTCAGGTTGAAACTGTTACTGAGGCTTTACTGAAGAGTCACTGGAAAGTTAACTCCTGAGATTCTGATCCGTCGATCGAGAAAATCCAATCCCCGAAATGACTGGTCGGCCAAAGCAGACCACTGGTCGGGCATGGCACATCACTGGTCGGCCATGGCATATCACTGTTTGGGCATGTCACATCACTGGTTGGCCATGGCATATCACTGGTCGGGCATGGTGTATCACTGGTCCGGCATGGCACATCACCGGTCGGGCATGGCATATTACTGGTCGGCCATGGCGTATCACTGGTCGAGCAAATCACTTCTAACCAGCTAAATTTATTTTCTCACTAGTAATATCACAACTCCCTATGTCAACTCCCAACCTTTTCACTTCTTTAAATAACACATTTATTGACTATTAATGTGTCATTTACTGACCATTCATTTCCACTTGTCTATTCGATTGCCACGTCATTGAGAAATTTTTTTTGAGATAACATTTGCCCCCCAAGTTTATTATATGATGTTTTCAAATGATAAACTTTTTCTCTAGCTGATAGTTATTTAAGTCGTCCAAAAGCTTCCACCTGTTCAGTAACTTTCGCTAATAATAAAATCCTGGCTAGTAAAATCTCTTAAAATTGAATAGCCAATTAGAAATTCAGATAATATCCTAGTAGTTGCCTCCACGTGGTGAATCATTAGTAACTTTAATATTCTCTGCATCCCACAATTCCAAAAAAATGACTTTCTATATTCTTCTGCCTTATCAAGTAAACCCATGATTGAACTTTTCAGTCCATGAAAATGGTAGTTATCAGTTTCCCATCTTCCATTGCACTTTCGGGTTCATGGGTATGTATGAACTTTGAAATTTTCTTGAAACATTTTGAAACCCTTGAAGTTCCCTTCTTGATCTTATTTTTGTGCCCCAAGATTCGGAAATTCTGTTTCCGAATTTCTTTTTTTACATTGTTAGTGCTATGGCATTTTCCATATAGAGGCAAAAAATTCAATGAGTTCGAATGGATCGGACTTGATTTATGCTCAAAATTTATTCAAATACAGTTTGGGCTCGCCTCTCATGGTCGAAACCCATGCCTATCCGATCAGGTAGGCCTTCCCTCGGATCCCTTGTAGCTGCTCAGGCTTGGCGGTTCTCCTTGGCTCTTTGGAATCCACCAAGCCGCTCAGACCCCTGCTTGGCCTCGGGTACGCCTCCGAGCCGCTCGAACACACCTCCCAGCTCTTCGGACACGCCTCCTTGCTCCTCCGACACGCTAGCTCCTCAGACACGCACCAGTACCTCAGACACGCCCAGCTCCTCGGACACTCCCAGCACCTCGGACACGCAAGCTTCTCAGACACGCCCAAGCACTTCAGACACGCCAGCTCCTCGGAAAGGCCCAACACCTCGAACACGCCCAACACCTCGAACATGCTCCTAGTTGCACAGGTACCGCACAGTCGCTCGGACACACTTTAGGCCTTATACCCCCGAACACCACACGAAATTCGAAACACTTTGCTTTTCCTTTCTGTGAATCTATTAAAATTATTATTATTTCCCAGAAAATGTCTTTATCTAGGGTAAGTTAATTTCTCTTCTCAAAGAATTTTTTTTCACTATTTAGTGAATATTTTTGCTTTGCTCTCATTTTTTATTTGGTTTACTCCAGGGACACATCACTGTTAGTCATGCTCAACGTCGAGCAGTCGACTATAAGGAGTTGTTCAAGATCTTGAATGATCAATTGGTGGATGCCCACGCAAAGATTGAAAGTTTGACTAAGTCTGAGAAAGATTTCAAAGAAAAGACTGAGCAGGATAAGAAAATAATTGCTGACTGAGATTTATCATTGAAGGAGTTGGTTGATGAGAACAATAAGCAACTCCAGGCCAATAAGACATTGACTGACCAGATGAAGAAGAAGACTCAAGAGAATGAAGAGCTGAAACAGGTTAAGGAAACTAATCTGGCTCGTTATGAAGAAATCTGCTTCAACTGCTTCTATCAGATTGGGAAATTAAACAAGCCTCTCAACCTCAAATTTCTCACTAAAGAAGCCATGGCTGAAGAACTCGCCAAATGTGAAACCAAGGCCACTACGGAGGCAACTTTTCTAGCAAACATTGTGCCTGCCTCTCCTGCTCTATCATTCCGACCAGAGGAGGTTCTGGATGTTGATGATGGTGTTGACCAGCCAGGGACTAGTTTACCAGACTAGTAGACACTCTTAGCCGACCTAAGAGCTTCCTATCCAACAACAGAGTTTCCTAGTCGACAAGTGATACATGCTCAGCCAACTAGGGAAGTTGTGTCTGCTCTCTCAACCAATAAAACTTTGCAGCTGAGCAACTAAACTTTGTACATGGTCAGTAGTTTACTCTTTTTTCTTATACTTTTGTGAAGACAATTGATGCTTATAAGCTTTGATTATTTTCTCGTACGACCAAGCTGTTGGCACTTATACTTTACTTTTCTTTGCTAACTTGAAACAATCTAATTCTTTTTAGACTTAAAACATTATAAGTTTTTTGTGAATAGCAAAGTCACTCTAATGTATGCCTTATATTTTCGCATAAGTGCTGAGTTTTCTAACTTAGAAATTCTAGACATTTCATTAGTCCCTACTAAGTATACATTCTCACACTCTTATTGCTCTAACATTCTATGAGCATAATGTTTATTGTCACACGAATATTTGCTTCTAACTTGAAATTTTGAAAAATTCCAAGTTACTTAAACTTTGTCAAACAAGTTACCTTAATGGCCTTTTATTACTTCAAAAATTTACAAGTCAGCCTAAAAATAGATATCCTAACTCATGCTCTTATTGCCTGTGTTAAATTATATACCAGTACTCCCCCATGTGCCCCCCAAGTGATCGAGGGTTGAAAGATCCTTGGTCACTTGCTACATGACCGAATCTATTCGAGCAGTTAATTACTCGTGAAACCATAGAATACATGGAAAATATTTGAGCAGTTGAACACTGCAAGAACGTATTGAGCAATTGAACACTGTTCAAAAAATTAACACACATGCATATTTGTAGAAAGAATCGACCACGCTGCGCGTAGTCCCTTTTATTAATCATATATTAAAAAAGGACAAAACGTGTCTAATAACGAGTCTTAAACAACAAAAATTGTTCAAAAATAATGACTGGTTAGCAAATAACCAGCTTATAATACAAACTTAAATAACAAGTCAAACAACTTGAAATTAAGCAACCACTCTGAAAGCGGTATTTAGTGATAATATATCCATAGACGCTTGCCATTCCAATGGTTCCTGATCATGCTCCGTTTAACAAATCTGATCCTAGCACTCCAGCTCATGTCGATGTGTCTGGGCATACCTCTCCCTTGCTTTGTTACTATCCCCAGCCAAGTGTGAACCTCCACATATAGTGTCTAAGGTAAAGTCCACAGGCCTGGGTTGCAAGGGTGGAGATTGCTGCCGTTTGAACCCAGGATTGTTGTTGCCTCCATCTCCTTGGGGTTTCTTTGCCTGGTACTTTTTTAACTAGCCCGACCAGAGAAGAAATTCTATCTCATCCTTGAGGTGATTGGATTCATTTGTGTCGTGACCACAATCTCCATGGAAACGACAAAATTTATTCATGTCTCTTTTACTCATCTCATTCCTGATGGGTGGAGGTTTTTTGTAGGGAACCTCCTCATGACTAGCGAGATATATTTCTGCCCGGCTCACCAAGAGAGTGGTGTAATTAGTGAACTGAGGCTTGTACTTGGTTGGCTTGTCGTCTGAACTTGACTTAGCTTTCTTTTCTTCATGGTGGTCAGACCCGTTATTCCCATGTTTCTTTCCACCATTTTGATCGTTTCCACCATTCTTAGGAGGGTCAGTTGATCCACCCGGATTGTTTATGAAATTCTCCTCTTTCTCGATTGCATCATCCAATTTCATATACTTGTCCGCTCGTTCAAGAAATTGTTGAAGTGTTGAAATTGGATTTCTATGTATACTATCCTAGAAAGGGCTTCGGTAAGTGATTCTAGAGGATATGGCAACCATCTTCACCTCATCTCCTACAACAGTTACTCTATTGGCCTCTCTAATGAATCTCTGTATACAATTCTTTGGAGACTCATCCTTTCCTTGTTTGATAATTGCCAAGTGATTGGCATAAACTGGTGGAGTTTATGCAGCACTGAATTGTCTACAAAACTCCTTCCTGAATGTTTCCCAAGAGGTAATGGAATTCAGCTTAAACATCCAATAGCACTATTGGGCAGTATCTTACAATGTAGCAGGAAAAACTCTACACTGATAATCGTTACTTACCCCGAGCAATTGCATCTGGTCCTCAAATTTCCCAACATGTCTGATGGGATCTGCCTTTTCTGTATATATCGGCAGCACCAGTGCTTTATATTTTCCGAGCTGCTGGGCTGCTCTGATAAGGGCACAAAATGGGCTGCCACTCCTTTGGTGTGATGCCCCACGTCACTATGGCTGCTTTCTGGAATGACGACTGGCCCTACAAACCAACACGAGTCTTTTCAGCGTGCATTGTCCTCACTCACATGCTTCCTAGGGAAACTTCTATGGAGGTCACCCATCTCTAGATTACCCCAGGTCAAGCACGTTTAACTTTGGAGTTCTCAAGTGATGGGCTACCGAAAAGAAGATGCATCTTGTTGGCATAGGTAGTACCCATCAATCCATTTAAGCCTTCTTCAACTATGTAGTCTCATACCTACACAGTCTTAGAATCATCACACTTGACCTTCCCCAGGCGGTGTGGGATTGCACAGCTTTACCCGGTCTTTCCCCTTACGGATCATGGGATTCTGACTGTCACATTTGGTCTACTGCATCCATCCCAGAATGTCATTTTGATTATCCTTGCACTGCAGTCGTTAGTTCATCAAGCTAGGTTTGGATGGCTAGAGCAACTGACGAGGCTCCAAAATTTTGACCTCCCGGTCGGGCATTTCCATCTGGTGCAGTGTCGTCAAGTGTTTCTACATTATTGGTAGGGCGGGTCAGATCATGCCCTTCGACCAAGACGGTCTCCTAGCCGATCGAACACTATATTCTTCAATTTTTCAAAGGGCTTACTACACAGGACTTGCTCTCTCCCATTACACTGCTGGCCAGTATGCAGTGGCAGCTTCTCGGCATGGCCTGGGCGGTCCTTTCCTCCTTCTTATTGGTCATTGCCTTCTTTTTCTTTTTACCAGTCGGTTTGATGACTATCAGTGTCATACCGACCATACCCGTCTTTATACTATGAAGTTTTCTCCCTTTGCACTGATGGAGTCCCAGAGCGGACCCCATCATCTGCCCAACTAGTGTGATTACTTCGACTTCTATCTGGACCCCGAGAATCAGTTCTGCTAGTGGTCCTTTAACAAACACTATTATTCCTTGCTCATTGGGCGGCTGCTCGTGCCGCAGTTTGGGCATTGGCCTGGGCCAATTGAGTAGCTGCTTCTAGAGCAAGTGCTGCCTCGCGATGTCGTCGGTCAGCCTCTTATTGTCGTCGCTTGATCTCTTCGCTTCTAGCATCCATTTCCCATTTCTGCTGCTCGAATGCAGCTTTCTGCCTAACCATTTCCTCAGCAAAAGACTCCTGTCGAGCATTGAATTGCATCATCTCTTCCTGTAAAGCCCCCATGGCCTCCTGGAGTTGTACGACCTTGGAGTTGTCTCCTTGAGAAAGATCCCTGGCTCAATGTCAGGGTTCTCAGGTGTAGGACGTTCTGGTCTAACATTTTCTTTTTCTGTTGACGTATCGGGCTTCCTGGGTGCCATATTGTTAAGATAGTAGTGTGTTTCTTTTATTCAGGTTCACAATGAAAGCACCAAAAATGTTGACCACAATTTTGGCCAACTGCGAGCAGACACAAAAATGACAATAAACCTTGAATAGAAAATAAATAACACAAGTAATTTTATTGTGGTTCAGCACCAATTTTTTGGTAATAGCCTAATTCACTTGGAGTTGTGATATATTTAGCCTATATGTAAGATCAGATGAACCTTAGTCAACTGAGTTTCTCAAGTATAGGTACGAAATAACAATGTTTCTCTCTCTGAACTCTCAGAAAATGCTCCGAGAATGCCCCAAGTAATGGTCCCAAAGTCTCCAAACTAGAGAGTTTTCTTTCAAATCCCAGATCTTAGATCCCCCTAAATGATGCCATGAGCCCTTTATTTATAGGCTCATGGGCGGTACATGAGAAATATCTCATTTGACAGGGTCCTTGGTTGTTCCAACCATATTTAATTAATAAAATATAAATAAATTCAAACTACAATAATTTATCTATTACTCCGGGATATCTGAGAGATTCTTGCGACAGTTACAAATGATTCGGGTTGAAACTGTTACTGAGGTTTTACTGAAGAGTCACTAGACGGTTAACTCCTGAGATTGTGATCCGTCGATCGACTGAATCCATTTCCCAAAGTGACTGGTCGACCAAGACACCTCACTGGTCGCCCAAAGCACACCACTGCTCGGGCATGTCACATCACTGGTCGGCCATGGCATATCACTGTTCGGGTATGGCACATCATTGGTTGGCCATGGCATATCACTGGTCGGGCATGGTGTATCACTGGTCAGGCATGGCACATCTCTGGTCAGCCATGGCATATTACTGGTCGACCATGGTGTATCACTGGTCGAGCAAATCACTCCTAACCAGCTAAATTTGTTTTCTGACCAGTAATATCACAACTCACCAGGTCAACTCCCAACCTTTTCACTTCTTTAAATAACACATTTATTGACTATTTATGTGTCATTTACTGACCATGCATTGCCACTAGTCTATTCGATTGCCACATCATTGAACAAAAATTTTTGGGATAACATTTGCCCCCCATGTTTACTATATGATGTTTTCATATGATAAACTTTTTCTCTAGCTGATAGTTATTCACGTCGTCCAAAAGCTTCCACCATTAAGTAACTTTCACTAATAAGAAAAGCCTTGCCAGTTAAATCTCTAAAAATTTAATAGCCAATCAGAAATTCAGAGAATATCCTATTAGTTGCCTCCACGTGGTGACTCATCAATAACTTTAATATTCTCTACATCCCACAATTACAAAAAATAGACTTTCTATATTCTCCCGCCTTTTCAAGTAAATCCACAATTCAACTTTTCAGTCCATGAAAAAAATAATTATAAGTTTCCCATCTTCCATTGCATGCTTGGGTTCATGGTTTTGTATGAACTTTGAAGTTTTCTTAAAACTTTTTGAAACCCTTGAAGTTCCCTTCTTGATCTTATTTTTGTGCCCCAAGATTTGGATATTGTGTTTCCGAATTTCTTTTTTTTTTTTTACATTGTCAGTGTTTGGGTTGTTGCCATAGAAAGGCAAAAAAATCCATGGGTTCGAGTGGATCAAACTTTGTTTGTGCTCAAAATTTATTCAAATACAGTTTGGGCTCGCCTCTCGTGGTTGAAATCCATGCCTATCCAATCGGGTAGGCCTTATTCCCTCAGATCCCTTGTAGCCGCTCAGGCTTGGCGGTTCACCTTGGCTCTTCAGAACCCACCAAGCCGCTCAGACCCCTGCTTGGCGTCGGCTGCGCCTCCCATCTGCGCTGACACACCTCCCAGCTCTTCGGAGACATCTCCTTGCTCCTTGGACACGCCAGTACCTCAGACATGCCCATCTCCTCAGACACTACCAGCACCTCGGACACGTCAGCTCCTCGGACACATGCCAGTATTTCAGACCCACCAGCTCCTCGGACACGCCCCAACACCCCAGACACACCCAACATCTCGGACATGCTCCTAGCTGCTTGGGCACCACACAGCCGCTCGAACATACTTTAGGCCTTATACCACTGAACACCCCACGAAATTCGAAACACTTTGCTTTTCTTTTCTGTAAATCTCTTAAAATTATTATTATTTCCCAAAATATGTCTTTATCTGGGGGGAAGTTGATTTCTCTTCTAAAAGAAATTTTTACACTTTGTAGTGCATATTTTTGCTTTGCACTCATTTTCTATTTGGTTTACTCCAGGGACTCATAACTGTTAGTCATGCTCAATGTCGAGCAGACGACTATAAGGAGCTGTTCAAGATCTTGAATGATCAATTGGTGGAAGCGCCTGCAAAGATTGAAAGTTTGACTAAGTCTGAGAAAGATCTCCAAGAAAAGACTGAGCAGGATGAGAAAACAATTGCTGACTGAGATAGATCATTGAAGGAGTTGGTTGATGAGAACAACAAGCAAGTCCAGGCGAAAAAGACATTGACTGACCAGATGAAGAAGAAGGCTCAAGAGAATGAAAAGCTGAAACAGGAGAAGGAAACTGATCTAGATCGTTATGAAGAAATCTGCTTCAGCTGCTTCTATCAGATTGGGAAGTTAAACAAGCCTCTCAACCTTGAATTTCTCTCTGACGAAGCCAAAGCCAAAGAACTCGTCAAATACGAAGCCAAGGCCACTGCAGAGGCAGCTTTTCCAGCTAACACTATGCCTGCCTCTCCTGCTCTATCATTCCGACCAGAGGAGGTCCAGGATGTTGACGATGGTATTGACCAGCCAGGGACTAGTTTACCAAACCAGTAGACGCTTTTAGCCGACCTGAGAACTTCCTATCCAACAATAGAGTTTCCTACTCAACCAGTGATACATGCTTAGCAGAAAAGGGAAGTTGTATCTGCTCTCCCGACCATGAAAACTTTGCACCTGACCAGCTAAACTTTGTACATGGCCAGTAGTTTAATCATTTCTCTTAAACTTTTCTGAAGACAATTGTTGCTTAGAAGCTTTGATATTTTTCTCGTACGGCCGAGTTGTTAGCATTTATACTTTACTTTTCTTTGCTAACTTGAAACATTCTATGTCATTTTAGACTTAAAGTCACTCTGATGTATGCCTTATATTTTCGCATGAGTACTTAGTTTTCTAAATTAGAAATTCAAGATATTTCATAAGTCCCTACTAAGTATGCTTTCTCACACTCTTATTGCTCTAACATTTTGTGAGCATATGGTTTCTTGTCGCACGAATATTTGTTTCTAACATGAAATTTTGAAAAATTCCAAGTTCCTTAAGCTTTTTCAAACAAGATAGCATAATGGCCTTTTTTGACTTCAAAAATTTACAAGTCAACCTAAGAATAGATTTCTTAACTCGTGCTCATATTGCCTGTGTTAAATTATATACTAGTATACCCCATGTTCCACCCAAGTGATCGAGGGTTGAAAGATCCTTGGTCACTAGCTACTTGACCGAATCTGTTCGAGCAGTTATTTACTCGTGAAACACATATAATATATCGAAAATATTTAAGCAGTTGAACACTGCTTGAACGTATTGAGCTGTTGAACACTGTTCAAAAAATTAACACACATCCATATATGTAGAAAGAATCGACCATGCTGCGCGTAGTCTCTTTTTTTACTCGTAAATTAAAAAAGGACAAAACGTGTCTAATAACGACTCTTAAACAACAAAAAATGTTCAAAAATAAATAACTAGGTAGCAAATAACAAGCTCATAAACCAAACTCAAATAACAAGTTAAACATCTTGAAATTAAGCTACCACTTCGAAAATGATATTTAGTGATAGTATATCCATAGACGCTTGCCATTCTAGTGGTTCCTGATCAAGCTCCGTTCACCCAATCTGATCCTAGCACTCCAGCTCATGTCGAAGTGTCTTGGCATACCTCTCCCTTCCTTAGTTACTATCCCCATCCAAGTGTGGACCTCCACATATAGTGTCTAAGGTAAAGTCCATAGGCCTGGGTTGCAAGGGTGGAGATCACTGTTGTTTGAAACCAGGATTGTTTTTGCCTCCTTCTCCTTGGGGTGTCTCTGCCCGATACTTTTTCAACTTGCCCGACCGGAGAAGAAATTCTTTCTCATCCTTGAGGTGATTGTATTAATTTGTGTCATGACCATAATCTCCATGGAAACGACAAAATTTATTCATGTCTCTCTTAGTCATCTCATTCCTGATGGGTGGAGGTTTTTTGTACGGAACCTCCTCATGACTAACGAGATATATTTTCGCTCGGCTCGCCGAGAGAATGGTGTAATTAGTGAACAGAGGCTCATACTTGGTTGGCTTGTCGTTTGAACTCGACTTAGCCTTTTTTTTCTACATGGTAGTTAGATTCATTATTCCCACGTTTCTTTCCACCTTTTTGATCTTTTCCACCATTCGTAGGAGGGTCAGCTGATCTGCCCAGATTTTTTATGCCATTCTTCTCTTTCTCGATTGCATCATCCAATTTCATATACTTGTCCGCTCAATCAAGAATTTTTTGAAGTGTTGAAAATTGATTTCTATTTCAACTATCCCACAAAGGGCTCCAGTAAGTGATTCCAGAGGATAGGGCAACCATCTTCCCCTCGTCTCCTACAACAGTTGCTCTATTGGCTTCTCTCATTAATCTCTGTATATAATTCTTTAGAGACTCATTTTTCCCTTGTTTGATATTTTCCATGTGGTTGGCATTAACTGGTGGTGTCCGAGTAGCACTGAATCGTCTACAAAAATCCTTCCTAAATGTTTCCTAAGAGGTAATGGAATTCGGCTTAAACTTCCAATACCACACCTGGGCAATGTCTGACAATGTAGTCGGGAAAAATCTACACTGATAATCATCACTTACCTCGAGTAGTTTCATCTGGTTCTCAAATTTCCCAACATGTCGGATGGGATCCGCCTTTTCTCTATATACCGGCAGCACCGATGCTTTATATTTTGCTGGCAGCTAGGCTGCTCTCATCCGGCCACAAAATGGACTGGCACTCCTATGGTCTACCACATCCATCTTGGAAGGTTGTTTTGATAAACCTTGCACTGCAGTCCTTAGTGCGTCAAGCTAGGATTGGATGGCTAGTGCAACTGACGAGGCTCCAAAATTTTGACCTTCCAGTCGGGCATTTCCATCTGGTGCAGTATCGTCAAGTGTTTCTACATTATTTGTAGGGCAGGTCAAATCTTTCCTTTCGACTAGGATGGTCTTCCTCTTGTTGGTAATAACGTCCCTTAGATCCTTCCGGGAAGCATGTTCTGCTAGCCTATCGAACATTGTACTCTTCGATTTTTCAGAGGGCTTACTACGTGGGACCTGCGCTCTGCCACTACGTCGCTGGCCAGGATGCAGTGGCGACTTCTCGGGACGGCCCGAGCGGTCCTTTCCTCCTTCTTGTTGGTTGTTGCCTTCTTTTTCTTTTGACCGGTCAGTTTGATGACTATCAGCCTCATCCTGACCATACCCGTCTTTTTACTGTAAATTTGTTTTGTCTCGAGGATTTCTGGTCTAGTTATGCCCGGGCGAAATCTTCTTACTACCTGACCGGTGACTTCCTAAACTAGAATTTTCTAACTAGTGGCTTTTGGAAAGGGTTCAAGAATTCTCCCTTTGTGTCAATGGAGTCCTAGAGCAGACCCCATCATCTGCCCGACAAGTGTGATTACTTTTACTTCTATCTCGAGCCTGAGAATCGGATCTGCTAGTGGTCCTCTGACCATCACTATTATTCCATGCTCCCTAGGCGGCTACTCGTGCAGCGGTTTGGGCAATGGCTTGGGCCAATTGAGTAGCTGCTTCTAGAGGAAATGCTGCCATGGGTTGTTGCCGGTCGGCCTCTTCTTCCTGTCGCCTGATCTCTTCGCTTCTAATATCCATTTCCCATTTATGCTGCTCGAATGCAGCTTTCTGCCTAGCCATTTCCTCAGCAAAAGACTCCTGCCAAGCATTGAATTGCATCATCTCCTCAAGAAAGACCCTGGGCTTAGTGTCAGAGTTCTCATGGCCAGGACCTTCTGGTCTAACATTTTATTTTACAGTTGACGTACCGAGCTTCTTGGGTGACATATTGGTAGGATGGTAGTGTGTTTCTTCTATTCAGGTTCTCAATGAAAGCACCAAAAATATTGACCACGATTTTTGCCAACTACGAGTAGACGCAAAAACGACAATAAACCTTGAATAGAAAATAAGTAACACAAGTAATTTTATAGTGGTTCAGCCCCAATTTATTGGTAATAGCCTAATCAACTTTGAGTTCTGATATATTTAGCCTATACGTAAGATCAGATGAACCTTAGTCAACTGAGTTTCTCAAGTATAGGCACGAAAATACAGTGTTTCTCTCTCTGAACTCTCAGAAAATGCTCTCAGAATGCCCCAAGTAATGGTCCAAAAGTCTCAAAACTAGAGAGTTTTCTTTCAAATCCCATATCTCAGATCCCCCTAAATGACTCAATGAGTGCTTTATTTATAGGCTCATGGATCGTACATGAGAAATATCCCATTTGACAGGGTCCTTAGTTGTTCCACCCATCTTTAATTAATAAAATATAAAAAAATTCAAATTACAACAATATATCTATTACTCCAGGATATCTGAGAAATTCCTATGGTAGTTACGAATGATTCGGATTGAAACTGTTACTGAGGCTTTACTGAAGAGTCACTGGACAGTTAACTCCTGAGATTCTAATCCGTCGATCTACCAAATCCATTCCCCGAAGTGACTGGTTGGCCAAGACACCTCAGTGGTCGGTCAAAGCACACCACTGCTCGGGCATGCCACATCACTGGTCGGCCATGGCATATCACTGGTCGGGCTTGGCACATCACTGGTCGGCCATGACATATCACTGGTTAGCCATGGCACATCACTAGTCGGGAAAATCACTTCGGGCCAGCTAAATATTTTTCCTGACCAGTAATATCGGAACTCCTTAGGTCAACTCCCAACCTTTTCACTTCTTTAAATAACACATTTATTGAATATTAATGTGTCATTTACTGACCATGCATTGCCACTTGTCTATTTCATTGCCACGTCATTGAAAAAAATTGTTGGGGATAACAGGTACTATTTAACTTCGGTATTTTTAAAAAGCTGAAGTTAAAAGCTCTATTCTACTTCTCTTCAATAAAACTGAAGCAATAACTTAATTCCTATGAGTGTTAAACTGAAAAGAAATTTAAAAGTCCGTTAAAAGCTTTAACTTCACTTTTTATGTATTTCCCAACAATTCCATATTTAAAAGCCAATGTTAAAGCCAATTTTTGTGGTAGTACAACTTAAATTCTGCCCCACCACTGCCAACATTAGTTGTTGGTCGGTGGTGTGGTGTAAGGGCACATGGCTTTGGGTGGGTAGCACCCCAAGGTGCTCGGGATATGATGATAAGGTCGGCTAGCAAAGGAAGGACCAGCTCTTGGGCTTTGGTGCTATGGCCGAGATGCGTAACCACCCTTGGGTGCTGATTATTCATTGGGAATTGAATATTTTTAAGTTGTAAAGTTTAATAATTTAACGAGCATAAGCTCAAGAAATTATTACATGAAATTTGAGTTATAGTTTAGACTCGAAATTTTATTTTTATGTTCACGTTTGTTAAGGTAATGTTCAGGAAAATATTTTCAAGGTGTAGAAAAAAATTTAGATTTCAAAATTACACTTTTGATCTTAGGCCTGGGATTTAGGATTTGGACTCAGGCTCAGGAATTTGAATTTCAAGAAATATTTGGAGTTAGAATTCAAAATTTCATTCATAGAATAAGATTAAAAAATTATTGGGAATAATAATTTTATAAGTTATGCTTAGGTTTCCGAGAGGGGTATTTTGGTTATTTTACCACAAGGACTCGAGTTTGGGACGGGAGTCAGGAATTTAGTATTTAGTTTCTGAAATCCCTATGCTTATTTTAAGATCTTAGTAAGTCATAAACTAAGTCATATTATCCCAATATGTTTATAGGATCTAAAAGGGATAGGAAACACTCACCAGGACACTTTTCAAAAAAAGCTAAGGACAAGAGGTAAGGAAGTATACACCAAGAGTAACTTAGTTTTGTGAAATATTTGCTTTAAATGTTTGCATGTTTTGAATGTTGCAAGAATAAATGTACTGCTATATATATGAAGTATATGGCTAGGAACGTGCATAATAGTACCCATCTGTCAGGTTTGAATGCAATAGTTATGTTTGAATGTTGTAAGTACAAATGTTGTGATTTTGTGTTGCTATGTGAACTTTGTAAATGTGGTCCCCATATAGTCGTATAGTGGGACTAACCAAAAAATATATACCATCATTGTGGAACTAGCAGAGTATGCCCTTTTGTACAGGAGGAAAATATGCCCTTGGAAATTGTTTATGATGATTGAATGTTATTTATCATGGAATACTTGACTTGTGAATGTCTGAGATGTATTTCTAATTAATTTAAAGTTTACATTGCAATATGTTTATGCTATGAATTTGAGACTTGTGTTCTCTAGTTTGTACTTAGCTTCCTTACTAGACGTTATGGCTCACTAGTTACTCTATTTGTAGGTAAGAGAAAAGCTTAAGAAATCGTTCTGGCAGCTGGAGGGGATTCTGTATGAAGTATGCATACTTTTAGTTAATTGACCTGAAGGGTTGATAGGGTTTCCTCAAGTCTTCTGCTAAGTTTCAAGTCAATGTCTTTTATGTTTTATTTACAAGTTTGGGTTAAGAAGACTCTATGACAAAATATTCTATTTTAAGATTATTTTCAAATTTGTTTTTTTTTAATACTGATATATATATTAAACTTGTTTTGTGATGTAAATGCTTTTTTCACTTTATCAAAGTTATTTAAGACCTTTAACAGCCTATTTTTACAAAAGTTGACCGCAAGGGTCGAGTTGACCACTAGGATTTCGTTGTCGTTTCCAGTGAGTCTAGTCTTAGAAAATTTGGTCGTTACACAACAAACTTTAATAATGCCAATCCTATAGTGGATCATATAAAGGTATTCAATAAAGAAGCACATGTGTGGCTAATCAATATTGACTTCAAGCATTGGTGCATGATCAAGTTTGACATAAATGTTATGGTAGAACATCTTACCAACATCTTTGTAGAATCTTTCAGTAATTGGATGGATGAGCACCGATATAAGCCACCTATTGAATTGTTTGAGGTTTTAATAATACATCATACCTTAATGGTGAATACAAGGAAAAAGATAGTAGACAGTTGGCCTTACAAGCTGATTCAAAAGGTACATTTGAGGGTCTTGGAAAATATGAATCTTTAATATCAGATTGATTATGTTGGAAAAGGTGTATTGTTCGATTGAGTTAAGGGTACTGCACCGGTGGCCAATGGAAGGTGAAAGGAATACCTTGTATTCATGCAGCTGCTTGCATAAAATATATAAGGGCATAAATTACCAATTATTGCTTTCTATACTTAACAACTGAAATATGGAGGAAGAGTTTTCAATTTATGGATGCCAAAATTTCATTCACACAAGGCTCCCACCTCATGTTCCTTAGAAAAAATAAGCTCAGGATGGAAACATACAAAAGAAACCTAGCGTCTCGCGAGGGCATCCGCCTGCTCTGCCTCGTGCCAGCGTCACGCTAGGCCCCTCACATGCTCCGCCTAGCGCTAGCGTCTAGTGAGGTTCTTGCCTCCCAGGTATCTTGCGACTGTTTCCTCCCTGACGACATATAAGGACTTCAATACTTGAAGTTCGTAGGAATAGGGTGCCTTGCGGGGATGAAAACCCATCTATGACTAGAAGAGCTCGTACATGTGTGGAATGCATACACAAGTAGTGGACCTTGTCCACCCAAGGTATGAAATATGTACATGGGTACGACCTTGAAGACCCCAAATGTCTTATCCTAATCTCCATGCCAGACAAGTAGTGGTCATATGAGTGAGGTACTTGATGTGGTCTGTCCCAGCTGACGTTTGTACTAAATAGATAGTGGAGGTACAACTAGGTACTAAAATTGAGGTGCTCCCATAGATCTTTGGCATGTACTGGAGCTAACCACCTCATTCCCAACACCACTACCATCCGTAGCTTGCATATGCAGGGCCATGTCCCCCCAGGACCACCGTGTACAGTGAGCCAATAGTACCCTCTTATAAATATGACCTCCCTTCACCTGAGAGGGGGGAGGGGGCAGGAGAGAGCAGAGTCCCTATGGATGATGGGAGGACTCAACTCTTCACTAGTAATACCCCTCGGCCAAAGAAACATGCACATTTCGGGCAGGCAAAGAAACCTAGGAGGCCAGAGCGGAGGAACGATGCTAACCCTCAAAACGATGTTGAGGTCACTTCAAGGAAAACACCCCCAGACTTGAGGGTAGAGCTCAATGGGAGAACAACGAATGAGAGGACCACACCTCCCATGGCTCCCTCGGAAGACAAAAGGAATGGAAAGACCAACCCATCCAACTTGAGAGACTCCTTGAAAAAAAAGGAGACAAGACTTAGACACTGAGATGAGGAGCCTGCAGAGCAAGAAAATCACCGCGTTTGGGGGGCATGTTGTCGATGATGAGTTTGATTACAAATCACCCATCACTAGAGAAATCCAAGTCGTACAGCTCCCAGCCAACTTTAGAGAACCTCACATGACCCCTTACGAGGGCAATATGAATCCAAAGTACCACATTGACGCTTTCAATGACCTAATGAAATTAAGGGGAATTAATAGCAGAGCCAAATGGCAGGGTCCTGTGTACAAGTGGTTCAAGAGACTTAAGCCAGGGTCCATCAGGTCCTGCCAACAATTTTCTGACAAATTTCTCCAGCAACATCACGTTGTGCGTTATTATACCATGCTAGGAACCAACCTCGCTAACGTAAAACAAGGAGAAGACGATAGCCTAAAGAGCTATATCCATACGTTCAATATGGAGGCAGCTAAAGTAGGAAGCCTGACCCGAGGGGAGTTAAAAATGACCATTACAGCTGGAGTGCTCCAGGGTAGTAAGCTGTGGAATAACATGCTAAAAAGAGAGGTCACTGACTTAGACGATTTCTATGAATTGGCACAAAAATACATCCATGTTGAGGATGGTCACAAGAGTCTTAAGGCTGGAAAGAGCGAGCCATCCCTAAAACCGTCAATTTGTGAAGACCTAAATAACGCAAAGAAAAAGGGGGCCAACGAAGTGTCGAGAGATGATCATCCTCGAAAGCCCAACTTGTAGGTGAACACAGGCATACCCGATACACCTTTTATACTAGCCTAACACATACTAGGGAGCACATCTTCGTCATGAACAAGAATGAGGTCCCCTTCAGGAGACCCCTATGAATGAAGAAAGATTGATTGAAAAGAGATCCCAGTAAGTATTCTCAGTATCATAAAGACATTGGCCACAATACGACAGAATGCACTCATTTAAAGGTAGAAATCGAAGAACTTCAGCGTAGGGGACACTTTGGTAGATACGTCCATAGAGAACATCAAAGACCAGAATAAGGACCACCCTCACTATACGCACAAGATGTAGCCCCTGAGGTGCAAGGAGAGGTTACGACCATCTTTGCAGGGCTAGGACTCGGGGCAAATCGACAAAGGGGAGAGATAGATACACTAGGGAAGACAGGTGAAGTCCACCTCCATGCATCTTAAGCTTGGAGCAACGACCCCCAAAAACCTTTAAGGGAGAAAATGACTCAATAACCTTCATTGAAGAAGACGCACAGGGTGTGAATTTTCCGCACAATGACCCCTTGATAGTGACTGTACAGATGGTTATCATGAGGGTGCATCAGGTCCTGGTAGACAATGGGAGCTCCGTAGACATCCTATATCGCCTAACAATAGAGAAGATGGGACTGGGCCTTAGGAACCTAAAGCCTTGCAATACCTTCCTGTATGGGTTTACAGGAGACTCGATACAGCCCCTCAGCGTAATCGAGTTAGCCCTCACCATGGGAGAGCAACCAAGAAAAATCACCGTAATGGCAAACTTTATCATGGTAAGTTGTGCAACAATATGGAAACCCTCCCTAAGTGAATTGAAGGCAATAACCTTAGTGTACCACTTGGCCATAAAATTTATGACTCCTAGAGGGATAGCGAGGTGAAAGGGGAGCCGAAGGAAGCGAGGGAATGTTATAAAACGTTCCTCTACACAGCCACAAAATCATGAGTACCCATGGCAATGGTAGTGCATGGCAGCACAAATCCACACGAATTAGACCCCTGGGTCGCAGAGGAAACCAGGGTCAAGCTAGTAGAGGAATTGGAAGAAGTCACAGTTATGAATGAGTTGTTAAAGAAGCTGAAGGTAGGAAGAAACCTTTAGGATAACGTAAAAGAGAAGTTGGTAGAATTTCTAAAAGATAACCTTGATGTGTTCGCCTAGAGTCACGAGGACATGGCGAGGATAGATCCATTAGTCATGTGCCATCACTAGAACATCGACCCAAAGGAAAGACCTGTGAGGCAGAAAAGGAGGGCGCTAGATCCGGAGAGATACGCATCCCTAAAAGAAGAAGTCGACAAGTTGAAGGCAAATGGATTTATCTGAGAAGCATTCTACTTAGTATAGGTATCCAACCCAATCCTAGCCCCAAATCCCAATGGGAAGTGAAGGACTTTCATGGATTTTACTAACCTCAATAAAGCCTACCCCAAGGATAGCTTCCCGCTTCCTAGGATAGATCAATTAGTAGATGCAACGGCTGGGCACGAGCTACTCAACTTCATGGATGCCTATTCCAGGTACAACCAAATACCCATGAACCCAGGAGATGAAGAGCATACTTCATTTATAACGAACAAGGGGCTCTATTGTTATAAGGTGATGCCCTTGGGGTTAAAGTGTTAGAGAATATATTTTTATACTCAATGGAAATATGGAAAAACCAAAATACAACTCTATGCAAAAAAATACAATAGACAAGGTAATTGATTAAATAAATATTACAACTCAATTTCTCAAAATACAATAACTAGAAAGATGTAGAAGAAGAAGATTACAAACTCAAAACAATAATAATACAACTAAATAAGAACAACAATATGAAAAGAATGAAAATAAAACCAATAAAAAGGGACAAACTCTCACACAACCAAAGTGTAGAGTAGTGGGGATCACCAACTTGAACAAGGTTCAAAACCTTTGTCCAAAAGCTTATTTCCCCCTATTCTCTAAGTACTAAGGGATCTCTCAAGGAAATAGCTCTTTGAAATTATCAAGCCTCTATGTTGTATTTCCAGCCAAGTGCTTTGTGGATGGAAAATGGTGTGTCTTACAGTGTGCATTAGGCTCTTATTTATAGAGTTTGAGATACCCTTTTTAATTTCAAATTCCACCAACCCCCATGGATATTACCAATGTTTAATTGGATGTTTATGGAATTAAAATGGAGATTTGGGAGTTCTTTGGGATGTTAGAACCGTTCAATTTGGAAAAAACTGAAAAACCATATAGGCTGTCAGCCTCACTGGCTGCGGCTGGGTAATATTTGGGAGTTAAAAATTTGTAACTAATTTTTTAACTCCAAAATATGTCACATTTGGGAAAACACATGTGTCTAATTTTTGTGACTCTGAATAATATGTTACAAGGTATGACAAATCACATTTGTGTGACAAATCAAATTTGTGTGACAAATCACATTTTGTCACATTATTTAATCTAACATTATATTATATGAAATAATATAACATTCCCCCACTTAATTAAATAATCACTCTCTATAGAAACCTTTGCATTGGTGCATAAAGTAAAATGTCTTTCGACTTGAATTTTACCTTAGTGTAATTATCACAAAGTTTGTTGAAATTTTAGTTGCTGAAGCATTGAACCACTATCCCTTGTTAACAAACCTTTGTTGTGTTCACTTGAGACCTCTATGTCTCGTTGTTGCACCATTAATGGCCATGTGCACATCCCATTCATAGACTTTTCTTGAGAATGACTCCCAATTCTCATGAGGGGCGGCACCAACCCTAGGTCTATATAGGTAGAACTCTTACAGTATTTTGTTACCCTAAAATACTTGTCTTTTCAAGACTGAGTTCTATTAAAAAACCTTTCGGTTTTAACCCTCATTCTGGTAACACATGGGTCCTCATATTTCAGATAGGACAAAATTTGAGTACTACTACTATTCACTTAATTGAATTGTTATTACCTATTGAACCTAATACTAGTTTGGTGACTAGCATTAAGATAGAGTAACGACCCAAATTCACTAATAAGGCTTAAGGGCCTTGATTAGTGTGCCTGGAGGGCATAATGGAGACTATGTGTGGTTTTAATGATCCAGATGCATGATTATGATTTAAAGCATGTTATATGTTTACTTGAATATTTGAGATGCATGACTATGTGTATTAGTATGCATATAGGCCCTGATTAGGTTAGAAGGGAATAAATGTAATTTTTCCCATTATGGGCATAACTGCTTCGATATATGTGATAATTGTTGAGACCACATTATTATGTGGATAAATCTGTGATCTGTGACTCGAGACGACCCTAGTGAGCAAAGTAGCAGAAAAGTCATAGCGGAGATTTATACCCGGATCGGGGTGAGTTTAGGGGTATAAATGGGAGTTTAGCGGATATACTGGAGTCTATTATGACATTGAGAAATGTATTGGTGATTAATTAGGTATCGGAAGTTAGGCAGGAAATAATAGAGACACTTGAGGAATTAGCGGGAATTAGGTAAAATGACTAAAATGCCCTCAAATGGACTAAAGGATTAGAATTAATAGGGAGGACATAATGGTCATTTGGCTTTTAAGGATGGGTATTACTGAGGTTTTATGTTAGTGGGATTTGTAGAACATTACAGAAGTTTGAAAAAGAAAGAAAAGGAAAGGAAAAGAAAAGAAAGGAAAGAAAACAGAAAGAGTTCTCTAGGTCGGTTTGTGCTTTCTTCACCAATTTCTTGAGGATTTCTGGGGTAAGCTCAGAGGAGAGCTGGGAGAAGCTAAGCATCAAGGAGTCTAAGCTAAGTGTGGAGAATTAGCAGAGGTTTAGCAAGGGTTCATCAACACTTGAGGTAAGACTTAGAATTCTTCAGTTTCAGTTTCTGGTTTTTGAGTTGTGGTGCTAAAGTTGAATTGGGTGGAACCTTAGGGAATTCAGACTTAAGGCTGAGGAGGAGCAAGCCAAAGGAGTCTAGAGGCATCTTGTGGTCAAAATTCTATCAAAGGTATAAGGTTTATACTCTAAACTTTGATGTTCAGCTGGTTTTTACTGAGTTTTAGAGCTTAGAGGTGGCTATGGTGAATTATGAGTTTGTGGATGCATGTGCTTAGATTTTAGATATTTGGGGTGCTTGGGATGAGTGAAGTGTCATTATGAGGTTGTTTTTGAGTTTGGGTAAGAGTTGGAAGAGGTTTGGTTGAGGTTGGTTCGAAGAAATCTCAGAAGGGAAAAATCAATGCAGGGCTGTCTGTGACTAACGCTACAGCGCTAGCCTTTGGGCGCTGTAGCGCTAGGCCATTTTGCTGAAGGGTTTTTGGCTACTATTTGTAGCACTGTAGCGCCCTCCCAAGAGCGCTGTAGCGCTACCCTGCCTTCTGAAGGGGATTTTTGGGTTGTTTGCAAGGGTTTTTGACCTAGGGTTTGGGGTTCGATTCCACCACCTTGTTTGGTGGAACTAGGACATCCCGGGGGCTCGGAATTGGCCCCGGGGCTAGGTTTTGAACTTGGGGATTGATAATGACCTTGGCCATGATTGTGATTAGGTGAGCGCTAGGGCTCGAGGGGGATCGTGCTCAAGGAGTCGAGGGATCCAAGCTATTGAATTGAAATGTAAGAAAACTGCACCCGGTTGTATGATTATGATGGGACTAAGTGCTCCCGAGAATTGTATCGTGTCAATGTTGGTATTATGCCATGGGACATGTAGAAGCGGCCTAAGAGTGTCCTACATGATATTAGCGCATAGGGCGCAGATTGGTCACTGGTAGCCAAGAACAGCGGGATAACAGAGGGAGCAGCCTGAGGGCGCTAGCCCTGGTTATCATTTGTGAACTGTACATGTTATGAATTGATATGCCTAGTATGTGGAATATTTGATTATTCTGATTGAGTATATGGTTGAAGTTATGTAATGCGATGTAAGATATTGATTTCACTGCTAAATGCTTAAGCTCTGTTGTTGTTGTGTTTTCTTGCTGGGCCTTGGCTCACGGGTGCTACGTGGTGCAGGTAAAGGCAAGGGCAAGCTGGACCAAGTCTGAGATGGAGAGCTCCGAGGTGAAATGTACATAGCCAGTTGTTCAATCACCACGGTCGAGGAGTGGACCAGGACAGGGATTACCTAATTGTTTGTTTTGCCTTAGTATGGCTGGTTATTGTATCTAGGTCTTGTAACTTTTGTAAACGATCTTTAAAACTTATATTTTTGGGATCCCGTGTAAACAAACAGCATTCTTTAATGAAAATGTGGCTTTTCAGACCAAAACACTTTCAACCCTAGTACCTTTACAGTTCAGTATCGCAATTTTAACTCAAAGACTTGATTAGCAAGTCTGGCACTTTGTAAACACACAGTATAACGGTTTTGGCTATCCAGAGCGTTACAGATATGTTACCATCAACCGTGAATCTATTTAGGGAGTCTAAGTCCCACCCCTTGAGATGTAGAAATACTTCCATTTGAATCATTTCTTTTCTCATGTATGCATACTTTAAACACTCTCTTTATTTTATTCAAATTTTGTTGCTAGCCATAGTTTGATTAAAATAGTTACGTCTTTAAAATAGTGATTTTGACCATAGTCAACACCCCCACTATTTTATAGTTTAATATCCAAGATAAACATTTTCCTTGAATATTAATTTTAGAAACCTCTTTTTTTCTAAATTCTCCTTTATGTTTCAAATTGATTCCTTCTTGAATCAAAATATTACAAACAATGACTTTAGACACCAAACATGTCTAGATTTGTCCTTTCTATACACATATAGCCAATGTGATTTAGAATGTGGAATTCCAAATCATCTATTTGATAGAATGACCAATTAATCAATTGATTAACAACAAAATAAATTGATTAACATTGGAGCATCACCCCCACATTTCTCACATAGTGATAATAAAATATCACTTTAAAATATAAATCTCTTCATTTCTATTAAGTCATTTATCCTCCAAGTTAAATCTAGACCTATGATTCTCAAAGTTCATCATGAGTCCTCTATGCCACATGATAAACTCTCAAGATAAAACCTCAATGTTTATCTTGATTTATTTACTTGCTAAAGCAAGAAACACTTATTTGAAAGTAACTTTCACTTGGTTGCTTTCTTTTATATATTTCACAAAATAAAATGTGAACACAAATGTAATGTGAGAATTTCTCAAAAAAATAATCACAAATTTTCATTTTTAGTTGTCTAAATAATCACAAAATCACTTAAACAACCTTTGTGTAATTCTTAAGAGTCTCTTTCAGATTCTTTTGAAAACATCAATTTGATATCCATTGATTTTCTCATCAAAATCAAAATGAAAATGTCAATTTTTTAAACACTTTAAATCAATGAAAATAAACCCTCATTGATTTATTTAAACACTTTGATTTCTTATGTTTTTGTTTAAAATTATCTCTTCATTGAGAATAATTTAAACATATCACAATCTTTAACCAAAATTAATAAAGTTATCTTTTATTCACCATTGGTGTGAAGATTCAAAATTGCTTCTCCAATTTTGAAATGTCTCCTCAGTGAATATTTTAGAATTATTATCACTAAATAATTCTCAAATATATTTCATTTGACCACACTCTAGACTATAAGTATATTAAGTCAACATGTCATCCCACACTTTTTAAATCCACTTTGATCCATTTTTCTTGCAATGGCAAGACACAACCATTAAAAGATATAACCCCCTTACGTTCATCTTTTCTTATCTCATAAAATGAGATGCTCATCTTTTAAATGAGAAAATTTTAAATTCTCAAATAATTCTTTCGTTCACAAATCACATACTAACAATAATATTTGATAAAACCTATTCACATCTCACAAATGTTTGCATGATTATATTTCAATATAATTTCACATAGTTGTCAACATATATGACTTATATCATACTAACATGGCTCTTTATTAATATGTAAACATAAATACAAGTATCATACACATATTATTTCATATTTCTATTGATTCACAAAATCAATATATTTATGCATGTCATATAGAACTCATAAAATCGTCATTCTAATAACTTATCATTATCACATAGTAAGACAATTCTATAACATGCTAACATATTACCCAATAATCGACTAGATTATTTACATATTAATCACATATAACAAAAACTCAAGATATTATGTTATCTTCTAATATAACCACTAAAAAACAAAGGAGATTAGAAAACAATGAACCTCATTTATAAAATTTTCTTCTTCTCATTTCTATCACTATATGAAAACCATTAGATCTTCTAAGAAAACTAAAGAAGAACATTACCTTATAATACCATCTTTTCAAAGTTGGATCCTCATATGACCTCCATGGTTTCTCCTTCCTTTGAAAAAGGAAAATAAGCTTTTGAATGTTAGAGAATATATTTTAATACTCAATGGAAATATGGAAAAACCAAAATACAACTCTATGCAAAAAGTACAATAGACAAGGTAATTGATTAAATACATATTACACCTCAATTGCTCAAAATACAAGTAACTATAAAGATGTAGAAGAAGAAGAATACAAACTCAAAACAATAATAATACAAGTAAATAAGATCAACAAGATCAAAAGAATGAAAATAAAACCAATAAAAAGGGACAAACTCTAACACAACCAAAGTGTAGAGTAGTGGGGATCACCAACTTGAACAAGGTTCAAAACCTTTGTCCAGAAGCAAATATTTTCCCCTATTCTCTAAGTGTTGACGGTGAAATCTCGTCAACGATATAAGGAAAGAAAACTAAGATTGTATTGCCAAAGGTATCTTAGAAGAAGATGGAGACAACTTGAAAGAGTAAATATGCAGAACTACTATGGAGTCGAAATTGTATATTACTTAACAGCCTTAGCATACAATCAATTTTCCAACCCCTTTTCTGGAGGGGTGATGTTTATACTGGAACTCTAATGACTCCCCATACATTGTGGTCCCAGGGGACAAGATTGTACATAGTTACATTGTCAGGGTAGTGGCACAGGTCGTGGTGGAGCAGAAGGTTATGGTGTCGGCTTGGTACATAGTCAGAGGTATGCATGTAGTGCTTCCACTCTCTATACAAACCCGTACCTCCACTACTTGTAGGACACAGATGTCAGAGTCATGCCTTTGCCCTTTCTCAGGGTTGTACATCCTCTGCTTGTATATTCATCTCATGCCTAGTTGTCCCGCTTACCTAAATATCTTCTCTAGGTTTCTTCATATTTTAGTAAGTGTCGAACCATACTTCTTTCATCCTGAACCTATTTCCATGTATGAGACCTTGAAATAGGCATGTACGAGGCTAGGGGATTGGTCTCCCAAGGAGAGACCCTTGGTGCCCAGGCGAGTACCCATGCATGACTTGGGCATTCACGAGGCTCGGGGATGGGTCTCACAAGGCGAGACCCTTGGAGCCTAGGAGAGTACCCATGTGTGACTTGGGCACTCACGAGGCTCAGGGATGGGTCTCACAAGGCGAGACCCTTGGTGCCTAGGCGGGTGCTGGCATGGGACGGCTGCATGCGCACGGTGGGCAGCCTCGCATAGCGAGCCACTTGGGTCTTCTAGGAACCTTTGCTAAGGCCTCCTATGAGACATGGGTCTCGTGTGGGGCAAGACTTCAGGTTGCTTAGTTTGCCCGAGGCTAATGAGGGTAACCCTCACTTTTTCTCTTGAGAATTGACTATGGCTCTGGTCAATTTTTGGCATTCACACTTGCCCCCCAGTCTATAAGGAGGTCTTTAGGCGTCCTTGTAGACTCATCATAGGGCTACACTTACTATGTGTTGGTGGTATTTCTGTGCGATTTCTTGTAAACCGAGTTTTTGGCAGTGAGAGGTTCCCTTTGGAACCCCTCTTCTGAGTCGTGTCTGTTGGTGCACCTTCAACACTTGTAAGGATATGTTGACCCATTAGGTTCTCGCTATCCTTTTATATATTTTTGCGTGCACTTATTATTTCGTTACAAGAAGCGTCCTTCTCTTCATTAGGCATAGTACTATTTTTGCAAGCGTCTTCGTTGAGACCCTTTTTTGGCAAGCGCCTTCTTTGAGACCCTTTTTGCAAGCATCTACTTTGAGGCCCTTTTTGCGAGTGTCTACGTTGAGACCCTTTTTGCAAGCGTCTACTTTGAGACCCTTTTTGCAAGCGTCTACTTTGAGACCCTTTTTGCAAGCGTCTACTTTGAGACCCTTTTTGCAAGCGTCTACTTTGAGACCTTTTTACGATTTTTGAGGTGATCTCCCCTCGTGTCGGGACTTTTATGGCTAGATGGACCTCATCCAATTTTAAACTTGGTCAGCGACCCCTCTAGCATGACATCCCCTTCTATATGGACTCTTCAGACGTCTCGGTAGTAGGGCGACTGGAGGAAGGTTCGCTTTCTTCAACATGCGATTCCTTATGGCCCTCTTCCACCCGTATGTACTTCTGTGCTCTTTCGAAGAAATCATTTAAATTTGAAAGTTCTCTTTTGAGCATGCTACCCCATAACTTGCTTCCTGGACGAACTCCGGTTGTAATAGCCATCTTGAGCTCCAGTTTGGTTAAACTCCCCAACTTTGTTGCTTCCATATTGAACCTATGGATATAGTTCTTCAGACTTTCATTTTCGCCTTGCTTTATGTTAGCGAGGTTGGTAATTGGCATAACGTAATCACAGACTGCATGGTGCTTCTGAAGAAATTCGCCAGAGAATTGCTGCCATGATTTGATTTTTCCTGGCCTTAACCTTTTGAACCACTTCTATGCAACACCTTTAAGTGTAACAACAAAGAAATGACATTTTGCTCTATTGTTTACCCCTCTTAACCTCATCAAGTTATTGAAGTAATCTAAGTGATACTTTGGGTCCGTAGTACCCTCGTATGGAGTCATGCAAGGCTCTCTGAGGTTGGCGGGGATTTGCTCAGCCTGGATCTCCCTTGTGAAGGGCGAATCACGGTCAAATTCTTCATCATCATTGTGCCCCCAAGGTGGGGTGATAATCTTGCCACGAGGGTGCTGCATATTGATGTCTAGTTCCCTCCTCTTTTTGCATAAGGAGTCTTGCGGGTTCTCAGGCTGATCCCTTGCCTTGGTTGTGTTCTTTGGGGGAGCCACGGGGGGTGCGTTTCTTACTTCTGACCTCTTCCCATGGAGCTCTTCTCTTAGGCCAGGGAGCACCTCTTTTGAGGTGACCTCTGCTTCATTCTTACGACCATCGTCTTCCCTCCGCCTTTGCTCCCGGGGGCATTTCGTAGGCCTAGGTCCCTCATGGTACTTTGTTTTGGGAGTTTTACTGCTGGAGAGTTGGGTTCTCCCATCGTCTGCGGGGACAGTATTTTCCCCTTTTTCACGCTCCTTCTCTTTACACTTAGGAAGGGGTATGCTTGACTTTCCTTGCAAGAGGTCGTTTAAGACTTCCTGCATGTTCTCTATCGTGGTTTCTAGCCTTCGAGTCTTTTTATGCAACTCGCGAATCTCATCCTTGTAGAAGTGAGCCCTTGAGCCAGAACTTACCGAGTATACTCGGGGACTCTTGCCTGGCCTGTGCATCGAGGGACCCGGGTCTTGGTAGCCTGAGCATGGTGCCACCGGGGACCGGGGATGTGGGCACTCTGGCGGCTTTGAGTAACCTCCGTCGGGCTGGACAGCCGGGGACGATGCTTCTTTCTCCTCCCCTAGGGGAGGACATTCCCCTGGCCTATCTCCATGCCCAGGCAGAGGAGAGTCTTTCCTGGAAGCCCTCATTCATTCTCTGTTCAGGTGAACCTCAACGTCTTGTAGCTGTTGCAAGCATTGTGAACCCCTTGGCATCTCTCTTTTCTGGAAGTGATGAAAGAACATTGGCTTGATGCTTGTTTTTCCCACAGACGGAGCCAAACTGTTGACGGTGAAATCTCGTCAACGATATAAGGTTAGAAAACTAAGACTGTATTGCAAAGGTATCTTAGAAGAAGATGGAAACAACTTGAAAGAGTAAATATGCAGAACTACTATGGTGTCGGCCTGCTACATAGTCAGAGGTATGCATGTAGTGCTTCCACTCTCTGTACAAACCCGTACCTCCACTACTTGTAGGACACAGATGTCAGAGTCATGCCTTTGCCCTTTTTCAGGGTTGTACATCCCGTGCTTGTACATTCATCTCATGCCTAGTGGTCCCGCTTACCTAAATATCTTCTCTAGGTTTCTTCATATTGTAGTAAGTGTCGAACCATACTTCTTTCATCTCGACCCTATTTCCATGTATGAGACCTTGAAATAGGCATGTACGAGGCTAGGGGATGGGTCTCCCAAGGCAAGACCCTTGGTGCCCAAGTGAGTACCCATGCATGACTTGGGCATTCACGAGGCTCGGGGATGGGTCTCCCAAGGCGAGACCCTTGGAGCCTAGGCGAGTACCCATGTGTGACTTGAGCACTCACAAGGCTTGGGGATGGGTCTCACAAGGCGAGACCTTTGGTGCCTAGGCGGGTGCTGGCATGGGATGGCTGCATACGCACGGTGGGCAGCCTTGCATAGCAAGGCACTTGGGTCTTTCTGGGAACCTTCGCTAAGGCCTCCTATGAGACATGGGTCTCGTGTGGGGCAAGACTTCGAGTTGCTTGGTTTTCCCGAGGCTAATGAGGGTAACCCTCACTTTTTCTCTTGAGAATTGACTATGGCTCTGGTCAATTTTTGGCATTCACACTAAGCACTAAGGGATCTCTCAAGGAAATAGATCTATGGAATTATCAAGCCTCTATTCTGTATTTTGCAGCCAAGTGCTTTGTTGATGGAAAATGGTGTGTCTTACAAGTGAGCATTAGGATCCTATTTTTAGATCCATTGACAATTGTTTCCCCTTCTTCAACATCCTAAAAGGGGACAAAAAGTTCGCTTGAGATGACGATTGTTAGGAAGCCTTTGCTATGCTAAAAGAACGCCTCGAAAAACTACCCCTTCTGGCTAAGCCCATAAAAGGGAAATGGTTGTACCTATAATTAGTAGTGTCAGATCATGCCATTAGCGCTGCCCTAGTCAAAGGGGAAAAAAAGCACCAACAGTCCATATACTATGTCAACAAGCGGTTGGTAGAAACAATAACCCGGTACCCAGAAATAGAAAAATTAGCATGCGCCTTGGTAGTGGTCTCACAAAACCCAAGGCCCTATTTTCATGCTCAAGCTATTGAAGTGATCACCAACACCCCTTTGTGTCAAGTCATGCATAAACCAAAGACTTCAGGAAGGTTTCTAAAATGGTTGATTGAATTAAGTCAGTTGGACGTCACTTTTACCCCAAGAATCTCAATCAAGGGGCAGGTACTTGCACACTTTATAGTCAAGTTTACCTACCGACCCAATGAAGAGGGAGAGATAGAAAAAAATGAACCATCTTATGAAGGAAAAGAAAAGCAACCTGAAGAATGGAGCCATCATTTTTTGTCTCTTGTGTTATTTTTTGTGGTTGTTTAGTGTAACTGTTAAGCCATCATTCTTGTCTGTTGTTGCTTTGTCTTTGCCCGTGAAAAGGAAATTGAATTCAACTATGTGCTTGGGTCAATTGTTTTAGAGTTTAATTTAAAGGTTTTGTGGGAAATTTTTAATATGTTTTGAAAATGCAACATTTTGGATTTTATTATATATGTTTGACTAGGGTTGGTGGTATGACAATTTGAATTTGATAGAACTTGCATTATTTGGCCTTTGAGGCGAAATCCTTGATGACATGCGTTTTGAAAAGTGATTTAGGCAATTTTATTGGATCGATTGTGCTTTTCAAGCCAACCTTGATTTAATTTTCCCTAGATACCCTCTTTGAGCCTAAAAGTCTACCTTTTACTATTAAACACCTGTTTTGAGCTTAACCGAATACTTTATTATTTTTCAGTTCCTAGATTTGTACCATGAGCTTATAAAATATAAAAGGGGGTTGATTTATAATGGGTGTTACTCTTGTGTATTGGTGTTGGCAATAGAAAAAATAATCAAGAAAAGATTGAGAAAGAAAAAAAGAAAAAGAAAAAAAAGGATATTTGAGAGAAACTACTTTTCTTTTGATGTTCCATTAAAATGCATAAGTTTGGGGGAAATGTAGTATAAAAAAAAAAAAAAAAAATCTAGTGTTTAAATTTCTCAATCTTTGGAAATAAAGAGGATCTTTGGGTTGTGTTAAATTGTGTTGTGAATATCAAGATTGGGTGTAAAGTTTATATGCTTATGGTAATGTTGAGCCTAAATGACAATTTCATCTACCCTTGCCTAAGCCTAACGCTATAACCCGTGAAGGTCCTTTTGATTTCAAAACACGTGTTATTGACATTAGTGGAGAAGGTTAAGTAATGCAAGCATATTGAAAAATTGGTTTGTGGAATTGCCTGGAATGAGTTGAACATATATGATAGAGTCCAAGTGTTGTAGTCATTTTCGTGATATATTATTGATTTCCCTAATTGAACTTTACAAATTGGACTTTAAGGCAATTGAGCTGAAATTCTGGTTATTAATATTGCAATTGAGATTTCATGAGTTTTGGCAAAGCAGTGTAGATGGTAATGATGGTTTAGCTTGTTCGTGTTGTGTTTGTTTCTTTTTGTTAGTTTAACTTGGTCTTTACTTGAGGGCGAGTAAAGCTTAAGTTTGGGGGAGTTTGTTGAGTCTAGTTTTTGTCATGTTTAGGTGTTGTTTTAAGTAGTCTTTTATTTCGTTTTTCTTTCATTTAGTGCGGGTTTATGCTTTGTTTGTTTGTCTTTTTGAATATCAGGAAGAATTGAGCACTTGGAGGAAAATGTCAAAGAAAGGGAAGAAATAACCAAGTTTTTCAACATATTTTGAGAAAGGATGGATCTCAACATAAATTGGAAGTGTTGGTGAATTTTTGGGATGAAAACTTGAAAATTTGAGAAATCCCTTAAGAGCCACGCCATGAGCAAAGTAGAGCCGCGGCTAGGTGGTGAAACAAAACCACTGTTTTGAAGGAGATCCATGGGCCGCGGCATGGCTAGAGAAGGCCGCGGCATAGATGGGCATCAACCCAGAATTCATCGACACAGGCCGCGGCATGGCTGACTAGGGCCGTGGCATGGAAAGAACAATTTGCCCAGGAATTTAGAAACGGGCCAACGCATGGTGTACGTAGAGCCGCGGCCCGCCTCTCTTAAAAATTGAATCCTTGGTTTTTATAAGGCGAAAAAAAAAGAGAGATGAGAGGACGTACGGACTGGGGAGAAGTTCTTGCTTGAAGGCTGAAGGCTTGGAGTATTTTTACATGTTTTTCTTCTACTTCCTGATGTTATCTTTAATTTTTGTTGTGATTAGCATTATGATTATGAACTAATTTTCTATTTAGGATGTTTAATTGAATCACTTGAATCCCTATTATAAACTAATGCAATTTCAATTCTCTTCTTCTTCAATCTTCTTTAATTCCATATAACCTGTTCTTATAGACTGATTATTGATTGGCCATCTATAGTCAGATATATATGTTTTTAAGTCAAAATCTGAGAAGTGAGATTTGAATCTGCTGTGGTTATATTGGACATAATTGTAATTTGGAACGAAAGTATCTGAATTAATTGTGTAACTGTTTATTAAGTTGTCAAGATTAATGCTACCTTTGTGGTTCAATTTACCATAGAAATATAGGAAATTGTCACCTAGGTTGAGTTTATAATTCATAGTATGATTATAGGCTGCTGTATCAACTTGTTAATTGAATTAGGCAAAAAGAAGAAGAACTCATACTTTGCATTAGGGAATAATAGGGAGGATAGTTGATGAGATTAAATATCCTAATTGTTTCTTCAGTGGTTAAATTAAAAGTTTTACTATTAGTTGTTATTCCATTTAATTTTCAATTATTGTTTCCGCACTTTATAGTTTCTTTTGCTGTGTTTACAAAAATCAAGAATTTTAATTTATCAAATAGAAAGAGAAATTAATTGACTGGTAATTGATAAATCAGTCCTTGAGGACGATACTTGGTTTTTACCATTTTATTACAAATTGCGACTGTGTGCACTTGCATAGCAAAAATATCGCAACAAGGGCAATCCACGACAAAAAGGGCCATGTGACAGGGGTATTATTGGCCTACCATTGAAAAGGACGTGAGCGACTTCACAAGGAGATGCGACAAGTGCCAATGGCATGCAAACTACCCCAAACAATCACTAAAAGACCTATTGAGGATGACCAATCCGTGGCCCATTGTTGTGTGGGGGATCGACTTGATTGGCACGTTACCATTAGGAAGAGGAGAAGCAAAGTACGCGGTTGTAGAAGTGGATTACTTCACCAAGTGGGATGAAGCAGAGCCTCTAGTCAATATAGCGACCAAGCCAATCACCTCCTTTGTCAACAAGTTTATTGTCTATAGGTATAGGATGCTCTGTAAGATAATCTCCGACAACAGTACCCAGTTTGAAAGAGGGTTGTTCGACGAATATTGTAGTTAAATTGTGAATTTTCATTAATAAAACCGAAATGTGTATATAATATGTTTTTGGTAGCTAAATATATAAAAATGTAATATTTGTTGTTAAACATACAAAATTAATAAATATTACTCTAGCTAGCAAGACATATGGTAAGAAATAAAATGTAAAAAAAAACCTAATATGTGGGACGATGACTTTGAATTATTGGTAGCATATGGTTCGCCCAGTGTTGTCACAGTTCATTAATCCGTGCTGGTGTATATAGCGTAGTGTTTAGCTACAAAAAAATACAAAGTAAAATATATTATTTAATTATATATACTTTAATAATAAATAAATTGTTAACTTTGTATAAATTTATATATACATACCTCTTCCTTCAAGTAATGTCCAGGTCGTGGATGTTCAATGTAATCCTTCAACATCCTCATCACATAATATCCAAATGTCACTTGTCTGGTTGGTGTGGACACTAATATTTAATTAAATATACTTAATATAAAGAATATTAGTAAAATTCAACTATAGATTGTCAAAATAATTGAAATTGTAGTTAGTTACTTTAGGTTGCACAATTTATATTTAATTTGGAATCTCGGGATGTTTTGGTAGACTAGTTAGAAAAATGTTGACCCCATTTTTATTTTCCACGGATAACCTATTCGTTGACATCCATTTTCTATCCATATCATCTCCTATGTCTATGAAAAATTAAACTAAAAAAATACTAAATAAGCATACGAAAAATTGGGCAGCATTTCCCCTATATTACTAACCTAACCATCTGTCAATCTAATCAAATCCAATCGAATAAGCACAACACAATACAAATATAATAATAGAATAATAAAATACATAATTCTAGACAAAATCGAGCAGCATTTCCCCTATAATAGTGATCTAACCATCTGTGAACAACAAGTCAAAAAATTCAAATAACACAATTTTAATCTCAGAACCTACTTCACTATGGATGAATATTTAAGATATTTAAATCCCTCTAACAAAAGTTTAATAATGCTAAAACAAGAAAGAAGATACTGTATGTACCACTTGCAATTAATAGTCTTTGCTAGCAAATTTACTTCACTTTGCAAAGAGCACACTTTGTTATTAAATTCACAGCCTACAAAACTAAATTAATTAATAAATAAAATATTACTAAACAAACTTTACTAAATAATTAGATTAACAATAACTTATTATTGAAATTTTAGAAACTTAAAAACTTCAAATGTGTGCTTGAAATCGAAAATTTGAGGCAAAAATCTCATAAAAATCTCTCTTAAAACCACAACTTAAAAATTTTAATTAATTAATTAATAAAAGATTACTAAATCAATAAAATAACATAACTATATATAAATAACCTACTTAAATTTTAATAAAGATTACAAATATATATAATTTTCTAATTAAATAATAATATAAATTAAAAAAGATTATAAACATTATAAACTTGAATTACTATTTTGTATGTAAAATTCAAATTAAATTATTTTTCTTATTTTAGACAATTATTAAATACATTTTAGCAAAACATATTTACATATATATACTTAACAAACATTAAAAATTAATTAAAACATGTATAATTTTCGGATTAAATAGTAATAAAAAATTAAAAATAGTAAATAATATGGTATCATCTTAAAATTAAACAACATAGTATCTCAAATATACATAAAAATTATTTTTCATACTTCAAACTAAAATTTCTAATAAAACCCACAAATCATATTAAAAAAATGCACAAAAATAATTTTTTCTACCATTCTAACTCTAATACATTGCTTAATCTTGAAATCCTACCTCAAATATGCTTTAAATCCACTTTGTTGAGCCAAAAATCACCCAAAACCGCAACTCATAAACCCTAAAATCCCAATATCAATTCCTTAATAACTACAGACAATAAGCATGAAAACTATCCTAACTATTATACTACACTTATAAATAATAAAAAATTACCTCAAATGAGACTTTATAGCCTAAAATCGAGCAAAATCGTCAAAAAAATGGCCCTGAAATCGCCCAGAAAATCGCTCTTCTCCGCCTCTGGTTCGTGCTCTCGGGGACGAAGAAAGAAAGGCTGAATATATATATTAGGCCAAACATTTAATGTCTCCCCTGGGAAGACGTGCCAGACATCTAACGTCTCCCCTGGGGAGACGTCCCATGTGGCACGTCTCCCCAGGGGAGGCGTTAGATGTTTGGCACGTCTTCCCAGGGGAGACGTCAGATGCTATTACAAGTTTGATATTTTATAAATAAATAATTTTATATTCATATTTTTAAATTAACGTCTCCCACCACTTTTAATGACTTACCTTGGTAGTCATCAACAAGAACTTTTAATGACTTACACCATTAGACTTTAAATATCCCTGAATAATTTTAATGACTTACACCATTGGTGTAAGTCATTATAGAGAGTCATTAAAAGTGAAAATTGTTGTAGTGGTTACACCCCAAAACTTCTATGGCTAACATTTTAGAAACATAAACACTTCATATGAAAGAGAACAGTAAAATTGATTCATTGAACATATTCTTAAAATAAAACATAACATTAATTAATGCTAGGTCTTTAAAACAGAAGAAATTTTAATTGCATAAAACATAACAACATCTTTATCTAATAAATCTTGAAAATATAAGTTTGAAATCATTCAAGTATGTCTAAGATCTCCACATCAGTTAGATGGCCCTCACAGAATACACATTCCTTTGGATCTGGACCCTACTTATCACATTTGTATCGACCCAAAAATACCAACACCAATTTTGCATAAATTAAACCATTTTCATTAATTAAAAGGTCTCTTTTGACCAAGTTTTTTGGAAACTATAAATATATGGAGAAATAGGAGTTAGTAAGAAAGGAAGGAAATAAATAAGATAAATTATCGAGAAATAGGACCGAGTTGGGGCGTTAATGAGCCTTAGTCCACGAGCCACTTATATTGAGCTTTAAAGAGCTTATCAATGGAGGTTTTCAACAAGTTTAGCAGTGTTTTTGCATGCATGAAAAGTCGGATCCCTGCTAAAATGCACTAATGACTCCATTTATAGGTGGTCATGTAGCTTGGGCCGGACTAATCCGGGCCCAATAAGGATATAAGCATAAGTGCTCTCTAATGGAGCTATAGTACAAGTGTATAACTTGATTACAGGTTGTTTAGTCTAGACCCACTAGGCTGGCATAAGCATGGAAGAGTCTTACAACTGCCCTTCGTATGTTGATACGGACTGATGCGTGTGGGCTATCAGGGAGATTCTAGGGATAGGATCTGACATAGTAGTGGTAGTACCAATCCCTAGGAACATTGTATGTTCCATGTGTATCCCTTTTGCAAGTTAGTTAAGGAGACCAACTACAAGATTTATCGGGGACAAGTCAGTCAGATAAAGAGTTGGTCTTGTTCCAATAGAACGCATGGTCCGCGTTCATTTACCAAGGTTCAGGTTCATGACAGATCGAAGGATGTATCCTGATGGCGAGTTGAAATGCAAGGATGGATTTGGAAGAGCTATTCAGATCCCACATGGTGAGATCTAGTTCTTGGAGATTATTTTGGGCACTGATGAAGTTGTTCTGATCCTTCATCTCAGCTCTGAGTTCTCACTACACTTGGATTATTCACCAATCATTGGACCTAGGATGGGTTTGGGCCTTTAGGCCTCTTGTTGCTCAGTGTTTGCTTGGCCCTAACCACTCTTGAGAATCCATGGCCCACTTGACAAAGCCACATGTTCTAGGTGGAAAATATGGACAACATTTACCCCCAAGTCTTCGTCCTAGATCAATCACCTAAATCCCAGTTCATTTACCTAAATCCCATTTTATTTACCCAAGTCCTGGTTCATTCACCTAAGTCTCAGTTCATTTACTTGGGGGCCAACTAATTAATCCCCATCCTTTCGAATTCCCACTGACCTAGGCACATGTCTCAAGGTAAATGGTATGTTGGTGCCACTCACGCCCAAAAAAACAAGGGGAAAATCCATTATTTTCCTGGGTGACTAATGGAAGCCAACCCATTTTTTGAAGTGCCCCATCTAGATGAAAATGTGCTTTTAGCACTGATGTGGGCTATTTAATGTACCTGCATCATCCAGAACCGTCATATGCATTTCTCCTAGGGTATTCAATGGGATCCATTGGATTGGAAAGGTGTGGATTGCAGAATTCTCTTCTATAAATATGCCAATGAGTTCCCTTCCTCATTTTTTACTGAATATAAAGTTTAGAACTAGAGTGCAGAAGGCAATGAACTTGAATGTTTGAAATCGCAGACAAAATTTTCCAACGTTTACTGCATTTTCGAGCCCAACTATTTCCGTCAAACCCGCCCTACGGTCATCTAGATGAAAACTTCAACCTGGACGATCCTTCAGAGAAAATCGACTAGCTGTTCTACCAACTCCTCAAGTTCAAGACTGAGTTTGTGCTGACATTCCTGCCTTTTCACCAACGAATCTCAAGTTCAAATTTCTCCAGTAAGTTTCTTGGCCACTTCGTTGTTTTCCCTATTATTTTCTATTATCATATTTTCTCTGCGATCATGTGGATGTTAGGGTCACGACCACCATGTAGGGTGGTACTAAGTAGTGATGAATAATAGAGGAACTTTTTGGTGAAATTTATTTTCAAAGATAAACTATGACTAGTGGAGCGGGTTGGACCGCTTTGAATCGACGAACCCAAACGCCTCAAACTCGTCCGGGTGAATTAGCTTTCCTTTGCAAAGATAATTTGCTTTTATTTCCTGATTCGTGCTCCTCGGACCTTAATTCTTCCTGAAGTAGTGTCCGGAGGAGACCTCTCCAAGAAGTTTAGGAGAATCCCCATTCCTTAACCATTTTTCTTCGATTTTAGTGCTAACTGCATGGTTCTTGCATTTCTTGTCGCTTCCAGGTCTTTGATCATGGCTCCTGGCATAACACTTTACCCAGAGGACGCTATAATTGCGAGCCCAGTCATCCTGTAGGGGCACAAGATTCCCACTAGCAACACGTGGGAAATGTATGCCAAGACAAACGAGTTCTAGAACTACCAGATGTTGAATGATATGGAGAAATCCTTTGGGGTAGAGTCGACTCTGGAGATCCTATTCAATAGTCAGGTCCCGAAGGAGGAAAAGGCCCACACTGGAGTGGGTGCATTCAAGGCCTGGAGCATAGGCCAAATTAGTGCGGGAGCCAGTCTCTCGTTTCACGACTATTTTATGTGATTTCTCCAATTTATGGGAATCGCGTTGTTCCAACTCCAAACCTAGGCATAAAAGTTGCTCGCTGGGTGGCATGTGTTCTGCGCTTGCAAAGGAGATGGCTGAGCCCACCTCCGCGGAGGTGATATACTACTATCAGTTCGAGTCGCAACTGAACTCCAAGGATAAGACGCGGGATGACTTTTTCAAAATGAAGAGTCATAATGTTAGCACGGCTGTATCCAGCACCTGGAAACATCCCCAGATGTCAGGCATTATTGGTTTATGACATTTGGGTTCATCTTGGAGAAAAATCCTACTTTAGTCTTGGACTTTCAACGTGTGGGAAATTTTTTCTTTCCCATTCCATGCTTCTTCTTTCTTTTTTCTTTATCTTTCAAGTGATATTCACATTCCTTTGAACAGGTCCGTATGCTCAAACCCAAATGAATAAGTTCATCCTGGTCCAGAAGAAAAAATATGCCACCTTTAGTGTCAAAGATCTGGACATGGGGAGGTTAGTGAACATAGAGAATCTATGGCTGGCTGAGTTGCTTGATGCCCATCAATCAATAGATGACCCCAATCTATGGGGACTGCAATGTGGGAGGGACCCTACTCTCAGGGAAGAGTTGTCCCTCATTTATATTGAGGTGGTGGAGGTCGTGGTCAAGGCTGATGCAAAGAGGTTCAAGGTGGAACGTGTGTGCCTTGCGGAGTGGGCCGAGTTTGAGGAGTTGGATGCCTTGCCCGAGGGGAGGCAACCCAATGCTGGAACTTCCGGAGCCAGCATCTCGGGGCAAGGTATTACTCCTCTGTTTGTTACCTATGCTCCACATACTGAGGGCTTTGTTAGGAATAGGCAACAGAACCCGGACTATTTAACCGGGACTGCTATCAAGATGGGGCTTCCTTGCACCATTACCCTGGACATCCTGACCCTCATGCATGCATCCTGATTCCTTCAATATGATAGCTTTTTGGGCCTAGATGACATGGGGGATCAGATTCATGCTTTTTCCCTATGATAATTATGTCAGGCTCGTTCCATTGATAAGGGTCCTTCACGGAGGACTTATAATTGGATGTTTCTTTTGTATTTTTCCTTCCCACTTTGTTACTAATCTGTGTTTTGTTCTTAATTTAGGTGAACCGGACATGGGTGATCCCGTGGCAAAGATGAAGAAAATGATTGAGGCCTGGGCTGCCAAGGCCAAGGCGTCAGCGAAGAAGGCCGCCAAGTGCCCGGCCAAGATGAGGATCAACGATTTAATGTTCGAGGCCACAGCACCAATTAGGGGGACCCTAGAGATAGCTCAGGCTTCCCCCCAAACATTATGGCATCTGTTAAGCAGCGTCTACCCTTACCTACTACTCTCGTAGTCATAAATTTTGAGTAGGATCCTTTGGTAGAAGGCGGGGCGAATAAAAGGAAGACAGAAGCCACTGGCATGATGTTCATGAAGCGGGCCAAGAAGGCCAAGACAGTTGGGGACTCCACTATGTATAAGGCGCACTCCCCCGAAGATGGCCATATTATTACATTAGAGCTCCCGGACGCTCCCATTCTCCCCATCAACCTTGCTCTTCCTCGGAAGGGGAGTCAGTCGTCCTGGAGGAGAGGATGAGGATGGTATCCTGGGCTTGGGATGAGGGCTATGAAAAATGGGACGAGGTCACCTAGGCTCTTACTACTCACGAGGTCCTAAGGAGCGGATTAGCATAATATTCACAACGGGGTCAAATGCCCAGCTCGGGGTGAGCCTAAGAGTATTTTGGGAATGTAGTACGTGTTTAGGATTTATTGGGTAACGGGTAGTGATTTAATAGTTATTTGGGTATGCAATGGATTAATTGGGGATTTATTACAATACTCAAAGAATTAGCGGGAATGGTGCGAATGACAAAATTTCCCTTTGTGGTATTAGAGATCTACGAGGTAATGTAGAGGCAATTTTGTCATTGTAGTCCAAGGGATAGACATAGAGCCTAAGGACCCTACATTAATCAGAAGAAAAATGAAACACTTAGCCTTTCAGCCCCTTATTCCCTCTCTTTCACGTTTCTCTATCTCCTCACTATGGCCTGAAAATTTTGGTTGAACTCTTGGGAAATTAGCTGAGGAATTAAGGATTTGAGGCTGGGAACTTGGGCAAATCAATCTAGGAAGACGTCTAAGGCAGCTAAGAATCGAAATCATCACTGAGGTAAGGTGTAAATCATGATTTCTTGATGAATTTCTACTGTAGTTAGAGGTTTTCTTGAGATATTAACTTTAGATCTGATTTTGAGTTTTGGTGAATCTATGGAGTACTATTTGGGGTAGTTATGCTAATCATGTTGTATGGATATGGATTAAAAATGAAATTTTGGATTTAGGTACTGATTTGGGGGGATTGTTGTTGATTTGGCTTCAAGGAAAACGTAGGAAATTATGGGTTTTGGAGCTCTAGTCGTGACCTTGGTCTTCAGGCGCCATGGCCCGTATCAATCTAGAAGGTCTTAGGGTCTCTGAAACAGTTCAGGCGCCATGGTGAAGGTTGCGGCACGCTGTGGCCCGTGTCCCCCAGGAGAGGGCCTTGGGGCTCTCTTACTTGTATCACGTCATGGCCCTAGGGGGCTGGGATGCAGTTCAAATTAGGGGAAATGGACAAAACAATGTTTTTAGCTTAGGAACTCAAATGTAAGGGCTCGAGAAGGATTATACTACACATTTCAGTAGAATTTATGTTCCCAGTGTCTAGAATATTATTCCAATGTTTTTAATTAGTTTAGGGTTTGATGGATATTTATTATTATTGCGTTGTGACTAGGTTTTACCACTAAGGCTCAGGTTTTGGGGATCATGCTCATGATTGCACTAGTCGGTCAGCTCGGGACACAGGTAAGAAAACTGTTTGTGCCCGTAGAGTAGGGCATGACCCGATTATCTATTTTTAATGCTATGTATGTATGACTATTTGTAATTTTTATGGTATGTTTGTGTGATGATGAATGATCGACAAAGGTTGGGATCAGTGAAGGTCGGGACTGGTGAAGGCTGGGAACAACAACAATCATGTTGAATGCAGGTCGAACGACAACAAGCATGTCGAATGCAGGCCACCACGACATGCGCATCTAGGGTGTTGTATTCACCTGTTTGGTGAAGACCGTGAACCTGGTGCCTGATAAAGCACCTTAGTTTGCATAGGCCGCTATGTGAATAGCCTATGTTATATGTTTAAAGTCATGTGTTTGCTAGAATGAATTGTTATATGCTTTGTTTGTGGATTTTTCTTACTAGGCCTTGGTTCACGGGTACTCTATGGTGCATGTAAGGGCTAGGGAAAGGCTGACCAAGTGTGAGTTGGAGGGCATGGAGTGGCGCGTACATGTTTGGCCTACCTGACCGCCACGGCTGGAATAGTTTTGAGGAACATTGTACAAACGTTTGATTTTGTCCCTTAGGTCGACTGTACCCTAACTTTTGAGTTTTAAATATATTTTGAAACAATGTTTTGGGGTCCCAATGTAATTTTTTTATAATTTTAATGAATGTCCAAACCTTTTATACTTAATTTTCATCAAACGAGTCCTTACTTTAAGTTAATCACACTTTTGATCTAAAACCTCGATTCACATTTTAAAATCACATTGTAATGGCTCTAGGAAAGTTGGGCATTACAACTTGGTATCGGATCATGCCAAGGTTTATGGCTCCTGGAGATTGACTGAACATGTACGCTCACTGCCAGAGACAAGCTCAACTAAGGGTTGGTCGGTATTAAGTGAATTATATGTTTAATTGCTTTTCTAAGTTGCCTTGTTTGTCTGATTAATATAAATAGAGCATGATGAGTCAAGATAATGCTAAGTCATGGCCCCTTTGAATGCTATATGATTATGTTGTGTGTGCATTGTATTGACTAGATATTTGTGTCTGATTGATTGAACTAGGAGGTGGTTTTTGGATGTTGTTATCGTTCCTGATGTCTGGCGTCATTGATTTCAGGCATATTGAAGTTATGCCTCGACAATCAACTAGATTTCGCGACAATATGGCCAAAGATAACAACTAGGGTCAGGACCCTCCACTTACCCCACAGAACTAGCAACAAATGTTTGCATAAATGCAAGATAGAATTCAAAGAACTAAAGAGGAACTCCAAGAGCTAAGACAGTAGACTCCTCCTCGAGATGTTGGACTACAGGTCCCATAAGTTATGACACTAGTGCCAGCCCAGCCTATGATGGAGAATAGGTGGGAGCCTTTATATGAAAGGTTTAGAAAGAAACACCCTCCCACCTATGAGGGCGGTCCAGACCCACTGTGGGCAGAGCACTCGATGAACATGAGTTCTTCTATCCTGGATTTCATGAGGGTGGAAGGGAATTAGAGGTGGTTTATGCAAGTTACATGTGCAGGGAAGACGTCCGCATCTGGTTGGAAGTTGTGTCTCAGACAATAGATGTGATTGTTATGAGTTGGGATGAATTCAGATATGTCTTTAATGAGAAGTATTACCCGAGCTGCAAAAGTGGATGAATTTATCAATCTGATTCATAACATAATAACTGTCACAGAGTATGCCTTGAATTTTGACTGGTTGGCTAAGGTCGCACCGGATTTGGTGCCTATTGACATGGCAAGGAGGGATGACTTTATATGGGGGCTGAATGTAATAATAGCCTGGGACATTAAGATAACATTGGACCCGAGGACATCCCTTACTATTGAGGAAGCCTAAGATCATTTATGGAAGGAAAGCATCGCAAGGTGCAATGCTCGGAAAATGGTGCCTTCCTTCACTTGTTCTAACCGAGGTAGTGGCCCTAGTGAGTAAAATAGAAAGGCGCCAGATTATTTTGTTCCTCCTGGTCCAGATGGGAGGGCACGGGGTGCTTTTGGTGGCCATTAGGGTGGGGTGGCCGTCAGGGAGTGTAGAGTCAGAGCATGTTTTATTTGTGGGTGTGTAACTCACTTGAAGAAGGACTGCCCACAAGCCAAGAAGGAAGAACCAAAGAAGAGTGATAGCCTCACCTTAGCTAGAGTGTTAACTTTGACCCAGACCAAGGCTGAGGCTAGTCCCTCAATCTTGACAGGTCATATTTTTAGTGTCGGTTCTTCATTTACTACATTGATTGATTCAGGAGCTACTCATTTGTTTGTATCTTCTTGGGTGATTTGAATGCTAGAGGAATTAGGACTTTGTTTCCAACCAGGGAACTGGTAGTCTTTAGGAGGTGGGTTAGAACATTACCAGTGAAGATAGATAGTAGGGAGTTATCTGTGGATCTATTTGAACTAGCGATTGAAGACTTTTATATGATTATGGGATGGACTAATTGTTAAAGTATGGGGCCATGATAGATTGCAAGCGAAGGATGGTAACCTTTGAGTCAGAAGGAGAGGAATCCTTTGTATTTGTAGGGACAATGAGTGGACCACGGGTACCAGTGATCTTTGCATTGAAGGCTAGAGACCTATTGCAAGAAGGTTGCATAGGATGCCTAGCAAACATAGTGGATACATCTACGGTCATTTCAGTTGGACTATGTGAGACTAGATTGGTGTTTAAGTTCCATGATGTATTTCCAGGAGACCTGCCAGGGTTGCCACCACACCTAAAGATCAAATTTGTCATAGAGTTGGCACCAGGAGCAGAACCAGTATCAAGAACACCTTACCGAATGGTGCCAGCAGAGTTAAAGGAACTGAAGATTCAGTTATAGGAATTACTGGATGAAGGATTTATCAGACATAGTTTTTCATCATGGGGTGATCCAGTGTTGTTCGTCAAGAAGAATGATGGGTCCTTAAGAATGTACATCGACTACAGAGAGCTGAATAAGTTGTTTATTAAGAATAAGTATACACCACCCAAGATCGACGACTTATTTGATCAGCTATAAGGGAAGACGATGTTCTCTAAGATTGATCTTCGGTCCGGCTACCACCAATTAAGGATTAAGGAGGAGGACGTACCAAAGACCACATTCTGTACAAGGTATAGACATTATGAATTCCTAGTTATGTCCTTTGGATTAACTAACGCTCCAGCAGACGTCATGGACTTGATGAATAAGTTCTGAAAGGGTTTACTTGATTACTTGGATATGTTCATGATCGTATTCATCGATGATATACAGGTGTACTCCCAATCAGAGACCGAGCACGAGCAACATCTTTGTTTGGTGCTACAACAGCTAAGGGAGCATAGGCTATATGCTAAGTTCAGTAAATGTGAGTTCTGGTTACCCCAAGTAATATTTATGGGCCATATTGTGAGTAAGGTGGGGATTCTGGTGGACCCAACCATGATTGAGGCAGTGAGAGATTGCCCAAGGCTGAGCAGTGTACCAGAGGTTAGAAACTTCTTGGGATTAGGAGGGTACTATCAGCGTTTTGTTGAGGGATTCTCCAGAATAGCCACATCATTGACTGAGCTCACGCTTAAGAAGACCAAGTATGTCTAGACAGATAGATGTGAGAATAGTTTCAAGGAGTTGAAGCTGCAACTGATCACCGCTCCAGTATTGAGTCTTCCTTCAGACAAGGAAAAGTTTGTGGTCTACTGCGATGCTTCAAGGCAGGGTTTGAGTTGTGTACAGATGCCAGCTAGGACGGTGATAGCCTACACGTCTAGACAGCTAAAGGAGTATAAGCAGGGGTATCCCACCCATGATCTGGAACTGGCAGCAGTGGTATTTGCAATGAATATATGGAGGCACTACCTGTATGGAGAAAAGTGCAAAATAAACATCGATCACAAAGGTTAGAAGTATTTCTTCACTCAAAAGGATTTGAATATGCGCCAAAGGCGTTGGTTGGAGTTAGTAAAAGACTAAAATGGTGAGATTTTATACCATCCAGGAAAAGCCAATGTGGTGGCCAACGTATTGATTGGGAAGGGGCCAGGGCAGTTGTTCAGTTTGAGACATATATCAAAAAAGTTAGGTGAAGAGATGACGAGAGCGAGAATTGAATTGTTAGTTAATCAGCTAGCCAATATTACTCTTCAGTCCACACTCCTTGAGAGGATCAGATAAGCGCAAAAGGGGGATCGACATTTTCGGAAACACGGGGAGGATGTCTTAGGGGGATTGGCTAGAGACTTTTCTATTTCAGAGGAAGATCTATTGAGGTATAAATTTCGGATTTCCGTTATGATGGATTTTGATATTAGGTGAGAGATTCTAGACGAGTCTCATACCATTCCCTATTCCTTACATCCGGGTACAGGGAAGATGTACCAAGATCTATGGAATCTTTATTGGTGGCCAGGGATGAAGAAGGACGTGGTGGATTATGTGGCCAAGTCTTTAACCTGACAGCAAGTGAAGGCTGAACATCAAAGGCCAGCAGGGTTGCTGCAACCTTTAGGGATTCTAGAGTGGAAGTGGTAGGATATCACCATGGACTTTGTGGTTGGGTTACCGAGAACAGTGGGGCAACATAATTCTGTGTGGGTGATTGTGGATAGGTACACCAAATGAGGCCAGTTTGTGCCTGTTAGAACAACTTATACAGTGGAGCAGCACGCTGAGTTGTATGTAAAGGAGATTGTGCGGCTCCATGGGGCTCTGAGGTCGGTAGTATCCGACAGTGACCCCACTTTCACCTCTAAGTTTTGGGAGAGCCTGCAGAAGGCTATGGGCACGCAGTTGAGATATAGTATAACTTATTGTTGGGAATAATGCCCTTAAAGCAATTGTAGTTGACAAATGTTTTAAAAGAAATAAATAATTGAATTGAATTATTATATATATAGACTATGTACGATATTATGTTGATAATATTAAGTACATATCAGAAAATTCCAAAGTTTATCTATGTGGTCTTAATCTCATATTGGTATGAGAGGATCGAGATTATGATAATAAACTTGAAACTCTTTGGAATAAAGTTATGGAATCGTTAGATTAATTACTGCTCATACAAATTGCTAGTATTATGAATACAAGTGACCTAGATCCAGTTCACTAGTGTTGTAGGACACTTTAGTGAACGTACTTTATATTTAGGGATATATAGAACTGGACCAGATGTAATTTGTTAATACTTGTTTAAACACCATTTAGTAGTATTATTCAAACACATCAAACGATGATTTTAATCCTGAGGTTAGTTGAACTCCTATATAAGTCATCTGATCTTTTGATTCATGCGTTAAGGTTTATCGAAATGATCAGGCTAAGAAGAATTATTTTTGGGACTCAATGATATATATGGCTGGGGACATAGTTTAACAAATATGGAATCTATACCTTCTTATAGATTGAATAATGGTTCCCTATTGGGTTGACTTTTGGAACTGAAAAGGTTATGAGCGCTCACGTGAAAAACTTGTTGTGACACAACCTTCACTAGCAAAGTCAATGGTACAGTAGGAACAAGATATAGTAAAAAGAGTACATAAATAATTTTGTTCCCTTTTAATTATGAACCATTAGTATAGGATTTACGTTGTATGTAGTAATTATATCAATGGACACTTTATTCTTTAGAAAAGTACTCTGTAAATATATGTCTATAATTATCAAGAGTTTAATCTCATATTTATATTGGAGCAATCATGAGATTAATAAATATGATTATTTAATCAAAGAGCTTTGATTAATAAACTAATATTTATTAGAGCATGAAATTATAGGTCCATAGGTCCTAAGGGTGACTCTATCAATACCATATCAAGGTAAGAGTTGATACAAGGGTAAAATTGTAATTTGGAAATTTGAGAAGAATTTTATTCTTCGAGTCAAATATACAATTATATGATAATTGAAGTTGAATAATTAATTTTGAATTAATTATTAAAATTTTTAAAATATGTTTATTAATTTACATATATAATTTCAAAATATATATTTATAAATATATAAATAAATTTTTGAAATTAATATTTGAGTGGGAGAAAATAAAATTGGTAAGTCAAAATAGTTTTTGATTTATTTAATCTTTAAAAGATCATATTAATGATGATCATCAATTTGAATTTTGAGTTTTTAATTTAAAATTTAAATATTGAAATATGGTTGTGATCTTTTCCTTAAAAGATAATACCATATTTTGTGGAATGATTGATATTAATTAACTAAATAAATAAAATAAAAATACAATATCCCTTAAAGGGAATACTGCTATACACGCATGACACAGTCCATGGATTGTGCCATACATGTAGCAGTATACTGATAAAGTATCAGTATTGTTTTTATTTATTTAATTAATAATTTGAAAATAGATATTTTCAAATTTGGTAAGTTAGATATTTACATAAATCAATTGCTATCGTCATTGTGATATTATTAATATATTACTATTATTATTATGAATAATAAGGTAAAATATATAATCTCTCAATAATAAAAAGAAAAAAAGAGAGTAAAAAACTCAAAAATAGTTTTCAAAATTTGTCAGACAAGAAATTGTCATCATCTTCTTCTTTTATTCTAACCCTTCTCAAGCCATAATCCAAGTTCTTATGTGTTGAGATGTACTTGTGATTTCTAAATTACAAACTCATGTTCTCTATGTGCCCACACATATCTTGAGGTGTACAGAACACTCCAGAAGATCGTGGTTTGAGTACTCAAGGCATTGGAGAGGAAGGTCGATATATATACGAAAAGACTCAAGAATACTTGATAGGCTTCAAGAGGTCATTATTTATGTTCTAGAATATTTGTGTACATGTGCATATGATATATATAAGTATGAGTATATTTATATTTATTACATGATTAATAATAGCATATGTTAATGTTTCTGTTTGGATGTGTTGTTGAACATATAAATTGTTTTATATGAGAGATGGAAAAATTTTGGGTTTATAAACTAGGCCCACCATGCCATTTGTCGATGTGCACTCTAATTGTTTTTCTCACACTTATCATCCTCGGACAGGTGGATAGTCTAAGAGGACAATTCAGATAATGGACGATATGTTACGGGCTTATGTGCTGGACTATGGGTGATCTTGGAGTAAGTATCTCCCTTTGATTGAGTTTCCTTATAATAATAGTTTTCATGCGACTATCATAGTGGCTCCATATGAAATGTTGTATTGGAGGAAGTGCAGATCGCCATTCATTGGGATGAGATGGGTGAGATGAAGTACTTAGGTCCGGAGGCCATTCAAAGGACTAATGAGGCAATTAATAAGATTAGAGCTCGGATGCTCACCTCCCACAGTAGATAGAATTGTTCCTCAGACTTAAAGCAGAGAAGTGTAGAGTTTCAAGTCGGTGATCATGTGTTTCTTAGAGGTTCTCCTCTCAGAGGAGTGAAATGATTCAGAGTGAAAGGCAAGTTAAGTCCTAGGTTTGTTGGCCCCTTTGAGATTCTAGAACAGGTTGGAAAGGTTTCTTACAGATTAGATCTAATTCTTGTGGGTTTGATTTCTCATGTATCACCATTGCCATAGGTTCCCATGGCTTGGAAGTTGTACGGAGAGAGGTGTTCTAACATCCTCTTGCTTCCTTTTTCTCTCCTTTTATACTTGCACTCCTCCATGAGTTGGGAATTTAAGAGACGGGTGATAGATTGAGGTCACCACTTTCAATTCTCTAAGGGCAGGTCTCCCCTATACCACATTGAAAGCTAAAGCACAATCAACTATAATGAAGTTCAACATGACAATAGTTTGTCTGGGTTCTTCTCCCATGGATAGGGCTAGCTCGATTGTCCCTAAAGGTTGAATCGAGTCTCTAGTGAATCCATATAGGGAGGAGCTTTATTGTTTTAGACTACTGATGCCCATGCCCATTTTCTCTAATGCGGGGCAATACATGATATCAACAAAACGACCATTATCTACTAGGAACCGCTGCACCCTCATGTTGGCTAATTGAACGGTCAACTCCAGGAGGTCACTATGAGGGAAATGCACCCCTCGAGCATCTTCCTTTGTGAGAGTTATCGAATCATTTTCCCTTTTATGACTCTTTGGGGTTCGTTGTTCTAAGCGAATGGTGCACGCGGGTGGGCTTCGCCTAACTTCCCTGACATACTTATCTCATCACTTTCTCGACTCTCCTCCAAAACCATGACCTCCGAAGACTGTTCTTACTTCCCTTTGCACCTCTGGCGCTCGTTCTTGAACTCCTGGCAAGGCTAGCCTATCCTCCGTTATCGGATCTCCCTTCCAACATAACTGCCCAAGTGCCCTCTGCTTATGAGTTCAATTTCAACTTTTAAATGGATATAGTCTACCATGGTTTGGCTAATATCCTCTGGGTATTGGAAATAATTGTTGGGGCCCCTTATGGATCGGTCTCTCTTCTTGGCGAAGGTCTCTTGAATTGGACCTGATTTTCTTTCGTGAGGAAGTCTGTATATATGGTGCATGGCGCTTGATTGGGTTCACCACCACACTCATGCTTCCTCTACTGGTCATCTCTCAGCCCTTCGTATGTTCTTTTCTTTTTTGAACCTTTCGAGCCTTCATGGGCAAAGGGTTTGGACAGGGTCTCACTTCTTCCTACCTTGAGGTTCTCATGACCATCTTCGACTCGGATGTACTTTTGTGCTCTTTCATAGAAGTCGTTATGTTTACAACCTCTATTTTGAATATATCGTCTCATAACTTTCTTCTTGCATACACCCCTGCCATGATGGCCATCTTGAGATCTCCTCTAGTCAGGCTTCGTACGTTGGATGCTTCCATGTTGAACTTATGGATATAGAAGGGTTGGTACCCAGCATGGCATAGTTGCAAACTGTGTGGTGCTACTAGAGAAATTCATCAGAAAAATGTTGCCATGACCTCATGGTTCCCTACCTTAGCCTCTTGAACCATTTGTACACAACTCTTTTTAGTGTAATGGCAAAACAGTGGCACCTTGCTCTACTATTGACCCATCTCATTTTAATTAAATCGTTGAAGGCATCTAGGTGTTACTTAGGGTTTGTAATGCCCTCGTAAGTGGTCATGTGAGGCTCTTTGAAGTTGGCGAGGAGTCGCTCAACTTGAATTTCTCTTGTGAAGGGTGACTCGTATTCGAACTCATCATCACTCACGTTCCCCCCAGACGCAGTGACTATCTCGCTCCAAAGGCTGTTCATTTCAATGATTAACTCTTATCTCCTTTTATTTACGGAGTTCCGAAGGTCAGAAGGGTTGACTTTCCCTTTTCCTGTGTCCTTTGGAGGAGCAATGAGGGGTGTTTGGTTGTACCCTGAATTGGCGTCCATGAAGCTGAGTAGTTCATGACTGACTGTTGCATCAGCCAATTGATCTATCCTTGGGAGTGGGTAGCTATTCTTAGGCATGCTTTGTTGAGGTTTTTGAAATAAACGCAAGTTCTCCACTTTCCATTATGCTTTAGGACTAGTGCAGGGTTTGAGACCCACACTGAGATGAATGCCTCACAGATGAACCCATTCATTTTCAATTTATTGACTTCCTTCTTCAGGGTTGCATATCATTCAGGATCCAGTGCTCACCTCTTTTATCATACAGGCTTCACCTTGGGGTCTATGTTTAGGTGGTGACACATGATGGATGGATCTATCCCTACCATATCTTCATGACTGCAGGTGAATATGTCGAGGTTGTCCCTCAAAAGCTTCACTAGCCTTTCATTTTAGTGATTAACTCTTGTCTCCTTTTATTTAAGGAGTCCCGAAGGTCAGAAGGGTTGACTTTTCATTTTCCTGTGTCCTTTGGAGGAGCCATAAGAGGTGTCTTCCTCATGTCTGGCCTTTTTCTATTGTCCTTCTCTTTTAAGTCGAGTGGTGCTTGGTTAGATGTGACTTCTTCTGTGTTCCTTTGATTAGCATCTTCTCTCTGCCTTTGCTCTTGCAGTTGTATCATCGGTGTGGAGCCCTTGCGATGATTTTATCGAGGAATGTTGCTACTGGAATGTCAAGTCCTTCCGTTTTCCATAGGGACAGTGGTTTCGCCTCCTTCGCTCATTCTCCTTATGCTAAGGGGCATGTCTATCTTCCTTTTTAGCTAGTCATTCAACACTTCTTTCATGTTCTCTAGCTTTTGGTTTTTCCTATGCAACTCGCGTATCTCATCCTCATAAAAATGGGTTCGGTTGATTGAAACTATCGAGTGTACCCAAGGACTCTTGCCGGACTACGTGTAGAGGGACAAGGATCCTGGTGGCCAAAACACAGATTCATTGGTGGTCGAGGAGGAGAATGTGTACCTAGGCCACCAGTTCTAAGGATGACAAGGATGACGCTTCTCTTTCCCCACCAGGGTTACGTCTTCGTTCTGAGGTGGCAAAGGGTCTTTCATGGAGACCCTTAGCTGGTCTACATCCATGTGAATCTCTACATCTTGAGACTCCACTAGGCACCTTGATCGCCATGGCATCCTCCCTTATCAAAAACAATGCAACAATAGTAGCTTTATACTTTTCCTTCCCACAGACGACTCCAAACTGTTGAAGGTAAGAACTCGTCAATGATCATAGGCTGAAAAACTTAAAGGATTTAGTTAAACACTTGAAAACTTAGGTGAACTTAAAAAAACATAGACAAAAGTTGAAAAAAAAGGAAGAAAACTTGTGTATTTCTCATAGAATGATCTAGTGTTACAATAATTTCCCACTGCCTTCCTTGGAGAAGGGATGTTCCTTTTATAGGTTAGCAGTATTTGCTATTACTACATGGTGGTCCCAAGGGGACAAAAGCCTACATTAGTAGAGTGGAGGTGATCGTGGTGCAGATAATAGATGTGTTAGAGAGGTGGTGGTCAGTTCTAGTATATATCAGAGATCTGCAGGTAATGCTCCAGACATTGTATTATTAACAACTACTTGTCTAGTATGGATATCAGGAGAATTTTAGTGGAGGTTTCACCAGGTACTATCCTTGTACTGCCACTTCTTGTCTGGCATAGACATTATATGTAACGCCCTGGATAGCCAAGACCGTCACACTTTGTGTTTACAAATGTGCGAGACTTGCTAATCAAGGCATTTAGTTGGAAACGTGTTATAATAACTAAAGTTGTACTAGGGTTAAAAGATTTCGGTCTCAAAAGTTTTATTTATTATAACTAAACATTTTTACATGGGACCCCAGAAGTAGTAAAGTTAAAAGACAGTTTATAAAATTTAGAACAAAAGTACAGCTACTAGCCACTCTAAGGGCAAAATGGACATTTAGGTTCTCCCTGTCTTGTATCACTCCTCAGCCGTGGCGGCCGATCAGCTGACTATGTACATTCAACCCCAAAGCACTCCAACTCAGGACTGGTCCACCCTGCCCTTGCCTTTACCTGCACCACGTAGCACCCGTGAGCCAAGGCCCAGTAAGAAAACACAACAACAGAGCATAATCATCAAATAAACAACCAGATAACTCATCCAGTATACTCATATACTCAACATTCCAGATATTCATATTAATCACGTATTCAACATACTAAGTACATCATTTCTTATCAATAATCAAATCACATAAGATAATCAGGGTTAACGCCCTTAGGCCGCACCCTCTGTTTATCCCACTGACTCCGGCCTGCTTAAACCGAGCTCAGTGAATATTAAGCTGTCCTCAGCTACCAGTGGCTGAGTCGCGCCCTATGCACAAATATTGGTTATGGAACTCTTAGGCCGTTTATCACATGTCCCATGGCATAATATCATCTATGACATTATACAGATATAGGTAGCACTTAGTCCCAACACAATCACATAACCGGGTGCAGTTTTCTTACCTTTAGATTTCACTAGCTTTGTTCAATTTGATCCTCAAGCACAATCCCGTCTGAGCCCTAGGGCATACCTAGTCACGGCCATAAATTAATATCAACACCAAACTTCAACTCCAAAACCTAGCCTCAAGACCAATCCCGAGCCCTTGGAAAGCCCTAATTTCTCCAAACAGGGTGGTGGAATCAAACCCCGAGCCCCCGGGAAAAAACCCTAAGAAATAAACCAAAATCCCTTTTCTGGAAATAGGGTAGCGCTACAGTGCTATAAAGAGGGCGCTATAGCACTACAAACAAAACCAAAAACACTAGGAAACCCAAGCCTAGCGCTGTAGCGCCCAAAGGCTAGCGCTACAGCGCTAGTCACAGACCAGCAACACCTTGTTTCTCTTCCTTCGATTTTCCCCAAACCAAAACCCCTTGAAACCCTTCCAAACCTCAACTACACACCAACTTGAGTCTACCATCACCTATATCTCACCCCACACAACCCAATAACACAAGACTTAACTACATTCATCTTCAAACTAAGAAAATAAACATTGAACCCAAGAACTCAAAGATTCAACCAGAAACTCAGAAACATTGAACTTCAAAGCTAGAATTTGTTACCTCCTATGGAGAATTTTGACCTTAAGTTATCTCTAGCATCCAACCAGCCTCAAGCCCTTCAACTCCTCAATCTTATTTCCCTTTATTGCATCCAAAACTCAAGCTTAGAAATCATCTCAATAAAACTTAGAGAAACACATCAAGAAATCTTGAAACTTACCTCAATTGAATGGCTAATCCCTGCTAGCTCTTCTAGCTTCACCGAGGTCTTTAGCCCTAAGCTCCAACCTTAGCTTACTCTGGAATTCCAGCTCCAAAACTCACAAAGAATGGTGAAGTATGGCCAAACCGACAGAGAGAGAGAGAGAGTCCCCTGTTTTTCCTTCCTTTTTTCCTTCTTCTTTTCTTTTCCTTTAGCTTCTGAGTCTTTCTACAACTTCCACTAAAGCCATAAAGTAGAATATAACCTATCCCATAGTAAGCCAAATGACCATACTGCCCTCCCAATAATAACTAAACCTTTAAACCACTCTGAAGGCATTTTGGTCATTACTCCCAATTCCTGCTAATTCCTAGAGTGTCTTTAATATTTACCACTTACTTCCCGATACCTAACTAATCACCAATTATATTTCTCAATATCATATAATCTCCAATATACTTCTCAAATTCCCAGAAATACCCCTAGACTCACCCCAAGCCGGGTATAAATCCCCGCCGTGACTTCTCTGCTAAACCGCTCACTAGGATCGCCTTGAATCACAAGTTGCAGATATATCCACATAATAATGTGGTCTCAAAAATTTATCACAAATATCTACATTTATGCCCTCAACCGGCCAAAATTACAAATATGCCCTTATAATCTAATTAGGGCCTACACGCATACTAATACACATAGGCATGCATCACATATGTCCAAATAATCATACAAGCATGCTTGTCACATAATCATGCATTTTCAACATTAATTCACATAACTTCCAATTGTGCCCTCCCGACACACTAATCAAGGCCCTTAAGTCTTATTAGTAATTTTTGCGTCGTTACATTATATATGTGCTCTATCTCTTTTTGGTTGATACGTACATTCCATAAATTTAAGCATACCACCTACCAAGTGGATGTTTTTCGCCTTTCCGATAGGTGCATCAACCTCAAGTCTGTTTATATTTTACTAAGTATAGGAGTACTTGCTAACTCGTAGAAAGTAAGGCAGGGCCTTGTAAACAAGGTGAATGTTCCAAACAGACTAGCGAGACAATAGCCGTGCAGAATGGTGGTTAGGTGCAAAGCACTAATCTCACATGGCGCGTTCCTACCTAGCAACTAGGCGCCTACATAAGCAAGAGACACAGGCTGCGCATGGCACCTATGTCGGCACGTGACAGTGGACACACGAGGTGACTACTTTGGCAAAAAATGCTCGCCTACGAGGCGTGACCCCTCTTGCTCGCGAGGTGCGGCCTCTCCTCGGCTGGAGGCACCTACGTTGATGTGAGATGCTGGAAGCGCGATGTGCGACCCTTCCTTGGCGTGAGGCACCTATGTCGGCGCAAGATGCAGGGCGCGTGTGGCGGGACCCTCCTGTTCACGAGGTGCCTATGTTGGCGCAAGACGCTGGGCACGCAAGGGTCAGATCTTCCTGGGCGCAAGGTGCATACGTTGATGCGAGGCGTGGGTCTCGCGAGGAAACTTCATATACATGTGATAGGGGTCTTGCGAGGTGGTCTCGTCTGGGACTTCTTGACAAAGTACCCAAAGTAAGAGGTGAGAGTCTCCCTTTTGACCTTGTGAAGTATCAGCGATAAGGAGGCTCTATCAGGCATGCGTCGAATTTCTGGCGTTCAAACCACCTAATCTATGCTCTTAGGATCATGAGATGATGTCCTTCAATTTACACAAGCTGAAGTGCCCTATAGGAAGCTAAATCCTATTAAGAAATATATAAGTAAGAGAGACACTAACAGTTTCTTCCACTTCCATAACGATTATGGACACGACACTAATGAGTGTAATCAACTCAATGTCGAAATTGGAATTCTCATCCTCCATATTATCACGCCATGAGAATTCCATTGAATTAATAACCCTAATTCTTATTCCATTGAATTAATATTTTATTATTGACTTCTCAATTGATTTAATAATGCTAATTCTTATTCAATTTAATTAATAACCCTAATCCTTATTCCATTGAATTAATATTTTAGTATTCAGTTCTCTATTGTCATGGTTTATTGTTTTATTTTGTTTAGTTTTAGTAAAGTCTATATTAATTATTTGTCAAAAAAATTAAAAATAATGATTGATTCTTGGTAATTAATAACAATCCTCATGGGAACGAAACTCTACTTATTACATTATTACTTGTTATGATTGCATATACTTGCGTACATAATTTCTACATCAAGTTCTTTGGTGTTGTTGCCAAGGAAATTTGGGAAATTTTCTCTCAAGGAAGAAAGATTGGGAAATTTGGGATTGTTTTGGGTTTGTAAGTTTTTCAAAAGATTGGTTTGTATGCTTATGGTATATTTGAGTCCTATTGATTTTTTAGGATGTATTGTTTACATTAGTGGAGATTAGTAAGTATAGCAAGCTTATAGCAAAATAATTGATTGATTAATTGTAATAAAATATGTGGTGATCATGAATTGATTCAAATGCATTTTATTTATTAATCAAGATTAGGAGAACTTTGACTTTTGGACTTAAGTGAATTGGAAAAATGTTTTAAATGAAATTTTGGATGAAATACAGTGGAAAAATTCTAAGATTGATTCATGTTTGTGGTTAGTTTGTTTTAGAAAGTGTCAATAGTTTTACTCCAGGATGAGTAAAAGATATGTTTGGGGGAACTAGATAAACTAGTATTTTAGAGTGTTTTAGAGGGTTGGTTTAGGGAATTTTTGAGGTTATTTAGTTATGTTTGTGCAGTATGATGATTTTGTTGCCTATGTTTGACATTGTTTCGCGATTTATTGAAAAATTAATAAATGGACCGTGTTTAGCCTCGAAAAGATGTGATTTGGTTAAAAAAGACATTGGAGCCTTGACACTGCGATGAGATAGGGACGCCAAATTCTGAGAAGTCGAGGGTCACGTCGCTACCTTTCTTAGCTGCAACGCTAATAGTTGGAATTAAGGTCACAACGCACATGCATTAGAGCCGCGGTGCTTGTCGAGGCAGAGATGAGACGAATTTCGATTCTTTGACATGGATTGCGACACTTCATTATGGTGTCGCGACACTTGAGACGGTCAGAGTGCGAATTAGGGAAATTTAAGATTCAGGAACAAGTGAATTTCACATTCAAAACACAAACAAGTATGTAAGCAACATTATGAGGATTGTTTACAAATAAACCCTAAGGGGAGACACAAGAAAACACTCTGTGGAGGCAAAAGCTTGGACATCAACTATTTTATATCATTATTCTTCTTCTTCTTTTAATTTCTCTTGTAGTGATGTTTATATTTAGTTTGATGGATTTAACTATGTTTTACATGAAATAATTTCTTATTTAGGGTGTTAATCGATTCTCCTCGAAACCCTAGGAGTATCTAATAAAGTTTTTATGAATTTCTTATAAATATGTGAATTATTTGTCTTGTCTTTAATGCTTGTGATTAATTGGCCACTAATTGCATGATTTATATGATTTTAACCTGAGAACTGAGAAGTGAAGGAAAAATATGCTATAGTCAAATAATCAAAGATTTATATTGGACGAGAGTACCTGTACGATTTGGGTGGCTTAGGAATTACGTGTTTAATGCTTGTGATATGTTAATTTACCACAGAGATGTAGGAGATTTGCTTATTGTAGAGTGTTATAAGTCCTAGTAAGAATATAATATACAATTTTAATTCACTATCACAATAGAGATAGGAATTCTTAAATTCACATTAGAGAGGCATGGGTGGATAGTTGATGAAGTTAATAACCCTAATACTTATTGCATTGAATTAATATTTTAGTATTTAGTTCTCTTTTGTTCTTGTTTATTGTTTTTTTTGTTTAGTTTTAGTAAAGTCTATAATCATTATTCGTCAAAACAATTAGAAATAAAGATTAATTCGTGGTAATTAATAACAGTCCTCGTGGGAACGATACTCTACTTATTTCCTTATTACTCTATTTATTACTTGTTACGATTGCGTATACTTGCGTACATAAGCAAAGTGTACTTTCGTATACTCTACTTATTACTTATTACGATTGTGTATACTTGCGTACATAATTTCCACAACAAGTTTTTGGCGTCGTTGCCAGGGAAATTTGGGAAATTTTCTCTCAAAGAAAGAAAGATTGGGAATTTTGGGATTGTTTTGGGTTTGTAAGTTTCTCAAAAGATTGGTTTTTCCTACATGACTTTTTCAACTACCTTTACCAAAGTCTTTCAATTATAAGCCATGAAAATTATTGATTTTGAGCATGTATTTCTTACATTAGTGGAGATTACTAAGTATAGAAAGCTTATGGGCTAACAATTGATTGATTGATTGCAATGAAAAATTTGGTGAGCATGAATTGATTCAAATCCATTTTATTTATTAATCATGATAAGGAGAGCTTTTATTGTTAGACTTAAGTGAATCGGAAGAATGTTTTGACTGAAATGCTGGATGAAATACAGTAGAAAATTTTTGATCTAGTATTGGAAGGTGTTTTTGAGGTTGAGGCTTGTTAGGTTATAACTTGATTCATGTTTATGGTTAGTTTTTTTTTAATGTGTCAACAGTTTTACTCGAGGGCGAGTAAAAGTTATGTTTGGGGAATTTTTTATGTTATTTAGTTATGTTTGTGGCGTATGACACTACTATTGCCTATGTTTCATAATATTTCAGGATTTATGGAAAAATTGATAAATGGACAGTGTTTAGACTCGAAGGCATGTGATTTGGTGAAAAAAGAAATTAGAGTCGTGATGCTGCGATTAGACAGAGACGCCATATTCTCAGAAGATGAGGGCCACGACGGTACCTTTCAAAGCCAGAATGACATTAGTTGGAGAATTAGGGTTGCGACACACATGCATTTGAGTCGTGAAGATTGGCAGCAAAAGACACGTCCTCCTCACAATCTATACACTTTGCAATCTCCATATCTCGAAGATTGGCAGGCAAATCATCGAAATTTGCCGCCTTATTGTTCTTTCAAAACATGAAAAAAAAAATTATAGGCAGCACTCTTTATCCTAGTTAAGTCCAAGGAGATATTTTCCTTTTCTTGAGCTAGTTTCTACACGAGCCTCTTCTTTCCCGCCTTGAGCTACCGGATATGATCCTCGAGGCTCTTTTGTTTCTGCTCATGCTCCCCGTTGAGACGTTCCTGCTTTGTCTCCTTCACCTAGAGTGCCTAAATCACCTGGCTCTTCGCCTCGATCTCACGATTCTTTCCCTTAAGATCCTCCTCGAGCCCTTTGGCATGTTGATGATTGATTATGTTGGCCTCTTTAAACTACTTTACAGTGGCCCTTGATCTTGTGAGCGAATCAGCAAGATTCTGTGCTCGAGGACGGGTATGAGCTAGTGTCATCACACACTTAAAAAATTATGAGGTTCAAATTGAGCCGAACACTTGTACAAAAAATTTCTAATTGTTTGATGAATAAAATAGGTGCTTAATGAAAAAAAATATTCGATGGGGCCTTTTCAATCGATACCCTCTCGAGGGTGGCAAAGGCCTCAATAGATAAAAGATGTTGGGTGAGATTTTGAGTGCGTGTGCGAATAGACTCGACCGAAGACTTCAGGTTTTCCACTATTTTTGGAGGAGTGTTGTCATCAATCGCCGAGTAACTTGGAGAAGTGCTTGCTGCAGGAGGCTGACTAACTGGTGGAGTTTGATTAGTTGGTAAAGCTCAATCAAATGGAGAATTCTGCTCAGGATGAGTCTGGCTTGGTGCGGCTGGAGAAGTTGAAGTAGGAGGGTCTCCCCTGGTGTGCTTGACTGTGGGCTTTTTGCTCGACCTGGCTCCAGAAGCAACATTTATTTTATTTTGCTTCTTGATTAAAACATGTGTTGAGGTGTATAGATCAAGAATACATTCTTTTGACATCGCTGTAGTCAGAAGCAAACATGTTAGAATTCTTCAGGGACATAGATAGGAACGAGATGTACACTTAGTTCAAAATCAATACCCGTATGTATACCACTGCTCGAATAGTACGTGTCAAAAAATTTATGTCTACATTTATGGACAAAAGATGTAAGGCAACCATCTCTCTTTCAGATTCTAGCCACCTCCCTTTGGTCTTATTCTCTCTAACTCATTAAGCACAAAGAAAGACTTAAAGCAAAACAAGTCTTGAGAATGTCGAAGGCTTTTGAGATAATTAGAGTTAGCTAAGTCGGATTGGTAGCTATTAGTAGTTCATTGCACATAAGGAATTAGAAAATCATAGCAAGGTAACCTTTTTGTTTTAGTTTTCTTGATGTTTCACATGGTTCTTGATTAGTTTTGGGGATAACGAAAGTTTTGAGAATTTCATGTTTTTAGAAAATATGTGTTGTGATTAATGGTGGAAATGCAAGTGCTAGCTGTTTTGAAGCTTGAGATTTCACTGAAAACTTGGGATTTTTCTTGGTAAGGTTTAGCTCAAAACTCAAAAGATGCAAACTTTGGGTTTAAGGTGTTTTTGTCCTAGTTTTGGGTGTTTTGATGTCTTGGATGGGTGATATTGTTTTTTTGTGGTCGATTTTGGTGTAAAATTTGTGTATAGCTTGTTCAGGATCATAGTTTTGGTGCTAGAAATCGCAAGGGCTTGATTTGGGGAAGAACACGTTTTTGGGCTCGTTTTGTGTTTTTAGTGTCCTAGCATGATCGCGCTAGGGTCACAGAACTTAAGGAGTTTTGAATGTGATTTGAGGTTTTCGAGCTAGTGGCGTGACCACGCCATTGCCCTAGAAACCCCAAAGTTTCATATGGGCGCGATCCCGCTAGGAACAGGTGCAACCGCAACAAGTGCCCCAAGCTTGTGATTTTCTGAATTTTGTGAATTGGGCTCGGTGTTTTAGGGTTTGTTTTGGGGGCCCACTTGGGTGCTTGGGGGGGGGGGGGGGGGGACGTTTCCATCACCACATTGATTGGTAATATTAGTTCAAAGGACTAGAGTTTAGATTGGAACTCGTGATGTGGATTTAATCCCTAATAAGAGTATCGTTTGCGTTGTGACTAGGTTTTTTGCGATGTTCGGGATAGGGATTGCACTAAGGGTCATTTAAACCTTCTACATAGGAATTGAGGTAAAAAAATAGTTGCATCGTGTTTAGGGAATTGGCCCCGGCCAGTGAACGCAGTCATAACTGCTTATTGAGTTTGATTGAATTATTTTGTTATTATTTGTGATTGTGTCTGATGCATCTATGGGTATGCTTTTATTTGTAAATGGTTGGCATGGGTCCGATTCGACGATAATCACGCGTAGTGTAGGTCATATTGGCAAGGCCACACTTACTCGGCACTAACCGTGTTAAGGAATTAAAGGCTTGCATGAATTTGTTTATAACTGTGAACCATGTTAATTATGATTTATATATCATTGAACATTTGTTTCTATTTAATTGGGTTTTCTTCTTTGGCCTTGGCTTACGAGTGCTTTGTGGTGCAGGTAAGGGCCAAGGTAAACTGGACCAGCCATTAGTTGCCAAGCTCTGGGGGCGGTGTGTACATACTCGGTTTTCTCGACCACTACGACCAAGATTATTTTGAGGGACTAGGATTTGAGTCTAGATTTTGCAGCTTAGGTAAGCTATTGTTGTAATCCCAAACACGTTATATGTTGTTTTTAAAATCTTTTGAGATCCCTTGTATATGTTTAAAATCTTTAATGAAAAGTTTAACTCTTTCGACCAAAATTTATAATAACTAAACCATTAGTTAATTTTAATGAAACTTTTAAAGTTCAAATGACTCGCCTAACGAGTTAAGCACAATTTTAAATACATAGTGTAATGGTCTTGGATTAGTAGGGAGTTACCACTTGGTATGAGAGCTTCCATCGTTTAATGGTTCCTTAATATAGGTTTAGTGTGTACACTCACTGCTAAAGATAAGCATAACTCAGGGTATGGTAATTAATGTGTTAAAAACGTGTTTAATTGTTTATTTGGAATATATATGCCATATCTGCATGCTAGAATAGAAAGCATGAAATATACTGATAGGGCCTGGCCATTGACTTCTATGTGAATATGAAAAGGCATGCTTATTAGCGTTGCTGTTATAGGTGAAAGCTATTGAAATGCTTATTAGCATTGCGGTTGCGTGTGTTTGCTTATTTGTTCGGTTTTTGACCATGGGGTGGTTTTGGAACCCGTTATCATTGGCTGATAAGTCGAGTCGTTGATTGCAGGTATACTTGGGTACTTATGCCAAGGCGATTAGAGTGACTAGCTAACGTGAGGATTGAGGCTAGAGATGATGACATAGGGCAAAACCCTCGACTTGCCCCTCAAGATTTGTAGGAGGTGCTTGCTGATACGCAAGCAAGATTACAGAGACATGAAGATGAGATTCATCTGTTGAGACAACATATTCTGCAATGGAATGCTGCACCATTCATGTCACCTGCTGTGGTACTAGTTTTAGTGCAGCCAGAGGTTGAAAATAGGTGGGAGCCCCTATATGAGAGGTCAACGCCCTCCTACCTTTAAGGGAGGACCAAATCCACTGAAAGCTGACAAGTGGATGAGCATGATTACCAGCATCCTTGACTTTATGAGAGTGGTAGGCAATGAAAGAGTGACATGTGCCACATATATGTTACGTGATGAAGCTAGCATCCGGTGGGAGGTTGTACCTAAGACCTGGAACGTCACGGTATTATGTTGGGATGAGTTTCGCGATTTTCTTAAAGAGAAGTACTATAATGTTGATGTTTAGACTTTAAATGTAGATGAGTTCACCAGGTTGGTTCATGGAAACATGATTGTGACTACGTATGCTCTAAAGTTCGACCGATTCGCCAAGTTTTCATCAGACATGGTGTTAACTGACGCTGCTAGGAGAGAGAGATTTGTTAGGGGATTAAACCCCATGATAGCATAGGATGTCAGGATTATCTCAGTGCATGGAGTTACTATTAGGAATGAGTTTCCTAATACGCAGCGAAATGGTGGTGGGGTTGGCCCAGTGTACAACAAAATTTTTGTAACATATTTGAACTACCTTTAAATATGAGGATCCATTAATATACATACATTAATCATAACCAAGTTAAGAATAGAATTCATACCTCTTGAAGCCTATGAAGTGTCATTGCTATCTTTTCGTATTTAGAACGATCTTCCTATCCAAGCCGCTCCCAGGTACTCACACCAAGATCTTCCAAAGCATTCTCTACACCTCAATAAGTGTGTGGGCACTTAGAGAATGAATGATAGTTTATTTGTGATTCTACTTAATGTACTCAACACTTGAGATCAAGAGAATAGGCCTGAGAATTTGTTCTTTATTTTTGAGGGAGAGAAAAATATAATTTTATTTTTCCACAGACCGAATCTTAGATTTAGTTTTCTGAGATTGGTTATTTTTATATTTTCTTATTAGTCATACTTAAAAGAAAATATTCAAAAATAAATCTGTAACCAACTTACAATTTACCTTTTAATTAATTAATTACTTTATTAATGAAAAAAATCCAAAAACTAATTTTTGAATTATCTATTAATTAATTAAATAAATAAATGAAAACGAAAATCCTATCCCTGAAAATAGCAATACACGCCACACACAATCCATGGACTGTGTGTGCACGTGCATGTACGCCTTGATTTTCCCACGGGCTAATTAGCAAGTGGAGCTGCAGCCTAATCATGATTATCTCGTGGACATCCCCAAGATCGGAGCTTCCGTCATAAGGTCGTACCTCCTTAGCTCGAGGAAGCCCAAGGTTTCGCCAACATTGCCCAAGACTTGAGCCAGGACTCTGAAGGCCGAGGGTCGAGTTAAGTATCTAGCTCATGGTACGAGTTGAATATGGAGGCTATGACCCTTTGTAAAGTCAACACACGCAAGGTAAACGTGCATATATCAGGCATCATGTGTCTGATATGCCCCTGACTTCTTGGACACGCAGCAGGAACATGCGTATTCAGACACCCACGACTGGGTTGGGCCGTGCGGCCCATTATCTCCTTACCTATCGATTTGACCACACTTATGTGTCAAGTTTAGGAATTTATCATAAATGTCATAGAGTTGATATGATAGGTAAGAAGGTCACGGGATGACCTTCTTACCGACTCCCAGGTGCCTTCTCCTATAAATATGGAGACCTTAGGAGTTGATAGGGGTTGGATTATCTCTTGTAAGAAATATCCTGTAATCATATTCCCATAATAGAGCAATAATATTGACTAGTGGAGTAGAAGGATTTTAACCTTTGAACCACTTAAAAACCGTGTCTTGAATCACCTTTCCATTTCCTAAGATCGTATATTTGTTTCAGTTCATTATTAGCACTAATCCCTTTCTCTTCCTTTCTTAAATTACCTGTTGGCGAAGAACCGCGTAAACAGTTTGGTGCTTTCATTGAGAGCAAGTCCGATTCAGTGCTGTCGCAAACATCCAACTATGGTGACAACTCGATCCAGGCACGATAACGAGGCAGAGTAACATGATGGGCAGGAGGCTCATCATACTGCCACCCCTGGTGAACAAGTTCCTGAAGTCCAGCAGCGGCCAAGAAAACAGCCGGCAGGCCAAGATGACACCGGAAGTTTGGCGCCTTGGCCGCCTAACCCGAACCCATGTTATTACACTGCGGTGGAAATGGAGAATGCTCAGCTAAGAAGCCAGCTTGCAATAGCTAGTCAGCAGATCAAGGATGTGCTGGCCCGACTACCCCCTCTCACAACCGACGTTAACGTCGGAGGGAGGCAAGGCGAGGCTTCTAAGTCTCGCCGGGGTAATCGGTCCAGGCGTAGCTGTTCAGACAGACTTCCGACCCCCAACTCCACTCCTTCATCACACCATCGAGAGGCAGACTTCAGAGGAATGCCTAGAGCCGAACAACAGCAATACAGCCCTTCGGTCAGAACGTCGACTCCTAGCTCCCAACCATCCTCGAGCGCGCCCAGGAGAGCTCGAGGAAATTCCCGAAGGAAATCCGGGGAGGGCTCACAGCATCAGCACATCCCACCAACCGTCCTGCGCCTTGTCCAGATCGCCAGGCGCGGGACCAGCGGGTTGGTAGGGCCGAAAGGCCCCCACCAAATCTAATCAGACCTAACGGAACCAGGATCGCCTCTCCAGTCAGGCATCCTCCGTCTCCGATCAGGTATCTGTCTCCTCCTCGACCCGTTCGAGATATTCCTGCCTACGGAAGTAGCAGGAGAGATCCGCCATCAGCTGGACCTTCCCGGCGTAGCAGGGCGCCAGGGGAAAGCCCAGGTCCTCACCGCCAAAGGCGGACTCCAAGCCTATCTAGCAGGAGCCACTGGATCGGCAGTCGCAGGAGTGATCTCTCTGGGGGAGACCTGCGCCATCATTTGAGTTTGACGCAAAGTCCTCAAGTCATCCAAGGAGGCGACCTTCGAGATCGCCTCAACTCCCATAGAGGGGAGCAGGTGGGAGGAGATAGCCACGCTCGCTCAGGGGGGCCCTGTCCGAGGTACGTAACGGAGGGAATGCCCCAAATAACCTATCTCAAGATAGGAGGGGCAATAACCCACCAAATATGTACAATGGATCCGGAGCTGTTGAACAGCCCCGGAATAACCAAGGACACCAGGACCAAACCCTCGAACGCCTAACTCAGATTGAGGAGCTGATGAGGAAGCTCCTGACGGAGAAAGAAAAAGATTAGTACGATTCAGGGGACGAGATGGAACTCTTCGCCCACAGTATAGCAGCAACGGCGTATCCATCTGGTTTCCGTATGCCTCACTTGTCAAAGTTAAATGGGGACGGAGATCCATCGGACCATCTAGGGATGTTCAACACCCTCATGATGGCCCATAACATTGGCCCCGAGCTGAGATGTTTAATCTTCCCTTCCACACTGACTGGACCTGCCAGGCAGTGGTTCAAACAAGGTAAAAAACAGTCAATCAGCTCCTGGAAGACTTTCTCGGTAGATTTCAAAAGGGCATTCTGAGCCTCCCAGGCCGCCCGCGTTCAGGCCGACTCCCTGGCTAACGTGAGGCAGCAGCCCGGTGAGACTCTGAAGGCCTACCTGAGCAGATTTGCGAACGTCACTGCTCGAGCCAGAGACTCGAATGATAGCTCCAAGCTCATGGCCATTAGAACTGGAATCCTCGTTGGAGGAGATCTCTGGAAGGATATACAAAGGAAGGGAGTCAGCTCGGTTAACGAATTCCTTAACAGAGCCCAAGAATGGATTAACTTGGAGGAGGCCGAAGCATCAGCTGCGGGAACCAGCCAGGCCCCCGAACAGACCGCTGGAGTGGGGATGGAGGTCGTGGCAGTGACCCAAAACGTCACACAGAACAACCAACTCGGAGGAGGCAAAAGAAAGGGGAATGGTGAAGGCAGCCAACACGGTCAAAAGAAGAATAAGTCCATAGACAAGTTTAAGCCCGTCTATGCGACTTATACCGAGTTCACCCAGTCTAGGGAGAATATCTTCCTAGCCAACTCTACTCGAGTCCCCTGGAAGAGGCCGGAACCATTAAAGCACCACAAGGGGAAGAGAGACGCTTCCAAGTTTTGTCGTTTTCATAACGATGTTGGCCACAATACCGACGATTGTAGACATCTAAAGGATGAGATCGAGACTCTCATTCGAGCTGGCCTCTTGGCTCAATACACATGGAACAGGGTTCCAGCAAGTCGACCTGCCCGTGAAGTCCCGGCCAGTCAGCCCGGGTCTCGGGTAGACCAGGATGTACCTCCTCATGTGGTAGGAGGAGAGATATCCACCATCTCTGGAGGTCCGCACATGGCCGGCACGAGCAGAGGCGCCCAGAAGAGATACGTGAACGAACTAAAGGCTCATAACGGAGTGGAGTTCGTCCCGGAACAGCATCAGTCAAAGCAGCAGCGATTGGAGAGGCAACCAATCATTTTTACGGAGGAAGATGCGGGCCATGTCCAGTTCCCTCACAATGATCCTCTGATTGTAGTAGTCCAGCTTGCCAATCGGAGAGTGAGAAGGGTACTGATAGACAATGGGAGTTCGGTGAACCTCCTATTCCGATCCACCTTAGAGAAGATGGGTTTGACTGTCGCCGAGCTGAAGGCAACCTCCATGATGTTGTATGGTTTTTCAGGAGAAGGATCAGCAGCGATAGGGACGATCGAGTTGGTGATCACCCTAGGTGAAGGATCTCGGATAGTCTCCAAACTCCTCGAGTTCGTGGTCATTGACTACTCCGCTGCCTACAATGCCATTTTGGGACGACCTACGCTCATAGCTTTCGAGGCCGTCACGTCCACTCGCCACCTCGCGATGAAATTCCCTACTTCGACGGGAATCTGCACTATCCATGGCAATCAGCTCGCTACCAGGGAATGCTACAGCATTTCCATGAAGGGAAAATCTAAACCCGGGCAGCTGGCAATGGCCATTCAAGGTGAAGAGGAATCTCAGGAACCCTTGGCGGATCATGAGATTGAAAAACCTCAAAGCGCCAAGGGGAAAATGTCGTCTTAAGTGAGGATATTGACCCCCGAATAGGCAAGGATAGATCTGAGCTCCAGGAGATTTAGGAGCTCGAGGAAGTGAACATTGATCCGCAGAATCCATCACGGATGGTCAAGCTCGCGAAAAACCTCTGTAGCAAGAGGAAGGCGGAGCTGACCAAGTTTCTACAAGATAACCTGGACGTGTTTGCCTGGTCCCATGAGGACATGGTGGGAATCAGCCCAAGTGTCATCATGCATACACTTCATCTGGATAAGAGCGTTCCCGCCAAGTCCCAGAAGCAAAGGCATTTAGGAACAACTCGAGCTGAAGCCCTAGAGGAAGAGGTAGCCTGGCTCAAGAAATGTGGCTTTATCCGTGAAGCCAAGTTTCCTATATGGGTTGCCAACCCCGTGCTGGTCCCGAAGCCTAATGGGAAATGGCGGACCTGCATCGACTTCTCTGACCTGAATAAAGCCTGCCCCAAGGATTGCTTTCCATTTCCCAGGATTGATCAATTGGTAGATGCCATGGCAGGGCACGAGCTCATGTCCTTTATGGACGCGTACTCAGGCTACAGTCAGATCGCGATGAATCCGGCGGACCAGGAACACACCAGCTTCATGACCCCGACTAACGTCTATTGTTACAAGGTCATGTCGTTCGGTCTGAAGAACGCCGGAGCTACCTACCAAAGGCTAGTAAATAGAATGTTCGCAGACCAGATCAGAAAAAACATGGAAGTGTACGTTGATGACATGCTAGTCAAGTCAAAGACTGCCGATAACCATGTTTCCGACCTGGAAGAATGTTTTAAGATACTACGGGAATATGGCATAAGGCTCAATCCACAGAAATGCACTTTTGGAGTCGCGTCAGGGAAATTCCTGGGGTTCATAGTCAATACCCGAGGAATTGAGGCAAACCCCGACAAGATCAGATCACTGCTCAAACTTCCTTCACCCAGGTCGGAAAAAGATGTCCAAGGCCTAACAGGAAGAGTGGCAGCCCTCAACCGGTTTATTTCCAAATCCACCGATAAGTGCTTGCCCTTCTACAACCTGGTCCGAGGAAACAAGAAGTTTGAATGGACAGTAGAAAGCGAAAGCGCATTCCTCGACCTGAAGGCACATCTGGCTGAGCCGCCCGTGCTATCCAAACCCAAGGCAGGAGAGTCCATTTTCCTCTACCTGGCTGTCACTGAGGTTGCAGCTAGTGCCGTACTGGTACGAGAAGAGGACCAAGTTCAGAAGCCAGTCTACTACATCAGCAAGAGACTTCTCGGGGCTGAATCCCGATACCCGCTAATGGAGAAATTGGCGTTCTGCCTTATCACGGCTTCGCGAAAGCTCAGGCCGTACTTCCAGTCCCACTCGATTCACGTCATGATCGATCAACCTTTAAGGCGGCTTTTGCAAAAACCTGAAGCATCGGGACGTTTGTTAAAGTGGGCCATCGAACTCAGTCAGTTCGAGATTCTGTACACTCCGTGAACTGCTATAAAAAGTCAGGCCCTGGCCGATTTCATGGCAGAGTGCACGGGATTCCAGGAGGATCCCGCTGAAAACTCACCCCAAATCAGCTGGCCCCAGGCTTCATGGAGGGTCTTTATAGATGGTTCATCCAACGAGAACGGCTCCGGAGCTGGAATCATTTTGATATCCCTCGAGGGACATAGATTCCACTCGGCACTGAGATTTGGATTCAAAGCCTCCAACAACGAGGCCGAATACGAAGCTTTGCTGGCAGGACTGAAGATAGCCCAGGAGTTAAAGGCGAGCTCCGTCCAGTGCTTTAGTGACTCCCAGCTCGTGGTAAACCAGGTCCTGGGCGAATATCAAGCACGGGGACCCAAGATGGCCGCCTATCTGGCGAAGGTAAAAGTTGAGCTGTCCGCATTTGAGCGAGGCTTGATCGAACAGATACCTCGGGAGCAGAACGCTAACCCAGACGCTCTGGCCAAGCTCGCCACCTCTGGGGAAACGGAGACCCTAGGTCTAGTACCAGTCGAATTCTTGGAGAAACCAAGTGTAGAAGATGTCAGGACGGAGGTCGAGATGATCGATGCTAGGCCGACCTGGATGACCCCCATCCTTGAATATCTCGTCGAGGGCAAGCTACCTGAAGGACGTAACGATGCACGGTGAGTCCTATACCAAGCTCCTAGATATACGATAGTCGATGGCGTGTTGTACCGACGTGGGCACTCCCTACCTCTCCTCCGATGTGTTCTTCCAGGCGAAGCAAAGGCCATCCTGCAGGAAGTGCACGAAGGATTTTGCGGAGACCACACTGGGGGGCAGAGCTTGGCCTTAAAGGTCCTGAGGCAGGGGTATTACTGGCCAACTCTGTCCAAAGACTCAATCTCATACGTGAAGAAGTGCTAGCGATTCGCCAAAATTGCCCGAGCTCCTTCAGTCGAGCTGAAGATGATCTCGTCCCCATGGCCGTTTGCCGTTTGGGGAATAGACTTGGTTGGCGCCCTCCCCACTGGAAAAGGCGGGGTCCGTTACGCCGTGGTAACCATCGACTACTTTACGAAGTGAGCTGAGGCAGAACCTTTGGCAACAATAACGTCCAAAAAAGTGCTTGACTTTGTGGTTAAGAGCATTATCTGCCGGTTCGGCCTGCCTAAGAAGATCGTTTCCGACAACGGCACTCAGTTCGACAGCGACCTGTTCACCGAGTTTTGTGAAAGATACGGAATCGTAAAAAGTTTCTCCTCCGTGGCCTATCCTCAGGCTAATGGCCAAGTCGAAGATGTCAACAAGACCCTAAAGGCGAGCCTCAAGAAGAGATTAGACGAGGCAAAGGGGGTCTGGCCAGAACAGCTCCCCTAGGTCCTATGGGCATACCGGACCTCGCATCGGACTCCTACGGGTCATACTGCTTTTTCCCTAACCTTTGGGAGTGAGGCAGTCCTCCCCGTGGAAATTAAGGTGCTTTCACATAGAGTCTAGTATTACGACGAAGATCGAAACCACGAGCTCCTGTGCAATTCCCTCGATCTAGTTGATGAAAGGCGAGAGGATTCGCAACTCCAGCTCGCCCATTATCAGCAGAAAATCACTCGCTACTTCAACACCAAAGTCAAAAAACGCGCCTTTAGCGTTGGCGACTTGGTCCTAAGGAGAGATTTCCTGGCTGGGAAAGATCCCAAAGATGGAGTTTTGGGACCAAACTAGGAAGGACCATACCAGGTCATCGAAATCATTAAGGAGGGAACTTATAAGTTAGCTCGACTTGATGGAGGGGCGGTCCCGCGGACTTGGAACGCCATCCACTTAAAGAAGTATTATCAATGATTCACTTGTAAGGCTTGGAAGGCCATTTTTTATGTATGAATGAGAATCAGCTTTTTTTACATGTTTGCAAGTGTAATCTAAAGTAACCACGAAAGACCCTTTCCCAGTTACTTGGGGGGCATATGGTGCCTGGATATAACCAGGTTTCCTTAATGACTTAGAAGTTGATTCATATCGATTTACCGTTGTTTTTCTTAAAAAACGCGAGATATTGATAAGGATTAAATGCTAACTAAGTCCTATCCTGGATATAACCGGGTCATAAAACTTAGAAGTTGATTTAAATCTATTGATCGTTGTTCTTCTTAAAGAGCTCGAGATATGGATAAAAGTTAACACGAACTAAGTTTTCAAATTAAGTTCCTGGTCCTAACCGGGTCATAAAACTTAGAAGTTTATTTAAATCTATTGATCGTTGTTCTTCTTAAAGAGCTCGAGATATGGATAAAAGTTAACACGAACTAAGTTTTCAAATTAAGTTCCTGGTCCTAATCGGGTCATAAAACTTAGAAGTTGATTTAAATCTGTTGATCGTTGTTCCTCTTAAAGAGCTCGAGATATGGATAAAAGTTAACACGAACTAAGTTTTCAAATTAAGTTCCTGGTCCTAACCGGGTCATAAAACTTAGAAGTTGATTTAAATTTATTGATCGTTGTTCTTCCTAGAGAGCTCGAGATATGGATAAAAGTTAACAAGAACTAAGTTTTCAAATTAAGTTCCTGGTCCTAACCGGGTCATAAAACTTAGAAGTTGATTTAAATCTATCGATCGTTGTTCTTCCTAAAGAGCTCGAGAAATGGTTAAAAGTTAACGCGAACTAAGCTTTTCAAAAAAAAAGGTAGTAACCAAAATGCATAAAGGCAAGAAAGAGGATCAATTAAAAGCGTTAAATCAAATTGTCTCGAGGTGAAAGCACCTCATGCAAAGGTTACATAATAAGTATTTAAAAATATTGAAGGGCACAAGAGAAGAAACGCCCTAAGCTTCGCCAGGTGGCCCCTTGGAGCTCGCCATCTTGCCTTGCTCAGCTACGCCAGAACCATCCCCAGTCTCCGAGGGCGCTTCTTTATCAAGGCAAGCTTGAAACTTCACCAGCAAGCGCTCCCAGAGGCTCGCTGACATGAAGGAGAAGCCTGCATCTAGATTGTAGACCCAGCAATGGTAGAACAGATCTTCCATGGACTTTTCTGAAGTTGTCCGCTCGGCCTCTAGGGCAGCCTGGGCGACCTGGACCTTAGTCTTCGCGGCATCTAGGTCTATCCGCGAGGTGGCGAGAGAGGCCTCGAGCTCTTGGACCTTCGAGCGGGTTTTTTCCAACTCGATCTGCAAGGCCGTCCAGGCATCCTTAGCCGCCTGCATTGTGGTCTGGTGCTCGCTCCTCATGTCCTCGAGCTGAGTTTTGGTCCTGACGATGCTCTGGTGAAGGGCAACGGCGCTCTGCGAAGTTGAAAAGACAATTTCCTTAGAAAAAAAGGGAAGGAAAAGCAGAGCAAAGTGTCATGATAAAAACCACAAAAAAGTAAGTCAGCTTACCATCCTTTCCATGCCCAATGAAGACTCCAGCACGCCCACCGGGCTCAGTGTCTTGATGGCTCGGAGCTCTTTCTCGGTGAACCTGTATATGTGGCTGACGGCGTAGTTCGCCGACTCATACACCATTCCCCGGAAGGCCTCGGGGATCTTCTCCAGGTCCTGGGGATTGACTGGGATGCGTACATCGGAGGGTACAACCGCCGAAGCCCCGAGCTCCGTTCCTGCGTCCCGGGCGGCGGCTGGAGCTCGCGGAGGGGGTGGAGGCATGTTTCTTCCCCCTGCAGCAGGAAGAATCGCTCCCGTGACCTGGGCAGCCGGGGTTTGCTCCTTCTCCTTTGCCGGAGACTTGGTGGGGACCCCAGCGACGTTCTTGGACATCCGGGGCCTTTTCATTTTTGGCCCAGCTGAGGGGTTCCCCCCGAAGACCGCACCTCGCAGGCTCTCCTCGGGCTGAGACATCTCTTATGTCAAAACAAAAACATGGTTAGTACGAGTTAGCAGCCATACAGATACAAAAACAAAGGGGTAAAGATAAAAAGTATATGAATACTAAGGGAATCCTACCCCCCGAGCTCGCAGAAGAATCTAAGTCGATTACTTCCCGAACTGGCGCAGGTTTTGGCTCCAAGGCTGACTCAGGGCTAGATTCCTCTACGTATTGCCTAAGCCCCAGAGCTACGGCACCCCTCCGGAGTGATGGCCATGTCCGAAGGTTAGTCCCATACTCCTCGAATAGGATCGACCTAAAGGCTGGGGTATTATCTACTACTACGGTACCCCTAGGCCGACTATCTTGGTAGTCTAGCACAAGCCGGTCGACACAATGGAGCAGGGTGGTATTCAGGTCCGGATCACTTCGGTGACGATGGACGAGCTACCTAGGATTGAACCTAGCCAGTCGGGGGTCTGCTGTGGCCCTATCTAGACTCCTAAACATGTAAGGGTTACCTTGGCCAGAAGGACCCGCGACTGCTCCGGAATGGATCCTTTCCTCGCCTGTCCTCTGGGCGACCTCCAAGGCCCGCTTCCTATTCTCATGAGGGGAACTTCGTCGCCCTCGTCCTCCTCATCTTCATCTCCCACGACCTCCTCCACGATGATGGGTCTAGTGTCGCGAGCTGGGGGAAGCCCACGGGGCCTCCTGAGGTTTAAAGTCTGATTTGGGAAAATCAGCTTGCAGGCTATCATCGTCTCGTCTGTTACGAGCGCGCGATATTCTTTCTCACTGGGGGGTAAGCCCGCCAGCGTCTCGTATTGGGCCCCGAGGGTCACAGATTTCTCTGTCCTCACAAAGATGGCTGCAGAATTAGTCTAAGTCAGAAAGGGGTACGAGAGGAGCTAAAACGACACTTAACTTATGAGCTAAGGATGAAAAATACTTACGAGGACGATTGAAGTAGTGGAGCTCCCAGTTCCTGAACCCCGTCGACATGAAGAATTGATCCTTGAAGTCGTTGGGGTGGCTGGGCAGCTCGATGAACACAGCCGTATTGGGGAATCGGGTTAAGTAGTAAAACCCTTCGCCTCGCCCCCGCTGATCCAGTCTGGCCTTGAGGCAGAAAAAGTATAAAATGCCCGCTGGAGTGGGGACCTCCCACTCGTGCTTCAAAAATAAATATCTCAACCCCGCCAACAACCGATAAGAGTTGGGGGGGGGGGGGGGGGAGCTGAAATGGTGGGGGGGAGCTGAAATGGTGCCAACCTCACATAATTGAGGAAGTCCGCGAAATACTGGTCCAGCAGGAGGAATGCCCCCGCCTTGAAATGCTCGTCGCTCCAGGCCGTGAATACCTCGTTGAGCGGCGCGGAGCTCCACTCGCCTTCCGTGGGAGGTCGGGCCACCACAGATGTTCTCCCCAGGGCGATGTTGTGGGAGAGAAAGATTTTGTTGATCTTCGCTTGGTTGGTGACCTTTGAGACAATCCTCTCCGCCTCAAAGAAGGCATCGGAGGCGACCTCGACCTCCTGCTCCACCGCCGGCCCAAAGTTGGGGATTGGGGAGTCCGGCATCTCCGCCTTTCCTTTGTCCTGCTGTGAGGCCCAGCTGCTGACGATCTTCTTGGGAGCGTTCCTTTTCGGTGCCATCTGGTCGCCTAACAAACAAAAGAAAACATTTCAGAAAAGGCGACCCAAGCATGAGGAAAAAGCAAAGTGTTATTTGCATGAGCTGAGGTAAGCCCAACCCGTGGAGAGTGGGACCACGCGATTCAATGAACACGCGCCTGTGCTCCCAACAGATCCCCGATTACTCGAAATTCGTGTGTCAGGAGGGTCAGGATAGAATTTGCCTTGAGGGGAAAGTTTGAGTAGGCAAAAATTGCAAAACCGCCTGTGAAGCGTGTTCCCTAAGCTACCCAGTTTTGCACCCAAAAGTTCCAAAACTCCTACCCAAAAATTTTCCCCAGAAAAAGCATCCTGTAAACCATACTCTTAAGTGATTTCCAACAGCAAAAATACCCTAACCTAAAAAGGTTTTCATCCTCCGTATCCACAAAACCCAGTAAACCCTTGCATGCATCTACAGTAAAATATTTACCTAAGCTACAGTGAAATGTATTTTCTAAACACCCATGGTCAGGAAACTTACAGTGTTTGGCTGGGAGGTGGG